>NC_132913.1:30410377-31050735 GCF_047675955.1 Chlorocebus sabaeus | reverse complement strand
TGAAAAATCTCCCCATTTTTATCTTTGTATTTTGTTCAGTGTTTAACTCCAAGAATTAACTCTTCTTTGAGAAAAAGAAGGATATCTTTTATTGTGTCAAAGCAACTTTATTAGAAGCTGGGAAGAGGGGAAAGTGTTATGGGATTAGAGATACAAATGGCTGAAGAGAAAGTATTTGTTTTCTTAGTAAAGTATGAAGAGGCATCCGCTGAGAATGAGGAGAAAGTGGGGGTTTGAGGAGAAAGGCAAAGGTGAGAAATAGTCCTGCTAAGAATGTGGGCTGCAGTCGAATCCTTCTTTTCTTCCTCTCAAGAGACAGTCAGAATTAATTCCATTGGCCTCTATCCCTGATTTTGCCAAGGTCCAAGCTACCTCGATCCACCACTGGCCCCAGATTCTCATTTCTATTCAGCCTGCTCCTCCCAGGGGTAGATGACGTCCTCCCTAGACCGGTTCTTGGAGTGTCTGGAGCTCCTAATTGGGGATAGTGATGCCTCCTGCCGTGGCTGTCTCTCCTCTGAATATGTTCTTTGTCTCCATTCCTCAACTGAAACACATCTTCCTTGAGGATACTTTCCCAGTTCCTCTCTTAAGTGAAGGTGGTTTTTTTTTTTTTTTTTTTTTTTCTCTCCCAGCTTCACCTCGCTCAGGAGCAGGAGCTAGAAGATATGCTTCCTTGCTCTCTATTGCCACTTTTAGACGGTTGCTTTCATTGCTGAAGGTCATGTTTTGAGGGTCATGCAATTTACTACCACCCCTGCTCCGTTATCTTTCTTCTCCTCTCCCATTTCTATAACAATTTGCTGAGACATCAAACAACCACATGGATGACCCATTCTATACCTTGGCCTCATGGTTCCTAGACTCTCTTGTTCCTAGTAATTATTTTCTCACTTGGCTTTATCCATGATTCATCCAAGACCTTTTCATCACTCGCACCTGCGTCACCTCCACAGTCTTAATGTAATCATCCTGTTGCCTGCCATGTCTTGTGTTTTAGCTCATTTAATGTATTATATTTATGGAAGTTTTTTTGTTTGGTCAGAAACACAAATTCACCGGCTAAATAAATCATCCTTTTCCTTGATCTTCACCCAGTTCGATAATGTCAATACCCCAAAATGTGGCACTTTGACATGCTGGACTGAAGAAGGAGCCTCAAGGTCTCTGAGCTTCCCTGCTTCTATCTCTCAACCTCTGTTTCTCCTGAAGCACAGGATCAAGTTGTTCTCTGAAGTTCCATTATCTGCCTGAAGTACCAACCTGCCAAAGACGAGAACCATTGCCTCTTGTTTCTTCCCTGAGTTTTCATTAACTAAATTCGTATCACAGGAAGAAAGACTGAAGCCTATCAATGCACCTGGACTGGCTTATGTCACAAACCGTTGCCTGCTCTCTGTGGTGCCAACAGATATTTTCCCAGGCCATTGTACATTCTTCAAGCCAATTGAATCCCCTCTAAAAATCATTTACTACCGCCCTGAAATCCAAACTTCCTCATCTCCCTTTCCCCTGTGAAGATGTATATAACAGTTCGTTTCCCACTACATGGTAGATGGAGTCATCACTCTGCTATTCCCTCATGTGCACTAATAAATTTGTATGCCTTTCTTCTAGGAATCTGTATTTTGTCAGTAGAGTTTAAGCGAACCTTCAGTGGGCAAAGAAGTTTTCCCTTGGTCCCTGCAATATCCATTACATGTAAAGATCTATCACTGTACTCATCTTATCTCAACAAAATTGCTCTTGTCTTTCTCCACCATAATACTGTGGCAAAATTAACCCTGATCTAACTAAAATGTCCATCTCTTCTCCCCATTCATTTATTCGTTTGTTCACCTAATACATTTTTCATGGAATGCCCACTCTGCTCAGAGCTAGATAGAACAGTGGACAAATGAAGCAGAGTTCCTTGCCTTCATAAAACTTATATTCAACATTGCTAGATTTTCTTAGAGACTTCTCTTTTTACCTTCTTAAAAATATTTTTTTCTGTATTTCTTTCCACCTAGAACATTCCACATGCTTCCCCCACTATTCTTTTTTTTTTTTTTTTTTTTTTTCCCCCTGAGATGGAGTCTTGCTCTGTCACCCAGGCTGGAGTGCAGTGGCACGATCTAGGCTCACTGCAAGCTCCACCTCCCGGGTTCATGCCATTCTTCTGCCTCAGCCTCCCGAGTAGCTGGGACTACAGGCACCCGCCACCATGTCTGGCTAATTTTTTGTATTTTCAGTAGAGACGGGATTTCACTGTGTTAGCCAGGATGGGTTCGATCTCCTGACCTAGTGATCCACCTGCCTTGGCTTCCCAAAGTATTGGGATTACAGGCGTGAGCCACCGCACCCAGCCGCTTCCCCCACTGTTCTTAGCTAGTCACCCAGCCATAGAAAAAAAACTAATCAGAGATGTACATTTTTATATTTCCACCTCCTAACATGCCCAACTGTATGTGTTCCCATCTGTCTTCTTTCCATTTACCTGAAAGAAATTGGTTTTCTTGTATCCATTTCTTCTCTTGTGCTGCCTTCTTGAGGACTTCGTTCCCCTGAATCATCAGTTTTCTTCTCTGATCTGGATCCCACTAGCATATAAGAATGCCAAAGCAAGTATCTTTCACATTGAAAAAAAAAAAAAAAAAAAAAACCACCAAAACAACAAACCTCTACTGACCCCACAGTCCCCTCCTGTGTTTCAAAGCAAAATTTCCCTAAAAATTTATTAAACTGTGTCTGTTAATGTTATCACCTCTTTTTCACTCTTCATGGTGTCCAAGCTGGATGCATCTTCTCCACTCCATTAGAAGTCTTGCCATGAGGCACACCTTTCCTTAGCTGCCTTGAACACCACATTACCCTGGATTTCTCCATAGTTTCCCCCTACCTTTTTAATTACTCTTTCCCAGTCATTTTTCAGTGTCTACTTCTCCCATATTCCTCCTCTGAATATTGACTGAGACCAGTTCTAGACCATCTTATCTCCATCTACCTTCTCTCCCTAGCTGACCTCATCTAGCCCCTGGCTTTAAATAATACCTACATGTTTATATCTCCAGCTGTAACTTCTCCCATGAAGCCCAAAATACTTACTGCCTACTCAAGACGTCCTTTTGGATATGTGGTAGACATCTAGTCATTGCAAACTTAATGTGTTTAAGAAAGAAGTCTTGATTTATCCCTTGACTAAACTATCTTTGCTCCCCAATCTTTACCATTTCAATAAATGGCACTGACATCCAGCATCTTAGAAGGAAAGCTGGGGAAAGCTCCCTGATTCCTTCCCCTCCTCTTCATTCTCTAAGATCAATTCATCCATGTGTCGTATTGATCATTTTTCCAAAAGGTATTTCCATCTCCACTGCTTCCATCTTGTCCACATCATTGTTGCTTGGTCTCCCTGTTTCCCTTCTACAACTGTTGTAATCCTTCTCTACCCAGAAGCTATGATGATCAGTTAGATCATGTAGCTTGCCTGACTACAATGATTTTAGGCTGCCAGTATCACTTAGAATGAAACCTGAACACCTTGTAATTCCCCACAGGGTTCCCTCTGCTCTGTCTGGTGTCATCACCTAATACTCGCTGCCTCACTATTTTCTCACTGTGCCTCTCTCTCTTCTGTGTCATAACTGCATGAGCGAGCTTGTCTATGCCCTTTTGGTTGCCTTTCCCTACAATGTTGATTTCTGGTCTCATGATGTGCTGCCTGCTTTCGTATTTGTTTCTACAGTTTCCGGTGAAATGTAAGCACCTCTCAGAAGGGCCTTCTGAAGTGGACCCTGCCTTACCTAAAGTGGATGTCTCCCCACCACTCCTCATCCTCATCGTAATTGTCTTCATTCTCTGAGAGAACTTATAAGCTGAGACTATCTTGTTTGTTTATTTGATTAACTAAATGTTGTTTGCTGCTTCCTGTAGAATATAAACTACTTGAGGGCAGGGACCTGGTCGGATTCAATCAATTCTGTATCCCCATAACCTAAAACAGTACCTTTCCTAAGCAAGGCTCACAGTAAATGTAGGTTGAATGAATGAATGAATGAATTATAATCATTAATGCCACGAAGAAACTCATAGGTAAAAAGGAAGATGCCCACAAGAAGGCAGGAGACAGAATGAATTCTAGAATGGTAAATGTATGTCCCAAGGAGCCTGGAGAAAAGTGTTGGGTTAAATTTTTCCTTTTTAAAGTAGTTTACCTTGGTTAAAAAAAAATTACTACATAGCATTTAAAACCAGTGAACTACATCTCTATACCAGACTGCTGAGACATTAAAAACAACATGAAAGTAAAAAAGTAAGTTTTGAAGTGACACAGAGTATCCATGTATAAAAATGCAAAACTACATATACATATATGTTTATATATGTAACTTATGTGGTAAAAGTCTAAAACATTGATTTGTTTCCAGAAGAATCCATGCTATATTCATTATAGTGGTTACTTCTGAGATGAGAAGGGAATGAACTTTAGGCAGGGGACAAAAGACACTTCAGTTTTCTCTGCAAAGTTTCGTTTCTGTTATTTAAAAAGTCTGAAGCATGTTTGATGAAGTGCTATCATTCCGCAGTTGGATGGGGGTGGGTTGATGTGTTTATTATATTTTTATTTACAATGACTGTACTTTAGCATTGAAAACAAGTTAAAGGCTATTATATACCTGTGGCCTGAGGGGAGCTTTAGGAATTGATTCATAAAATATAATGTCCTTATGTTTAAATCAAGGGTTAACTAATTCAATTTGGCATCTATCTTTGTGATTCTTGGGTGGGCTCCCTTTTGGCTGGCGTCTGTGTTTTGGGTCAGACTGAAGTGGTGTGGAATGTGGAAATAGGAGGGAAAACATCTGCACTAACTCAGATATCTCCACTGTTCCTCCAGGGTCTTTGTTTGTGTGTTTGTTTTGTTTCGTTTTCTGACCTAAGAGTAGCAAAAGCAACAAATGTCATTTGTTGAGGACATTTTACATGTTTGGGACTCTCTGCACATTATTGCATTCAATACTCACAACGGTGTTAGGTGGGTATTATTATCCTTGTTTTATAGGTGAGAAGGCTGAGACTTTGAGGTAACTTATACCAGGCCACACAGCTAGTAGACGCAACAGAGGCAGGAGTCAAAGCTAAGTTTATTTGACCCTAAAGCTGGTGGGTTTCTATTATACTCCTTTGCCTATTGCACTCTGACCCCAAAGTGCCTCTTTAACTTCTAGAATATTCATTTCAGGCTTTGCTTTGGATTTAAAGCTGCCTCCCTTTCACCCACACATTTGGTCAATGACTTATATCTTTCCTGAAAGACGATTTAAACTGAGCTGAGTTTCAAGTCTAAGAGACTGATAGTCATATGACTTAGTATCCAGCATTCCTACCACAAACTGGAATTTTATGGGTAAAAAAGTCATATATGTATATGTGTGTGTGTATATATATCTATGTGCACATACACAAGTATATACATACATGTACTGACTGCTTCTCAACAAAACATATATATGTATGTCTTAAAAGAGTTTGACAGAAGATACCATGTGAAAGTAAAGACACAAAAATAAGTAATATTAAGAACTGTACTCTGAAAATTTTGAATTTGAGCTAACCAATGCTGTGCTGTATCTCAAGATTCATTTCTTTCTTTCTTCTTCTTCTTCTTATTTTTTTTGAGACAGAGTCTTGCTCTGTCACCCAGGCTCCTAGAGTCTTGCTCCTGCACCCAGGAGTGCAGTGGCATGATCTTGGCTCACTGCAACCTCCACCTCCTGGGTTCAAGTGATTCTTCTGCCTCAGCCTCCCGAGTAGCTGGCATTACAGGCACATGCCACCATGCCTGGTTAAGTTTTCTACTTTTTGTAGAGACTGGGTTTCACCATGTTGGCCAGGCTAGTCTCGAGCTCCTGACCTCAGGTGATTTGCCTGCCTCGTCCTCCCAAAGTGTTGGAATTACAGATGTCAGCCACCACACCCAGCCTCAGGATTCATTTTATCTTTATGTTCCCTAAAGCAGCTAGAGCAGTGTCTGTGGCATGAATTTGTCAAACAGGTGATGTGCATTTAGACATCCATCCCCTACATGGGGCCTTACCTCTCACCTGAGTTTTTGCACATTGGTCTGGTGTGCCAGAGCCTACGCCCCCTAGGACTCACCCCAGGTGCCACTTCTAGGAGCTCCCACCACACCAACAGCCCATGAGAGAGGAATCTGCCTTGTTGCCTGCTGGATGGAAAGGCCCATCTGGGCTACTGTGTTCATGAGTGTAAAATGGCTGATAAACTATTCAAAAATAAGTAATAGATTTTCCTTTTAAAATGTTTTATTCACTGTCTTAGTCCATTTTCTGTTGATAATAATAGAAAACTTGAAACTGGGTAATTTATAAAGGAAAGCAACGTATGGAGGCTGAGAAGTCCAAATCTGGTGAGGACTCTCTGAAGAGTAGCAGGGTATCACATGGTGGAGGGGGCTGAGTGTGCTAACATGCCTTTCTTCCTCTCCCGATAAAGCCACCAGTTCCCCTCCCATGATAACCCACTAATCTGTGTATCCATTAATACATGAATAGATTGATCTATTCATGAGGGCAGAGCCTTTGCAATCCAATCACCTCTTAAAGGCCCTCCCTTCTAGCATTGCCATACTGGGGGCCAAGTTTCAACATGTGTTTTGAGAGAAGACACTCAAACTATAGCATTCACTTACCCCCACAAGTGACTGGGAATTTCAGGAATTATGGTATAAAAATAGAAAAATATTTTTGGGGAAATGATCCTTCTATGTGTCTCAAAGAAGATATATTGCTGCCTTTTTGTTTTTCTGTGTTATAATTCTAGTATTCATACCAGGTAGGATACTAACAGGGTAGAAATAAAAGAGTAAAACTGCTTTTTCTGGAATTATGTAGACAGTTTTTCTCTTTCAGAGCTGATTGGGGACTAGAGATTTCTGTAATGAACGCAAATGAAGTATATGATTTAGAGTTCAATAAGAGTGGGTGAAAAAGGATTTTTTAAAAAGTTGTATGCATGATATTGAAAATATGAGAGAGGAAATTAAAAAAAAATCAAGACATAAAAGTCCTGAGCTTGAGTCCTTGGAAAAATAAAATTTTACATTAGCATGTATAGATGCATGTTTTCTCTAATTTGTTGCTGTGAAGTCATTTTGTTGAATTCATCGGAATGTCAGCCTGTGGGCTTTAAAACATACTTATATTGGCCAGGATAACAGTGATAACAACAACTGTAATACCACAAGCTTCTTCGCAGCCTTCCTCTGGATGCTGAAGAATTTTTAAACGCTAACAAAAAATCAATTTCTTGGATAATAGAGGGCAGTTATACTAGTCACTTTGTGCTCACCTGGGAGAGTGGATTTATTTGTAGAAGTTTTAAATAACTCATCTAAGGGGAAAGAAGAGATTCGATCATATAAAGGAAAATTTCTGAGATTAAATAGGTCTCCTTTGTGACCTTCTGTTTTGATTCCTTCATAAATATACTTGAGAATCACCTTGTGGTGGGGATGGCAGGAATAGTCCCAGGCCCAAGATTTACTTAGAAAGGTAAATAAAGCTGCTTTTTATTGTCAAGTTGAAATGCACTACAGCCTGATAACTACAGGCCATCATAACAATTTTTATAAGTCTCAATTGCTTCTTGGGCTCTACGTCCACTTTGAGAGCAGTGGTCAGTTATTGTTCCCTTCCCCCATCTTGCTCATGAAAATGAATTTGTCTTTTAAATTTCTTCAGTGCTCTGTAAGTTGATTGGATGGTGACATGGTTTGGCTCTGCGTCCCCACCCAAATCTCATGTCGATTTGTAATCTTCAATGTTGGAGGGAGAGGCCTGGTGGAGGTGATGGGATCATGGGAGCGTGTTTCCCCTTGCTGTTCTCATGATAGTGAGTGAGTTCTCATGAGATCTGATGGTTTAAAAGAGTGTGGTGCTTCCCCCTTAGCTCGCTCTTGGTCTGCTATAGTAAGACGTAATTGCTTCCCTTTCATCTTCTGCCATGATTGTAAGTTTCCTGAGGTCTTCCAGCTATGCTTCTTGTATAGCCTGTGGAACTGTGAGTCAATTACACCTCTTTTCTTTGTAAATTACCCAGTCTCAGGTATGTCTTTATTGCTGTGTGAGAACAGACTAATACAGATGGTTAGGTGAGATAACTCATGAAAAGTCACTTTTATCTATTTTTATTAATTTCTGACTATATAAGAGTACTTTTCAGGTACCTTTTAAACAAATTTACAGGTGAAATGAGATAATGGCTCAAATGTGCTTTAAAACATTCAAACAAAAAAAAAGTGGTAGATGAGATAAGATTAGAAAAATGTTAGTTGTTAAAGCTGGGCAATGAGTATCTAGAATTTTTATTACATTATCCTATCTGCTTTTGAGTGTGTGTACAATTTTCCTTTTGCATTTCTTAGCTGAAATTCTATAAAAAAATCTCCTAATCAACTATTTGGTTATCCTGAAATACTATTCATATAAGAGAGAATAAATGCTTGGTTTGTTTCCTTTTTATATCAATTTTCAGGGTCTTTCTTTTCTTTTCTTTTTTTGACGGAATTTTCCTCTTGTTGCCCAGGCTGGGGTGCAATGGCATGACTTCGGCTCACCACAACCTCTGCCTCCTGGGTTCAAGCAATTCTCCTGCCTCAGCCTCCCGAGTAGCTGGGATTACAGGCACGCACTACCAGGCCTGACTAATTTTGTATTTTTAGTAGAGACGGGATTTCTCCATGTTGGTCAGGCTGGTCTCAAATTCCAGACCTCAGGTGATCCGCCCGCCTCGGCCTCCCAAAGTGCTGGGTTTACAGGTGTGAGCCACCGCACCCAGGCTTTTTTATTTCTCTGTTTTCTTAGCACTCTTTTTTGGTGAGCAGTGAATTTGTATTTCCTTTCTTTTGTTAGTATTGTTACCTGGATTTAGGGAACATGTTTGATATCTTTTGACCTACTGCAGTTGTTACACATTAGGCTGCTCAGTTTATGGCAGTTTATGCCAGTGGAAGTCTCTTCAGGTTGCTTTTGGCACCTTTTGACCCGGTTCTATTACTCTTTGGTGGCTCCCTTGTCTTTTGGCACAATGAGCGGCTCCAGAGGCACCTTGTACTTTTCCTATCCAAGAACAAGAATCTGTTATTTCTCCAAGAGCTTGGGCATTTTAATCCATGCCACAGAGGTGTCTACCTGTTCAAACCACATGTAGGGCACACTGCGAAGTAAGGTTACATTGTGATAATATTGGTTAATAGAAATTTAATGGAAAGGTTTCTTTGGAAGAGCTGCTGCCAGACATTTGTTCTCATGATTGGGGATGTGGCCCAGTCCTTGCACAGATACTACTTAATATTACAGCTGGCCTGTACCAACCAGCTAGCTCTTTTTACTTGCTCAAGACTTATTTTGGCTTCCAAACACCTGTCACGCTCGGTTCTGTATGTACTAGGTTCAGTGGACTTGAATTTTTCCAGGGTCCAACTTTGCCTTGAGAATAACTGGCTTCTAAGTTATATTTGGTTCATGCTTGTCCACTCAGTGTCAAAAAGAGTCAAAAGCAAACACCAACATCATTGCCAGTTAACTTGTCTTAATAACTTTTTTGGCCAAGACAGTGATTGCTAAAACTATAGTTACCAGTTATTGCACAGTTTCCCCGAAGGCTTTGCATATAAAAATCTCATCTCACTTAATCCTCACCACAATCTTACCAAGTGAGTGTTACTGTTGCCATTTTACAGCTGGGCACAGTGAGGCTTGGAGAGGTCAGGCTGCTGCTTTAAGGAGCTGGGAGTCACACAGAAAGCTCCGAATCCAAAGCTGGCATCTTCAACAATGGTTTGATACTTTCTCCATTGCTCAGAAATGTTAGAGATACAAGGAAATGTAAGATATGGTTTTTCTTCTCAAGGATTTATAATCCTCATTGAGAAAGATAGGATCTCCATAGAAAAAAAATTTTTTTTCCAACATGGAGAAGCCTATGAAAAGACACATGTAGCCGTTTCCCTTTCAATCCACCTACCTGGTATTGCCAAATTAATTTTACAAAAACGTTTTTGCTGTCATTACCCCCCTGCTTAAAACTTCAAAGGTCCCCCACTGCCTACAGGATAAAGTCCAACTCTATTGCTTGGCATTTCAGGGCTTCCAAAATTTGGCCTTTACCTATCTTCTCATGTGTGAAATTCCACTGTGAAGCTGGCTCATGAACTGAGCTTCTACACCAAATGACACGTCTGGTGCTCTATGCTTTTGTGTTCCAGAAATTTTGTCACATTAAGGGCACCCTTGTTTTCCTTTTTTGTTTTTTTTGAGATGAATTTTCGCTCTTGTTGCCCAGGCTAGAGTGTCAATGGCATCATCTTGGCTCACCGCAACCTCCGCCTCCCAGGTTCAAGTGATTCTCCTCTCTCAGCCTTTTGAGTAGCTGGGATTACAGGAGCCTGCCACCATGCCCGGTTAACTTTGTGTTTTTAGTAGAGACAGGGTTTCACCATGTTGGCCAGGCTGGTCTTGAACTCCTGACCTCAGGTGATCTGCCAGCCTCAGCCTCCCAAAGTGCTGGGATTACAGGTGTGAGCCACCACACCCAGCCAACCTTGTTTTCTTCAGCCCCCCCTTTTTTGAAAGATGATCCATAAAAGATGCAAAGCCAGTTGTCCCTCTGACTTCCCTGGTGGAACACTCAAACTGGTCTTACAAATACATCTTGTCAATTTCACCTCTGGGCCTTTGCTTATGTCACACCTCTGCCTCGATGACTTCCTTTATTCCTTGCGTCAAGACCCTCTTGCTATCATGGAGCCTCTCCTGGTTTATCCAGGCCCTTGTTTAACATGATCTCATTTGAAATTCTTTAGAACTTTTTGTCTCTGTCAATTACCATATATAGCCTTAAATTACCACTTATATATTTTTAAAATTATACTCGGGCTTTTTCTAATTATAAAAGTAACAAATGCCAAAAGTAAAAACTTGAAGATGTGCCAGGAGCAATGGGAGAAAATTAATTACTGTGACAATCTCACAACCAGAGGATCACCACTGCTAATATTTTGTTGTGTGTGTACATACATATTATAGCATATAAACAATAGCATATTGTACCTATGATTTTGTAATCTGCTTCTTTCTATTAGCAAATTTCTCTTGTCAATAGTATTTAAACACAACTGATTTTAAATGTCTCCATAATATTCATCATATAAATGTTCCTTTGTGTAATTATTTGATTTTATATTACTATATATTTACATTATGTTTCTATTATAATGTTAAAGTAAATATATTTGGGGTAATACTCTAACACTTCTTATCTTTTTGGTACAGAGGAGCTAAAGAGTATTTGTCTAAAGGTAGACATACCTGGCTCAAAGTCACTTCCTAGCTCTATAGCCCTTAGGCAATGATGTAACTTTTCTAAGCTTACGTTTTTTCATCTTTGAAATATTCATCACCTTACTGCCTACATCATAGAATTGTTGCAAGATAACTGCCACGTGGTAAGTTGGTAGTAAGTGTGGGATATTATGATTTTTGTTTTTGCCTTATCTCTCTTCATCTATGACTAGATAATAAATCCCTTAAGGAAAAGGCTTTGTTTCATGGGATCTGTGCTTGTTGTCCTCATGTCTGTCCCACTGTATTGTGCATAAGTGGTGGCTAACAACTGTTTGTTGATAATGACAAGGATGCCCCAATATGCGCTGAATACTTGCTATGTAAGAAGTTACCCTTAGCAGCACTCCCATGCAAATTTGAAGCTTTTCTGGAGACCCAAAGACTTTAAACTTTTCTGATCCAAATGCTCATTTCTGTTGCTAATCTTAGTCTTCTAATGTTCCAATTTTCCCCTGTATTCTTTACCTTCTGGTTGTTACCATCTGTGTTGATTGGCCCTCCTTGTTATAGATTATGTTTACATTCAAGGGGCTGGGAGGATCTATGCTCCCCTCATGCAATGGTATTTCTGGGGTACTAATGCATGGTGCTGTGAAACACGTCTTTGGCTGAGCTAGCCAGTTCAAAAGCCAGCTTCACAGTGGAATTTCACACATGCAAATGAACCATTGTGATCTTAGTCATGAAAATTCATGGAATAGTGGCTAGTTCAGTGTGGATGACCTGTCAATTTGGCAGCCAATCAGTTGGTTAAACATCCAAATTACTGGCCAGTTACTCAGTCTAAAGCTAGTCTTCCTGCTTGTTACTGGGTTCTATGTAATCCTATTAAAAGCAATGACATTCTCTTTGATTTGTGGCAGCTAATGGTGTAGAAGTACCACACAGGCACAGGACATGTGTCTGGCACAGTTTACATGTGGGCATTGTGAAAATGGACCACTTTTGTTACTGTTGAATTTATTCTTAAAACTCTAAATGTCATTTGTTGAATAATAGGTGAAGTATCTTAATTTCATGGGTGCCCCTATTTATTATTTTTATCAATTATAAATGGGAGTTCCTCTAAGGATTGAATAATTTTGTTTTGATATGTACTAATTGATTTTGTTGGATCTATAGTCAGCTCCTTGGACTTGCTCGTACCGTCAGGCAGTTGAACAGAAAGCCGTAGAGACTCCTCAGGGTCTGTTAGAACTTGGGATTTGATTGACAGTGACCCATCTACAGTTCAATTTAGACAAAAGGTAGCAGTATTGATAGGCTGGGAAATGCACCTAGAACAGTAATTCCTAGTCACGGACCTCTTTGAGAATATGATGAAAACTCCAGACTTGGACTCCAGAAAAATGTGCCAAAAATCTAGCATGAAGGTTCTGAGAGTTCCTGCATCTGTTGAAGTCCAGGGGTCCAGGGACCCAGGAAACCTATGTTAAAGTTCCTACACTGAATATCAGGGTGAGGAGTGGGAATAAAGAGAGAGAGAGAGAAACAGAGAAAGAGGCACCAAGATAGAAAAAGATAAAAGAGCCACAGAAGAGAGTAGACTCAGAAGTAGAGAGAGACTGAGGGGCTAAAAGTAGATGTAACTGTAGTTCTCTTAGCAGAACGTAGTGTCCCAAAGCTATGCATAATTAGGTTTGAATAAACACTTTCTTATGTCCAGAATCTTGAGTTATTATTCTGTCAAGTAAAAATCTCCCATATGAAAGACATGACATATGTTTCACCTGAGGAATTTTTGACAGCGTTGAGAAACATACAGGAATAAGCATTTCATTTTAAAGGCAAGCATGAAGACTTTTAAAAGAACAGTGTAAGTGAAAGGGTCAGTTGGCTTGTAAATGCGAAAGCTCTTGTGTTTACTGAAGGCCATTGATAGAAAAATTGTAGTAAAAGTACTGATTGGGAAGCATCGGTCCCACTTTTTTTTGGAGTTTTTAATATATAGTATATTGTATTTTATTTTCACAACAACCCTTTTAGGTAGGGCAAAAACTGCTATATGTGTTTCAAACATGAAGAAATTGAGACACGTGTATGGAGACTTGTCTGGAATGATGAATACTCCATAAAAAAGTGAATTCTGGAAACCAGATTTCCCAGCTCTGATTCTCAGGTGAATCCATATATCCCTGTTAGATATTAACACCCATATAGCCAGTGCATATTACAAATATAGTGTCCTCTTGTTTCTTAAAATGAAATAAAATTGATGAATTGACACATATGAATTAAAAATAGTGTTCTTGAAATGGGACAAAATAACAGGATCAGAACTTTAGAATGTAGGAGACCCTAGACATGAATAATCTCACCTACTCATGTTAAGGACAAGGACCTGACCCAGAGGGCTTGAGATTTGAACAAGGACCTGGTGACTGGAAACATGCAGAAGAGACACTAACAGTATAATGAAATAAGGACTTGCTCTCAACTCTGCTTTTTTTCCTGCCCCCACCCAGGGGAGGAGCAGGATTTAAAAGCATCTATTCTGTGTTTTATATAATTTAGATGGAATGATTAGATAATTTTGAAAAATCAGGTGTGAATCAAATCCAGTTCTCTTCTCAGACTATACCTTGGAACTTGAAAATACTGAACAGTGTTTCTCAGAAGTTGTCTCTATAGAATAATGTAAAATTCTTTACATTCTGTTGACCTGGGAAATTTTACGTGGCTAAGAAAATACAGTAGAATAATTGCTCTCCTTCTCAGACTATAGTAGAGATTCCAAGGTTAAGATAGGTAATTCATGTTTCGAGGATGAATATAGTCATATATATCCACACATGCCCATATTCAATTATACATGATTGTGATATATATCTATATCTATATATAGATATATATGTTGATATAGAATCATGAGCATTTATAAAAGCATTAGGCCTGCAGGATATTTAAACACTCTTCATTTGTAACTTGCTTTTTCTGGGGGAATTATTTAGCTATACAAGATATCACCATATTCCATTTTTTTAATATAATAAACATGTCTAGTCAAAGAAGGCATTAATGAAGCAATTCCCCAAATAAAACAGCCCATGATATCTGAGTTGCAGCAGAGAGAGAGTGTGGTCTTTGTAGTTTAATCAAGATCACAAGACTTGTTTTGAGCGTCTGTCATCTTTAATTTTACGGCACTTCATTTCAGAGTAGGACTGCCAGGGTCACATGCAATTAAAACACAGGCAAGATTTGTCTTGTGAAATCTTAACATAAAAAGTAATGTGTTACTCCATTTTAACTTTTCTACTGAACTCTGTGAACTCACTAATTACTTTTCCCCCCTCTTGTCACCTTTTTGATATGACATGTATTTTATAGAGGAGATAGAAATTTGGATTTTTTAATATCATGCATATGATTGAGGATAACAAAATTAAACCAGAGAAAAAAGGAATGCATTTTTCAGAAATACATTTTTTAGTAATATCTGAGTACTCCAGCTTCAATTACAAAGAACCTCATAGATCAAATTCTAGGAAATAACTGTTAATCTGCTTAACTAGGGCAGGTAGAAGTGTAATAATGGACCAGAGATTTTACAGAGGCCAGGATTGTGAACCAGAGTTTATTCTCTGGGGTGCGGGCGATAGTGCTTTTATGTGATTGGCTGAGAAAAGCATTAAAAGCCAGCGCCTACATGGAGATTTGGAGCACAAGGAGGGTTGTTGCATCATAGTGATCAGTAAATTGCATAGACCCTTATTAACCTTATTGATAAGGAGCTTAGGGAAGACCGAGTCAGGACGCAATATATTCTTCTTTTTGTTCTCCTGTCTGTCTCCATTTGCAATCCCAGCTGCTTTGTATGGAGAGCTTTTATGCAGCACCTCAAAATTCAATGTGAGTAGCTGCACCTTTAAGTTAGAGCCAGGGAATGGAGCGGGAGCCAGCCCATGCACAGGGGGCTCAGGGCCTATTTAACTGGTGCTGGGGACACCTGGAGAATGTTTGAAAATTTTGTGCTTAAAGAATCTTTTATATTACTCCTCTTTCAATGCAGCTGGGGTCTGTAGGGATCAGGGGATTATTTTTGATACCTGTCGAAAAGAGTTATGTCTACACTGATTTTCCATCCCTCACTACTAATTAACCTTATTGTATACAGGAAACAGTGTATTTAATACCTGCATTCTTTCTGTAATGCCAAGTAAAATGAAATCCAGTGTGAAATCTAGTTAGCGTTTGCCTTTTTGAAGTCATTTTTAAGTTTCCAGTTTTAGTGACTGTGACCTCAGAACTGATAGCTAGAAAAATAGTGAGCTCAAACCAATTTTGGTTTCAATTGTCTTCCTCACTCCCTCCAACTTAAAAGCTGCCTTTCACCTGGTCTGGTGAGGAGAATGGAGGAATGGAACATCTCGAGCTGGACCACGTTTCTCTGGAGTCTTCCATGTTGGCCTCTGCCTTTGGTTGTGAGGTTTCCCTTTATGTCCCATAGGCTGGCCCCTACTCCATTAACCTGGTTTCTCTCCTTGGCAGTTGAACACCTGTGTCCCATTCTTTTCAATCTGGGAGGCTGAAATTTGACAGACACATCATGGCAAAGTTGTGCAGCAGCGATGCAAGTAGATGCTGAAGAAAAGGGAGGAATCTGAGCCCAGGATAAAATGCTCAAGAAAATCCCATTGGTGGAATGTTTGTGAGAGAAAAAAAAAAAGGTAGGGTCTAGCAAGAAAGAGCAGAAATTCAACTGTGTAAAATGTCACCAAATGATGTGGAAAAATCCACATGTCTTCAAGTATGCTGCACAATATGGACTTAGAACACATTTTGCGAGTGATGTGAGAATGGTTAGCACAATGGTTACATTTCTGCTCTTAAAATTCCAGTGTGTGTGTGCATGTGTGTGTGCACGTGTGTCAAGTAAACTTGTTAGCTAAAATGGTGCCAGAGGAAAGTGAGGATTTTTAGGCCACTGCCTTGTATTTTCCAGATTTCTTGGCTCTTGAGATTTTCATATGTTGGTCGGAATGCCTATGCCCTGTAGCATTTGTCTGACATGTAAACCACACATTGATAAGTGCAGGGAAGCGGGGTAGAAGATGCCGCTGGGTGTCACAGATGCCTGAGACCCCCTCCTCCTCCCAGCTGACTAGAAGCAGGACATCAAAATTTACTGTCAGACTTGCATGAGTTAGACTGGTGAATCTTAACATCTCTCCACTGCTTCTGTGATTTAGTCAGCATTTCTTGGGGATTTGCACCTCAAGAGAGGTAGCTGAAGGAATGTCTGTTTGATGGCCCTTGTGTAGGTGGGACTAAGAGTCAACACAAATACCACTGATTTGGCTGCACATAATATGCTACATTTAACTTGATAGGAAACCTGACGGTGGATCATATTTAATGTTGCTAGTGTTCTGGGTGTTTGTCTTGGTTCACTGATACACCAAGTGTGTACAGAGCCCCAAGCACGGGCTTGGTGTTGGCACTCTTACTCACTGCTTTCTTAGCGCTCTCCTTATTGAATAAGTATTCTATAGAATCCTGCTGATGGCCTAAGACTTTTGTGGACCCTGCATGCTTTGCTTCAAGCATAAAATAGCAAAACTCAGTTGTATAAGTCTATAAGGAGTGTGTGTGTCTGTGTGTGTATCCTCCTTCAAGTCTCTTACCAAGACAGCTATAAATTTTCATTTGGAAACACTACTACAGAAAATTGTCATCTTTTTGTACAAAATGTTCATTGTATTCACATCATTTGAATGATTCAGGATCACTCTCTGGCAGCATGAGACATGGCACACCTTGATGCCTGCCTCTTTTTCAATTATATTTGAGAGGAAGGCTGCTGGGACCCACTTTTTTCACGTTTCACAGGACCCCTAAAGGGCCAGATTTAGGTTCAATATGATATTAGATAGTAAGATATGATAGATGTTAACAGGATACTGACAAATATGATCCAACACAGCATAATACAACATAACATGCGGTCGAAGCTACCCCTACAGGTACCTGTAAAGATGGGTAAAGAGGCTTCTGTTCTGTCCTCTCCATAATGCAGTAAAAAATAAGTACAATGTCTGCAAAACATGTAGGCAAACAAAATGCTACACAAATATTAAAATTATAGAAATAACATGAATGAGATTAGCCGTCTACTCATAAGAACAGAGTTATTCTGTATTTCTTTGAAAAAATTGTATACTATCCCTCTTGTTCTTTTAAGAAAATTCATATGAAAGTGAAACTTGGAGAATGACCAGGCACCCACACAAGTAGTAGAAATATCTGGAGATGTTTATGCACTTACATTTTTTTCAGTGTCTTTTCCTAATTAAGTGATCATATGGTACAGTGACCATATTACTTAGATTCAAATATTGACCTGGCACATACTACTTACATGAACTTGGCAATTTCATTATTTTTTTCTTCTCAATTTCCTTAAATATAAATCACGGATAATTATAGTGTCTCCCTCCGTAGAGTCATCAAGATTAAATAAAACAATATATATCAATTGCAGTTCATGGCATATAACAAGTGCTCTATAAATGTTAGCTAATCAAAATTAGTCTTCCTATGACTCATTTCTTGATGGTCCTCTGGGTGGCCAGAGGAGCAACATTGGCTCAAGAAAAAGGAGGGAGAGGTCAGAGCCAGGTATGACAGAAGTGACCCTATGATTATCTGGGGATGATGCTGGTAGCATGCACACTCATTGACTTGGGCATGACTTGGCCAAAATAGCTTAAGATGGTTACGGTCAAATGGCAAATCACTGCCAGAATCTAGAATTAACCTCCATCGCAACCCAGCAAGTAAGCCAGAAACAGACCTGGTATGGGAGTTCTGCATAACAACACATGGTCTTTGCACTTAGCAGTCATAATGAAGAGATGGCAGGTAAAACCCTGAAGAAGTTTAATAGCATGATGCACCATAATATCAATTTCTCTATTGGCTGCTGCTCTCTGAATTGAGACTTGCATTAACGGTCCTATAGCAATAATCTTCTGTCTGGAAATGGTGCCTATAATTTCTTCCTGCTTCAAATTCCACTCCATAATGTTGCCATGAGAATCTTTACAGCTTTGATAAAGTTACTTCCCCGCTAAAAAAAGACCTTCAGGGTCTCAAAATTGAATCGAGACTTAGGATAACACATCTTAGTATGGCATTCAGAATTTTTTTTGAGTCAGGTCCCAACCTTCCTTCTCATTGTTTTCAGAACATAAAGTTATTAATAAACTGGAAATCCATCATCCACATCTTTTAGGGATAATTTGGAATTTCATGGTGTATTACCCATTTTAATTTCCTTCATATGATTCCGTTACATAGCCGGAAAGGCAAAATAAGACAAGTAGAAAACAGAGACCCAGCTAGAGTAAATAATTTGCTCAGGGTCGACACAGCAAGTTCTCCTAAGTGCAAAGTGTGCAGGTTTTCTGCTCTTTCCCATTGCTGTGGCTCATTCGCTTATCCCCACAATCTGCTCCATGTGCGACCACTTTCTGGGGAGCAAGTTTTGTGACACTGAGGTCCTTGGGCTGAGTCTGCTGAGCTGTGTTTTATTTGGTGCCCTTAAAAATCAGATTTCACATAAGATCCTGAATTTCTGGCTTTTCACGAAAGAGCTGAAGGTCTGGCAACATTGTGCCCACATTCCCACATAAGCAACATCAGCTCCAGCTGAGTAGAAGCTGACCTTTTCGGCCAGGCATTAAGCTTGACTTTTCCACAGCTGCTACCGCTTCATACGCCTGCTGCCTGTTCCTCTTGACTCATTTCTATCACTGCCTGGCCCCACTAGGCATCTGAATTTGCAACCCTTGGTTTAAAGAAAGAGAAAAGGAGCTATCTATGTTCTAAAGATAAGATCAAACAGTGTTGAAAATACAAAATGTGATTGTTGTATTTCCAGAAAGTCTTCATTTTTTGGTATTAAGATGTAAGTTTCCTGGGAGAGAGTTGATGTTGTTTTGGTTTGATTTCTCATTTTTGACAACAGAGCAATTTGACCCAGAACCCTTAGCAACAGTCCTTTTTGGCTGAAAATCTTTGCAGGGCCTTTTAATTAGGAATTGACAGGGTGATTAACTTATAATTCACAAAAATAAATGTGGAAAAGAGAAGTACAGGTCAATTTCTAGCTGTGTTAAACTGTAAGGACAGCAGCATTGGCAAGTGACTGCTTCCTTTTAACAGCTTTTAAAATTTTTCTTAATTGGATCCTTTGTTTTCTAATTGGATAGGGAGAACCATCATATGGCTTTCAATTACTAGCTGTGGCACGGTGATCCTGTCATATGGCACATGCTAAGAAAGTCAGACTGTCAACATATAAGATGAAATATATACCATCTCCAAGATGCTTTCTGTGTCAATAAGAAAGAGAGGAAACCTCCGATATCCTGGGTAGGTAAAGGCATGCTGAAACGGGACATAATAACTAGCTTGATTTTCTAGGGACTTGTGTTTCCATTCTACAGACTAAGTTATAATTTCTTAAAATGTTTCATCATCATAATTAGAACTGACCCTAAGAATATAAGATTATAATTTTATTCCACACACAAACACATACATGAGAAAATGCTAGTCTCCTCAAACTAATTTTTCTCCTGCCCATTGGTGAGTTTAGACATTCTCTAAGAAATGAAGTTTATAGCTTTCTGGCTTTACAACCTCTCTGGGATCCCTTTTGCCTACAGGATAAAATCTGAATATGCTATCATGGCCTATATCTGATCCCAACATCTTTCTCTAGCTTCATATTCCAAAATTGCTAGGCATGCACTTCACCCTTTATTCACTGAACTTCTCATTTTTCCTTGGAGATGTCAGGTCTTTCATGACTCTGTTCATGCCATTCCTGCTTCCTGGTGTGTCTTCTGCATTTTTCTTTGGTAAATCTTATTCATTGGTCAAGATTAGATTGAAAAGCTTACCTTCCCGATGAAGCCTCATCTGACTTTGTAACAGAATCAGAGAGTTACTGTCTGTAACTGAGTCTTCTGGTATTTGTCAACCACTGAGCATTGTTAATATGTCTGGAATAGCTTCTGTTCTGTTTGCCCATTCATTCAACAATACATTTTGAGCATCTTTAAATATAGGTGCTGAATCCTGGGTCTACACGCTTACCAAGATGGCTAAGGCACCTCATCTTGTATTGAACTGTAATTGTTAGGGATAGTCTCTCTCACTGGACTGAAACTACCCAGGGTAGGAATATTGGTCTTATTTAATATTTGTGTCACCAGTGCCTAGAATTTTGCCTGGTTCAAACTAGGAGATAAGGAAACGCTCACTGGTGTTTCATGACTTCTTGCTGGAGAATATTGACTAGTTATATGAAATCTAACCTTTCAGTCAACCTAGTATACTTATAATCTCAGTTTTTAAACATGGAAGACTTGATATAGCCATTGTCACTGTATTTGAGATGTTACGGAATCTAATAACCTTTTGGTGTAACCCTTTTTATGCCTGTAGTGTGTTAAGTCAGATCCTGTGATGGGCACTTTGGCTCAGCACCTTGGAATGGCCTTTTCCCAGAGAGGAAACACATTCTCTGATTAAATGCCCTTAGCAGGCAGGGACAGGACACAGCTGGGGTTTGAATCAGGCTAAATCCCATCAGATTGGAAATCAAGAAGCTGGTGCTTTTGAAGATTATAAATCTGGAAAGCAGCAGAGACAAGGGGCTGTGAGTCCCTGCCCAAAGCAGGTAGAGCCACTTCTCTTTGGCTTTCATTGCTGGTTCTCTCTGGCTGATGCTTCCAGAATAACTTTAAAGATGGACCCGTGTGAAGGGATAAGATTTTAATGCTAGAACGACTGAATCTACTCTCCCCCAATGCTTCAAAAAGGGAAGTAATCAAAGTCTTGGGAAAGACCTAATTGAGAATACGGAATGGCACGGAAATGAGAATGACTTGAAATAGAACGCCAGAAACTCGTTTCATGTCTCCATGTTTTTCTGAAAGGCATAATTGCAGTTTTACATATAAGAATCGCTTAAAGCTCGCAAGTCTGCCAGCGCGCTGTTACTGGTGACTTTAGATCATGGGGGTCTGTTTCATGTGACTTTTTTCGGCTTTTCGTATGTGTATACGTCATACTGGATGAAACTGCACTTCAGCACATATTGTGGCTTCTCTGTTGTTGGCTACAAGCCCACTTACTGGCGCCATTGCTAAAATGAAGACATTCAAGAGGGACAAGGGAGTCCTCCGCTTCCTCAGGCAGCTCCATGGATATTGGAGCTGCCTGCACATCTGGCTGTCAAACAGCTTATGCCGCGGAGCTCATTATTGCTCTAAGTGTTTGCTCTGGATCTGTGCTTCACGCGTTTTATTTACATGCTTTATTTTTCATTTTATGAACAAATCGATAACTAGACTTACTCTTTATCACACTGGATTAGTTTTATTTATTCCCTTTGAATTTGATTAAAAAGCTGTCAAACATAAGTCTACATTTTTATCAGCAGAATACTTTCATAAAACCGGTATGAGATGTGTTCAACTAGAACATACTTTTCAAAATAAAACAATGTTTGATATATTCTAGACAGTTACCCTTTTGTTTATCCATGACAACTGAAACTAACCATCAAATGGATAAAGCAATCTAAGTCTAGTCAAGTAATCCTTAGGGCATATGAAAAAAAAAAAGGCCTTTAAAAAAAGTTATTTTTCTAGATGGATTTAATGTAATTCACCAATAAAGCATCCTCAGAAGCATAATAAAAATTCTACATAAAATGACATAGCCAGGGAAAAGAAAGATATACAGTTTGATGAAGATTCAAAATGGATGTTAGCATTAAAAATGAGCAGTCAGGCAATTCCTGTGTAATATAAAGATCAAAATTGCAGGACACTAATTTTGCTTCTAATTTATAAGATAGTGAGTTTATGGGACTACAAATAGTATTTATAAAAAAATTCAATGGCAAATGCTTTGAACTGTCATTTTTTCTTGAGAAAAATTGCCATTCAACATGTTATATTTGTAAATTTCACTGTATAGCATTGAAAATAGCTGGACTATATTTATATATACAGAAATATTCTGAAAAGATGAAATATATCTATTTCGGTTGTGAACCAGATCTCCTTCATTCTATTTACAAATTAATAGCTTCTGCCTTCCTACCTCTTTGTGTTCTATCCGTGTCCAAGTAACAGTATGGAGTCATGCCTAAGGCAGCCTGGATCTTGGGAAAGCACATGTGTGCGCATGCACCCCTACTTCCAACCACACTCACTCACTCATATCTCTACATACACAACCGCACACCCGATTTCCCTGGAGCAGCATTAAGGCCATTTTTTGAATATGTGCTGTTCTTTACATATTATTTAATAGCATGAGGCATGCGTGATGTGTTCCTAGAAGTGCTAGAAGGAATAACACCAAAGGGGTTAATGTAGAACACATATAGCAAATATTGTCAATTATTTTATTCAAATGTTTGGAACTTAAACACAAAATCATCATTAAGTTTTCACAAAATGAGGCATCTGTCGCTTGAAAGGCAAAAAATATTTCAGAAATATGTTTACAGAAATGTAAAAATATTAGGCATCAAGACAGATGTGAACGTATTCAGTAGCTTGTCTTGTCTGTCAGTCTTCCTCCGAGCTGAAGATCTTACTGTACTCGCTCAGCATGAGCTCAGCTATCTGGTTCTGGTAGACCATGTGGATCGCCATGTTTCCTGTTTCATTTTCAGCTCGCAGGAGGGTGGGTCCAAATACAATCCCTAAGCTTTGTGTGGACATGAGGTTCTTGGAGGCTTTGGCCACTATCCTGTGTAGAGAGAGAGAGAAAAAAGTAATTCCACTGGAGTTTGAAGTGAAGTTGTGGTTACTTTGGAGTGATTAAAAAAGGTTTTTCATTCAGGAAAAGTAACTGCATTACATTATTATTTAATCTTCTACCCTACATACTTTACTATATGGAAGTAGAACCTATGAGTTTTGGGGAAAGGATATATTGCCTTCTCCAACTGTTTACCCCATAATACTTGAGCATTGTGAATACTCAACAAGTATTTGTGAAATGAATGAGTGAGTATATTAAACAGTAAAAATGACCGTGAAGTTAACAAGATGCAGCTTTTAAAATGCTTAGAGACAATTGAGGAAACAGGTAAGAGGCATGCAAAAAAAAAATTAGAACTCAAACAAAATAACCAGAACAATGTCTGTACAATTAGTAATTGAAGGTAGGCTTTTAAAAATTAAGTTTTTTGTGATTAGTGGTGAGTAAAGTATTCCTGGCAAATGCTAATTGGAATGTGTTTTGTAGAGGAGATAGGTTCTGAGACAGTTTGGTATATGGCAAAATTCTAAGTGTCTCCATTCATTTGGACAGCCAATTTAGCTTACTGCCACAATAAAATGCAGAATCCTGTAGCATTTGCACAGGAAAAGAGCCCCATTGGAATCAAATATGTATTTGCTTATGTGAGGATCCTATGGAGAGCTGGAATACCAATGAAACACTAGGATTTGGTTTTATTAATGGTAATGACTTGCCTGTTCCAACACAGGACTCCTAAAAAGAAAATTCCATCCTAGAAACTGATAATTAAAAAAGTAATGCTATTCTGACGGCTGAAGCCTACTTGATTTTATATTAAAATTCAGAAGAGTGGGGTTTTAGTGATAAGGAAATAAGGACAGCATATGGAAAGACAGGGTGCTAAGAAATATCAAACTCTTCATTCTATCAGACATCCCAACCCAAGGGAAATAAGAGTGTAGAAAATAAAGCAAGGCAAAGGAACACTTTTTTACCAGACAGTGGGGTCTCTGGCTTCAGAGCTCAGTGTGGAACATTGTTGAGTTGGTTGGACTTTAGAGGCCTCTCTTTGTTTGGCCTAAGTGGGCCTACATATCTCTGAATCACAGGAGGCAGAAAGACTGGTATTATAGTAGTCCCCCCTTATCTTCAGGGGATATGCTCCAGGAACCCCACCCCCCAGCCAGTGGATGCCTGAAACCTTAGATAGCACCGAACCGGATTGCCATCTATTGCAACATGTTTCTCTTCCATCCACAGATGTAATGCCATTTCCATCTTAACTTAGCACTCATCATGCACTGTGGCCATAACTTTTGCAGTCTGAGGTGCAACAGCAAGCCTAGCA
The DNA here is from genome assembly GCF_047675955.1 of Chlorocebus sabaeus. NCBI lineage: Eukaryota > Metazoa > Chordata > Mammalia > Primates > Cercopithecidae > Chlorocebus > Chlorocebus sabaeus. Next base: position 31,026,198 of record NC_132913.1, on the reverse strand, counting down.
CACGTTTATTTTTCCTTCTTGACAATTTCACAGATGGAAGATTCATTCTTACCATAAAGCACAGCAACCTCAGCATACAATTTTTATTCTTTCCTTATTAAGTTGAGACCTTCCACTTTTCCACTGAAAGGAAGCATGTTACGGCTTCTCTTTGGCATACGTGAATTGCCAGCATCACTACTCTTGCGCTTTGGGGGCCATTGTGAAGTAAAATAAGGAATCCTCGAACACAAGCACTGTGATGCCACAATATTGAGCTGATAACTGGGAGGGCTACCCTATGAATGATGGCACCAGGGCAGACAGCTTGGAGACTCTGGACAAAGGGAGGAGTTACATCCCAGGTGGGAGAACTCATCATGCTACTCAGAATGCTATGCCACTTATTAATTGCATATTTCTGGAATTTTCCATTTCATACTTTCAGACTGTGGTTGACTTTGGATGACTGAAACCATGGAAAGTGAAACCACAGATAAGGGGGACTGTTGCATTTTTTTTTTCCCTTCACAAACTTGAATCTCTGAAGAACCACTTCTGTGACCAAGAGGCCATGCTGTCCATCTCTTGAAAGAGATTGAGCAGGGCCAGCGCCATGCGTGTACTGCCTGGTACCTGCCCACCACCAAGCAAGCTCATGGCACATACTGTGGCCAGCAAAGCATATTTGACCTGACCAAATGTTAATAATAATCAACTGTTGTTCTAAGCAATTTTATTGTCTCATTTCATCATCATAACAATCCCATGAAGTAGCTTCTACTATTAAGCTTGTTCAACAAATGAGAACACTGAGAAGACTGAGTGATGTGACAGCCAGTGTTACACAAACTGACATTCAAGCCCAGGCAGTCTGGGTCCAGTACCTGTGGAAGCGTCACTGTCAGTGTCTGTAATGACTCCTGGCCCTAGTAACCGGGCCAACTTTTCACTCTGCCACCTTCCACATGACTATACGATCCATCATAAGAAGGTCCGAATTTTCGTTTTTCACTCTTAGAATTGTAATTGACAGCCTGGTGATAGTACAATTCTTGTGGGTAAAATGACTCAAATTTAGACTGAATATTCAGGATATTCTGCTTCCCATTTTCCCTTTTCTTCTGGTTTAAACAGAGAGCATTTGTACCTGTGAGCACTGTTGGCATGGCTACATTTCTGGAAGGCATTCTCGTATTTTTAGAGTGTGAGTTATCTGAGACTTCAAATTTAAAGTTTCTTTTGGAATATAAGAAGCTATGCCACTTTGCTATTGCATTTGCCAAAATCCTATTGAGTGAATTAAGCATCCTGCTCTCTGTAGAGGGCAAGTGGAATGGACCTTTGCTTCTCTTTAACATGCCCATCTACCTCAGTTTAACATCTCTCCTGAGCATCTCCCAGATATGCATATTATAAAAGCCATTAGTAAGATTCACAATACAGGCGATGCAGGTTTTTCCCTTTTGGTTTTAAATTAACACCTTTTTATGATACTAACTGCTTCATTAATTCCACCACATACATACATTTTAGAGGCAAATATGGAGATAGATAACAGAAATAATCAATTGAGCACTTATTAGGTAAAAGTTGTTTTAATAACTTTACCCATTGGTAGCAAATGTCTAAATTGATAAGATTTATCAAACAGAGAAGATGGCTCAGAGGTCATGGGCCATGAAGAAGGTAGAAGCAAAAGCAAGACTATTGAAGGTACAAAGGTGAATGGGGCATCTTGGCCAACAGGGTAGTAGAAGAACATTAGGACTTGGAGTCCAGAAAATCTGAAAGGGCAAAAGGATAATGTAAACGTTGACAGGATCAAGATACAGTTACCTATTTAATTATGGCTATAATTTTAGTTGGTGCAGAGACAGTGAGATTAAGGTATCTGTGAGCCAAAACTGAGACCCACAAAGGTAAGGCTAAAAATCAAGGGATATGCAAGAGCTCATTAGTGGAGGGACAGTCTGAGTTTATGGGAGTGGAAGCTGTGAAGAGGTCTATAGCTTTGGAGCAGCTTGCGTGGGTGGAGGGGTAACTCGGCTCTCAAGGGGGACTCAGGCCTTGAAGGAAGAGTAAGAAAACTGAAATAGGGCTAGACTATTTACTATTTCTGTAGCATTCTTTATATTTTTGCTGCTCAGCAAAAGACCTGGTCTTAGAAAGCAGAGTGGGGCCAAATGTGGGGGAGGGAACCAAGGAAGTTTGAAAGGGGAAAGAGATTATGTAAAAGTAGAGGATTGAAGATGCAGTTATACACGAAAGAGTTGGAGGCTAGAGTTGCGTGTCCGAGTGCCTCCTTGGGGAAAGGCATGTGCCTGCATGGCTGAGTGTTCCTTGGGAGAAGGCTTCTCTAAGCCACTGGGCCATCATGGGGGACTCCTGTAATGAATTTCTGCGAATGTATATTACCTAAATTTCATGTGAAAAAATGTTCATTTTGTGCTTTTATGCATGTGTAAATATAAAATATTCATTGTGCCTCAAACCTGTATCCTTTATGTGCATTTCCCTGCACATTTTCCATTCGCTTTTAATACAACTTTAACTTACACATGTTTTAAATAATCTCGTTTAAGTAAATTTAAAAGATAAGGCATAGTTTTGTATTCCTGTTATGTTTGCATTATTGCAGGTTAAATTTTTCAGCAGCTTGAGATTTTTTTCCTGAGTTAGGAAGATCAAGTTACTTGTAGTGACTTTTAAAAAAATTAAGAGTCATTAAGAAAAAAGGTTAGATATAGTATTATATAGAACATAGGCTCTCTTGCTTATTCATTATCTCAAATATGTATGTATGTGTAAATATATGTAATCTATATATATACATACAATTTATATGTATATAAATATATACATACACATGTATATAAATATATACATACACATGTATATATATTTATATATGTACATACACGTACATATATATATGCAATTTATTTGCTAAATATCAACCAAATAGTAGTTCATGTGTTAAGAAATCACTGTCTTTAGGTTAGAAAAGATGAAGGTAAAGATCAATTTAGGGTAAAAGTCACCAAATACTGAACTATATAATTCATGTTAACTGACTAATACATTTTCATATTAAAGTTTATGTGGGGATAGACATTTTCAGCAAAGAAGGTCCCTGAACTGGGGATGTCTGGGAAAATGTATTAATGCTGTTTTAAATGTCATGATTCAAATGGAAGCTTACGTATTCCCTACCATACCGGACTCCTAAATAGTTAAGTGGTTGATTTAGGATCACAGAGAGAATCAACCACAATTTCAAATTATAGTTAGAATACTATACTACAAAATTATATTATTATATATCTTTCTTTTTATATCTAATTATTACATCTCTCTCTTTTTTTTTTTTTAACCTCACATCAAGAGAAACCATAATTTTCACTCTTATTGTGGGGGAACAGCTAGGGATTATTTCTGAAGGTTTCAACTAGTAAAACATATGTAGAAAAGAAGCATAGGCTGCTGGAAGAAACAAAAACTTTACATGGAATAATATAATTCAATTTAGTATCTTAGATGGAAAACTGTCAAAAACAGGTATACTTCAAGTAGCTTGAGCTTTAGTTGAGTTGTATTGTTGGTGGGGTGGATCTGATCCAGAAACCATATACATTTTTACCATGGCTTTGGCAATACCTTTCAATAAAGTTGGTTCTGTAAAACACCATTTCTCTGATATGCTTCATGAAAATGGCATTCCAATGTAAAAGTTTTGGAGAAAATTGAGTGCCACTTTTTCTTCTTGGATATTCACAATGCACAAAAGTATAAAGTCTCTGAAAAGTCCTGCAGAAAAAAAAATCCTTGCCCATCTTTGTATCTTCCCTAAATTACTTGAATCTTGTACATAGATTCTCTTTTCTGAGTAACACTGAAGAGTGTATATGAAGAAATGCTGCTCTCGTGTGTTTTACTAAGGATCTACCATATACAAGTCTGAAAATGTTAGGAATTTTATCCTCCTATGCCACCCTGGCTTCACAGTTCTGTAGCAGCTAACTCAGAAAGAAGTCAGATTCTGGTCATTCTAGCTAGTTCCACCCCTCTGGTAGGACTTAGGTTTCATTAGGTCCTTAAACTCCATGACTGTGTTGTAAATTTTGAGCTACCATTTGACCTGTTTTTAGCAAAGAAATGAAAGAAACTCCCCTTTTATGATAAAACAAAGGCCAAAAGGCAAAAGAAATAATCTGAATGAGAAAGGTAAAGGAAAGACATGGTTGGGACACTAACATGATAGTAGTGGGCAGGAAGGCCCCAAAATATTTAGACTTTATATCAGTATTTGGGAATTCCTCTTGATGTATGTTGACTCATCATTAATTTACTCCCAAGAAATCATAGCAAAGATACCTGATTCTAAGCAACATGAAGAGCTCAAAGTTTAGTGTCTAACTTAAGAATGCTTAACTAACAGAAAAAAAAGGCCCCAAACTGCAATTCTTGAGGAAGGCTATTTATTTATACTGCTTAGTTTTAAATAGCCTGACAAAAATATGATTTTATGAATTTGTTCATGAAATAGCACTTCATATGTATTCCTAGTAAAAGCATTTCTTATACCACTAAGTAAAATTCAAGTTTATAAAATCTTAAAATGAGTAAGAATTCATTTTTCTAGCAAGAGCTGAAAAGTGATATACAGTTTACAGCATAAAAGAAAGGAAATGTGAGTGCTACCTTTTGTCAGGCCCAAGTGGGAAGAATAGTGATCCATCAATTTAAGTTTATTTTAGAAACAATTTATAATCCAGTGCTACAGATGTTGGACCCCCGGAAAAGAAATCCTCTCAAAAAAGCCTTATGCTGGGTAAGTTTTTCCCAAAATGAGCTGAATTGCTAATTCAAAGAAATTTCTTAGTCGCGTGAAATCACAGCCAAATGACTCGAACTGAAAGAAAACTTTAATATACAACTAAAAATTAATGCTGAATTAAGAAGACCAAAGCCTGTAATAATAGTTCAACTCCAAACAGATTTAAGGATGTGAACTTTCTTTTAAGTTTGTGCTTTGCAGTTACTATAGTGACTTGCAAAGTGTGTTGAAAGCCACATGATTGCCTGGAGGACAACTCTCAAGTTATGAAGGTGTATTAGAAGTGTTCCCCTCTCTATCTCTGGAATGCCATGATTTTCCAACACACATAACTTTAGAATAGTTTTACAAAATAAGGAGAGTGTGGTGGTAAATGTATTCCTGCCATCAGGTCACACCTGGCTTGCAAAATATAGCTCAGCCACTGCATGTGAAATGTTAATTGTGACTTTGACCACTTAACTAAAGAGAGGCTGTTAAAAATAGAATAAATTTTCAATATGCTCAACTTATGTTTCCTATGTGCTATAACTATTTTGGGGGGGGGATCCATGCTAACCATATGCTTGCCTACCCTCAATTTGCACAAACTATATTGCTATCTACACTGGCCTTTTTATAAGATTGAAGACTTAGCAGAAATTCCACCTTCTTTAAAGTTATAGTTGTGTGCCAGAAACATTCTCAAGTATTGGAAAAGCAGGAGAGCATTCACAAGTATTGTTGCATTTAATATTTGTGTGTTTCAAGGTAGTCATTCAAAGATAATTCAGCCATTTTTTATATGCCAGTTTACATATCTGTTGGCTTAAATGAAAAGTCTTCAATTTTATATCTAAACATGTCATTCTTATTTTCCAAAATAACTATCATCCTCAATAGGAATTATTGCTATATTCTGACATTTTTGCTTTTAAATAAAAGCAAAAAATTAGCTTTGAAGTTATGTGTATATAATTCTGAAGTACATTATAGCAAAGGAGCGTTATATGGCAGTTGAGTATTGATAGCTAACATGGCCAGATTCTTTGCATTTATTGAACCTCTTTGCATGAATTTCAATGCAGAAGATTGAAACATTTTCAATTATTCAGTTGTTTCATATTTTATTGATTGGGTGTTATAGTGATATTCTAAAGTATCTCTAAAGCAATATTTAGAATATTTAATAAAATGTGAGAACTAAAAAGTGAAAAAATGAATGGTCCACAGGCTTCAATTAATAATTGATTTCTAATTGGAATATGTGTTCTGTAAGGTGATAACAAACACAGATAGAAATATCAGAACCAAAACTCTGACATAGTAGATAATACCAAAAAGAAACATTTACAGTAGTTACTGTTTGTTACTATTAATACCTTCTATGTGCTAATCACTGTGCTTCAAATATATCACAAATTTTAAAGGCAGATTTTAAAATCAGCTTTAATTTCTTTTTTTTTTGATGATAAATGCATTCTATTAGTGAAAATTTGAAAACTTTAGAAGAGTATAATAAACACTGGTAACTCGATGTAACCATTTATTAGTTCATTAAAAATCTATTGTGTACTTACTATGTGTTTGACACTATTCTGGATATTAGGGATAGTGCAATGAGTAAAATAGACAAAATCCTTGCTCAGATGAAGCTTACAAACTAGTGGGGAAAACAGACAACAAACCATACACAAAGCAATATAAAATGTGACTTCAGGCTCTGAAGTACTTCAAGAAAAGCTAAGAAAAAGAGAAGTAATGGTTCTTCCACCGACCCTAGGGAGCTTTTAAAAAAATCACTGATGGCCTGGAATCCATTCCCAGAGATTCTCTTTTATTTAATATTGGGCAAGGCCAGGCTGCCTTCATTTTTGAATGACCCCCAGGTAATACTAACGAGCAGAGAGTGGTAAGAAGTGCTATGTGTATTAGATGGAGTGCTCAGGGACGCCCTCTCTAAGGAAGGGAGATTTGAGCAGAGCCCTGTCGAGGTGCGCATATCAGGGGAACGAGTGTTCCGGGCAGGGAATGGTAGGTACAATACCCTGGTGGTGAGGAATGCCAGCATAGAGCAGAGAACGCTCTCTGGCTGGAGGCCAGGGAGCAAAGCGAAAGAGGTAGGAAATGCTGTGGAGGGACTTATTTCTAAAGGTGATGGAAATCATTTCTTGAGTTCGGGAGAATGACACTGTTAGCATTTAGAGATGATAGAAATGTTTATATAATGTATCTACAAACAACTTTGAGAAAATGCACTTTATGTAATTCTGTATCTGGCACTTTTCACTTCTAACAGGAATAATTCCTATGACTTATATATGTAATATAGATCACTTCATCATTACCGTATATAGAAGAGAATGAATTGTGCCCTATGCTTTCACAGTATAAGTGAGATAAATAAAAACTTCCCATGTACTCTTCCTCCACATTTTGGAGTATTGATTTAGGCAGTAGTTCTCATTCAGGAGCAATATTGTACCTTGCCCCAAGCCCCACCCCTCCACCTATAAGGGATTTGGCAGTATCTGGAGACAGTTTTGATTGTCCTGAGAAGGTGGGGGTGGGAAATTACTACTGGTGTCTAATGGGTAGAGGCAAAGGATGCTGCTAAACATGTTGCAATGCACCAGCAGCTCTGATGACAAAGAATTATCTGCCCCAAATGACAATAATGCTGCAGTTGAAGACCCCTGCCTTAGCGTAAAATAATAGAAATGTAACAACGCGATCGGTGGTTCTCAAACTTCACCCTTCAGGAAGATAATTTGGAAGCTATTAAAAGGCAGGTTGCTGGGCTCCACCTCCAGATTTCTGATTCAGCAAGTCCGGGAGGAGAGGCTTGATAAACGGCATTCCTGTCAAGTTCCCCAGCGGTAGCAGTACTGCTGGTCTGGCTGGGAACCACATCTTCAGAACCAGCACCACATTATCAAGTTATGGCTCTTTTTTCCTTAAAACATAACATGGGGGCGGGGGGAGGGGAGCCTATTAGTCCCCTTAGCAGTATTATAATTTGGTATTATTCTTTTAAAAAAATAGTCCGTCATTCTTTGAACTTAGGCTTCTTTGAATTTAGGAAATGGGGAAGAAGTTAATAAAGCAAACAAGCAGCCATGTGCGTTTTCTCTCCTGTGAACATCTCCTGCCCATTTCCTATTTAGAGTGTGTGCTTTTATGTTTGCTTGTTTAACCCATTTTATTCTGTACAGCAAAACCAATACATGGTCTTTTGGGGGGAAAAAAAGTACTAATCAGAAGTATTGAAAAGTAAAAAGTAAAAACCTCCCCTGTTTCCTAGTCAAATTCCTTCATAACTATAATTAACAGATGGGTGTTCCTTCTGGATGTTTTTCTACTCATCTATCCATCTACCTATCTTTATATATTTATACACACACACACACACACACACACACAATTATATATATAATTTTTTTCCTTTTTAAAAAAGATGAAATAAAAAATACATAATGTGCTAAAATTTGCTTTTCCCCCCTTAACTATATATCACGGGCATGTTTCCAAGTCAGTACATATAAAAATACCTCATTCTTTTTTAAAAAGTTGTTACATTTCATAGTATGGAAATACCTTAATTTATTTAACCATTTCTCTGCTGCTAGGTTTTTAGGTTGCTTCTTCTAATTCTTTGCTATTACAGACAATGCTACAATAAAATCCTTGCATATGTAGATTTCTAAGTTTCTTTATGTCTTAAGAGTAACTTTTCATTACTTTTGTGGCACATACAATCTCCCAATTCTTGTGTTTCTTAATTTTATTTAGTTCTTATGTAGTCATATATAGTATTATTTCTTTTAGATTTTTATCTTTGTTTTTTTTAATAAAATTCATCCATTTTAAAGAGATCAGATAACTATTATCAAGGTCTTGTTTTTAAAAATTATTTTAAATGGTTTTGAAAAGCATATCATCTAATTCATTGTATTTTGGTTGTGTGAAATTTGATGGTAATCTAAATGTATTTTTTTTCCTGGAAGCCAGTTAATTTTCCCCATGACATTTGTTGAATAAACCACCACTCCCCACTGATTTGTTTTACTGCTTTTTTTGTGCAGATTGCCTGCACTCGGCCACACACCCGGGTATACAGTACTGTGCTGATTATGTATGTACGTATGTGTGTGTGTGTGTATATATATATGTTTTTTTTTCTTTTTCTTTCTTTTTTTTTTTTGAGACAGTCTCACTCTGTCACCCAGGCTGGAATGCAGTGACATTATTTCGGCTCACCGAAGCCTCCACCTCCCAAGTCGAAGCAATTCTCATGCCTTAGCTCCCAAATAGCCACGCTTTACCATGCCTGGCTAATTTTTTGTATTTTTAGTAGAGACAGGGTTTTGCTATATTGGCCAGGCTGGTCTCGAACTCCTGACCTAAAGTGATCTGCCCGTCTCAGCCTCCCACAGTGCTGGGATTACAGGTGTGAGCTGCTGTGCCTGGCCTCTGTGTATTTTGATCCAGTACTCTGCTGTTTAAATCACTGTAACTTTATGGTATATTGGGATATTTCTTCTCCCATTTTTTTTCTTTTGTTTGGAAGTAAGAGAAAATTTTCAGGTGAACTTTTTCAGATAAACGAAATATGACCCTGAGAAAGACTGAAAATTTGATCCAAGCCACACAGGAAGTAAGTGGCAGAGCCTAGATTAAGATGCAGATCTTTATTACTCTGTGATATAAATGTACTTTCTGCAAATAGCTAAGATGCAAGAATTTTGAGTTTGACATCAAGGGACTTCTTAATGGAGAGGCCTGAGACCTGAGGAAGACTTGGGGAAAAAAGTGAGGCAGAGTCAACAAGAAGTCTTGGGTGACATATTTTGATTTTTTAATCACCTAATTTACATCCAAGGATATATCTGCACAGATAAGAAGGGTGTTCAGGTGGAAGAAAAAACAAATCAACATGTATTACTTTTTTTCCAGATTCACACAGATTTAAAAACTTCTGAAAGCATTCATCTCTCATTGTAAATAGAAATGCCCTATTAGCAAAATGATTATTTCAGTTATTGCTTTTTTTAGGTGTTTTTCCTCATGCTTTTAAAATGGTTTTAGCCATTTGCATTTAACTGTCTCTGCAGTAAAAGAATTCTTAATTTTTATTCCCTGAGCTCTGCTGATACACCAATAACCACTGATAATATCAACATCCTGGGAAGGCATTGCTCTGCATTTAGGGGAGAAAGGCTAGAAAATATATTATGTTGGGAGGACTTTTAGAAATAAAAAAATTGTAAGACTGTCATTATTTTCTACCTGAATTTGTCCAATATAGCTGTTTAAAAACTGTACATGAGGCCAGGCGCGGTGGCTCACGCCTGTAATTCCAGCACTTTGGAAGGCCGAGTTGGGCGGATCAGGAGGTCAGGAAATCAAGACCATCCTGACTAACACAGTGAAAACCCCGCTTCTACTAAAAATACAAAAAATTAGCCTGGCGTGGTGGCGGGCGCCTGTAGTCCCAGCTACTGGGGAGGCCGAGGCCGGAGAATGGTGTGAACCCAGGAGGCGGAGCTTGCCGTGAGCCCAGATCGCGCCACTGCACTCCAGCCTGGGCGACAGGGCAAGACTCCGTCTCGGGGAAAAACAAAACAAAACAAAAACCTGGTATGTGCTACTAATATTTTAGACAGAATATTGAGTGTTGTGCATGGATCAGCATTAATTAAGCCAAGCAGAATAATGCACCTAATTATAAGTTATTAGTGGAATATATAGTACTTAAATATTTGCCTTGTGATGTTAGATAAACGTAAAAGGAATATTTTTAGTATGCAGAATATTCCTCAACTTTTCTTTTGTTTTTCCTGTTTATGTAGGTGAAGAGAAGAGCCACTTTACTTTTCATTAAGGGCACTTACATAAAATCTTTAGCAGTTTTCTTGAGAATTGTCTCCTTGTTTATAAGGTTGCAAAATAGTCAAAGGAGAATCAATTGTAATTTGGGTATCATCATCCAATTTGTGCTTAGTTTTACTTTCTAAGGAAAAATAAGTTTTAGACCTTTTTTTTTTTTTTGAGACGGAGTCTCACTCTGTTACCCAGGCTGAAGTGCAGTGGCATGATCTCGACTCACTGCAACCTCCGCCTCTCTGGTTCAAGTAATTCTCCTGCCTCAGCTCTGGAGTAGCTGGGATTACAGGCACCCGCTACCACACCCTGCTAATTTTTGTAATTTTAGACAGAATTTCACCATGTTGACCAGGCCGATCTCAAACTTCCTACCTAAGGGAAGCCGCCCGGTCCCCCAAAGTGCTGGGATTACACGTGTGAATCACCGCACCTGGCCAGTTTTAGACACTTTCTGCAGAGACTTTAAGAGGGAAGCTGTAAAACTAGTGAGCACCAAGGTGAATGTGGCCAGAGTGTGCCTTCTCAACGGAAGAGCACAGGAACTGAAAGTGTTTGGTTAGCCGGGGGGAAAGAATATTTAGGGAAGCCATGATGACTCAATGCAAAGAGCCATGACATGAAAGAAAGAGTCAACTTTCCTCTTGTAATCCAGCTACTGGAATTGGCCCAGAGATGGATTTTACCTTTGTATGAAGAATTAGTGTTGTGAAAATAGAAAAGACTTGCTTCAAAACAGTAATGCATTTACATATACTATGGAAAATTTAGAAAATGCAGATAAATAAAGATAAAATAAGAATCACTCATAATTCTACTACTTAGACATTACCACTATTAACCCCCCTTTGGCATAGATTCCCCCCCCCCCATATATACTGGCAAAGCATTGGGAGCCCCTATAAAAGATATTAAATATTTTATCCCCCAAAAAAAGGCTATGAGTTCCCTATCAAGAGAAGTATTCAGGCAGGATGTTTGAGATTTCCTGTATTGGATGGAAGGTTGAACAATCTTTGAAGTGTGGTTTCGGCTGCCAGATTAATGATGAAAGAATGAGCATTCTGGGAAAGTCAAAGTATCATTTGAGGATAAGATGAGGTAGTAGATAATGGCTGAGGCTTCTTCTCTACCCTTCCTTGTACCTTAGGCCTTTCCCCAAGGTTCAGTCAGCAGCACTGTGGCCTCAGTTCATGGGTGATACAGCAGAAAAGCAGAAGTGCTTTTAATTTTTGCAAGGCAAGGCATTTGATTCGCAAAGGATTGTGCTTTTGAGTTTCAAAAGCCTAAGTGCCAAAGGCCTCAGAGCTGCAGCCAAAATATGGACGGACTGATCAGTAGATTGGAAGGTAGATAAAGAGCCAGGCTACTTTGCTGCCAGACTAGAGAAAGATTTTCAGGACTTGGGGAGGGAGGGTTAAGGAAAGGTGAGATGCGTATGTGGCCCAGGCCCTGGTCCTTCCTACTCCCGTTCCCTGGGAGTGCAGGTAGTTAGAAGGTTTGAGGATCCTTGAGAATCAGATCTGTATTCTTCTCCTTGGGGAAGAGCTAGTAGTATGGCAGGATTCCAGAACTGCCTACACTTAGTATATCAGGAGCAGTTAAGTAGAAATTGCTGCCTTGTATATCTAGGCAGGGTGGCCAAAGATAGCTTCACAGAGTACTCCTTGAAGAGTGACTGAGATCCAGACCTGGGATTGGAAGTTGGGGATGATGACTGCAAATGAAAAAGGAATGAAGACCAGACTGCAGAGGTGGGAAAAGCTAGACACTTTCTCTGCTGCTAATCTGCTTTATTATCTTTCTCCAGCAGAATATAAATGCCTTAGGCACAAGGACTTTATCTGTGTTTGCTTAGTGCTGTATCCATAGAATAAGATTAGTGTTTGGCTCATGGTATTAAGTGTTCAATAAGTATTTGTTGAAATGCTGTATTAATGGATATCCTTTCTGCCCCTCCACCAAATGCTTCGGCTCTATGTAGCCCTCCAGAACTAATGAGATCACCAGAAAAAATCTGGAAGACAGTCTTAACTGACCAAATTCAAGTCATTTAGAAGAATAGGACCTTGAAAGATAAATTAATTTTAATGTTGGCATAATAATTACATTTCTTGCACACCTAAATTTCATATGTACTATGAGAGGACAAGAAGACTAAGGCAAAAATGAAAAGTGCAACTATTTGAGAACTTAAGGGCCTGTAATTGTTCAGTGTGTCTTTCCTTCCCATATACTATCTGACAATGAGTTTCCAACATGTAACTAATTTGAACAAAACTGGCGTGAGAGGAATTTAGAATAGAGAGTAATTTTTATCTGTTTTATACTATGGTTGGATTGAAGCTAAAGATAATGATGCCATTTTTTTTGGCCATCTAAAATTTGACCATATAATTTTATTTTCGGCAAAATGCTTGATGCATCTGCAGAAATATAAACCCTTTCAAAATGTGTATAATACTTTGCTCAAAGATAGAAAATAATTTATTTTGCATTTACACATATAAATTTATCATCTTTACTACGGTGAAGGAATGAATTGTGCCAGTTTCTGCATATGTCCCTGTAAATATGGATGCTGGGCTAACTCATGATTCTGTCGTCCAGCACGTAGGACTGTGATCACCTGTTCTAAGAATTTCTACATGAAATGACTCATCTTTTAGGGACCACTATCAAGCATTATATTAAGCTTTGTAACAGAGGGCTCTTCGTCTGTTAAGGGACCATTCGTACATTTGCCAATTTGATAATTATGGTGGCTACTTTGGTTGCAGAGATGGGCCACTCAGATCTCCTTTCAGGGAAGGACTCCCTGCATAGTTGCAGGGGTAGCTGATGGCTTCCAGCTATCTTCTTCTTCAGGGTTTGCCTCAATTACAATAAGCCTCCTTGCTCAAGAACACTGATCCATCAACATGTATTTTATGTATGTATGTATGTATGTATTTTAGAGACAAGGGCTTGCTCTGTCACCCAGGCTAGAGTGCAGTGGCACAATCATAGCTCACTGTAACCTCAAACTTCCGGGGTCAAGCAATCTTCCCGCCTTGACCTGCTGAGTAGCTAGGACTACAGGTGTGTACCACCATGCCCGGCTAATTAAAAAAATTTTTTTTTTTTTTTTTTTTTGTAAGATGGGGTCTCACTATGTTTCCCAGGCTGGTCTTGAACTCCTGGCCTTAGGTGATCTTCCCGCCTCAGCTTTCTGAAGTGCTGGGATTACAGGTGTGAGCCACTGCTCTGGCCCCCAGTCAGTCAGTCAGTACAAAGGCTGGACCATTTCTGCTCACTGAGACAACTTTGACAGGCTCTATGTGTCCCACAGCTTCCTGGGGGTCTGACTGAAGCTTTCTTGGGACTGCACTGCAGTTCAGCTTATTCCTCTGCCCAATCCTGTTGCCACTTCCTTCCTTCCACAGTGGTTAACCTTTAACAATGTCCTGATTGCCAAACTCTGTTTCAGGGGCTCCTTCTGGAGAACTGAACCCATGATTATTGGTTCTGTGAGTGGTCCCAGAAAGCCAGGAATAAGATGGAGATTTGGAGCTGGGTCACTCGCAGCCTGACTGGCAATGAGGAGTCCATTGATGGTGGCAGGTGGAATGCAGACAGGTCCTAGCACAAGGTAGCCAGCCCAATTGTGAAAACTCGCCCTGGTGGTGAATTAGGGCATTAGATCTGTGGAATAGACTAGCTGGTGTAATGTATGAGACATTTAGAAATGATAGCGGGAAGTCGTGGGTAGTAACTCAGTAACTCTAAGGTTAATGAAATTGAAGGGCTGTTGCTAAGCGTCGTTGATATTCTACAGAAAACTCGTATGTGATTATAGGGGCCTTTACTCTGTAAATGAGGGTTGACTGTAGGAGAGTCCATTACAGAACTAGGCTCACTGATTGCAGTGGGGAAGCTGAGACACTGGTAATAGAGGCCAGGTGGTGAGGCTTAATTACTAGAAGCCAGGTAGATGCAATTTTTAATATATAAGTATCAGGGCTGAGGGGCAGCCAAGGGGGCCCGACTCACAGAATTATGGGATGGTCACTAGAATATAGCACCCTCTGGAACAAAATAAATGGGCAGTCAGGAAGGATGCTATTCTGTGTATATCATTGTATTTGAACAATGTATCGAATTACTGTCTTCTAAGCTACTGTTGCTTTCTGGGCACATGGAGCCTCTTGGGTCCAGGCACCAGCTGTCAAGGCAAAGAGTCACTATCTAGGCAGGTGTAATTTAGTGTGATCAAAGGGAGGAGGCAAGGTTGCTGTTACACCAGGGGGACAGGGCGGTACCCAGATGATCCACATAGGGCTTCCAAGTTCTCTGTTGCCCAGTTGTGATGGGTCATGAACAGGGCAGAAATTCTTGTCTGAGAAGACATGGTACACAGGAGCTTAGATCTCTCATGGATAAGGGTCTGGGACGTTGCATCTAGGACACCCACCATGACCAGCAGAGACCATTGTTAAAGATGAGGGCAATCTCAAATAGAGAGTGGAGGATGGAGACAATGAGCTGGGCTCAGGTCCAGCTGTAGCTGCAGAGCTTGTAGTTATTCTTCTAAAGTTTCCTCTTCAAAGGTCTCCTCTCTCCCTGAGAGTCCTGGGGGAGCTGCTTCTCAAAAGTGAACATGATGAAGAACACACTCCGAGCACCACAAAGGGTGGACTGTGCTGGACACTTGAGTACACCCAGGTCTCTCTTTGAGGAAAGACTTGTTGCCCAGTTTCCAGGTGTCAAGCCCACAGGCAGCTTCGGCTGTCAGCCCCTGCAGGTTTGCCTCAGCTGAGGAGAGCCACCCCACCCCAAGAGACTCTTGGAGACAGCCCACGGCCAATGACTAATTGCAGTGAGTATATCAAGGCCAAGCCATCTTCATCCTCCCGGAGACAACTGTGATGGGCCCTGGATGCCCCAGAGCTTCTGTGGGTGGCCAGGCTTTGTTGGGTCCAATGTCATTGTTTGACTTCTCTTTCTGCCCCATGCTGCTCCATCTTTACTTCTGTTGGTGTTAGTAGGTAACTCGTGCCATGTTAAATCCAACCTGTGACAGCAGCTGTGAGCTCTGGGGAGTCAGAGAATTTCCAATAGAAATAGAGCTGGTTCATGAAAGAGAAGACCTGAAATCGAATGTGGAGCCTAGATCTGAACAGCTTTGTGTCCACGCATCATTTCCCTCCCCTTTGAATTTGTGCTTAATTATCAGCAAAACCATGATAAAATCATCACACTATATCTGTATAATACTTTATATTGTCCAAACTTGTTCTGATCATTCTAGGGCAGAAATTCTCTATCCAGCGTGCATATTAATATCATCTGTGGAGGATTCAAAACTATGTTAACCTCTGGGACCCATCCAAATGGTTTGCAGTTAGGCCTGGGTACATTTTAAAAGCTCTGCATGTGATGCTCTTCTGCCTGGAGGAAAGAACCATTGCTCTTGATCTGGAAGCTCAAAATCTTAAGTGCTAGTTCTATAGGTACTGACTGTGTGATCTTAGATGGGCCCTAGCAGTTCTCTGAGCCTCAGATTCTTCATTTAGAAAGTGAAGTTAATGGCAAAACTGATCTCATAGGTTGTTTTGAAGATTAAATTTTAAAATGTATGTGAAAACCCTTTGCAAACTATAGAAACATTTCTTTTTTCTTGAGACTGATTTACATTCTTGTTTCCTATGGTGGAGTGCAATGGCACTGTCCCGGCTCACTGCAACCTTCGCCTCCCCAGTTCAATCAGTTCTCCCCACTATTTTTTTGTATTTTTAGTAGAGACAGGATTTCACCATGTTGGCTAGGCTGGTCTCGAACTCCTGACCTCAGGTGATCCACCCACCTCGGCCTCCCAAAGTGCTGGGATTATAGGTGTGAGCCACCACGCCCAGCCAGAAACATTAATTTTTATTATATGTGATTACATTTTCTTCTGTCAATTGTTGTTTTATAAACAAGGAAAGGGAGATTAGAACTCACTGGTTTTCCACTCTGGCTCAGGCTTTTAATAAAGGAAAGGAATTGCACAGAGATTCTGATTTGGTAGTTCAGGGTTGAGACCCAGGACTCAGAGTTTCTAAAAAGCTTCACAGATGAGCCTGGTGTGCAGCCAGGGTTAGGGACTTCTTGGTTAATGATCTGTCCAAAGGTTACACAGTGCTAATAAAGTCAAAGAACAGGGACTCAACTCTAGCCCTTTCCATGCCTCTCTAGAGTTTTATCTACTATTATCCATGCTGAGTGCTCTTTCGTGTACATACTTATTGTAACATTGCATGTTAATCATAAAATATAATAATAGAGATAAAAGGGATTTTGAATTTAAAACATTGTATAAATATAATGTGTTATGATTATTAAATGTTAAAATAATTACTCCTATCCCATTAGTGCTAAATCATATGATTTGTGTGCTTTTAGTAAGGATGAAACTCTGTAGGTAACACAAGCTATTTTTAAGATTATATGAACCAAGCATAAATTAAACAATGTGACACCAAGGCTGAAATAATGTACGCAAGTACTAAATGAAACGTTTAAGGGAATTCAAAATAGAGTAATGAACTGTTACCTACTGTTCCCCTATCTTGAACATGCTGACTTAATGTGGCATCATGAAGGAAGAGAATGGAATAAAGAGAGAGAGAAGGATGCACAGAGAAATGAAGATCATTTTCGTGTGATCATGACCAGGCCATTCATATTTCTCATATAGCCTGGAAACAATTTCATACTTATTGGAAGATGTGACCTTTAAATGTTCCTTACTTGCAAAAAGACAAATATTCTTGGAGCGGGGTGTTAGCTGGTGGACTCATCTGTCCTGCCTGCCCTTCGATTGGAGGCCACTGCAGGGAGAATGCAGACTGGAGTGGAGCAAGTGTGGTACTTATTTTTTACATTTCCAGACTTTAGGGTAAGCTCTCTTTGACAGCTCCCTGATTTCTTTAACACAGCAAATCTTTAATCAGTGTAGATATGTTAAAATGCGATTTTTTACAGTGAATTGACCTGAGTTGAGTACTTGAGTTGTAATGTGTATTTTTTTCCCCCTCTCAAAAGCTGACTTGTAGGGGGAAAAAAAATCAGATATTCTATGATATACTTTTCCTCAGTGACAAGATGTTTTGGGGGAAATCATCCAAGCTTGAAATAAAATCTTTATTGAAAGTAATTCTACATTCATGCCAGTCAGATACATTGTTGGATTAGACCAGATATCCCAGGGGAAAACTATGGTATATGCAGCAGGCTGAGTTGATTATTTGGGCCTCCCGTCAGTTTTTAACTTCCTGACAATGGCTGAAGCATTCACAGCCGCTACAACTCTGTTTTCATCTTTATTTTGAGAGAAAGTTAATACACTTTACCTTAACTATGCCAAATGTACTGGAAAATAACCCAGTAATAAGATATACTCCGCCTACCAAGTGATATCTGTGTGTAGAGAGCATTTAGCTGTGCATTTTAAGGAAACAAATACACACAGCAAATGACTGAAAGATATTGTGATTATTTTTTCTGCTTGAACTTTAAAATTCTCTTGGCAAAGCCTCCTGTGTGCTGTCTTAAAACCAGTATGTATACATAATCAGGGGGCCAAGTAAATGAATTTCATTGCAAATTCTCTTCAAATGGCAGGGCAGCTTTTTTTCCTCCCCTATATTAGAGTGATTTAGTTATCAATGTTATTTGATGTTAAAGACACAGGTGGGCCAGGTGACATTTGTTTCCACTTAGAGAATCAACAACAGCTTAGGATGTCACTTTTGAAAAGGTCATAGCATTGCTTTTAGGACATAATTAACAGTGTAACCAAAGAAGAGAGAAAAAGGCATAATTTCAAATTTGGAATTATATTCTGATTCACTGTGAAGATAACATGGTGTTGTAGTTGCCGATAAAAGAAAGACATGACCTCTAGTAAATGTTTGATAGTAAACACATTCATTTGAAAACTCACAACTTAATTTTGCAATTCTCATCTTTCTATATTCTAAAATTAATTGCTCTCACATCACCAAAGAACAGAAGCAAGAAGGTGAAGTGGCCTTTGATTCAAGCTTAAGAACAGAAATGATAGTTTAGTACTGTGTTGCAAAAAATCACAATGTATACTCTCAGACAAGGAAATTTCAAGGTAAAAAGTATATGTGTTCTGAGAACCATATTTCCTACCTGAGATATATGTTGGTTAAAAACTTAAAACAAGTTGAAAAATTTTTGTTTTTAAGTTAAAAAAAGATTCTGGATGTCCTCTGATAAATGAATGGATAAACAGCTGTGGTATATCCATACAATGGAATATAGTTTAGCAATAAAAACAAATTAGCTATCAAACCATAAAAGAAAAAGGAAGAATCTTAAATGCATATTGCCAGGTGAAAGAGGCCAATCTAAAAACGCTGTATAGTATATGATTCCACGCACCTGACATCCTGGAAAAGGCAAAACTTTGGAGACAAAAAGAACAGTGGTTGCAGAGGTTTTGGGGAGGGAGGGAGGAATGAAAAGGTGGAACACAGGAGATATTTAGGGTAGTAAAACTATTCTCTGGCACTATAATGGTGGCTACATGTCATTATACATTGGTCAAAACCCACAGAATGTACAGTGCAAAGAGGGAAGCCTTATGTAAACTATAGACTTTAGTTAACGTCTCAATATTGGCTCGTAAGTTACAACAAATATACCACACTAACACAAGATTTGAATGATAGGGGAAATTGTGTGTATGTGGTGGGTGGAGAGGAGATACATGGGAAGTCTCTGATCTTTTTTTTAATTTTTAAGTTCTGGGATACATGAACACATGTGCTGAGCGTGCAGGTTTGTTACATAGGTATACAAATGCCATGGGGGTTTGCTGCACCCGTCAACCCATCATCTAAGTTTTAAGCCCCTCATGCATTAAGTATTTGTCCTAATATTCTCCCTCTCCTTTCCCCCTACCCCCTGACAGGCCCCGGTGAGTGATTCTGATCAGTTTTTTAAACCTAAATCTGCTTTGAAAAATCTACTAACAAAAAAAGTTAAAAACTGATAAAGCAGATAACAAATAGCATCCATTCAGGGCTTAGAGGTCAATTTACCTGCTCATGTATCCTTAGGGTCACACACATTTGAGTTGTTTTGCACTTATATTACTACTATTTTTATTGCCACATCTATGCCAATCATGACACCTAAAACCATATTTAAGCATGTCTCTACCAGGAAGCCTTTCAGAATCATATTCTGATCATTTGCTTATTTGCTTTCTTGGCATTTAAACATTCAGATTGTATTACATTGTTGTTGACGTGTTTTATTTTTATCTCTAAGTTATTTCACGCACATATGTTTTACTCTCAATTAGACTGCAAAATCTTTGCATTTAGGTGATATGTTACCTTCAACTTTACTCCTGTTTCATTTGTGGTAGAAAGTTTGGGCATTCTGTAACTTCTTATTACAAATAGTTTTTGTTTTACGTTTGACTGACAGATTAAGCTTTTTCTCACCCAAAAGGGACTGTCTCACCCAAAAGGAAACAGAAGTGAGGTACTCCCCAATATTTTTCTGTCTGCAGGCAGAACAACGCTGTCAACAGACATTCATGTTTGTTAGATGTTGAGGCTTTTCTTGTGTCATTTCTCCCTGTGTTCTTCCTATCTTCTGTGTTTTACTTTTTTTGAAAAAAAAAATTTACAGAGGATGACTGGAGGATATAATTTGCAAATACAACAATATAATGTAACATTTAGAGGGTTTCTTTTGAAAAAGGAATTTGGTAAGTGCAAAATATCATCTGTGGATGCTCCATTTTCAAAGGTTTTTTGAGAGTGTGAAA
Organism: Chlorocebus sabaeus; assembly: GCF_047675955.1. Classification (NCBI taxonomy): domain Eukaryota; kingdom Metazoa; phylum Chordata; class Mammalia; order Primates; family Cercopithecidae; genus Chlorocebus; species Chlorocebus sabaeus. Next base: position 31,005,682 of record NC_132913.1, on the reverse strand, counting down.
TTACTTTAGGTTAAGGTATCAAAAATAGAACGTGGAAGTCATGAGGTTCATGTTGAAAAGTCTTGTTTTTTTATGGGTAATTTCTACATAATCCAAATAAGAATATATACAGAAGAGAATGTCTAAATAATCTACTTCACTGACTTATAGAATTATGTGGAAATTCATGAGGCCAACTGACCCACAATACCATAGGAAGTTAGAGAAAAAAGTTGATTTGATGAAGCAGCTTTAGCCTCGTTACTGCACAGCAGTTTTAATTAGTGGAGTGAAAGATCAACTTGAACAAGGAAATAGAAAGCCTGATTTTCTCTCCTGGCTTCGCTTCTTACTACCTGTAGGGCTTTGGGCACTTAGCCTTGCTCAGCCTCAGTTTCCTCATTTTGAATATCAGACAGTTGGGCAGAGGATTTCTAATTTCCTTGTGCTGCAAATCCTATTAACAATTTTAAACACCTTTTCCATCCTGTAACTTGAAATACTTTGCGAGGAAAGTTGACAAGCTCAGAAACACATTGCAAGCACAGCAATCAATTGCAAAGTAAGTGAACCCTAAAATGTAAAAAGTTTGTAGTAATCTCTTGCATATATAGGTATATTTTAAATACACACTTATACATTATAGGATGTTTATATGTATCTTTACATTTATTTGTCAAAGTGATGAGTGAAATAGAAAGGCAGAAACAGAAGATTTTTAAGGAAACAGACATGAGTCTCCATCTCTTGGAAGCATAAGGGTGTGTCTACAGTCTGAGTTTTTGTTTTCTTACACTTATAAAAGAATGGTGGCATTGGACAAAGAGACCTGCTCTAGCAGAAGGATGGCACACAGATTTGCTTCACCTGGCTGATGGTGGCTGCCTGATCTGTGAGAAAGGACCCTGAAGGTGAAGCCACAGTGTAAAAGGGTGATATGACCATTCAGTTATGCCAACATGGGGTTCGGGAATGGGGAATAGAGGCATGTGTGCCAGGAATGTGCCACTCAGCAGAAAAGTAATTTCAAAAGGTAACCAGATACATCTATGGAAGCAACAAAAGGTATTCCTGGATAGGAAGGAATCTGCGAACTTGAGAGGCAAGCTGCTGGGGGTTTTGAACCACCCTTAAATGAGTATAGAAAGAAGGGAAAATTTAAAGGAATAGAGGTATCAAAGTAGACAAACAGTGACTATAGGAATATATTAGAAGTAATTTACAAAGATAAATATTTGAAGCAGATTTTAGAGAAATCTATATAAATGGGATATGTCTTGGTGATCCCTTCAGATGAGCACATATAGATCCACTTCATTTTTAAAACAACATTACAATATTCATAATACATATTTTTAAAGCCCAGTTCCCAATGGATGTACATTTTCTCCCTCCCCATATTTTGTTGACTTTATAGTCATGAAAAGATCAGGCCTTCCCATGGTTGGAGGTGGATATTGAAGACAGAATCATAGGAAAACTATAATAGCCTCTCAATGATTAAAAGGATCTAATGTCAGTTGTTCAGTGATAATTTTATCTCAATAGTGATTATAAAGAGAGGGAAGATGTACAAGGATGCTGAATAAAGGAGCTTCCGTAGATTCCCTGTATTTTGTGTTTATACATTCGCACTCTTGTGAGGCGCCTCTTTGCAGTGACTTATCTAGGGGCTTACTAATATGACAACACTCCTGATTATAGAAGCTCAATTAGGTTAAACAGTTTGATTCATTTCAATTGGATAAAAAAAAATCGCTTGTTAAATCTGAATTCTTGCTCTGCAACTAACACAAACTCGCACTCATTATTACTTATGGTGCTTTTCTTTATGGATGAAGTGCTTCTCAGCCAAGTAGCGGTAGTCACCCAGCTGATGACCATAAGGAAAACCAAACACTGTCAGTAGAATAACATCCTTAGCCAAGTGTTTATGTTGGATACATATACAATGCAGAACTGTTCTTAACTAATGATACCAAGTTGGCCTCCCTAAGTCTCTCCTTTTGTATTATTCCTTGCCACCCATGTGTTGAGCTAGATTTTCTCAGGACCTAAGCCCCACCCTAAAAGTAAGTTCTGCTTCTTTGCAAGCTGGATTTATTCTTTCCAGCTTCCAAGTGAACATCATACATCAAATAACTGTGAGTTAGCTATAAATACAATTGTGATGTGACTGTTAATACAGTTTCTAAAGGTGATTAATTTATGTACACAGGGTATCTTAAACAATGAAATGATCTGGATGATTTGATATTTTAAAATATTGTCCTTTATGGCATTTTGTTTATATTTCCTTTGTAAATCTATTGGTTCATTACATTCTTAATAAAGATTTTTTTTTTTTCTTCTGGAAGGAAGAGAGAACATCCAAACCTTCCTACTAAGGACCTTATTTTCTTTCTTCCCCTTACTCCAACTTGCCGTGTTTTGAATGCTCTCTGACCTACAATCTGGAAGTTTCTCCTCAGTTGGCTGAAATAATGTTTTGCTGGCATTCTTCTAACCAGATATCCCCTTGATATGTTTTATACCAAGCTGAAAGATCTGGCAAACTGCCGAAATGGGGGGAACGAGGCACTGGCACGTGAGGAGCAAGGACAGACAGATCAGGCAGAACTAGTGCTGTCCCCGAACATGGGGCTCATGGCAGAGAGAGGCCCCAGGAGTCAGTACTGAGATCGCAAGAAACTAAGCGGCACAGGTTGATAAAGCAGCTTAACACAGGCCACAGGCAGGGAAAGAACATCTGCATGAACCACATGGAGACTGACCAAGTCAATAGGACACCATTAGTAGGGCCTTCCCTACTCATGACTGAGGTAGCATGCCCCTCAGTAGAGGTCTTCTACTTCTACACCTCAAGGACTGTCTCAGAATCCCCCTTCTTAAGGAGCTAAGGTGTGTTCAGTCCTTGCCTTGTTCCACTGAAGTGCCCTGAAAACATTGTGAGACAGGTACTATTATTCTTCCCATTCTAACTGAGGCTCAGGGAGGTTGCCCAGCGACATACTGAAAATGTTGTGCCAAGATTTAAACCCGGCTCACCTGAGTTTAAAATCTGAGCACTTCTTCTCCTGCTGCCTATCTGTCCTCCTGTTTGCTTTCTCTGTTTGCTATTCTTTTTCCTCAGTCACCACTCTCTTTAGTTCCCGGTAAGATATCCCTTGTCTCAGAGCTGGGAGCCAGCCTGTCCCCTTTCTTCCCCTGGTCCCAGCTCACTTAACCCCAGCCTGGGTCAGAGCCCCAGGCCCCTTGCTTTCCTGGCAGGAGAATAAAGACAGCTGGCAGTGAGAAAAGCCTGTGAAGGAGAATATGAGCAGTCGTGGTTATGGCTTTGCTGTGTGAGAACTCGCTCTGTCGGGGAGCTGCATGGGCTTCCCACACTTGCTGCATGGACAGATGTTTTCAATTATTATCACTGACAAGCCTCCAGGCCAGGTTCCTTTCTGATTGGCTGTCACTGGACTGTGAGGGGAATAAAGGAAACTGAGGCTAGGATGCAAAACACCTCAGTCATCACTTTAATCATGTTTCTCCGAAGCAACTGGTTGAGTTGGACAGTTCACCCAGAATTGGAATCCTTTTGTAAACACAGACTCAATTTCCTTTTAAACCTTTCTTTCATTCTGGTTTCAATTTTTCTGCCCAAAGTTCTTCTGACATAAGAGGGAGACATTTGTCATTTCTTTACCAATTCTTTCCTTTTGTTGGTTTTCCAGTGTTTTGGGTACGTACCAGAATGTAGTAGGAGTTCTGACTTAGAGAAATTTAACTTGATATTAGACTTCTAGACTTGGCATTGCACAGTCTTCTACAAAAATGATCTATGTCTGATCTGGAAGCACCGATATCCTATGTTTCCATCTGCAGTCACGTGGGAAATGTCTCACCCTAAGAAGCCACTTCTCGTGTCAAGTTTGCACCAACCATGGAGCAATGTGACATAGCTCTCTGCATTACTAGAATTGTTGTCTGCCTTCCTAGCTCATGATCAGATCTGCCATAATTAATGTGATTTCTTTTTTTTATTGCCTCTGGTGTGTCCTAAGGAGATCCAAAGACCACTTGGTCCCAAGGGAAATCTGACAAATCATGGGCATGGTCAATAATAAAAAAGAATATAGACCTGGCTCTCAGAAGTCTCCCTGATAACTGTCTCCTCTATGTAGCTGCTGCTTTAATGGGATCACTTATATCTGGTACCACTCAGTTTCTAGCTGCTCATTGTTTTTTCTTCCCTTCCTTTTTCTATAAATTAGAAGGGAAAATAAGATCATCAGGTGGATTAAAGCTTTCTAAGTTCATTTTTATTTCTCATTCTTCATGTCATATATCTGGTTGGAAAAAAATGTATTCAAGATGATCCAGCATTTCTGCATATTAGTTTTATGTCTTTTAGATGTCCTGAAATTCGGTTTGTGTGTGGTCCATCTTGCTCAAGTCTCCAGGCTGCCTTGTCTCTGCTGCCATTTTAAAACAATAGCAGCAGACATGCAAGTCTCCAAATGTATTTGGTAAAGCAGATACAATACATAGTCTTAATTCCTGAAGGCCCAGGTCTCCATTTCAATTTCTGAAAAATGTCTCTTTGACTTTCAAACTAAACTTTTTTATTTTAAGCTCAAAGATAAAATATTATAGGATGTTAATTCATCCTTTTCAAAAAAGGCACATGAGGGTTAAAACATATGCTTCCTTCTTCACTCAGAAAAAAATTCATTCCAACCTTTTTGGGGGGATCACATATAGCTCTAAAACAGCTGAAGCTAAAAACATCAAAGTTGGCATGACTTCAGTTATCACTGAATCAGGAAGATCAAGCCAAGTTTTTGAAGAAAATGGTTGAGCATTTTAAAAATAAAAGAAGTCAAAATGCTTTCTCTGAGCATGCTCAGTGGGAGGTTTTAAAATATTTTCTTTGGGTCAGCTTTATTTTGCTCATATCTTTGGAAATATTTCAACAAAAGCCATCTAATTAGTCCTTAATAACATTGTTCACTAATGCCCTAGCCAAGGCCCAAGTGTCTGTCATCTGCCACGGTGATGTTTTCACCGCGTTTGCCAAGGGACCACTACTGGGCAATGTTGGTGAGTTGCTTTGGTCCTTTTATATTTTTGTCATTGTTTGGTTCAGCGATTTTGGGTGGGACAAGAATGGAGGGAGGGAAATGAGTGACAGGATGCGAAGTAGTTTTATAGCAATACAGTACATTGAATATAGCTGCTAAATCCTCGCCTGTTTTTTGTGTTTTTTTTTTTTTTTTCCAATTAATCACAGCTTCAGTATTTCTGGAAAAAAATGGATGGGATGGTATTAGCATTTGCAAACAAAAAGCAGTGTAAATCAATTGTCAAACACATAAATATGGCCCTCAAACTGGAAGCTGAGTAGATCCTGTGTTTCTCATTTCCTCAGAGAATTTCATTGTCTTTTAAGGCACTAAATAGCTCTGCGCTACTGACAGTTTTGGGGCCCACATTTATTCTGCAATAAGACAGCAAACTGCCCCTGCTGTACCTGGGACTACATCAACTGACAGACCTGGCGGATCTCGTTGACACTGTGCTTGTTATCACCACCACTGACACTGTTTTGATGTAAATTTCTCAAACGGTATCAACAGACTGGTGAGAATATTGCTTCTTATTGCAGAGCTCTTTTACAAGTTTTTACACTGCAATTTCAGGAATTTCTTTCCTAGAGTTCTCTGTGAAAATTTCCAGTAGCATTTTTCAATTGAGGAAATATTTTGCATGTGTAATGGCTCAAGGGAATCGCCTTGCTGGAGACATTACGTTTATAACTGTCACAGAAAGTCAAGAGGTAGATTCTGACATATCTGTTGTTCCTAATACGCAGACAGACAGTGGTAGCCACGAGTCAGGACATATACATACAGCCCAGTAGACTCTCTGCAGATTGGTTTAGATCTATCCTTGCCTAAGCTAATAAGAGATATAATTATGCTCATCTTGTAGATAAACGTATATGAGGGAAAATGCTATTTTAATAGCTGACAGCAAAATTCCTCCTAGGGGAGAAAATCATTTTTTTTTTTTCTGTTTTGCTTAGCAAAACATTTTGATGGACCACTTTGGTTGTAGAAACATAATCTTTCAAACACAGCCAGAAAAAAGAACCAAATTCTCTGCATAAAACACAAAAATGGACTTATGAGAGTTGTGTACAAAAAGAGAGATTATGAAAGTAGAATGTTGGGGGAGAATGACATGGTGGGAAGTTGGAGACCAAATGGAAATGACAATCTATGAAAATTCCTTAGTTGGGGGTGTGGGGAGAATGATCAAGGTGCATTTTAGTAATAGGGGCACCTATTATTTGTTTGTATAGTTTACATTTTAAATTATCAGCTAGGCTGGGTGTGATGTGATCTCTCTATCCCCTGTCAACCTTCAGTAAAAGTCAGCTGAATGCTATGGCCTAGAGTGAGCACTGGAAAACAATGAAAAGGAATCGCCAAGTTAAGAGAACATCGTCCAGTCGGAAGGCATGAGTGAGTTGTGGGTTCAGGGGTAGCAGGAAATCAGACCAAAAATACCCAAAGAAAATATCAACCCTGTGTGATAACCTGAAAGACACTGGGGTTCTAATTTTATAAGAGTTGGCGCTTTGAACAAATTTTATTTTAAGAGGAATGATGATGCAGAATTCCCAAGGACTCTGGGTGCTATTTCTTGCCTGCTTCAGCTGTACCCATGTTTCTTATAAGGGCCTATGGTCCTTGCCAGCTCACTGATTCCAGGATGCAGCAGGACTGAGCTGTATGTGGCCAGTTTTCCCAAATGGTCTTTCTGCCTGTGGTATTGATTCTTGGTTTTACTTTTCATTTTCCATGAGGACCAGAATCTAGCTTTGAACCCCAGCAGGATTGCTAGGGAGCTTGATTCCCTCGTGTCATTTTTGCCACCTCCTTCTCCCAAGGCTGCTTTTCTGCTCTCCCAAGTATACTTCACCTGTGATCACTGTTTGCCCCCAAACACAGGTCACAGAGCCTTCCAAGATCGAGTGTGCATGCAGATGGGCTCTCTTAGCCTCATCACTGGGTCAATCTCTGCTTAAAAATCAGCAGTTGGTTCTATTGTCCATAAGGTAAAATCTCAGCTCCGTAATAGGACACATTATTCCTTTGATAACCTGGTTCCAGCCTCTCTTCCAGTGACCTTCATTCAAAATTCTCCATGATCATTCACCAGAATACTTCTTTTTCTCCCAATGAGTAGACCTGACCATGTTTTCATTATGGCTGTTTGAATCATGGGCGGAGGCTTGAACCAAGGAATGGGACCAATCAGAATGCCTTTTGTTGGCACTTAAACCTGGCATTAAGGACATTTCAGTCTGTGTAATTGCTGGTGAATGTAAGTTCTTTACAAAGCAGAGCACGTAATTTGCATTTTGGAGCTCAGTGAGATCACTTGGACTCGGGAAGGGGAACATCACACACTGGGGCCTATCACAGGGAGGGGGGAGGGGGGAGGGATTGCATTGGGAGTTATACCTGATGTAAATGACGAGTTGATGGGTGCTGACGAGTTGATGGGTGCAGCACACCAACATGGCACAAGTATACATATGTAACAAACCTGCACGTTATGCACATGTACCCTAGAACTTAAAGTATAATAAAAAAAGAAAAGAAAAGAAATAGAAACAAAGTAAAAATGATGCTTTTGCTCCCAAATCTTTTTCTCACCAAAAGTAATTATTAAACTTTAAATTGTTATTTACACCAAAATACTTGACATTATAGTGACTATAGAGAGCCTATCTCATGCAAATAATGATTATCAGTTAGACTCCATGATGTTCAAAGAGAGGCCCAGAAGTTGTTGGAGTCAAAGGAATTGATCTGACTCAAGTCAGTTTTAAACCAGTTCAACCATCCTATACAATATTGGTATCTGCTGGGATGGCCAGTGATTACTTGGGAAAAATCCAAATGTTCAAATCCACAGTCAAGGATTGAAATATGCCTTTATTGGTTAGAACACTAAATGACTCCACAGACTACTAGTGAAAGGCATATTCCTTCTTGATTTGACCAGTTCTATATGATAACTTACTTGGTAAACCTGGGAGGCGGAGCTTGCAGTGAGCTGAGATCCGGCCACTGCACTCCAGCCTGGGCGACAGAGTGAGACTCCGTCTCAAAAAAAAAAAAAAAAAAAAAAAAAAAAAAAAAAAAAAAAAAAAAAAAAAAAAATTTTAACTTCCTGAGGCACAGATTGAGCTATTTCTAAGGCTTGTCTCAGCAGAAGTACCTGCTTGTAAATAAGAACTTCATTAAATTTCATCCGCTAGTGACTATTACTTAAAACTGAACATGGCATCATGAATCCCCCACCAAACCCCAAGTTAAAAAATATATATATGCTGCCAATGCTTCTCATGTTTGTGGTGCTCTGATTCTGAGGACTGCAATGCAGCAAACAAACAGGTTTCAACTTTGGGAGGCCGAGATGGGTGGATCACCTGAGGTCAGGAGTTCGAGACCAACTCGACCGATATGAAACTCCATCTCTACTAAAAATACAAAAATTTAGCCAGGTTTGGTGGTGCATGCCTGTAATTCCAGCTACTCAGGAGGCTGAGGCAGGAGAATCGCTTGTACCCAGGAGGTGGAGGGTGAGCCGAGATTGTGCCATTGCACTCCAGCCTGGGCAACAAGAGTGAAAACTCCATCTCAAAAAATAAATAAATAAATAAGCAAGCAAACAAACAGGTTTCAAAAGTTTTTATAGATTACCATTAGGGATGGGAAGAATTGTTTCTTATTTTCATGCGTTTGGCCAGTCAGAAAGCCAGAGGACATTAAATAAGCATGTTTGAATCTTTTTCGTTCTACTCGATAGTATCATTTTCATGTGCGAGACACATTTCTATCATTTTCTTCTTAGGAATGAATTTATAACCTATTGTTTAAGACTGGCAGAAGAAATGTACAAAGGGCAGTGCTCAGCATTCATCCTCATGTTCTATATTTTCTGTTTACATTGCATTCTCTGCCCAATACATGGTTATGACTATAGAATAACAAAACGATTCTATAAGTCATGTTTAAAATTCTAGTAATGAAGTTTTCTGCATTTCAGCTACTGAAGGATGTTTAGAAAATGCATAAATAGGTCAAACATAAGAGAGTTTTGAGAACCAGGAGCATTCATGTAAATGAAGAGAATGTGGGAGATTGCTGCAATGCAGTAGAAGCTCTCTTGGCTGACTCCCACTTAATCAGCTCTCTATCTCCCCCGTAAAACATACTGACCAATGCCCACAACATATTCAATGTTCCCGGCTAGTTAATGACTCTCAACTGCGCACATCTGTTCCCACTAGAGGGAAGTCCCAGGAGAGAGTCCCAAACAAGTTTATGCCAGTTGTACTTATTATTGTAATTATGTAATTTAATTAAATATTATGTAAACTGATGAAATATGAGCACAAAAGGAAGAGAGTTGCTTTGCAAACACTTTCTTTGGAGAGAAGAATATTCTATTATGTCTAAAATTACTGAAGTGTTTTCTCTGAGGGTAGGGATAGATCTGGGTGAACTCTCAAGGCCTTTTCCAAATTTATCATGATAGATGTTGGTTGGGTTTTGAAATGTTGCTTTCTTTTAGATCTAGTCCTTCATTCTATTTCATATGACAATAGCTGCCAGCTATCATTTCCTGAGGGCTTACTATGTGCTAGGCATTGTGTAAAGCAATTTGCTTGCATTATCTCATTTGACATACACAGTAGTAACTGTTAATTTTTGAAAACTTATGTGCTTGGCTTTATGCTGGAAACCTAATATATATTACCCATTTAATTCTTACAATAATTTATAGATATGAAAACTGAAGCTTAGAAGAAATGAGAAATTTGTCTACATTCTACACTTTGTCTATAACTACACTCTACACTTTGTCTAAGTAAAAGAGCTGGGATTGGAACCCTACTCTATTTAATTCCAAAGCCTATCTCCTATCACTATACTGTCTCCACATATAGGGGTTTTTTTTTTTGTTTTCTTTTTTTTTCTTTTTTTTTTTTTTTTAATGCAGTTTTGCTCCTGTTGCCAGGCTGGAGTGCAGTGGCACAATCTCGGCTCACTGCAACCTCTACCTCTGGGTTCAAACGAGTCTCCTGCCTCAGCCTCCCAAGTAGCTGAGGTTATAGGCATGCACCACCATGCCTGGCTAATTTTTTGTAGTTAGTAGAGACAGGGTTTCACCATGTTGGTCAGGCTGGCCTCAAGCTCCTGACCTCAGGTGATCCTCCCACCTCAGCCTCCCAAAGTGCTGGGATTACAGTTGTGAGTCACTATGCCTGACACATATAGGTTCTTTAAGGATGTGACTTACTTATTCTTGTAGTCCCAGTGCCTAATTTAGTGCCTGTCTCATCACATGTGCTCATGAATGTTACCTGGATGAAGAAATGCACAGATGGATGGATATTACTTTGATATTCTTCATAGGCCTTGTCAATTTAGTAGCAAATGAGAATGAGGGATAGGCAACCTTTTCTAATTATAGGCACCAGTGCTCCTTAATGTGAGTTAGCCTTCATTTACATCTATTGATTGAAATATTATTGCAATCAGAGACAGGATAGTTTTGTTGGACAAAAAAGATTGTAGTTATACTTTACTATTGTGGATAAGTGGATTTTTTTTTTTCAGCCTTCTAGTCATTATTTCTTCTTCTTTTTGGTAAGACCATCTTTGGGGAAAACTGCTTCTTCCTCACTTCTAGTCTGTGTGGTTGAGTGGGCCTGTGTCTCAAGCCTGACTAATGAGAGCCATGCAGTCCTCTGCCATAGAGACTGGATCAGGAACAAACAAATAATAAACAAGGGACCAAATCCAGGACAAGGAGAATAATGTTTTGAGAATTTTCTTTTCCCACAGCGAAAGAGAAGCTTACTTGCCCCTGAGTATGCTAAGCTGATATATGATACAATTCTGGTGTTGCCATCTTGCTACCAGGGAGAAAGGTTTTTAAGTCAAAGCTAACCCAGAGGCAAGCAGAGTTTAGAAATGGAAAGAAACAAATTCCATGCAATACCTTTTGGCAATTGAATCTAGTCATGCCCAAAGTCACATGTGATTATGGAATTTTCAGTTATGTGATCCAGCAAATTCTCTTTTTTGTCTAAACTGTTTGAGTTGGGCTTTTGACACTTGCACTAAACTTAGCATTTCTTAGATACCTATGGAAGCCTAAGATAGTTTTTCACATAGTAAATAATGGGATCAAATAGATTGATCCAGAAACCATGGCTTATAAATACTTAGGAGAGAAAAAGAAATTACGTTTTAAGCAAAGCAAATTATACATGAAGCTGAATCTAATATCTGTCTCTAAAATCTTAGTTCTAGTAGGTGTTTTAACTTTGGTGCTTAGTACTATTATTTTGTTTTCTAATTTGAAGGAATATTTGCTAATCTGCTAAATAAAAGGTCTTGATTAAGAGAGAGGACACGACATTTCAGGATCTGTATTTCTAAGGTGTCATCAGATAAAGTCTGAATATTCAGGAGGAATACCCCCCACCATGTTTAAAATGAATTCTTTAATTCAAGACTGCTTCAAGGAGTATTTTCTTCCTACTCACTTGCAAATCACACACTCTTGTATACATATCCACATAGAAACAGAAATCCATTCAGGTACAATCTAACTTGCAATCAAGAACTGTTAAAATAGGACCTTTATCATCAGCACAGCACATCCCAAAATGTCTTTGTAAAATAAATCAAATTATATGAGTTAATTGATTCCAGGCAACATCAGCAACTGCAGGTGGAGACAGAATATCAGGATGTTTATTAATGAAATACAATTAATCAAAATTGACAATACCAATTCCTGTCTCTTGTATTTGAAAGCTACCTGCAGTGGCTATAGATGTATTTGTTGAATTTTTAAAACACAATTTTTACGAGGGAAAAACAGGGAGATTTATGAAAACATGGAATTTTTAGCTGTGGGTTTTGTACTACCGATGTTTAAACAGTGAAAATATACTCCTAAATGCAATTTGACAAGCGATGCCAAAGATGCCAGTGGTAATTAATTAGTACTTAATTGAGACCACAGACCAACAGGACACAGGAATTGGTCCTCAGTGCCATTTCCCCCCTTAGGCTCCATCTCATGAGGGTCAGAAGTGTGGCTGCAAGCTGAATGTCAGTAAGTAAATTGGGAGAGCACATTGACACTGGACATTTCATGATGGATCTCATTCATTCACCCTTTGCTGCTGCCCCTGGCTATCTCTGATGAGAAAAGGACCATGACTGTTTGAAGGGGGAACTTAGCATTCATGCACATCTAAACCAAGGTAGGCAAGGCCCTCACCTGCTAGACTAGACTGGATGCTTCACAAAAAGATCAAGATCAAATATTAACATGAATGAGGGCAGGGTTATGGTTAGATTTTTGTAAAATAAATTTAGATAAAAGAGAAATTTCTTAAAACAATTTTTTTTGCAGAAATAATTTTTCAGTAAAAAATGTAGATAAGAAATTTCTTAAAAGTAATTTTTGAGAAAATTTCCTAGATATTATTATTATAGATTATGGACTTAAAGATTTTAAAGACTCTAGAAATTCCATCTTAAGTATTGTACATATTCCTCCAAGTCCTCCCCAAGACACACTCTTTTTCTTATTAGGTAGGGGTCAATGTCCTTAAACAGAGAGAAAAATTCTTCGTAATCTCATAGACTAAGCAAATGAAGAAATGCAAATGAATTCTTTTAATCTCTGAATAAATTATAGTCAGCTTCTGACTGAAAATATATGGTAGCTTGTCTTACAACACGAGTTGGGAAGTAAGTTTGTTAAACTTGCTACCATATTTTCTGAAAAACGAAGTTGGGACAATTTTTATTTTTCTAGCTTAGAGTTGAAATCAGTAATTGAAGGTACAGTTGATGGATGTAACTGGGAATTGAAGTCTGGGTCCTTGGGTACCAAATCCTCAATCCACATAAATTATTTTACTTTTGAAGGGCCTTCACTCTCCAAAATGGACTCAGATAAAGTACAAATGCTACATATACATCTGGAAAAAGACTTTTCAGGGATCTGCTTTATTTGGTCACACATATGCCTGCCATTAAAATGAATCAGATCTTCATCCTTTTCAGCATTCCTAGAAAGGGCTTGACTCAGATTCTTCAGAGGTCCTTGAGAACTTGTCTTAGACAATGCTGCTCACTGATGGAGCAGAGGGCACAATGACGATCTGATAATAAGTACTCTCTCTTCTCCCAACTGACCTCCTGCCCGTGGCTCGTTCATTGACCTAAGTTTGTTCCCATGAACTGAGAGTTGCCTCAACATTACTGCTCCTTTACCACAACTGGAGAAATCCCTGACAAAGGCTTTCTTTATGAAAGTGGAGATATTCATGCGACATGACTGGGGTAGATCAGTGGCTCCCAGCCTCCCTCTTTATTAGAAAACATAATTGTGTGTCAGTGATGGCAACAGAGAGAAATGCCATCTGGTGTGCTCAGAATTTAAAAACAAAAAACAAAAAACAAAAAACAAAAATGGGGAAGGAGAGTTTCCTTATGATCTTGACATTAATTTACCAAGAAACTTCAAGAAAACCGTGTCTTTTAGTCAACCCTCATCTGTTTTTTAAAATATCAGTTTGTAAACCTTATGGGGTATTTAAAGATAAAATCATTTTCAAACCAGGAGCTATGTATACTGTTTAGTGAGTTTTTGGGTTTTTTTTACATTCTATGAAAATTTCACATGTTTTCCATTGGCCTTTAAACTCTTCTGATTTTAATACTGACAACCTGTATTATTTAAACACCGCCTGGAAATCTATACATTTTAGACCTTCCCTGAAATACAACTTGACAGTTACAGTTCTATGCTTGGCTAAAATTAAATGTGAGGTTGTGAGCTACCTACTTCTACCCTTTCAGTGAACATTTCTGAACTTATTTTGTGAATATGAGCATCAATCTTATTTTATTTTGTATTAACCTGATTTATACTTCCACAAAGAATATAATACATTTTAAAAATGCATTCAATATAAAAAAGTTAAAATATATTTAAAATGACTAAGACAATAAAGGTGAAGAAAAAATAAGGGATGAAGGTAGTATTCCAAATGCATGCTATGAGGTTCCAAATGCTTGTTGGATTTGGGCCAAATTTGATTCGAGGCTTGCTTCATTCCCTGTGAGTCATTTTACCTCCATGTAGGTGTCCAGTGATTGACTTTACTGTTAACTTGTGAGAACATTTCTGCTTTGCTTGTGCTCTCTAACCACATCTGTCCAGAGGCACCAAGATTCAGAATTTCTTACTATTTTCCCTTTTGCAAGTGAAATTGGTGAAAGGAACAGGTTCCAAATCATTCATTCATTCATCTATCCAATTCACAAATATTTAGTGATTTTTATGTGCAAGTTCTTGTGAGAAGGAAGGCAATTTTGCATAGAAGCTGGCCACAAGGGCTTTGAATTCAGACATACCTGCATTTCAAATACTGGCTCCATCACCTTTAGTTGGTTGATCTAGGAAAATAACACCTTCTCTCTGGATGCTAGATTTTGCTTCCATAAATTGAGAATAATAATGACTTTACATGGTTGTTGAATTGAGAACATGTATTTAAAATTTTTAAGCAAGATATGGGACATATGGTTAGTATTCAATAAGTTGTATCTATTCATGCTAGATATTCTGCAAGAATCAAAAAATAATAAGCACAGCCTTTGCCCTACATTCACTATGCTATATGTAAGCATCAAATTCACCTATACAGCTATTCATAAGAAAGGCTATGAATTTAAAGTAGGGAAGAGTCTCTGCAGTTAGGACCAGATCTCTGAATAGTAGACCTAAAAGAGCAGGATATTGAGCCAGGTCCTCTGAAGAAGTGGTAGAATCTGGGATAGGCAGAGAGCACATATAGGAACCTGAACTGGTGGAAAGAGTGTGGACAAAGTCCTAGAGAGGGGGATACATGAGGCATGATTGGAATTGATGAGAAAATTCATTCATTTGTTGGAAAAGAAAAGCCTTCTTATATGGAGGCAATAGTTAGAGACCACCAGGCAGGGTTAAGACAATGAAGTACCGACAATTTGATAGAACAGGAATCTCTGTGATGGAATTACCCCCTTGGAAACCAGAAAATCTAACAACTCTAACTGCATTTAACGACCTAGAATAATTAGCCAGTTGGAGCTCAAATGCCTTCAAGGTTGTTTATTTCCATTTTCTTTCCACAATTTAAAGTAAATTTGGGTTATAGGACATGCAAAGTGGCTAGATGACTGGGGAAAGTCCCAAGTTTGCTCATCTTCAAAATGAGAGGATTGAGCAGTTTCTTTCTAGTGTTTCACCTCCAAACCCAATAAACCATTTCCCTCTTAAAAATGAGGATAAAGTCAACTATTACTCTCTCTTGCTGCTCCACCTCTAGTGGCCTCTTGGATGTCTCTGGTTAAACTCCCAGATGTCTGCAAGAAATTCTCTGCACACTGAATCATAAAAAATGCCTTTCTTCTTCCTTTTTTTTTTTTTTTAAGGAGTGGTCTAGGTGTTGATTGGACTGAAATTGCACACAACTAAAAACAAAACCAACCCCGTCCCACACACCACCCAAACAAAAACCTTCCATATGTATCCGGAAGCCACTTTACTACTTCCTGATTTTTAAACTCAACAGTTACATTTTTAAAGAGACACTGCACTGTGGAATATAAACATGTGAAATCTAAATACAAAATATAATGAAGCCCCTTGAACCAAGTCATGCAATGAGAAAATTTTAGGGCAGCCAGGCACTTTTGACTTTTGAACTCTGTTTCTAGTTGTACTGCTGTTATTTGGTGGGTTTCGAGATGAGGCCAGCAACTTCCTAAGTGGCTTAGTTCACTCCTTTTTAGAAGACACCCCTTATTCTCGTGTTTGCAGCATCCTTCTTATAAGGGGCTCAGGATATTTAAGCCTCAACACTGTCCAATACAGAATAGCATACAGTCTTTATGAATTACCAGTTTGAGATGGTGAAAGACAAATATTGCATACTTTTGTGTAAGCACAGGAAACGCCCTTTTGTGAGTCACTCTCCATGCAAACTGAAAGAGACATACGATTACAGTGTGTGTCTAGGCCTTCCTAAGCCTCAAGCTTTGGGGACAATGAAGAACAGTAGAGGATGGTGGCTGGCACCAAGCACAGGTGACCAGAGAAATATCTTCTCAGTTTGGCTGCACTGTGGCAGCTCTTATTTTGGAATCTACTCTAGTATATGCCCAATCACGTTACTAACAAACCCTTTTATATCTTCAAAGTAGCTTTCTATACATGGTGGTCTTTATCTTCTTTGAAAGCCATTCATTAGAACACTCCCAGTAATCTGATTTTCCTCTGTTCTCAATTCCTTGCCTCCTTTGTTTTTCTAAAGTCCAATTCCTGACCTCTATTTCTATTAATACCTGTAGGATTCCTCTGTGGTCTCACCCCATTTTCTAGAACACATACTTATTTATGATTTCTCCCTCCCATCATCACAAAAAAATCCCTAAACTTATACTTCTTCCAGAAAACTTCCTAAATGCAAGACTAGTCAAGATAACTTTCAACATGTACTTTCTAAAAATGCATTTTGTCACTTTGATTTAAGGCAATCTAAATCATTATTTCATTTGGTTTTTAATTTATGTCTGCAATATCTCTGCTATGATCTGTCTTAGCTTGTAACTTTGTAGAGAGAGCAGGATGTGTCAAATTCATTTTGAGAATGCCTTTGTAGGGTGAAAATGTGTTGTTCACAGATCTCATATTTATTGAGCACCTACTATGTGCCAAGCACTGGACCAGCTTCTAGCATTACAGGGATGAACAATGTATTTTCACCACTGTGGAAATCATCAAGAGCAGTAGCTGTTTCAATAGAAGTAGGCATAATATGCAATGATGATAAAAACTTGGAAAACAAAAGTGAATCAGATCAGGCAACAGCCCTGCTGAAAATGTGGGTGGCCAGTGAAAGTTTCTAAGGCCTTTTGACTTGATGAAAGACTGTATTAAATTGAGTGTCAAGCAGATTTGACCCAGGAAATAATGACCAGTGAGCAATAAGCAGAGCCTGATTGATTTCTACTTCCTGCATTGCTTAATAATCCTTTTAAAAGTGTTATTGTAGATGCCCTTGATTAGGGAAATGCATTTCCATTTTCTGAGCTTTAGGGTCTAAAACTGTGTTTGCTTTCTTGCTTTGTTCTTGGTTGGATCCTTCATTTATCAGAACAATACTAACAAATGGCTCTTTCCTCAATTTCTCAGGTATATGAGTAGCAGGGTAACTCAGACTTAAATTGCCTTTTCATTATTTTTTCTTGCTATGCATGCACATGCAAAAACATCCACCTTCAGACTTTTTACTGGCACATCGCGGAGGAAACTTGAGTGTCGGTTTAAGTCTGCGTAACTGAGACCATAGCTCTGTGGCTTTCACTGCACTTCCCAGTGCTGAGTAGACTGCTGGGATTCCACAAATAAATAATAAAAATAATAATGATTTTTCAAGCATTTGGAAATGCTGAGTTGAAAGGTGTGGTGTAAGTGCAATGTTTTATTGTGAAAGTGGTAGCTCACGCATTATCTGCTCCTAATGGAGGGCGGCAGTAATGGAGAGGGAGGCACTTACGCCTCTAGACCGGGGTCCCTGAAGGCGGGGTGGGGCTCGGTTGGGCACTGTGGTAACACTTACTGTACATAGGAACTGCTTCCTTCCAGTCTAGCAAGAAGGTATGCGAAGAGTCATGCTGCTGCTTGTTCCCCTAAACCTTACAAAGTCATCATTGTTTCATTCCCATAGAGGATGTGACTGAAAAATCATACTGGAAGAATACTCCAGACTTAAAAATATTAATTTAGGTTTTAGTTTGGGACTCAAATAAATACATCATTGGTATGGGGCATGTCAGCAGCTTGGATGTGAATATACCCTGTGTGTGTGATATGGACCGAGTTATCCCACCCGACCCCACCCCAGTTTATATGATAAGGCACTAGCTACTGTTAGCTCAGAATGTGACTGCATTTGGAGATTGGATCTTTCAAAAGGTCATTAAGTTAAAAATAAGGCCATTAGGGTGGATTTTAATCCAATCTGACTGATGTCCTTATAGAAAGAGGAAATTTAGACATGCAGAGAGGCACCAGGGACACGAAAGCACAGAAGAAAAACCATGGAGGGTAAAACAGCAAGAAGGTGGCCGTGCGCAAGTCAAGGGGAGAGACCTCAGAATAAAGCAAGCCTGCTGATATCTTGACCTTGGACTTCCAGCCTCCAGAAGTATGAGAACATAAATGGCTGCTGTTGAAGCCGCCTGGTGCGTGGTATTGTGTTATGGCTGCCCTAGCAAACGGACACAGTCTGGGATTATCCAGACTTCAGATTCACATTGAATGCTGCAGTATAATATAGAAAAAAGACACACATTTTTTTTATTCAGTATAGTCTGAATGCTTTTTCAGCTAACTTCATAACTTTAATTATAAAATGAACATAACCTGTGTCAAATTATGAATATGTTAACATATTGAATGGGGACAAGAAAAATAAGCACCAGATTTAGACTCCATAGGCATTTGAAGGTAGAGTAAAAAAATCTGGTTTCCTTGACCACATTGTCATAATATGCATATATAACAGTTTATTGAATCCAGGCTGTGTAGACAACCAGAAGAACTCTGGCTCCATACTATTACAATGCATGCCCACAACAAAGACTCGTGGAGTACAGCCCTGTTCATTCGATCTCTCTAAGCCTGACCAACATGAGAGCTGAAAACCTTACCTCTGTCTAAAGTGTATCTATGTAGCCATCCATAAGTTATTAACTGGCCTGCCTGGGCTCTGCTGCTGAAAATATTAATATATTCAAATATTCTAGCTACTGCAAAAACCAGTATATCAGATAAATGCATTAATATCTTTCTTAAAAGAACCTGATGTTATTTTTTAAAAGTTTCTTGCTTTTTCCTTGGACTCCCACTGAAATCTAGGTGATATATGGCCTAATAAGGTAAAGTGGCCAACAGGTACCAAAGTGCAGGATTGACTGTATCCATAAAACTCTGTTTATTGTACTTGAAATACAACACTCATTCGTGTGAACTGTAGGCTGAGTACTGTTCATCACATCCAATGGCAGAAATGTTTTCTTTTTACTTTCTTAGACATTTTACCCAGTGGAAATGACACATCCTCTAATTGCAGTTGAGGCTACCTCTACCCTATCAGTATTCTCGCCTCATCCTAAAGGCTGGCTCTTTTGCATGCAAGTACAGCCTCATTGGAGTTGGAAGGCAAAGCTTTGCTGAGAACCAGCAAGCTGAGTGGAAAGGCTGGAGAAATTAAAGCAGTGATGGAGGGGGTATCTGAGACTTATCCCTTTAGATCACTGCTCTGTGTCTGTGGATCCCAAGTTGAGATATATATATATCTATATAGTGACCAGCATTTGTGCTATCCAGGTTTGCCTTTTGCTATTGGCTGCACTTAAGGCCCTTTATCAATGACAGCGAACAAAGTAGGTGGTCTTCTACCTCTTTCTTGCAGCAGAAAAAAAAAAATAGTGACATAATTTTTCACAGCCTGAAATAATTGTGGAGGTACAGATACTGGTTAGGTTCACTATGAATTATTAGTGGAAAAGTGGGTCTCAGAAGTACGTTACATGTGAAATATTTTTCGTCACTTGAACATGTGCCGTCCAGAGCTGGCCCTGTTCTAGCCGTCACAGGGAACAAACATTTCACATTCACAGATGCTCCCAATTTGGTGCGGTTTGGAGTGTAATTTAGATCAAACGTCTCCATGTAAATGAGTCAGGGTTTCTTAATTAGGTGCCTCTAAAGCAAAACCTTGGACCACATCAGTAGGTGTGGGTGTGGTACCCACAATACTGGAATCTTTCCTATAGACCAGGCTCCTCTCAGTATCATTCAAATAAAGCTTTTTTTTTTTTTTTTTGGTTGTTTTTTTCAGGCAGAGTAATAAATCTGCAGATGGCATAGACAGAAAGACGCTACTTCAGAAGAGCTGTCTAAAAACACTGCCTCTTTGGCAAATGCCTTAAAGTAGGTCATTCTGCTGTGATTTAGCTTTTTCTTTAGAATTGATTGCCAGCTTTTTGTTCCCATTACAAGTAGGGTGCATTCCAGTCCACAGACTTGTTCTTAATTTTTCCAACTGGTATTTGTTTACTAGGATTTGCAGATCTTCATATGAAAATGGCCAATACCCTGTCACAGTACTAATCATACACTTGACCACAAAGCGAAATGGATCCTGGTGATAATCTGGCAATGCTGAAATATTAAATGCCTTAAACACTCCGTCTTCCCACAGCAAAACTGCATTGATTTATATGGGTAGGTTTGTTGAAATAATTGTCCCATCTTTTATACATGTGCAAAGAAGAGGTGACAGGATGTAAATGGAAAACTTTTACAAGCCATATAGCTGTTTGTATAGATATTCAGGTTATCTGCTTTTATACTTGTCATTGTTTGTGTTTTTTATAGGGGGAAAAATCATTTGGTCCCATTTCCCCATCGAGGCTTCGGGATTTACCGCTGAACCCCCGCCGGCATTAATGAGTTACCTGCATAAATTCCCTGGCAATCGATGGGCACATAGACCTTGTTTTGTTATATTAATTATTCCTCACAGAACCTTGACACTGACATTAAATGAGGCCTTAAAAAATCTTGATGAAGGTCTTAAGGTATCTTTTACTGTTCAAATATTAGCATTGCAAAAACTATGTCTAAGGCATTATTCATTTTGTGGAACCACAGGGAAGGAGGGGAGGGGTTATGATAAGAAGAAAGGAAGTGCACAGGGAGTGAACTCTCTGGTCTTAACTCTTTATTGCCTAGGGGCCAGTTTTCTGAGAACAAGTTATAATCCTCAAAGTGTGATAATGATGTGATAATAAATGTTAAAATCATAATGAATTAAAAGAGCGGACTACGTTGTTTTCTCCAGATTGGTGTTGAATATGGTGTCTTCTCCACAGGCCAAATTTGTCTTGGCAAATTCTTGGTGTTTTCAGGTGAATTCCAAAATGCCAGTTAAAAAGACACAAAGAAGTGGGCTTTGGAGAGGCAGTGGAGATATTGGCTAGGTATGTCACAAGACTGACTGCTAAGTGTGTCCTTAAGAAACAGGCTATGAGAAAAGGTTTTATGTGCAATTTTCTTTCATTCCCAATAAAACTTCTTTTACTTAGACGGAGTAGAGAAAGTTCTGATTAAGCAAATGCTCTGGTCAAAAACACTTATATGTGGATTAACAGTAATCAAACAACAAAATTAATATTAAAATTACAATGGACAAAACGTTGTTATCCTTCGGTAATTCACAAGGAACTTCTGAATTGTGAAGCTCTCCTGAGGAACTTGAGTTACCTCTGTGCTAGAGTGTGGTTATTAGATAAGTGGATGGGGGTTATTAGACATTCCTCACTGAAATTTCTGTGAAATAGCAGCAAATTGAAATGTTTTTGGATCCTTTTGGAGCAGAAGTTGTGTACTGAATTATTATTTGATGATGCTCTTCAGGCTCTTACAATGCTGATCATTGTGAATTTACTTTCTAATTTTTTTTCCTTTGCTGGCTAGTTATTCTTACTATGTTTGTCTCAAAGTTGTGTTTAACTCCATCCTTTCTTCAGGGGCTCTGAACGTGCTTGGTAAATGCATGCACTTTCATGGTTCGAAATATTCCTCTAAAAACCTAATTCCCAAACCTACATTTCCTCCTTTAATATCACACCTTCACTCACCCACTTGCTAAAATGATTTGTTAAATACCTCCTATTGTTTGACTCTCTACCAGTTCAATGGCACACTACAAGGTCCAGGAAAAAATGATTTCTGCTCTGAAGGAATTAAAGTTAACCCACATACGAGGAAGGATTAATTACAATTTTACACCAGGTGTAGTACAGCTATCGGTGGTTGCAGTCAGAATGACGGGGCGGTAAGAAACAACTTCATCTCTTTGATGATTTAGAGTTTATAGTGGGCTTTCATTCACATGTAACTGAATTTTCTAAAAGTCCTTTGAGGTATAGGTATTGTAACAGAAGAGGAAACTGACACTCAGAGAAGCTGTTATCCAAAGTGACACGGTTAGAGTCATAAAACTAGGATGCAAACTTGGGTTTTCTGCTTCTGAATCCAGTGCCTCTCCACTCCATCTACTGGATTTAATGTAAGATCAAGTTTCTCTGCTTGGGTTTCCAATTGTGCCAAACTTGAATAACAGTATATACTCTTAGCTTGTACTTTCTTTATGTTATTAGATCACACACACACACACACACACACACACACACACACACACACACGAAGGTAGATAAATTCGGTATTATCTCTACGATGAGATGAAAAAACAGTGGCTGAGACATGAAGTGACGTGCCCGAAGTCACTGTGGAAGCTCACGCTCAAGCTAGGGCTGGAGCCCAGTTTTTTAGATTCTCTTAAGCTATCAGAAGCAAATACACACAGCACTGTCCACCCACAAATACTGCTTTCTAATTAAATTGGCAACTGGATAATTTACATATTTTTTCTCTGTGTCTACTCTTGTTTACCTAGAATCTATTATCAACAGAGTGATCCTTTAAAACAGAAGTCAGTTCATGTCATTCCTACTCAAAACGCTGTAACTGACTTCCCTTTTTAACCTGCATGAGGGCAAGGATGGTTTTTGTTAAGTTGACTGATGTGTGATAAGCTCCTAGAACAGTTCCTGGCATACAATAGGTGCTCAGTAAGAGTACACAGGTGACCTGGTTTTATCAGTGGCATCACCACTCTCTTTAATCTACAGATTGCACCCCCTAGCACTGTCTGAGACTCTTTCCAGTCCTTTATGGAGGATCATATCAAAAGTACCAGCAAATACTCCTCACCTACTTCAAAGCCGCTCTAGGAATTCCTCTCTTCCCACTGAGCTCCACAGCCAACACCAGAATAATTGCTTCGTCGTCATGTTAAGAGAACTGTTGGCTTTCTGGCT
Organism: Chlorocebus sabaeus; assembly: GCF_047675955.1. Classification (NCBI taxonomy): domain Eukaryota; kingdom Metazoa; phylum Chordata; class Mammalia; order Primates; family Cercopithecidae; genus Chlorocebus; species Chlorocebus sabaeus. The sequence continues at coordinate 30,982,595 of NC_132913.1, read as the reverse complement.
TTGCTCCAGCCTCCTCCTTCAGCCCCTCCATCCCTAAGTTCATTTTACATAGGACCGATGGATAGGTTGTTTGAGATGCAGTGTGTCACTTAACGAGGGGGATACATTCTGATAAATTCATCATCAGGCAATTTCACGGTTATGTGAAAATCATAGGGTGTACTTACACAAGCCCAGAAGGTATAGCCCACTACAACCTAGGCTAGTGAGCCTAGACTATAAACCTGTACAACATGTTACTGTACTGAACACTGCAGGCAGTTGTAACACAGTGGTATTTGTGTATCGAAATATAGAAAAGGCACAGCAAAAATTCAGTATCATCTGACGGGACCACCACTATATGTAAGGTCCATGATTGATGGATGTATCATTATGTGGTGTGTGACTGTACTGAAATACCAAAGCAGAAATTGCATTTTTCGGCTGCTCAATAACCTGCCTTGGTTTCCTATAGCCTGAGATGTCAGATTCCAAGAAACTTTTCTGCCAGTCCCACCCATAACCGGGCCCCACCCTGCACTCAGGTCTCTCCTTCTCCTTTGCCTCTGGCCACAGGACAGGCTGCTCACTCCTGCTTGGTTTTACTCCAGCCACTCCATGGAACATCCCTGTGCTTCCCAAATCCCACCAGCTCCACCTTTCACTGGAGACTTCTCAAGTCTTTCAGCCCATTTCTCCCCATTTGAATTACAGGCTGCACATACTGTTTAACAGTTAATTAGTCTCTTCTTTTTTTTTTTTTCTTAAGTGCTTTGTTCCCTTCCTGTTACATTAGTAGCATTGCAAAGGCAAAACCTTAGACTTCCGATTTTATACTTTTATCTTCCCCACTTTCCTGAATGTAGGATAGAACACAGAGCAGGCATTCCGTAGGCATACTTCATTCATTGGTGCTTACGGGCTGCTGCTTGTCTATGTATTTTGCCATGCTAGCTTTAGGTAGCTGAACACTTCAAATGATAAATTTTGAAGGATATCTTAAATTTATATATTGTTGGCAAGTAATGGCATTTTTTACAGCTATACTGATGAGGTATATATTAGGATAAATGTGTACTTAAACTCCAGCCTTATCTAGTTTACAACATGTTTGCAGCATGTCTAAACGTAGAAAACCATACTGCACCCACCAGCGATTAATTGGGTCTTGCCGTGTGCGTGTGTGTGTTTCTTTTCAAGCATCTAAAGTGAATTCTATCATTAAGAAGTCACAAAATATGTAGAAATTAGTATAAAAAGCATTTAGGAAATAACTAAAGAATACAAATTAATCTAACCAACAATTAAGTTTTTAAGGCTATTTTGAGGCTTTATTATAGAAGTCTAGGTAGCAGAGCAATAAACCATGTTTGCATAATATAAGTTTAAGCCTGTAATCCTAGCACTTTGGGAGGCCGACGAGAGTGGATTGTCTGAGTTCAGGAGTTTGAGAACAGCCTGGGTAACATGGTGAAACCCTGTCTCTACTAAAATACAAAAAATTAGCTGGGCGTGGTGGCAGGCGCCTGTAGTCCCAGCTACTTGGTAGGCTGAGGCAGGAGAATTGCTTGAACCCGGGAGGCGGAGGTTGCAGTGAGCCAAAATTGTGCCACTGCACTCCAGACTGGGCGACAAAGCGAGACTCCATCTCAAAAAAAAAGAAAAAGAAAAAGAAAAAAGTTTAAAAAGGTCCATGTTTTTCAGCAACTTTGATTTTATTTTGCAAACATTTGAAGGAAAATTGTTACTCCCATCCTTATTCATAGGTTAAGCTCTGACAATCTGCATTCTGCCATCTTGTCTTCTCGATTCAACTTGAGAGTCAGACACTTGTGGCTCTTGCAGGTCCTGACAGACCACTGCTGGTATCCCCCTGCTACAGCACTACAGCTTGACACTTTGCAGAGTAGGTACCTCATTTATAAAGCACATTTAGAGACCAAGTTCTTTACCCTTTCTTCTCCCCATGGAAAAAGCCATTCTGAGATGGGTTTTGGATTGGATTATTATTTTGGACACTCTATGTTTCTGCTTCATTTAGTTCCTAGGACAAATGATGCAAACCTGATAATTCTGGGCATCAAATCCCATGTTAAAGTCCTCTTTCTTTTAGCGCAGACTTTGCTTTCTTGGTCACAGGGAACATCTTCCCTCCTCCTGTTTCTTGTCTTTAGATACTGTTCTGAAAGTGTGGTCTGCAGACCGTCAGCAACAGTGGCACCTGGGAGCTTGTTCTCTGTACAGAATCTCAGGCCCCATCCCAGACTTCCTGAATCATAATTTGCATTTTTTAACAAGATTGCTAGGTGATTTGGTTTGTGAGCACACTGAAGTTTGGGAAGTCCTGAGCCTCTTTTAGGGATGCCCATGCAGCAGAAGTGCTGGTCATGGGACCGGCAGGCAGAGGAGACGTCACAGTTCCCATTGTCTACCACTTGACCCCCTCGATGCCCTCAATCATTCGAATCCCCTTTCGCCCTAGTCCTTTAAAGTGTTTCCTGTGCTTGGTGAATGAGTCACACAGCACAGGTGCATCTGCGTCGATAGAGGGCAGTCTTTTTTTCTAGCAATTAGTTGATGCAATTAGGCTCTTCCAATGGGGTCTGGGTTGTGAGAGGCAAGGCCTTTCGTTGGGATGTAGGATAGCGGCCCTTACCACTTGTGGTCATTGAAGTTCCCGTGGTGCTTTTTGTGAGTGAAGGGATTGTTAACCTCGGCGTCCTGGCTGACTTCCAATCTGTGTAATTGCATGCAGCCTACCTAAGTCTGCTCTGTAGTTTCAATTAGGTAAAGTATTGTTCACTTCTTGTACTAAACTGCTGTGTTGTGTGGCTACAGACTGCTAATTAGCTGGTGTTTTTCAGGTAGCTGCGTTCATGATGAACAAAACGCTCTCTCTGGTCATCATCTTCCCCGCCTCCACTCTCCCCAGTATCCACAATCCTATATACAATTGCAGGCCAATTTTCTACATATTACCATTTCTTGGAAAAAAAGTGCTTTGGAACAGAAATTCCTAGTACACGACAATGAACATTTATTTAGATTCTCTATGTAGTCACCTGCTTCTAACCTTATCTAACCTATTATAGGGTGTGTGTCGGGGAAACCCATGCAGAGAATAAAAAGAATGTGACAACAGGTGGAAGAAATAGGCCTTCCTCTGCCAAGATGAAGGGTAAATTTCTGTGATTGCCAGGGAAGTATGAATTGCTTTAAGAGCTTGCCACTCCAGGAATTGGTTATTTTAAATGTGATATGAAAGAAGGATGAGGTCAGAGAGAGCAGGGCATGCATTTATTTCTTTTTTCCCACTAGTTAGAAAAATATAGTGGGACATGTAAACTAGCAGTAAAATGCCTTAATATCTCTGTGGGGAATATTTGGCCCTAAATAGGAAATGTGGCACCAGGAGAGAGAATGGAATTCCTTTCTGTTGACTTAAAAGTTAGCACCAAGGGAAGTACGTGGCTCTGGAATGGCAGTTGGAAAGGAAAGAAAAGTGGAAAAGATGGGTGAGCAGGAAGCCAAGAGGGCAGAGTTGCGAGGGCAGAGTTGTGCTGTTATCATAGAAGAGATGTGTTTGAGAATGGAATTTTTCTGAGATGTGAAATGATTGCTATAAAGTGTCCAAATGGAAAAAAATTTCTGATTTAGGTATAACGTATCACTTTACATACCTTTTCACTACGTAAGCAAATTTAATCTGTTTTAATGCCCAACAATAGATACACAGATTAATTAGACAAGAGTTCATTTGGAGCGATTTATCTTTTCGTATCGCAAACTCTATGGGAGGTAAATGAAAATCAATAAATGATGTAAAGAAATGACTGTACAAAATTGATAAAGGGAAGGCTATGAAGAGGTGTCTATTGACCATCAGTTCATGGAGAGCAGGAAAAGAGGTGTTTTCAGTGCCAGAGGACCAACCTATGTCTTGCCCACTCCTTACAGTGGTTCTGTCCCAACGTATTCTACTTGTCTCTTTGAAATGAGAAAGAAGAGAAGGGGTTTACTTAGTCCAGTGGAAGGACCGACTTAATGCCTGTTAAAAATAGGCTGGTTTACAAATTCCTGTTAGAAGAGGAAGGATATAGAGCCAGAAAATGGGGATTAAGAATGAGATTGAGGGATGTGAACACTCCCAGATGTGGGAAGGGAAGCTTCCAGATCCTAGAGCTTTATTGCTTTCCTGGTAAAAGTGTCTTCATTTCCAGCTCAGCATCTACCACAAAGTAAGTACTCAACCTGTATTTGTTTCACGAATACATGGCCGGACAGATGATGTAGGCAACAATGTTTTGAATGTGAAGTAAGTTTTCAGAGTGACAGACAAGAGAAAGAATCTGAAGAGGATGATGAATATTGGGAGGAAAGGTAGAGAACAGTGGAAATATGTATGAGGAAGCAGTTTAGTTAAAAAGAATGTGGGTAGGATACAGAAGATGAGAAGAAATGACCAGAAATAAGATACAGGAACCTTTATACCAAGGACAATAATGTAAAGCTTGTGAGTTCTGCATGTATTTTTAAACTTTCTTTTTACATATTAATGAATGGAGCTGGGGAAAAATTATAGACCAAAAAATGTCATTGAGGCAGAAACATAATAGGCTCAAAAATGCTAACCTTCAATTTGAGCTCTACTGTTTTGTAGCTATTTCCAAAAAAGATTTTTCCCAATGGCCTGACCAAGATAGCCCCTAACCTCCTTTCTTTGCCCTCTAGGAACTCTCATTCAAGTGAAGCCTAGGGTTTTAGTTATGTACTGCTTCAAAGTCAAGTGTGGGTTGAGTCTGTTACTAGCCACAGACAAAATATTATTTATGGCTGAGATTTCCTCCTGTCCATTGCTCAACTCCAGTCTTTTCTCAGCCTAGACATTACAGTCTTGAAAACTGAAATCTCATATATAATATGCACTTTTTTCTTGCATGAGAAAAAAATCCCAACGACATGGAAATTTGCAGATACCCTGTGTTAAGTATTCCTGGATGTCACCCTGCAGCTCTAATTTCTGCTTTCTCCTCTGCATTCTGGGTACTGCTGCCGGACTTGTCAGCACCTTGTCAGTGCTTCCTGTTGCGTGGGCTACCATCGGACTCTGTGTTCTTAACAATTATCCATAAAAAACCCCAGAAGATCCTTCACAATTAAAAAATATATATTAACAGGTAAAAAAAAAAAAAAAAAAAAAAAAAAAAGCCACTGTAAGAAATGCAGTTTCCTGGAGCGCGTGCTATGTGTAAACGCTGCACAGCCTTGACTGCAGCATGGTCTCGTCTTTCCCAGCCCCGTGATGCTCTTTTGTTCATGGTGTGACAAGGATGTGGGGAGCCAATATGATTTAGCTAAATAATACACAAATGTCAAGAACACTTTCATGTCTTGTGTATAGACCAGAATAAATGACTCGGATGGAATGTTTTGTTTTTCTTTTCAGGGAACAACTCCACAGTTTACAAGGAGCTTTGCTGACAAGAAGTGGCTAAGAAATATTATTTAAAATAACCTATTTTAATGTAGGAGTAAATGGCTGAGGTTTTCACTTGGGTTCAAAAGACAGAGGTCTGGAAAGGAAGTTGACCGGCAGAAAGCAGTGAGGACTTAGGTTTGTCCTGGAATTCTTATGGGCAGTGGAGAGAAAAATAAGTCCAGTAAGAAATGAAAATGAGGAAACTAGTTTCTCAGAATTAAAGGTGAACTGAAAGGAATTGGCAGCTGCTGGGACATGCCAGCCAGAGAGACCATGGTATCCGATACACGTGACAGACAGAGAGACAACAGCAATGCTCCCCAAACAACTCGCCTGAAGGGCTTGCCAGGAAGCCAGATGCTGCTTCTGGAAGAATATCTTCCGTGGTTGGGCATCTGGGTTCAGTGCTTTCCATTTAAAGAGGAGAAAGAAGGTGATAAAAGGCAGCACCATTACTGCCTTCTAAAAAAACGTGCTCTTTCTAAGTGTATATACGCAGGCATGCACGCGCACACATACACACACACGCAAGCATTAATAAATGTTGACATGGAAACTGTTTGTAAAAAGAACCCCTAAAAATGAAAGTCTTCTTTTTAGATAGAATGTAGTAGAGGCAGGAAAGTGGGGAGGGTGAGAAGACAGACACTAAGAAAACCCCTTCTATAAATATAAGGGCTCACTAATTAATTAGGATTAATTAGGTAATTTTATTTAAAAGGCTGGGATTATATCTGGTGTTCAATTAGAAAAAGGGAGTCTGAGGGATTGGCCTGTGCCTCTATCACAGTTGGCTCAGCTTTCTCACTCTTTGTTTTACCATTCCTCCTTCCCTGGAAACACAATCGAGTATTGGTATTGGCAAGAAAGCAGAGTGTGGTTTAGTGGACTGGAAATCAGGTGACTTGAGGTCTGCTTCATTTTTTTCTCCCTTTCACTTTGAAGTTTGCTCCATAAAACAAGGGAACCAAATTTCTTTATACGCTTAAAAGCAGAGGGCAAGCTTTTTAAATCAAGGTGATTTTTTTTTCCCCCCCATCGGATGCTAAATAATTCAAGGTAGTATGACAATATTGGATCTCAAATGATGGACAAGGAAGCTGGGGTTGACCTGATAGGAGCTAGAAGTGGTAGAAGTTATTTACTAGTGAGAATTATGACAGAAGATGAAGATGTAAAAATAAATTTTTGTATTTCAAATTTCACTACTAATCCCAGATAATCAAGAAACCAGAGAAACTGGCAATCTTACTATGTATTGCAGTAATTGATCTAACAGGCTCCACCCATCACTGATGGGTGGTCACAGGTTCCCTGACTGAGTCTCCCTTGGTGTGGCCAACCTCTTTTAGAACTCATTCATTATAGTGCTTGCACCCTTTTAACATGCAGTCTTAGTATTAACAGTGTCTTTTTTTTTCCAGCTTTTAAGTTCAGGAGTAACTATGCAGGATATGCAGGTTTGTTATGTAGGTAAATGCGTGTGATTGGTGGTTTGCTGCACAGATTTTCCCATAACCTAGGTATTAAGGCCAGCATTCATTAGCTGTTCTTCCTGATGCTCTTCTTCCTCCCATCCATACCCCACCACCTTCCAATAGGACCCAATGTGTGTTGTTTGAAAGGATTCCCTATTTAATAAATGGTGCTAGCTGGCCACATGCAGAAAATTGAAACTGGACCCCCCCCTTCTTTATACCATATTTAAAAATAAATTCAAGATGGATTAAAGACTTAAATGTAAAACCCCACACTATAAAAGCCATAGAAGAAAATTTAGACAATATCATTCAGGACATAGACATAGGCAAAGATTTCACGATGAAGATGCCAAAAGCAATGGCAACAAAAGCAAAAATTGACAAATGAGATCTGATTTAAAATAAAGAACTTCTGCACAGCAAAACAATCTGTCATCAGAGTGAACAGAAAACCTACAGAATGGGAGAGAGTTTTTGCAATCTCTCCATCTGACAAAGGTCTAATATCCAGCATCTATAAGGTACTTAAATGAATTTACAAGAAAACAACCCCATTAAAAAGATTATTATTATTATTTTTATAATCAGAAGAGCTCTGCTTCTTTGTCAGGATGAAAAGAAGAGTATCAGGTGAGGGGAGATAAACTTGAAAGGAAGAACTTGCTTACCAATACTCTTAAGATAGAATATTCCCTAGTACTAGTCTGAAAATATCAAGTTTCTAAGATTCCAGGTGATATGGTTTGGCTGTGTTCCCACCCAAATCTCAACTTTAATTGTATCTCCCAGAATTCCCGTGTCTTGTGGGAGGGACCCGGGGAGAGGTAATTGAATCATGGGGGCCGGTCTTTACCATGCTATTCTCGTGATAGTGAATAAGTCTCACAAGATCTGATGGGTTTATCAGAGGTTTCTGTGTTTGCATCTTCCTCATTTTCTCTTGCCTCCACAATGCAAGAAGTGCCTTTCACCTCCTGCCATGATTCTGAGGCCTCCCCAGCCATGTGGAACTGAGTCCAATTAAACCTCTTTTTCTTCCCAGTCTTGAGTATGTCATTATCAGCAGCTTGAAAATGGATACAGTAAATTGGTACTAATAGAGTGGGGTGTTGCTGAAAAGATATCCAAAAATGTGGATGTGACTTTTTAACTGTGTAACAGGCAGAGGTTGGAACAGTTTGGAGGGCTCAGAAGAAGACAGGAAAATGTGGGAAAGTTTGGAACCTCCTAAAAACTTGTTGAATGGCTTCGATAAAAATGCTGATAGTGATATGAACAATAAGGTACAGGCTGAGGTGGTCTCAGATGGAGATGAGGAACTTGTTGGGAACTGGAGCAAAGGTAACTCTTGTTATGTTTTAGCAAAGAGACTGGTGGCACTCTGCCCCTGCCCCTAGAGATTTGTGAAACTTTAAAACTTGAGAGAGATGACTTAGGGTATCTGGTGGAAGAAATTCCTAAGCAGCAAAGCATTCGAAAGGTGACTTAGGTGCTGTTAAAAGCATTCTGTTTTAAAAGGGAAACAGAGCATAAAAGTTCAGAAAATTTGTAGCCTGACAATGCAGTAGAAAAGAAAAACCGATTTTCTGGGGAGAAATTCAAGCCAGCTGCAGAAATTTGCATAAGTAGCAAGGAGTCTAATGTTAATCCCAAAGACCATGGGAAAATGTCTCCAGGCCATGTCAGAGACCTTCATGGCAGCCCCTCCAATCACAGGCCCAGAGGCCCAGGAGGAAAAAGTGGCTTTATGGGCTGGGCCCAGGGTCCCTGTGCTATGTGCAGCCTAGGGATATGGTACCCTGCATCCCAGCCACTCCAGTCATGGCTGAAAGGGGCCAACATAGAGTTTGGTCTGTGGCCTCAGAGGGTGGAAGCCCCAAGCCTTGGCAGTTTCCATGTGGTGTTGAGCCTGTGGGTGCACAGAAGTCATGAATTGAGGTTGGGGAATCTCTGCCTACATTTAAGATGTACAGAAGCACCTGGATGCCTAGGCAAAAGTTTGCTGCAGGGGCAGGGTTCTCATGGAGAACTTCTGCTAGGGCAGTGCAGAAGGGAAATGTGGGGTCAGAGTCCCCACACTGGGGAACTGCCTAGTGGAGCTGTGAGAAAAGAGGGCCGCCATCCTCCAGACCCCAGAATAGTAGATCCACCGACAGCTTACACCATGCACCTAGAAAAGCTGCAGACACTCAATGACAGCCTGTGAAAGCAGCCAGGAGGGAGGCCGTACCTTGTAAAACCACAGGGGCAGAGCTGCCTAAGACCATGAGAGCCCACCTCTTGTATCAGTGTGACCTGAATGTGAGACCTGGAGTTAAGAGAGATCATTTTGGAGCTTTAAAATTTGACTGCCCCACTGGATTTTGGACTTGCATGAGACCTGTAACCCCTTTGTTTTGGCTGATTTCTCCCATTTGGAATGGCTCTATTTACTCAATACCTGTACCCTCTTTGTATCTAGGAAGTAACTAGCTTGCTTTTGATTTTACAGGCTTATAGACAGAAGTGACGTGCCCTGTCTCAGATGAGACTTTGGACTGTGAACTTTTGGGTTAATGCTGCAATGAGTTAAGACTTTGGGGGACTGTTGGGAAGGCATGATTGTTTTTGAAATGTGAGGACATGAGATTTGGAGGGTCAGGGGTGGCATGATATGTTTGGCTGTGTTCTCACCCAAATCTCAACTTGAATTGTATCTCTGAGAACTTCCATGTGCTATTGGAGGGACCCAGCGGGAGGTAATTGGATCATGGGGGCTGGTCTTTCTTGTGCTTATTCTTGTGATAGTGAATAAGTCTCACGAGATCTGATAGGTTTATCAGGGGTTTCCATTTTTGCTGCTGCTTCATTTTCTCTTGCTGCCGCCATATAAGAAGTGTCTTTGCCTCCTGCCATGATTCTGAGGCCTCCCTGGCCACATGGAACTGTAAGTCCAATTAAACCTCTTTTTCTTCCCAGTCTTGGGTATGTCTTTATCAGAAGCATGAAAACGGACTAATACTCTAGGCTTATGAAGTTGATCTTACCCGGAACCACTCACTGGCTATTAGATTATCATCTTGTTCAATGAAGTAATGAGATTCCATTTGTTCAACAAAAATTATTGAGTATCTATGATAGTAGCACATGGTACTAGGGGATATAGCAGGAATCAAAATGACACAAATTTCTGCCCTTCTGGAGCCAGTGCTCTAAGAACAGAAGAGGCCAGGTTCTTTATAATTTCCATTTTCATCAGTATTTTCAGGATCTGGCTATGCTATAGAATATCATTTTTTTTCCCTGCTAGATTATATTTATTCCTGTGTTTTTTTAAAAAAGCTGAAGGGTGAAGGCAAGAACAGTAGCTGGTCATTGTTATAAATTCTGCCCAATGTCCGGTTAAGCTGAGGTTATTCTAGGTGTTCCTTTTGTAATGAGTAGTTTTAGTCACAAAATATAATATCTTTGCTCTTGCCAAATGTTTTCTTCTATCAACATGCATGCCATTCTCAGACTCTTTTCCTGGTATCTCTTTCTCTGACCACGCATTCAATGTTAGAAGTCTCTAGGAATCTGTCCTTGACTCTCTTCTGGGTTCACATGGTCCCTTGGAGGTATTCATGACCTTACCCCATTGCCATCTTTAAACCAACAACTCCAAAATTTGGCCCTAGATCTCAATCACCTTTCTTGCATTCTCAACATATATTTCTTATTCTCAACCGGATTTTGCTAATAGAATATAACAATGAGCAAGTCACATTATGTTAACAAAATTTCTGCTTTTTTCATGCCTCCAATTTGGTCCTTTTCCTGTGTGAAATGTAAGTTAAGGATATCACCATTTGGCTAATTCAAAATCTGGGTGCCCTCCTGGAATCCTTTGTCTTCCTACCTCTCGTATGTACTTGGTGCACATGTTCTGTTGCATCTACCTCTTCAATGCCTCTTGTATCCGTCCCTTTCCCCCTTTCTCCCTATCGCTCCCTTAGCTGGGGATCTCTAGCTTGGACTACTATACCAGCATCTTCACTGTTTTCCCTACTTCTGGTGTTGCCCTTCTACAAACTGTCCTTCACTCTTATAAAAACTGTGGTCTTTACGAATACAAATTTCATTACCTTACCTCTCCACTTCAGATCCTTCAGTGATTTTCCTAATGTCTACAGGTTTTTGTTGTTGTTGTTTTTTTGTTTTTTTGTTTTTTGTTTTTTTTAGACATGATCTTGCTTTGTTGCCTAGAGTGCAGTGGCAAAATCATAGGTCACTGTAGCTTCCCCAACCTCCTGGGCTCAAGTGATCTTCCTGTCTCAGGCACCTGAGTAGCTGGGACTACAGATGCCTGCCATAGTGTCTGGCTAATTTTTTAATGTTTTGTAGAGATGAATTCTCACTATGTTGCCCAGGCTGATCTGGAATTCCTGAGCTCAAGCAATCCTCCCTTCTCAACCACTGAAAGTGCTAGGATTAAATGAGTGAGCGACAGTGCTTAGTCTACAGAAAGAATTTCAAGCTCCTTATCAGACTGTATGGTGTTCTTCATAATTTAACTTGTTTACAACATTCGAGGCTCATAATCTGCCACTGTTTATTCTTTTTATAATTCTGAATTCTCTAATCCTTCCAGAGGACTCGCCATTTCTTTACCACATTGCAGTTCTCTTCCATGTTCTTGTACAGAGTATTGTCTCTCCCTGTAGTAGGTCTGTTGTCTGCTAAGCCAACATCCTTAAAGATAGCTTGTTTCATGTCCTCTGGGGGGCATCCTTTGATTTTCCTAAGCTAAATTTCAGCTGCTGCCTAGAATTCTCATAGCATTTTAGATACTACATCATATTTATTATAATTGTTTACTAATTTATCTGCCTCAGGAGACGATAAGATATGTGAGGGTAGGAATCCTCTTTATGCCTTTAACATTGAGTTGAAGGGTCAGCAATGTTTTTCTGTGAAGGGTCAGATGGTAAATATTTTTGACCTTATGTACCTTGTTGTGACTCATTGTGACCTCTTGCCATTGTAGCATGAAAGCAGCCCTAGGCAAAACATAAACACATAGATGTGTGTTTCAATAAAACTTTATTGACAAAAACAGGAGGCAGGCTGAGTGTGGCCTGTGGTCCACACTTTTCCAACTCCAGATTTTGTTCACGCCTGGAATATAGCAGGCACTCATCTGAGACTTCCAGAAGGAATTTGTAGGTAGAATTTTACAGTTACCAAACATTTTCACAAATATGAATTTATTTGACTTAATTCACACCTGAACAAAAGAGATGGTTATAGACTTTGAAAGATTTTCTTAATGTTGTACAGTTTCTAAGGGCTGAGATTGGGCCCTGAGACTACATCTTCTGATTCCAAATTCTTTCCATTAGGTTAAAGGCCAAGATTCATAGTAGAGAAGGGTGGGGAAACTTAAAAATGTTACCTCTCCTGAGGGAAATACCCTCATGCCGTTGGCCATCACTTAACAATAGAGACAACAATGATAGATGGGACGGTAGCAACTTTAGGTTTTGTTGTTTCCTATTTTTCAGTGGTAAATGTTACCATTCAAATGTTAAATCTAAAGATCTAAAGTAATAATTTCACTCCCATCTTAAAACCTTATCTCCCACAGCCTTCCTCTAGAAAAGGAGGCACTGCTGGAAGGATCATTGAACCTTAGTCCTCAGCTCACAAACCTTATAAATCCCATGCCAAGATGTCTCCTAAGTAGGTGACATTTTAATGATTACTATGGGGAGTTGGGAACTATTGCTTCACCCTCGCAATCAGAGTAATTAATTTTCTTAACTACCAGGCCAAATTCTGCCATGGGAGTCCAGTTGAGAAATTTCAGGCCCAGAGGAAGTACATTAGCTCTTCAAAATGACTAGGGTGCCATTTCAAATACACAAGCAAAGGAGGTAGGAAGCTTCTGGCTTATTTCAAACAACTCGCAACCCCTGCCCCACAGGAAAGGAGGGGGAAAAAAAAAAAGAGTAAAAGAAAATAATAATTTGCACAGGTTCCTCATTTTCCAGTAAAAATACCCATGTCTGCAAGTCTTTGGATATCAGGTATTGTGGTTGGGTGAAAGACCAAAGTGTACAGAAAAAGAATGGAATGCCAGAAGACAGCACAGAAAAACATACCGGGCTCAAAAGCACAGCGGAGCTGAGCATTCAGAGGCCTGGGTGGGAAACAGAGAGCGTCACCAGCATGGCCCCTGATGACCAGAGAGAACAGTGATGACTGTGGGCTTTGAAGTCCATTCTTTAACCATATCTAATTTCTCCCCACCAAAACATCAGAAATACCTACAGTGCCATTTTAAAGACAGGGTGGACGAGTTATTTTGTCTCCATTGTTTGTTTTCTGATACAACCCTTATACTTCTGGGTCATTATCATTTAAGTTGCCTCTGACATGCTTTTGTAGAATATTTTATTTAATATCCATGAAGACCACAGAGAAGCTTTAAATATCGGTTTACTTTCACAAAATAGCCCCAGCTCAACAGTTTCAATGAGGCATTCAATTGGCATTCGTCCATGAGATTTGTCTATTCAGCCATATCATTTTTTCACCTTGGAATTCTATGAACAGCTGGACAACTTTCTTAGAGTCAATGCAAAAGGGAAGATTTTAACTTTCCTTTCAACCTATTTTACAAAGTGCAAGTCTCCTATAATAATAATGTTTATTTGCACCTAAAATCTGCAGCTAATATATTCTTCCAAAGCTATTTTTAAAAATCAACAAATAACATTACTTCCTAAGTCATTACTAAAAGTTGCCCATTTCTAAGACATTTTGATTTTCTCTGAGTAATATGTACATGCATAATGTGTACATAAAAGTTCTTTTGAGTTCTTATCCCTCCTCACAAATTTGAGATTGTTTTGGCTTCCAGAATGCATGCCACAAAGGAAATCTGGCTAACTAGTTAAATTTAGCTCTGTGGGAAGACTTTATTTATTTTCTAAATTTTCCATAATTATGTATTATTTTTATCATGGAAATGAAAATGTGGAAAAAGACTTCAGCAATATCTAGAATACTTTACTAATAGTCATGACAACAAAAATTCTAGTACTTCCAAAGGGCAGCACCAGGCCTAGGTGGATATGTAGTTGATAAGATTCCAGGTGAATATGTAGTTGATGAGATTTTAGGAGTGTTTATATTGGTGACTAGGACATAGAGTATGGCCCTGCTGGCTTGAAAATCTCTTACTTACCAGGCTTTCATAAAGCTGGTGTTCTGTTTGTCTTGGCAGGAAATTCTGATCATGAAAATCACTCTGAGAAGTTATACAACAAAGCAAAAGAACTAGAAGTCTCCTAGGGAGACTCTTCTAACAGAGGACGCTCTTCATAAGAGGCATAGGGAGACCTGTGCCTATTTCCAATTTCCTTATGCCTGCCCCAAAGGCAGGCAGACTAGATGATCACATTAGCAAACTATCACTTGGAGGGTGAAAAGAGTTGGAACTAAGACCAGGGGACAACATGCCAGCCAGGCTGACAGGGAGTCTGAGACAGAAAAGAGTGGGGATTGAGTATGAGACTGGGGGTGTGATATAACTTGTCAAACATGTGAAATAGTTTCACTGGGACTCTGGGAAACTGGCTGAGTCAGGACAGTAAGGAAACTCAAGTTTTGGAAAAAGATCCTGAGGGTGGGATAAAGAATTTTCTGGAAATCAGGAAATTTAGCACTAACTTAGCCTGCACTGCCTTGGTAATTCTTGCTATATTTATTTCATTAATAATTATTTTATATTTCCCTCATTATAAAATAATACTGTAACAATACATGTAATATAATACATGTAAAAATAATACATTGATGTAAAATGTTTAGTACTTATGTGCTAAGTACTATGCAAGACTCTTCAAAAGCATTATTCATATATTCCTCACTACAGAAATAAGTTCTATTATAATCTCCCTTTGACCGATGACAAAATGGAAGCTTAGAGTTGAATGACTTGGCCAAGGTTACACCTCCAGTAAGTGGCAGAGCCAAGACTTGCATTCAGGTCAGCCTAACTTCAAAGTCTGGTTTCTTTGTTCCCTTAACCTCGACGTCTCCTCCTATACCATTATTGGGGGGAGAAAGAAACACAGGAACAAAACTCTCACAATCCAACAACTCAAAGAAAGGAATATTAACATTTTAGTAAAAATTTTTATAGACTTTTCTACATTCACAACGTTTTTCCCATATTTATAATTATGCTCGCTTTGAGTATGCAAAAGACTATCTCTGATTTTATTTAACATTTAACACAGCATTTCTCCAAGTTGAAGCAGAAAGAAAATAAACACCATGAACTCTACTTTACTAAGCCAATATGATGTATCCTGTTCTACATAACCCTCCCCTATCACTGAACGCTTACATTATTTCCAAATGTTCACTGTTGCAAACAGTGCTGCCATGGACAATTTTATCTGCATAAACTTTTCTCCTCTATGTGACTGGTTTTAAAGGTATGAAACTTTGAAAAGTCTGCATTCTCGAGATATGTTACATATATGGGTTTTCCGACATGTTGGCTGTCCATCCCAACCAGCAGCATACAGATGGCTTGATTAATACACACCCGCCAAAATCGGATTCACCCTATTTCATTAGTTTTCTACAACCCCGTCATCTTCTTTCCCATGTCTGTTTTTGGAAAATAGAGAAAAGGGTACCCTTCTAAACAATGTCTCATTTTGCTTTTAAAAGTAATGCTATCGGGGGCTATTTTCATAAGTACTCATCATTGAAATCGCAGACGTTTCTCTATGGCTGACTGGATATGGGAGACTAATGAGATAAGTGAAAACTGTGTGGACTTTTCCTTTTACAAATCTCAAGATTTTGGCCATTTCTTTCCTTTTGACGTCCATAACTCCAATTACAACTCCCCTCGGGCCTCCTGGGTTCTCTCCTCTTCCTACCTCTTTCATATTATACTCTGCTGTCAGATGACTCTTACATTAACACTGAGCACATCATGCAATTTTCTGGTTCATAAAAGGTTAATGATTCCCTAGTTATTATTTAACTCCTTTATTGGCTCTCAACCACCAACTACTACCCATCGGCAAGTAAACCATCGTGCTAGGTCCTCCTTCCCATTAACTTAATCTTCATTCTGCCTCTCTGCCTTTCCGCCTTTCCAAAGAAGCAGGCTATAGGAAAATGCATTTGACACTTGTATTTTATAGAGACAGTTTTGCCATTTATATGATGATTCAGAAGGTACCAGAGAACCTTCCAGGGCCTATCAGTGTAATGTCAATTTGTGAAAATGGCTATTAATAAAGGTTTCTGGCTGATGGGATCTTGAGATGATAGCTTATTCCGGATTCCTGGTCTTAAGTTATGATAGCAGATGCATAGAACTTGACCTTGAGTTTGATTAAGAATGAAGACGCTGGACTCTGAGACTAGTTAGCCTGTGCAGCCATTGGGCGACCTTATGCTTAATAGAATCACAATCCTTTAAAAATTCTGGCTTTTGTGGATAGGATTTGCATCCACCTTCTAGTCCAACTGTGCTGCATTAAGCTTTCCCAGTTGATAGCTGATCTGCTTTGAGGAGTGCATTTAACTCAGAGCTCTGCAAAAATGGAGTGCTTTTCTGTTGACTGTAGAGTACGTAGGTCAAGTGGAATTTCTGGCACTTCATTACATTCCATGACCCTTACTAAACAAACTTCAAAATATATATATTTGCAACAATTTGGAATAAACACTACATACAAGTGTTGACGATAGAACTACCAAATGCATCAAGACTAAGGAAAACATTCTAATGATTCTTTCAAACACGAATGTATTTAAATTCCTGTTAAACAATCTTCTTATTTAGTCTTCTCAGGCTTTGATGACATGCCACGATTGGCTGTTTATCAAAAACTTAGCAAAAAAATGCTTAACAAGATACAATTATGTGCATACACTCATGCATAATTAAACCCAGTTTATAAATTGGTACAGGGTGAAATATAGTCATACCACCCAAGAAAGGTTGGTGGCTAGCAAGTAACACTTCTTTCCATGTATAATAATCAATCTTAAAATGTGAATACTGTGAAGTGATATAATAATCTGATCTTAAATCTTAATTTAAAAATCTATTTCCATCTCGGTTGAACTAAATGAAAGTTCTAACAAGATTAGGAAATTAACTTGGATGTGAAAAACAGGACCAGACATTAATGGTTAAAACTGGGATTATGTGGCCTGGACATGGACGATCGTCATCCTTTGAAGGTTTTTAACTAGATAGATTCTCTTCTGTGTGTTTTATTTATTTTATGTGAAGGAGGATTTAGCTGACTCTTAGTATCTTTATTTTATAGCTATTCCTTCAGTTGAAAGAAAATGGAATAATTGGGACAGAGTAATGGATATTTCTCAAGAACTCTAAGACTAGGTATTGCATAGCATTAAAGGGTATACTTTTCCATTTGTTTTATGACTTTGTCCAGTTAAAGTTACTGAGATAAGCACTCCAGTATTTACTTGTAACTTGAAACCACTTTCATGGTGTGTCTGGATCCTAAGGGAAAAGAATTAACATTTGAGGAATGCTTACCTTGTGCCAGCCATTTTATATGCATTATCTCATTTAATTCTCATAACCACAAGATATGGTTGATAGTATTTAATCCGATTTTACTTGCCTGAGATCATAATGGGAGTAAAGTATAGAAAAAGGATTTGACTCTAGGTCTCTCTTTGTATTTCTTTAAAGTCCAAGATCCTTTCACTAAACCACATTGGATTTCTCACTGTAGCCGGTATGTGGGAGTGACAAGAAGGAACGCTGTAATAGTAAGAGCTTTTCTGAACTTTAAGATAAAGTTCCCCTTTGAGAGTAAAATAAGACAGAAAATGATATGATGAGTCAGATTAAAACATGTTCCCTAATGCAATGAACTGGTTTAGCAAGTTATGGACTGTGTATTCCATGAAATACTATGACATCATTAGAATAAGATAAGTCTGTTCAATGAAATAGAAGTCTGTATAGGAGTCGCAAAATAGTTGTATAATTGCAATATGATGTACTTTAACATTAGAAGCAACCATACACACACATGTTTGCATGTGTTTAGGAACAGGTCAGGAAGGATACATATGAAAATGTTAGTTACTTCTGTTCAGCAGGCTAAGAGTGTCTGGTAGGCAGATTTCATTTTTTAAATGTAAATGCATCACTGTTGCTTAATTTTGGGGGGTGCAATTGCATGTATTACATTCACAATTAAAAATCATGTAATGGATTAGTTGAACAATCTGTAGGAATGACTCATCCCAAATTATGGAGTGATTGAGGTGTTTAAGGAGATTTAATCTCATAGGCAAAACTGCTCAATCTATTTGAACCTCTATCAGGCTTCAATATTACTATGCATATATCATGAAAGTTAAAACCTCATCACTTCTGTTGCACTCTGCCTTATCTGAAGAAGGTGTTAACAGAAGGCAAATGAGTAACAGTCATTTCAGACTTAACATGTCCAAAATGGAACTCTCAAACCTCCTTTTCCTACCCAACTTGTTCCTCCCCGCAGTTTTACCCATGTCTGCGACACTATCATTTCTTCACTTGCTCAAGTTGAAACCCAAAGTTGCACACTTGATTTCTCCTTTCCTTTCCCCTTGGTATCCCAATCAGCAGCAAGTCCAGCCTGATCCATCTTCACAATATATCTACCCATTTCTCTCTGAGGGCTCTACTCAAGCCACCAATATCTACTGCCTGGACTACTGTGGTTGTCTGCCATTAGGTCTTCCTCTCTTCACCTGCACAATGCATTCTCCTCTTAGCAGCCAGATCAATGTATTACACTCCCTGAACTGTAGCATTCTGCACTGGTTCTTCCTCAAATTTAGAATGGAATCCAGATCTCTCACTGTGGACCACAAGAACCTATGTGATCTGATGCTAGCGTGATGTTTGGGACTTCAGCTCCTGATCCCATCTTGCCTGCACATTAGGCCCTAGCAGTTTGGGTTTAATTTCTGCTTTTCAAATACTTCAAGCTCTTAGGGGCTTCTAGGGCTTTACATTTGCCTTTTTTTCTTCCTGGAAGACTCCTCTCTCAGCTATTTACATGGATAGCACCTTATCAATCTGAGTCAACATTTGACAGATGAGGAAATTGGATGCAGAGAATTTAAATAACTTATTTGTGGCCATAGCACGTGGTACATGGTGGGGCTGAGTTTTGAATCCGTGTCTGAATCATTTCATGTTCTTTCTGTTATGTTAGATAACAAAGTCAAGATGACCCAACCCAGGGTCCAGGCGATGGTTCTGACAAGCAATCAGCAAACATATACTTGTTGAAAAGGCCTTGAAAAATAAGTTATTTCAGAAGTTCCTTTTGTAGATTCTCCTTCCTATCCCTAGCACATTCTCCAGCTTCTGCAGAAAGACCTAGGTCAGCTACAAGGGAAAATACAAGATGTACGCATTTGGAAACTCTTGCCTTAGAGATCTGAAATTCGTTATTGCCCATTTAGGAAATGACTATAAAATGACACATCCAGAAATCCTGACAACTTACTTAGTTAGATGTCCAAAGAGGACTTTCATGGTGTCACGATTTGGCGGAGGGAGTTTTTGAACAAGAGACTTTACAGCTTCAATTCTTGCGGTGTTGTCTTGCTTTTCTGGAAAAACAAAATTTAAAAAGGAAGGTTAGGGACAAAACAAGACTTCATAGGTACAGGTACATGAGAAAATTTTCTTGAGAAAAGTTTGGACTCAGACTAGCAACTAAGAGTCCTAGTCAGTAGCCAAAGGGAATAAGTGGACTCAACCTGTTTATTAAGGAGTTTCTTTTTATTTTGACTCTGAATTTGACAGTGGCAGGCCTTCTGGGAGGCCGTGTATGAACTGATTAGCTTTTAGCCTTTGGACCTTTTCTCCTTTCTGCTTCTTTGAATGTAGATGGACTGGCTGTACTGTGAGATAATCTTAACATGAAAGCAAAAACGATGTGACTTTGACATTATCTTCCTGATCTTAACATTTGGTTTTCTTAAATGTCCTGTTTTTTAAGGTGTGGTAGGGTGAATAAGGGCCTTCCAAAGATGTCCCTGTCTGAATCCCTGGAATGTCTGACTATGTTACCTCACATGGCAAAAGGGACTTTGCAGATATGATCAGTTGGAGATTTTCAGACGGGGAGATTTTTCGGGATTATCTGAATGGGCCCAGTGGAATCACAAAGATCCTTATTAGGAGAAACAGGAGAATGAGAGTCAGAGAGAAAAGGTGATATGACTTCTCATGTGACAATGGGAGCAGAAAAGAAAGGGTATGCAATGAGGGGCTGCTGTCTGAGGAATTGAGACAGTCTCCAAAAGCTGGGAAAGGCAAAGAGACAGAGCCTCTAAGGGTACCACAGGCCTACCAACCTCTTCAGTTTCAGTCTGAAACTGATTTCAGACTTGCACCCTCCAGTACTGTAAGAGAATAAGTTTGTGTTTTAAGTTTGAGTGTTAAGCAGCAATGGGAAACTAAACAAGGACATATAGTGTGATTTGATTACAGATATTCTATTGTTGCTTGATTTTGTAGAAGGGCAAAATTGTTTTAAAAATTATTTCCACGTTATCCTTTTTCCCATATACATTTTGTTTTTGATTTAAAATAAGAGAGTGTAAAACAGAAAAAAAATATTGAAATAGCATATTGCCTGGTCATACACATTTTGTAAAATGGGAAGTTGTTCAAAACTGCATAGCACATAGATTGATTTCTCTCATTTTGTTTTATTTATAGATGGAAAAGTAAAAATTGATTTACTTAGTATACCAGGGAATTCATCTTTCCATAGTTTTAACCAGGGCCTTTCCATCTAGAGGTACAATTATGTATTGAACTTAAACACCTCATGCACTTTCCTTTCTATACTTTAACTTCCAGCACAGGGCTCCTGATGATTCTAAACAGGCCACAGCTGGAAAATAAGATACAAAAAAGACTAATATGTAAGACAAACATCCACCCAATAACCATTCTCTTCTTAGCAAGACAATCCCACTGCTGAGAGGATGGTAATAGACCCAGCTGCCTTGGAGCTGGAGTGGCCATGGGACCAAGTCTGGCCAATGAGACTGAAGTCACAATGTTGGTCAGGCCTTCTGGGAGAGCATGTATGAGCTGATTTAGCTTTTAGCCTTTGCACTTTTCCTCCTTTCTGCTTCTTTGAATGTAGATAGAGAGGCTGTACTATGAGCTAATCTGGAGAACTGAAGCTCTGTGAAGTGAAATACACAGGTAGAAAGAGCTTTCTTGAATCTGTGGAGCAGTCATACCAGTCCTGCGCTGTCTGCCTCTGGGTTTCTTTTGTAGTTTTTGAGACAGGATCTTGTTCTACTGCGCAGGCTGGAGTGCAGTGGTGTGAACACGGCTCACTGCAGTCTCAATTCCTGAGTTCAAGCTATCCTCCTGAGTAGCTAGGACCACAGGTGCATGCCACCATGCCCAGCTCATTTTACTTTTTTTTTGTAGAGAAAGGGTCTCCTTATGGTACCCAAGCAGGTCTTGAACTCCAGGGCCCAGGCAATCATTCTGCCTTGGCCACCCTAAGTGCTGGGATTACAGGCATAAGCCACCACGCCTGGCCCACTGGGTTTCTTTGACATAAGAAAATAAGCCCTTGTGTACTGAAGCCTTTGGGGATGGATCTCTGATACTAAGGCCAAATACAGTTCTTAATAATAAGATGTACTTACAAAATTCCAATTCAATAGGTATATAAACTTTATGACAGTAGGATCAGAAACAGTTTAGAAACTGGCAGATTCTTTAATATGTTGTCACAAAAGAATTTTTTTATAAGAAATTATAGGAAAATATCCTGCAGAAGATGGTATTTGGCTAAAGTGGGATGGGGGCAGTCTTCCTAGTAGAACTCTGCTTGGAAGCTTTTCCTTTTCCTCCTAAAACCACAAAGGCCTATAAATAATGCCTCCCACAGTCAAAGCTTTCAAAATTGCAGTTATTCTTAGAAGAGTTCCAACATAATATGGCTTGGACAACTGCAAATGAAAGAAACAAAAGGGAGCGAGAAAGAGAAAAAAGAAAGTTGCAACATCATAGCCTATACCGGACCTCATCTTTTCTGCCAAATAGTAAAAAGCCCTCTTGGAGCTTAATGATGGTAAGAAAATGTGATGCTTCACAAGACCAATTGGAGCCTGTGAAATATCATAAACCAGAAAAAAAAGTATAAGTTAATAAAGATGAGAGTGAAATTGGCATAGTATTCCCAGGTCATAGCTATTAGGGATGCTTGAATGCTTTCGATCTAACCATTTGAAGCTAATACCACACAACCATAATTGTGTGTGTATACACACACACACACACACACACACACATATATTCATTCAAGAGGTGGATACATTCTGTTCAGTTTGGCATGATTCCAGTAGTGCAGTTTACCTGAGGATCTGGTGAACTACTAGGTGCAAGCAATCAGTATGATACTGGGAAGGGGGGATAAGAGGAGAGGAGAGAGGAGGAGAAGAGACCTTTCTAATTTCACTGAAATCTCTGACTATAGTAATAATCAGGTTAATGCCAGACTCTCCAAAAAAAAAGGACCCATTGACACTGAGGGCTACAGAAGTAGCAGCTACAAATTAAGCTTAACAGGCATGAAGTGGGGAGTAGTCTTGTTGGCTCCAGCCAGCAAACTTTACTCATAGGGAACATGATCCAGTCAGGGTGGAGTTAGAAAGGATTGGCCATTGCTTCATTAGAAAGAGCTGATTTGCAAGGACACTTCCATGGTGTTTGGGCAGGAATTAAGACATAATCAAGTCTGTTAAGCCAACAGGTAAAATAATTATGAGCTTTCTTAGAGTCAACTCTCCCTCTCCTGTGTTCTGTTGCATTTAGAATATTCTACTTAAACAACACTTCACATGGTATTTCTATTGCTTGAATCCTTGTCAAATTCCCCTATTAAATAGGGAATTTTCCTTTAAAGCTAGGCAGTTTTTATACTAGCATGTGGTGGGTTAAATGAATGTAAAAGGAATTAGTGAGTGAACTAATGAAAGTTGTGGCCATGAATTGTAATACACGTTCCCTGGTTTGAATTCTGTAATGGCTTTTTATTAGCTGTGTGGTCTTGGAGAAATTTCTTACTCTCTTTGAATAAGATCTAAAAGGGTAGTTTTGTTGAATAAACAAGATAGTATGTAATGTACCAAGCACAATTACAAGTAAAACAAAGTACTCTATAAATGTTCACCCTCCCCTGCACCCCTCTCACCTCTTTTGAGGCCCATGCTGCTGGGTCTCGTTCACCTTTTAATTCCAGCAGTTAGCATACTGTTTGGTTGCAGGGACATTCAAAATGTAGTTGCTAATTCTTGAACTGAGTTGATGCCAGTCGGTGAAAGTACAATTGCCATGGTAGCCCAACATTACACAACAACCTAAATACTTCGTGATAGACTGAGAAATTGATGGTTTGATTGATGAGCAGGTCAGTTATGTATAAGTATCATTATGAAAAGTACATGTTGGTTTCCAAGTTTGCCTATAAGAAACATTCTATATGAAGAATATTTTATAGAAAATTTTTTTCTCTCTTTTTCCACTTGATTCCACTGGGAATCAGACAATTGGATATTGGTTCATGCATATTTGTGGCCAAGTTATACTTAAGTGCTAAAGGGGGAAGTGTACCATGGCTTGGAGAGAGCTGAAATATTAAGGAGGAACAATTTATTTTTCTTACGACATAGTCAGAACAAAATCTTCTGAAAAGGTTATAGTAAAGCAGTGTTTTTTTCATTCAAATCAATACGACGCCCGCTCTTCCATAGCTTGTAAAATCAGGAAATAACACAAACACTTCAAGTGGAGGAACATCTAAAAATACAATTGGATACATTAAAATCGAAATGACACCTTTTCAGATCTGGTTTATTGATGTGTCATATTAGGAATTGGAATCAGCGTACATAATACAGGAGTGGTTAATGAGCTAAGATTCATACACAGTTTACTAAAGATGTGTCAACTGTCTTCAATTGATTCAGTGAGCATCTGAAAGACAGCATTTTCTATTAATATTTCTCCTTCAGCATATGTTTTTCTCATTATGAAGCACTGAAGGTTCTGAGAAGACTCAGATATTGCTAAGTTTTTGCATTATGACTGGTGGGAGGAGGAAGGAACTTTTTTTACTTGGAGAATTAGAGAATCTCTTAGGCAAACTGTATATGAAGAGACTTACACAAAATCTTTACAGAAGTAATGAACTCCATAATTTTTTCCCTCTTTCATTTGCATTTACTCCTGCCCTCATTCTATTATGACTTATTTTTGCCTCTATTCCATTTTAGTTCTCCACCCATATCCAAATAGTCTCTTCAATCTCTAAGCTGTGAACCCACAATTGCACACACAACTTTTTGTAGTGCTTCATTTCTGCCATCCAAAAGTGATTCTAAACTGTTTCTTACTAATACCCATTCCTCACCAACCTGCCCCCATCTTCTCATCTTCTCAAACTACATCAAACTCATTGTTGTAAACAAGCTTCAAAACGATTCCACGCTATTCAGAGAAGTAACACCTACATGATGTGAAATAGCCTTTAATGTTATAAGAATGTGGTTTTATAGTTTTGAGGGCACATTTTTCAAAATATGGTTTATGATAGTTACACTTGCATTCATCCGCATGAAATGTTGTTACTAAAGCACATTTATGACCCAATGTCTTTTAGAAAAGAGATAAGATAAAGCTGTATATGATGATGGAAAAAGTTCTGTACAGTGAAGAACCTTGGATCTGATGACACTTTTCTGTCCTCATCATCCATGCCTTTATTGTTCTTATAGCTTCATTTTAAATCATATTTAAAAGTAAATTCTGCTTTGTTATATAGGTTCACTAAGAGGAAGAAAAGACCAGATTATCCCAGTAATCAGTGTATATAGGGAGTACTATTCATCTCGTTTGTCTACAATTCTTAAAGGACAACTGTATTCCTTTATTTTAAAGAGGTCAGTAGTACCACAGCTGTTCTGCTTCTGAAAGTTATTCTGAAATGTCTAATGTACCCTGTATGAAAAACATGGTAGTCCCTATATGTCAGAACTATATTTGGAAGAATAGCAGTTCTCTAGTTTCTATTCAATTTATACTTTTTGTACTGTGGCCATTTCTGAATTTAGTTAGAGACGGTGCTTGCTTAGAGAAAGAAGGAGTATCTCCAGAGATCATTTTATTTGTTTCAGCATGCCTTACAACTGGACACAAACCTCTGAGAATACACTTTTTAATGCCAAAACTTGAGTTGCCCATTCGGGAGTCAATCCCGGGGATGACAACAATTGCTTGATAAATGTCTTTGAATAACTCACAGTTGCTTTAGGAGGAGATGCTCTGGGGGCAAATTCAAATCTCACAAATAGATACAAATATACATATGCTTCAAATTCACATTATAAATAAGAAAATTGGTATATCCAGTGACATACCGCTTATCAGGAATCTGGAAAAAAATGGGTTAGAATTTTTGCTATGCTGTATGATTTTGGGCAAGTTGCTTGAACTATTGATGCTTTTAGTTCTTTACTTGAAAATACAGAAAAATTACACATCTTATTGGGTTTTTGTAGAATTATATTTCAATGCACATAAATGTACATATAGTAAGTGATTATTTAAGTAAGCCCCCTGTAAGTCCTCTTCCCTTAAAACATTTTTCTTTTTCATTGTCTTCTCTATCATCCCTGATACATAACTGCTCCTAGTTCAAGGTTGTTTCTGAAATCAAATGAAGTCATACTTTTACTATTTAGTATGCTTTCCTGAAAGTAGGAACAGTATATTGTAGCTTTGTAAATATATAGAATGCTGTCAATTATCAGAGAACCTGGTTAAAATTCCTAAGTACAGTATATCATAAATAGAAGTGTCATTGCATCATAAGGAATAACCACCGCCTTGAGCGTAGCCTGTAGTTGGCAATTTGCAATTTTTCAAGGTTCTGTGCCCTTCCCCCCAAAGCCCAGAAAAGCCATATTTATATTTAATTAAAAGGAAGGCATAGTCTCAATGTCAAATACAGTGTAAGTTTGGCCTTTGATGTTGATAAACTGTGTCAAAACAGTTCAACCTGAGAAGAGAGGTACATTACTTGCAGGAAAGACCAAGCAGGAACTGAATCTATCTGACTCACATTAGACATTTATTTCTCTAGGGAGGGTCACCTGACAGTTGGAACTGATCACCTCTTTTCTACACCAGATTTCCTTGTATTCAGTTTCTCCTTCCAGGAGGTATTCATGTTTTGGCTGTTTTTTGAATAAACAAGCCCTTTTAGGAAGAATTTAAAGAATGGGAACAACTCTTTATAGTCAATAACTGTCAGTATCAAAAAATACTCTGGCCACTTTATTGGCATAAGTCTGTGGATCTGTTAAATGAGGGAAGCTTCAGCTCACTGGCCCCTTTAGCACTGTTTCCAGAACCATTTCTGGTCCTGGTCCACAAGGAACTAGACCATGTAGAGCATGCTTTTAGGAGGGGTGTTAAGAATGATCTTGTAAAGGGTAATCTCGATTTCCTTCTACCTTTATCCCTGCTCTCTAGCCATAAATTATTAAAAATAAAAGTATAATTTCTTAAGAGAGAGAGAGAGATATATATGACTGAAGAAAACCATATTTATTCAGGCCTGTGTGCAACTTGTGGCAGATACAAAGTTGGTTGCTGTCTTTTCATTTTACAATCCGGAGGGGCAGGTAAAATACAAAAGATGTCATAATAGGTGTTTAAATATAAGACATGTCATAATATACGTGTCAGTAAAGTTTATGTCTTCTGACTGAAGGGATCATCTAAGATAATTGTCAAACTCAAAAAGCTTCTGAGATGTTACTCATTCCAAAATAATTCAGGAATGCATCAAGTATAAAATTCTATTTAATCAATTTCTGGAAGTCTTCAAAATTATTATGCTTACGAATGCATCAAGAAATTAAATACATTCAGGAAAGTAATAATATATTTTCCTTCTCATGTGACTGTATCTATCTATGTTATTCTAGTGACTTATGATGCATTGTGATCTCACACTGGGGCAAGTTTGGAAAATGTATTCAAGTCTTTAACCTTTTTTTTTTAGACAGGGTCTGTCCCTGTCACCCAGGCTGGAGTGCAGTGCCATGATCTCAGTTCACTGCACCTGCAGCTGCAGCCTCCCAGATTCAAGCAACCCTCCCACCTCAGCCTCCCAATTAGCTGGGACTGCAGGCACTCACCGCCACGCCTGGCTAATTTTTGTGTTTTTTGTAGAGACGTGGTTTCATCGTGTTGCCCACTCTGAACTTGAACCCCTGGGCTCAAGCGAGCCACCCGCCTCAGCCTTCCAAAGTGTTGGGATAACAGGCGTGAGCCACCGTATCCTGCTTCAGTAACTTTTAATAAAGGGAATTGCTTTGGTACAATCAATTTTAGGATGATAACATTTCCCCAGACTCACCAATCTGAAAAAACAGGTTCTTAAACCAAACTTGCACTCCTCAGTTTTGTAGTGATGCCTCTATTTGTCTGAATTGGAGAGTAAGGCAGTGGCTGACACTCCAGCAGCAATCTTCACAGGAGAAGCATGATCCTATTGTCCTTCCTAGAATTTCTTGCTCTTCAAAGTAATTTTGGAGGTGTCATGGTGGCCAAGTACATTTCTGTAACTTACAATGACACTAATTCATCCTTAGGCGATAGTCTGTGCTGAGAAAATAAAGCTCACTGGCTTATTTCTCTGAATTTCTCTAATTCAGTTTTCCTGTGAAGATTTTCTTGAAACTATATTTATTCATTTGTATCTGGTTTTACAACCTTTTTTTTTTTTAATTAAAAAAGTCTTTACTATTGTGAGTCATTTGAAATCTTTTTCATCATAAGCCAGTAATTCATTTCAAATACTCAAGTATCTATTTATATTAAGCATTATCTTTGTACATTTCCACAAGGGTGGAAATCCTACAAATACTTTTCAAGGTTTGAGGTTTTTGATGTGTGTCTTTCCATTGGTAGACAAATTTATAAGGGATTAAAAAAACTCACTTGAAAACAACTAGGATCTATATCACAATTAGGAAAAATGTGAACTAAGAAACACTTTTCCTGTCTTTGGATTAAAAATATTGTTTTTAAAGAAAGCATATTAAACTGTATCCATAACCATTCATGTTGAACAAAAGACCTCTGAAGAGGAGATAATGGTTAGTATATTAACTGTCCGGCCAGTTCATTTGACATGGTCACACAGTGACCCTGAGAGCAGATAGAGTTATTAATTAAACATCAAAATCCTTTAAAAATGAGTTATAAAATAATTTTATGATTCAGCCTTTTTTTTTTTTTAATTGTGAGACTATTGTAAAAGAAGAAAAACAGGCAACATGTGGCAACTTTAGTCAGCATTTCTGAACTGGGAATGATAAACACCTCTGCCTGGCTCTGGCATTTATCAGGACTGAGATATTATTACCACATAGAGTCACAGCATGGTTACTGTTATCATCGGAAAAAAGAGCCAGCTAATCTTAATGGTTTGTAAAGCCGTTACCTGCACTGGTCTGACATTTATCATGATCATTTTACCACATGGGTCCTACATAGCAAAGGTCTTTTATCTGGAAGGGACATCACTATGAATTATTATTTGCAGCTAGGTAGAAAATTGTATGTTGTAGATACCTTTTCTCATTATAAATCACATAGTCACATTTCACCATTTCCCCCAGAAAGCTGCTGAGCCTAGATTTTTTGCCACAGCTTGTATTCTCCCCGACCCCTTTCTTTTTATAGTTTCTTGAAAATATTAGCCATTTTTAAATTCACACCTTTAATTTTTGAAGTACCACATATAGGTAGATATAAATATGAACATACTTTAATTATAGTTAAGAAACTTTCCTGCATATTCTGTATAAAGCTTGCATAGTACTTTACAAATTGAAGTTGAAAAACTGTCTACTTAAAAAAAAAAATTATTATTCTCTCTTCTGACATGGTGTCCAGACCGTCTCTGTTCTTGACCTTGTCAATAGAATATTTACCAGTAGATCAGACAAAATTTCTTATGCTTGATTTGAAATACTCAAAACAGCCCATTTCTTGCCTGAAATCCTTAGCTTGGAAATATGTGCTTACAAGAAGTAAACCAGTTTTATTTTGTTAGTGAGTTCTTTTAGACTCAGTTTTAGTTATGATGGAGTAGAAGGTTCCTCCAACAAATTTATTTATAAGATGTTTGGATTCTATCCCTAACTATCAATGTCCTAATGACATACATTAATACAGAGTATGGAAGAAATAAAGATATTAAAAGGTCTGATGTTTTAAAACCATGGGTTCAAGTCAGTAAAATGAAATGCATTAATTTGACAATGGAAAATTACAGTGCAAAGCCCAAGCTGTTTACCATGGAGAAAAAAATGAACAAATCCTCTCTTTTAAAAAGATTGAGACAACTAATCTTCTGAAAAAGATATTTATATATTTTCTTCTTTCTCAAGTGTTCCATTAGGAATAAACAAGCCAGAAATTCTGTACTTTTATAATGAAGAGGGAGTCGAATTCTTTGCCATTTTTGCATTTAGAAAGAAATGTGCAAGAAGAATGTGACAATTTAAGCAAATCAAGATTGTTTCAAATGGATCACAAACGGGACTTTGTGGGATATTTTATACTAGCACGTGAAGCAAACAGTAAATTTGAAAGGAGGATTTTCTCAACGGTCTAGTTCTGATGTGTTTTCCCATTGCTTTGTGTGTTTGAAAGAGGTTTGGATGTGGTGTTTAATATTGCTTCGACTCTCTTGCAAATGAGTTCTGGAGAAATATTCGCACATGAAGGAACGCTGGTGTGCTGCATTGCTGACAGCAGCTGGGGGGATATGAATGAAGAAACCAGATTCCCGAGTCTGGATTTAGCAAGAATAAACACCTATCATTCCATTAAAAAAAACCCTATCATTTGAAATGCTTACAGGCATCAACAGTAGACCCCTCTTCCTTTGAAGAAGTCCAATATTTTTCTCAAATGACTCCACTCTTGAAGGGGGAAAAATACCAACTTTAACCTGAGGCACAGTATTTTGCAGTGATGTGTGTTAGTCTGCCTACCTTGCAACATTTGGTTCTATATAATTGTTTGTATTATTACAAAGTTCTCCAAAGGAAACAGTTTCTGTTGCAGAGACTTGTGAAATGTACTCACATAAATTTGGAGGCCAAGGGGAGGAGGTCATTTGTGAAATTAACCTGTACTTCTGTTGCTCAAAAGGAGTTGAACACAATTTGGTGCAGTCTTCTAAAATTTCATTGTAAAATGGTGGCCTAATATTCCAACCTACTGCTTTACCCATCAAATGAAGGGTTACACTGGTTTAAAACAAACAAAAACAACAAGCAACAAACAACTCCTTTATTCTTTTTCATTTCAGAATGACTCTTTGGTTCTAGTTTAACACCCTCTTGCCATTGTTGTCCCCCAAATACTGTAACCTGGGAGCATTTACAATAATTAGTGAGGGGCTTTGCTGCCTTGTTTTTTTCTCCTTTTCTGGGGAACTGGGTGAATTGTTGAGTGCTAATGAAAGTCGGAGACTTCTAGCTGTAGTTGAGCCAGGCACAGCGCCGGCAGACGCTTTAAGCTTCCCACTGTGCAGCAGTGCAAGCTTCCCCGCTGTTATGTTTACCATAGTTTTAATGTCTGTGAAAAAATTCCTGATGCAACTGAATTATGTTATGCCCTTTTGTTTATCTAACCCTACCCTCCCTGCCCCCCGCCCCAATTTAGCAGATTCCTGTTGCCCCTGCCTATTACAGAAAGCTCCTCCTCAACCTTGTGACCATCTTACTACTTCAGTTTTTACCACGAGTGTCTAGCTGCTTTGCAGCCTTGCTTGCAAACCTATCCAGAAGTTTCAGGAGGATTACACACACAGCCTGCTCTACTTCTGTCATCTAACAACAGATATCCTCTTTTCCACTGCATTTTAATTTAATTGGAGGTAATGTTAAAACACTAAATTCCATCATCTGACATTGGCAATAATAGCTTAAAATTCAAATATACTTGGTGAAGTGCACTGTGTCTTTAAAAAACCTATTGAAAGACCTCAAACTCTCACTGCCAACTAAGATGAAAACAGCCAATCTGCAATGGGAGTTGTCCTTTTCTTTAAAATGGTTATCACAAAGAAAATGACCATTCCATTATATTGTAAATTGATGAATTCACCAAGTGTGATGTACAGTGAAATTATTAATGAATATTCATACAACTCTTTCAATCCATTAATAAGGCTTAAGACAATGAGGATGCAACTCATTCCCATTTAGATAGTGTGCGTGTGGGAGAGTGGAATTAATAGCCAAAATAGTACTTGAAAAAGTTGAACTTTCATGTATCAAACTCCAGGTGCCAGTTTGAGGAGAATAACCAATAATAGCCATTTTTTACATATTTGATGGGACTGATTATGCAATGTGCAACTCTAAATGGCTTATAGCACATTGTAGCATGGTTCCATCCCATTGGCTACAGTAGGGTGCAGGCAGATGGATGACAGTGACAGGGAGAGAAGTGCTTTTGCTTAGCCGTGCGTTAAGATGCCATCCAGAAGCTCTGTGCACTGCAGACACTTCATTAGGATGCCAGGATAATGGTAAACTACCACTCAGAGTGACACCCCATTTCCTGCTTACTGAGCGCTCCAACCTCGGCAGATGTCAACAATCTCACAGTGCTACAGAGCAGACCTAACTTTCCAGCCACTTTGACTCCAATTTTTTCCTCCTAACAGTGCCATACATTATGTGCAATATGTAATGGCAAACACCTCCCTGAAAACAAAATCTGCACAATTCGTTATGACCGAAGTGCTTCACTTTTTTTTCCTTCTTTTAAAAGATGAGGGACTGTGAGTTGGGCAAGAGAGTATGTCCATCCGCTGTCCTAACCTCAACATTTCTTGCTATAATTTCATTTGCTAATCAGTTCAAAGTGTTAATTGTGTGATGAACTCTGATTAATAGCAGTTAAACTCTGATCACGGGGGATATGACTGTTTCTTTTAATTAATGTCCGTTCCGAAGGTAAGAGCTTTTGGAATTGTTTTGTTAAAGACTTGAGACTCAGTTTTGGTATGGTTTTTAGCTGCCTGCCAAAAAAAGACTGACTTGAGCATCTGGATGGTATTTTCTCTGCAAATGTATAACTTGAGACCATTCGCACACCTCCTTACCAGCAAGTCAAGCCAAGAGAAACTTTTTTTCTATGATGTAAAATCCAAAATTCTTTTTATGAAGAACCAAGGTGTGGTTTAGATAGTGAAAAAAAATTTCCCCAAATGGAAAAAATAATACTCTGAAATCTACCATTACAATGAAATGACTGATTTACATTTTGTGACTCTCAGCATCTTCTTAGAAGCTCAAAGGCCCTTGTAAATGGCAGGACTAACAATAAATATTCCCCCCGGGGCCAGTTACCATTTCCAGGTAAAGACGCAACTGTAAAGAAGTAGCCATAGGCGGAGGTCACACCCCAAGGAGGAATTTGAATGCAAACTTTCAATGTGATGCCCTCTGCAAAGAGCTGATGCAAATCATGACTTTTGGTTTTAAATGGCATCTGGTTGGCAACACATAACCACCTCTTGAAACTTGTCACTAAATTTGCTTCAAAGCAAAGAAAATATAATGGAATTCTTACAATAATTTAAACAGGAACTGACAATAACATAGTGACAAAAATTTAAGAATAATTTACTCAAAGACATGTTGGTCTTAATTGGAAAGTGCCAGTGGTACAGCTGCCTGAGCTACTGAAGTACTGAACCAGAGAGCCTGCCTTCCTGAAAGCAGATAGAAGCATCCTAATTTTTCTTCAAGTGTCTGATTTTTAGAATCAAAGCCTCCAGGCCTATGCCAACCAAAAAACTGGGCAGCTCTTTCCTACACAGTTAATGCTGTTTAGAAGTAGTGTGAATGCTTCCCTTCTGCCCCTTCTCACCAGTCCCCTTCCCTTCTAAGCTACACATCAAGACTACTCTTCAAACTGGGATAATTTAAAGATAGCAGTTTCCATGAACTGTAACTGAGGATATTGTAGGTAGAAGGCAGAAGGAAGGTCCTGATAATGGCACATATCCCCATAGGAATTGTGTAGTCCTATATGTGAAACATAAAGGGGAGAAAGGGTGGAGACTGGCAAAATTCTTTAGGAAGAAATTCTTGGAATTCTAACGCTTTATGCACTTTATCTTTCAGAGTGCCACAGAGGCAAGGAATTAGGGTGGGAGAAAATTCAATGTCAGGATCCTAGGGCCATACGAGAAAAAGTATGCTAGATAAGAATTAATATAAGAGCTGTGATGATCAATTTGCCATTTGAGTATAGCTCCAAGACAAAATGCTAAGGCTGGAGCTGAAGCAGAGGGTAAAAAGCAGTGTGCATAGAATGTTGCATCCATTTCTACCTTTTGAGATGAGTAAACATAACAAAATTTCCAACAACGTTTGACCTACAAAAAAACTCATTTCAGAAAAGACCACAATGCTCAGAAAAAGCTTAGAACTCTTACAATAACCGCTAGACAATTAAGAAGCTACTTAGTATCTCATAAAATTTGACACAGGGAGTAGAATGAGAGGGATCAGCAAGCCACAGGCGAGGACAGGGAAGATGAAAAGATCACTAGGATGACAATTATATAGATGATTTGAGGAAGGACTGTGTGAAAACTAAAAATGCAAAACAAAATTAAATTTTGCACTGAAGTTCAAATTGTTACTGCAGAAAAATTAGGTTAGTGATATGGATGACAAACCAGAGAAGTTTTCCCAGAATATGGAGACATAAAAAATGATGAGAAAGAAGACATGTTGGAAGCCAAAGAATGAAGAGATTATCTACAGCTTGTAAGAATACTTGAGGAAGAAACCAGAACATTTGAAAAATATACAAGTCAAGCACAAAATTAAGAAAACTCCTGTGAGTTAAAAAAAACTATCTCAGTATTGAAAATGACAGTGAGGTTCTAAGAAAATATAATCGAGTTGGTATACTATCTTGGTATATTCTGGCAAAACTTTCAAATGACAAGGATAGAGCATCATTCTACAAATATTCAGAGAAAAAGAAGACTAAAAAAAAAAATATTTAGGCTTTCCTAACACTTTTCTCACTAAATCCTAAAAGAAAACAAGGCAATATCTACTGAATTTATAGGGAAAAAATCGTGGCCCTCAAATTATGTGCATACTCAAAATTGTCTTTTGCATGTTAAAAGACATTCTCAAGTACGCAAAGATTTATAATAATACAGCTTTCTTGAAAAGTTTACTTGAAGGCTGATGTAATTCTACTAAGTGATGAATCAAAATTTACAACTCAAGAATAGAGACACCGTAAACTAAGCATCTTCTTTACTTAATTTGAATCTAAAACTCCAAAGACTGCATTGGATTATTTCTCTCTGGCTTCCATTTAGCTCTTGGTGACAGGAAATGCCTTTCTTTATTTTTGAGAGGGAGTCAAGATGGAGTCTCTTTTTTTTTTTTTTTTTTTTTTTGAGACGGAGCGCCCAGGCTGGAGTGCAGTGGTGCCATCTCGGCTCACTGCAAGCTCCGCCTCCCGGGTTTACGCCATTCTCCTGCCTCAACCTCCGGAATAGCTGGGACTACAGGCGCCCACTACCACGCCCGGCTAATTTTTTGTATTTTTTAGTAGAGACGGGGTTTCACCGTGTTAGCCAGGATGGTCTCGATTTCATGACCTCGTGATCCACCCGCCTCGGCCTCCCAAAGTGTTGGGATTACAGGCGTGAGCCACCACGCCCGGGCCGGTGACAGGAAATGCCTTTCTTGTGGTCCACCCTTGATGGTTCAGGTGAAAGCTGTGGGGGCATTTGATGATTATTTAAAACAATGACTGATGCTGTTCCTTCTGGAGTTTGCTAGAAAACAACATTGGAACATTGCTCTGGAAAGATACTAAACAAGTTTTTTATTCCCCTCTTAAAAAAATCAAAGCTGCAAAGAGTGGTAGAATGTTTACCTCTCTTCGTGGGAATACTTGGTAAACCTGCTTTGTATCTATAATAACGGTATTGAAAAAACTGAGTGGAGGGCAGTTAAAGTGATAAAGACTAGAAAACCAAGCAATTAAGTATTACATATGAATTTTCCTATGTTACACATGTTTTAAAATTAAGCAGGCTAGGAAAAAAACAAATGCGGAGTACACATGTCAAAGGAAATAGCCCCCAAACATGGTTATTGTTAGAGTAATTTTTCTTTTCACTTTTCTGTAAATTTCAAGTTAACTTCAATAAATATTTATTACTTTTTAATCTGTAAAAAGCAATTTAAAGTAAAATAAGTTTGTATAATTGTTTAGATACCATATAATTTTGCTAAGCAGTTAATTACAAAGACTGGTAGGAATACACCAAAATATGAACTATGATAAGTTATGCTTAAATAATAGTATGAATTCTTTTTTTCATTTTTAAAATGTATTTTCCACATTCTCCATAATGAGTTTGTGTTATTTTGATAGTAAAAGTAATTCCCCATGTTGGTAAAATGATAACGTTTAGTTTGGTCTATGCCAAAAGAAAGATAAACTATTGGCACAGATCAAATCACTTCCAGGAAGATTATGTACTAGACTTTCCTCTAGGTACTTCTGTTGCAGTTAACCTTTTATTTAGTGAATATATTCTAGAATCAAGAAAGCAAAGTCTGAGTTTGCCACTGTCTTCTCCTGGGTGAAGTTATTGGGCAGAGGGGCACTTGCAGAGAGAGTACAAAAGATATAAAATGAGTTTAGACTATACATTTGCAGTCTGAAGGAGGACCAAGGACCCTGCAGTACCATGTATGTAAATATATTCTAGTTTCATATTCTAATTTCTGGCTCTTCCTCAATCAAATCCTTTCTTAGGGAATTGTATTGCTTATTGGACTGAGCCTCCAAAGAGTGGAAAATAAAACCTATATATACAACACTAGTTCATGGATGAGAAGTCATAGTAACATTTCTAAGTAAAAAAAAAAAAAGTCAGCTATTCATTTCAAAATATTTTTATTGAAACACACATTTTTTTCTCATACTTGAGCCTTTAAGCCATATCAATCCCTCTTTTCTTTTAGAAAAAATAGGTCTGTTAAAGTTTTCTCTACTTGTAGAGAAAAGTAGAGAAATAAGATAGTTACCCAGCTGATTCATATCCCTAAACTTTAATTTTGCCTCAATTGTTCTACAAGTATTAGATGCCCATTTAATCTGTTCATCAACTAGTCCAGACAGTTGATTCAATTCTTCAGTATACCTTATGTGCAAAATGAGCTGAGAAAATATTCTTTACAGTTAACATTGGTAGTTCCCAGTTCTAGTCCACAGGAACACAAGGAACCAAAAGTTAAATACTTTGAATGCAGAAGTTGTTGGACAAACAAGAATTAAGGTTTTTGGCTCAGTTTTCAGTCAAAATTGGTGTTAGATTTGTATGGACCACTAATTTGAAACAGTAGAACGCCAGTGTATCTAGAATATTTAAGAGAGCCCCCTGTTGGTTAATCTTAGAAATGTCTGAGGATTCCTTTCTGACCAGACACATTTAAGCATAGGAAATTGGCCCTGTGATTAAACGTGATTTGGGATGGAGGCAAAGTAAGCCTCTATATGTCATTTATACCATTTCCACAATAAAATATGTTCAAAAACATTTCATTTTCAGTTTTAAGGGATACAAAATGGCAATACTAATCTCTAACAAATGTAAGCAATGTGGGAAATACTTTAAACAGAATTAGACTGAAAAGTAAATGTGTGCATACTACAGTGGGATTCCTTAGGGGTTGGGAGTGATTGCTATATTGAGAGACTAGTGCTTTGCAAGGGCTTTTATTTTTTTCTTTTTTTTTTTGAGAGGGAGTCCCACTCTGTCACCCAGGGTGGAGTGCAGTGATGCAATCTCGGCTGCCTGCGACCTCTACCTCCCAGGTTCAAGCGATTCTCCTGCCTCAGCCTCCTGATTAGCTGGGATTACAGGCGTGCGCCACCACACCCAGCTAATTTTTGTATTTTTAGTAGAGACGGGGTTTCACCATGTTGGTCAGATTGGTCTCGAACTCCTGACCTTGTGATCTGCCTGCTTCGGCCTCCCAAAATGCCGGGATTACAGGCATGAGCTACCACGCCCGGCCCTCTTTCATTTTTCTACATCCAATTTCTGGCTGAATTTGTAAAGAGAATAAAAGTATTTTCTCACACAATCAAGCAATGGCCCTTTTCGCTGGTAGACATATTCTAGGACTTTAGAAATAAAAAATAATAATATTGGATGCAAATGTTATTCTTTTCCAGCTAACATTTTTTTTTTTTTTAAAGTAAACATCAGCTTCTCAAGGGAGATTTCGATTTGAAGACTGTTTATTATATCATTTGAATAGGACTAGACCTGGCCTTTTGACTTTGAACCACTACCAAATTTCAGGCTGTGAGGAAATTGTTCTACATTTCCTGACAAATTGAGTTAAGCAGACATTAAGTGGGCTTTAAGAAAACAAATGGCCATCTTTATCACAGGTGGACACTGATGGCTTAATGGGGCCTGGGCTGATTGTATCACTTCTAATGGCTTGACGGGAAGCATTAGGGTTTTTGCATAAAGAACTGGCATTGCGAACCCTGCTAACACAGACCTGTCAAGCGCTCTGTATCCCTTTGTGCACGGAAGCAGATGTTTGTATGTATACTATGAACTGGCATTAGAGCAAGCGACAGATGCCTGTATGAATGCCAGGTTTGTGAATTTTTACAGCAGGAGCATGTTCTGAGGAAGTGCAGCCCTGCCCTCTATCATAGGTAGTTCCCAGTGGAACTTGCTAAATCCCAGCTATGTTTTCATTATTTGGCTTTCCTAGCAACTGGATGAATGTGTCTATCCTGAAAATACAAGATGAGAGCCCTACCAAATTCTTACAGATTTGCAAATAGCTCGACTGTGTTTTGAACTTGGACTTTCCAGGCAGTGCTTTTGCACTGTAATCACAACCAACTTACTCAGAGGAGCGGGTGGTATTACAGCTCTCTAATTAAAACTTACTTCAATGTTGATCTGTTAGGCCTCCCCCATGGTCGCCCTACATGCCCACCCCTCACTCCCGAGGAAATGCGACTTCATTGTGGAGGTTTGCTTTCCTGCAACATTCACAACTTACACTCTAGTTGTCTGTCAACAATAGAAACAGGTAGCTTGCAGTCCATTAAACAAACACAGTGCCCCCCTCACTTTTATTTGACATTTTATTTGGCTGTGACAAATGAGCAGCAGTTGGATTATAACATAATTTGTCTTGTCTTTATTACCAGCACAAAGGACACCATTCATTAATTATTCTGCCGTTGCAGCTTAACACTGACTGGAAAGGTCTCTCTTCGGACAGATGGCGGGGACGATGTTATTTATATCAATCAGCCAAAATCCTCAACAAGGATTACTGTTCCTGAGACTACAATGATTTATTTCTTTTTACCTCACCCTCCCTCAACCCCTACTGCTTTCAGAGATTTGTCTATAAAAACGAAATTTGATGGGAATCTTAAAGCAAAGCCATATTTAACCTGTTAGCTTGCAAAACAACATGCATGCTACATCAGTTTAACTACATGACATTAGCTGCATATTTTTTAAGCTGCTTGGGGTTTTTTGATCTTCCATTCTAGAAAGAAAGATTAACTGAAGGTCTCGGGGCAGCAAGTTCAGCAGAAGTTTGCCTCTTCTGTGACAGTGTATTGCTGTGGCCCATGGGACCCCCCAATAAGGATATTGTGCTGTCAAGATTTTTTGTTTTTGTTTTTGCTGAGATGAGATGATCCATCCTATTTCAGAGTCCAGAATACTTTCTGCAAAATCAGCTAGGGTATTTGGTCAAACCAAAAAGAACCACTAAAACCCCCAAAAAGCAGAAACACCCTTACCCCCTGTCTAAACTGGAGTCAAATCAAATGAGTGAAGGATGTCCTTTGATTTCTCCTGGGTCCACATTTATATTCAGTGTCACAAGGTGGTTATCAGGGTGATGGTGTGTAGGGGATGATTTACCTTGCTTGTTTTGTGTTGTTAACGATTCTGTCCAATACATGCTGATCAAGCACTAATAAAAGACTAGACCGAACCCAGATGTGACATTCTTGTACACATTTTTCAATAGTGCTTCTGAGATGTGGCCATTTCTCCAATTAAAATCTTTAGGAGAGAAATATGTGCAAAAAAGTGTACAGATTATTGAGGCTAAGACACTGGAAGTTTTTTTTACGTTTTCTTCTTCAATATAATAATGCATAAAGTTTTTTGTCTTCAGAAATTATTGGTATAACCTTGCTATCCTGATTAGTTTGCAAATATTAAAAGTCCCATCAAGACAAATATCAGCAACATGCAAATACCCTTGCAGGTTGTGATTAAGATTTTAAATGTATCCTTTTGCTTTTAGTTAATGAAAAACAAAGTCTTGGAGGATCTAAGTTGTAATTTATTAAACATGAAAGGCTCCTTGATGAAATATAGAAATGAGATATATTTTGCATTTCAAAGATTTAAGCTGACAACTTACTTGCATGCAAATAAGAGCAAGATTTGTAAAAATATTTGAAAAGAAATTATTCCTGAATGTACTTATTACAATAATGTGGCATGTAGATAAGAGAAACACACAGCATTAAAAGACATTCATTTCTCCAAAGTCTTAAAATTAGCTTCTTTCTGCCATTGTGTATTAATGTTCTTCTTCAGGAATGCAGCATATTAAAGAACTGAACAGAATTAGTAATAAATTTGTTAATTACAAATTTAAGCAACACAACTGTGTTGTTTTCCCAATATGTTTTTTTTTCAAAAGCAGAATTGCTAATGCATTTTAATCATTTATGTATAAACATTTGAGGATAAAATATTCTGAAGTTTATCAATTTCAAGAGCTGTTTATTTGCTAGCAAAATAGGCCATGTTATACAACATATATCTTATCATTTTTGCTCATCAAATCCCCATTTGCTGAATGCAAATTTCCCTGGTCTAAGTGCTCTTGCACCTCAATTTAAATGAATAATAGGATCGACTCTATTAAAATCAGTTTAAGGTTGCCATGGGTGACATATCAGTAGGGTTAAAATGAGAAAAAAAGGTCACAGAATCAGTCCTTACAACCTGTTTTTTATCATAATGAAGCATATGTAAGATTCGACGAAGGCTTAAATAACAATATGTCACTTAGGCAATACTTTAGTTTGTGGGTCTTCTTAAAAAAATCTTTTTTTAACCACAATGTATTCCAAACAAAATAAACATAAAATTATAGTGCCATCAATAACTCTGGGAATGTATTCAGTTGCACTGAAAATTAGAGAGTAAGCTCTTGTGCTATTACACCAGACTGGCAGATTGTGGATTCGTAAAAATAACAGAGAACTCCTCAGAAAAAGGAGAAGTGTGTAGGTTTGCTGCAGTAAATCTCTTCTTATAAGGATCCATCTAGGTGCTATAATCAAATTAACAAAGTATATAGGAAGTATACTCAAATATTTCATCTGAGAAAAATTTTGTGTCCTCTGCTAATGAGATTGAAGGATTATTCATGTAGCTATTGGTAAGTACTGAAACACCAGCACCAGACTTGGAAGATATCCTGGAGCAAAGCTTTTGGTTGTAGTTTTAGGCTTTTGAAAGCTAAACAAGCAAGACTTTGGGGCTGCTGGAATGTGTGTGTGTGTGTATGTGTGTATATATATATATGTGCGTGTGTGTGTGTCTATATCTGCGTGTGTGTATACACACACGTGTATGTATGTATATATGTAATCATGTTTTTGCATTTTCACAT
Organism: Chlorocebus sabaeus; assembly: GCF_047675955.1. Taxonomy (NCBI): domain Eukaryota; kingdom Metazoa; phylum Chordata; class Mammalia; order Primates; family Cercopithecidae; genus Chlorocebus; species Chlorocebus sabaeus. The sequence continues at coordinate 30,941,714 of NC_132913.1, read as the reverse complement.
TTTTAAAGTCAATTCTATTTCTTAAAGTCACACTCAATGCTGATTTTATATTATTTATGATTCTCATTTGGCTTTCACAGAATCACATTTTTGTTACAAGTGTTATAATTCCTATCTTTTTTTAACCTGCAATAAAAGGAAAAAAAATCTCCTTATTTGCTAAGGTTACAGTGTTAGTTTAATTTTCATAGAAGCGGTGGAATATTTTGAAGTGAGTAACATTTACCAAGTCATTAGTTTTATGCAAACTAGGAAGGAAGATGAAAGAAAAAAAATTATCAATTATTTATAGATTGTTAAAATGTATCTTAGTGCACTGCTACTGTATAGAAATGACAATTAGCCAAACTTACCTTCTTTAATTAATAATGCATACATTATGCTCTTTGGGCAACTAATCACCAGCTCTACAAATTTGTTTGACACTGTTGAAGATACCTATCACATGGGTTAAAAAAAGAACAATGCTCTACCAGCTGCAGTCAACTTTTAGCCTTCTAGCATTACTTAAAATGCTGTAGCAGTTCCAAGGAGCAAAATGGTGGTCCTGTAGCTGCTTGACACTATGAATATGGCACCAAGCTGCAGAGTGCTGCCTGCCATGCCTCTGCCACCAAATAATGCATTCTTTATCTCAAATTGCTTACTTAGAGACAAAACCCCTCGATTTCTATCTCCTATGTTAATTTCTGTAATCTTAGGGTGAAAAATTCTTGCAGGTAAATTGGTCCTGTTGCCTTAAAGCCGCATTGACCATATTGTCTGAATGAAAATAGGAACATATGGTTGGATAAAAGGAAGAACTATGTGAAAATTGAACTATTTATAGACAACTTGGATGAATGGTCACTATGCTTACCACAGAAAATTCCGATCAAACCTGTGATGAAGCCTTTTGTGGCCATGACTCTCCACAAATTTATTTTTAATAGGAGCATTTATCCATAGTAGTTTTAGGACTGGAAGGAAATGTCAAGACAAATTTTCAAAGAAATTTGCCTGTCTCTGCATCTTTCCATACTTTAAGGACTGCAAATCCAGTCTCCTCGTTTTTACCCATAAATCTGAAGGCAAGGGCAGCTACTGGAAAGTTTGCAAAAGTTTCACATATGCTACTAAATTAACATAAAGGCCCAGGGATTCTGTTTCTCAGAGGTCACTAAAGCATAGTATCATATTGAACTGCATACTTAAGTGGTCAGCAAGCCAACTGACATTGGGACCAGGTAGACACTCAGCTGTCACTGATTTCCCCTAGAGTCACACACCACAATGAGGTGGCAGCTTGTAGCGTTTGGAAGGGGAAATGAGACTGGTGCAGCTCCATCACATATGGTGTTTAACAGACTACACTTCCCATTTGCTCCTTCGAAAGGTGTGCATTTTCAAGGGATAATGCCAAGTGTTCTTTGTGCTATGGTGTCTTTGCACTGAAAGGTGATGTGTCTGACACATTTTGGCAGGCTACTATGAAGACATGTAGAATTTTCGACTGACTTTCACTGAGATTTCAGACAATAGGATTGTCCCTTATCAAAGGGTAGTAATCTGTCTTTTGGGAGTTTAGGATCACAGTTAGTTCTTGAGTGAACTGAGAAGCATGGATTTTTATTGATGATATTACTCACTGCTCTGTAAAATTTCTGTTTTGTTGCTTTTTATGTAAATACATACTGACTAGTGACTCTGCCACCTATGCAGGCTTATCAATTGAAGGAGATTTGGAATTAGCGCTTTGAAATGTGGGTACAGGAAAACTAGAACGTGTCTCTGGTGAAACCTTCTCCTGTTTTTCAGCCGTTTTAAATGAAATGCAGGCTAAGAGTCAGGGTAAATGCAAGGGACATAGAGGCCCGAGAGAAGAACCAATTCTACATGTAAATCAAAGAAAATTTTCATTTCTATCATGAACATTGGGTATCTCCCCACCCACCATTTAGAAGGATTTCTGTTAGTCTTTTGTGAAAGATTGCTCTCATTTATTTAACTCATGCCACATGGCTTAGCTCCATAACCAGTATAGGGTTACTGGAGATTAAAAGGAAATCCATTTTGTATCTATGGAAATACCAAGCTGGAATTTAAGCTACAATTGCTGCAAGTTTTCCACATTATTGTATAAAATTGCGAGATTTATTAATGCTGGGCATTCTTCAACTACTCCATGTTTTGCCCTGGTCAATGGTTACCTGTCAAAATGCAGAACAATTTTTCAATAATATTCTGTGCTACAGAGAAAAATATTGTGTGGATTTTTTCCATGTTTTTGTTTGTTATAAGCTGAGTATTTGCAATAATTTATGGAAAGTCTTGGAATTATAAATATTAAGGCATTGCCAAATGATTTAACTATCCCTCCATGGCAAATTGTCTTTAAACACTACCATTTTTTTTCCTTTTTTTTTTTTTTTTTATCATTTACTTATGGACCAGAAACACTTGCAGGCTCTTGCCCCTGGCCTTCTGTGAGAATGTTAGTTAGCAATGCTCATAAAAACTCAATTCATCAATGTGAACATAATTTGCTATGAACAGAAAGCTCACAAAAGGGTGAATTTGTCAGATAGACAGGTGGCCTGAGATCTCTCCCTGATACTGAATGATATGAATAATAGATTCTGGTAAATGTATGCCAAGACTTGAGCTGTAAACACAGCTGCCTCCATTCCCTTCCAGAAAAACAGCTTCGAGGACGAAAGCACAGGAACCACGGTTCCACCTGAGGACCTAAGCTTGTACACACACACACACACACACACACACACACACACACACACACGCACGCACGCACCTCCCTCATTCAAGAAATAAACAACATCTATAAAAAAGGACAGAGTTGGAGGAATCTTCGTGCTTTTCTGTTTCTATGAGAAAGACATTTTCAAACTATCTTGGGCAGAGGAGACTAGATAAAAAAGAAAAAGGAAATAGATTTTCCTAATGGCTCTGGTTCTATATTATTCAAATGTCTTATTTTATAAAATACACAAATCAACAGAGCTAATAAACTTTGCAATATTGTAACTCCTGTTTTATAATGAGCAAAAATAAGAGCAGGTTGACTCTGCAGAAGCACTGTGCTTGAAATCATTCTAGTAATTCGTGTCTATTTGTCTTATGGGTTATTAAGTATTTATTAAGGTTCAAATGTAATGTAGCCTTTTCTCCAATTTACTCTGAACTTTAAAAATCTGTTTTGCAAATTGTTTTCCAGGTAATGCACAAACCCACTTAAGAGCCGAATCCCAGGATTTTTGAAGATTCTGGTTGAGTGCAGCATATTTTTTTTTTAGCCTTTATGGATACTGGTGCATATAGGTTGACCTATTCTGATAGCATTTATGATTGACTTTTCTAATCAACTAGGAAATATACTGGATAGACTTTCCTACTTACTACAGCAAAGCAGTGTTTCTTAAAGTAGAATACATATATGTTATTGGTGACATAAGAGACAATTTAATGGTTAGTTTAATGCATATTTAAAAAACCATAAGTAACACTAAAAAATGTATGCTTTCATAGATATTATTGCTTAGGATAAAGCCAAATATATTTAAGTATAAAAGTCATTTGCTTTTAGGAAAAATAGTTAACATTGATACTACTGAAAATATAATCAGTGAAGTTAGCATATGGATCATTGAAGTTTGGGAAACTTGACAATCTCTTTCCAATCCCCAAAATCACATACATGATCTTATCAAAAGTAATTAGGATCACAGAGCCACAGAATATAGAATCATGACATTTTTAGAGTTGGAGTAGACCTTGGAAAACATTCTGTTCTCTAATTTGATGGATGTAAAAACTATGATGCAGAGGGATTAAGTGAATTGACCAGGACACCTATGTAGTTATGGGCAGAGATGAAATTAGAAACCAGGGTTTCTCACAGGCTAATGCTCGCTGTTGTGAGGAAGAAAGGAACAAACTCAGTTGGAAATGTTGGCATCACTTCCCAGTCACTTATAATTCTAGAAGGAATACTGAATATTCCCCTCTAAGGAACCTATTTTTCTTGACACTTTATTGACAAGAAAATTTCTAAAACTACTTGCTAGTATTTATTTTGGCTTTTTCAAGATGCATACTCCAAATAAGACTTAAGCTTGGTTTAAAAGAAAGTGAGGGTTTCAAAGTGTAAATAGAGGCAAAGATATTCTTCCTCTTGGTTCTTCTTTCTTTTTTCTTTCAGAGTGAGACAGGGTATTGCTCTGTTACCCAGGCTGGAGTGCAGTGGCATGATCACAGCTCACTGCAGCCTCCATTCCCCCACGCTCAGGTGATTCTCCTATCTCAGCCTCCCAAGTAGCTGGATTACAGGCATGCACCACCATGCCTGGCTAATTCTTATGTTTTGTATAATAGACACAGGGTTTTGCCATGTGGCCCAGGCTAGTCTTGGACTCCTAGGCTCAAGTGATCTGCCCACCTTGGCCTCCAAAAGTGCTAGGATTACAGGCATGAGCCACTGCACCTGACCTCTTTTGGATTTTTATAAGAAAGCGTCTCTTCCTCTCTCTTTTCACATGACTTTCTGCCTTTTATTGTGTATCAGTTGTACACATTGTCTTTTCCCTATCAGACTGGTAGAATTTTGCATGCAAGTACTATATGTTATGTATCTTTGATTTTTAAAATTTCTTAGGTCAGTGTCTTGCTTGCAATAAGTACTCAATAATTTCATTCTATGAAGGCACAAATGAATTCAATTCCTCAAATTCCTGGTCTGTGGTTCCATTAAATACAAAGGTTATTTCATCCAGTTCAATCAAATCAAATCCATCAAATATTTAAAACTTTTAACAAGTACTTGATCTAAATTAAAGAATGTTCTAGGTGCTATGGGTGGCAGAGATAGTGAGCAGAGTTTAGCCTTTTACTCACACCAACTAGGAGGGGTGATATGACACAGATATAATTAAAATGCAAGGCACAGGAAAATGGCACAAATTTCTATGGGTATTTGAGGAAGAAAAATATATCTATCTGGGAAAATCCAGAAAAGTTGTATGCAAGTAGTGGTGAGGGTTCCAACAACGAAGGAGTCTTGCTTCATTCCCTACACCAATGTCTGAAGATAAATAAAACAATACACATTCCATGGTTCTATTCATGATTCAGTTAACAGATACACTAACCATGTATTCCAAAACACTTGGTGTTCACCACACATAAATCCCTGAGCCAGCTCATTAGGTCTGAATTCCCTATTTCATCTCTTCTGCTTTAGGCCTAATTAACAGGCACTCTGGGTCAATATTAGAAATACTGGAACCATGAAGATTCACAATGAATGGGATGAGTACTGGAACCATGTGGGATCAAAACATGATAACACATACTGAAACATACCATAAATGGTCGTTCAGTCACTTCCTTTTTTTTTTTTTTTTTGAAGTAAAATTGAGGTGGTAATTACACATTGAAATGCACAAATCTTAAATATACAATTTAATTATAGGCACACCTCATTTTATTATACCTTGCTTTATTGCACTTTGTGGATATTGTGGTTTTTTTTTTTTTCTCCAAATTGAAGGTCTGTGACAACTTTGGTCGAGCAAGTCTGTTGGCACCTTTTCCCCAGAAGTATGTGCCCATTTTGTGCCTCTGTGTCACATTTTGGTAATTCTTGCAGTATTTCAAACTTTTTCATTATTGTTCTGTTATGGTGATCTGTGTTTGGTGATCTTGGATGTTACTATTGTAATTGTTTTGGGATGCCACAAACTTAATAAATGCATGTGTTCTGACTGCTCCACTAATGGGTCGTTCCCTTGTCTCTCTCTTTTCTCAGGCCTCCCTATTCCCTGCAGCATAGCAGTATTAAAATTAGGCCAGTGAAAAAACCTACAGTGACCTCTAAGTGTTCAAGTCAAAGAAAGAGGTGCATGCCTCTTTTCCTCTAAATCAAAAGCAGAACATGATTGAGCTTAGGAAGGTATATTGAAAGCCAAGATGGGCCAAAAGCTAGGTTGCTTGTGCCAAAGAACTAGCCAAGTTTTGAATGCAAAGGAGAAAATTTCTTGAAGGAAATTAAAGGTGCTACTCCAGTGAACACATGGATGATAAGAAAGCAAAACAGCCTTCTTGGTGATATGAAGAAAATTTGAGTGGGCTGGATAGAAGATCAAAGCAGCCACAACATTCCCTTAAGCCAAAGCATAATCCATAGCAGGACCCTAACTCTCTTCAATTGCATTAAGGCCGAGAGAGGTGAGAAAGTTGCAGGAGAAAAGTTTGAAGCTAACAGAGGTTGCTTCCTGAGGTTTTAAAAAGGAAGCTGTCTCTATAATGTAAAAGTGGAAGGTGAAGTAGCAAGTGCTGATGTAGAAGATGCAGCAAGTTTTCCAGAAGATCTAGCTAACACACTTGATGATGGTGGCTACACTAAACAACAAATTTTAAATGGAGATGAAACATGTTATATTAGAAGATACTATTGAGGACTCTCATAGCTAGAGAAGAGAAGTCAATGCCTAGCTTCACAGCTTCAAAGGACAGGCTGGCTCTCTTTGTTAGGGGTTGATGCAGCTGGTGACTTTAAGTTGAAGCCAGTGCTGATTTACCCTTCTGAATTATGTTAAATCTACTCTGCCTGTGTTCCATAAATTCAACAACCAAGCCTGGATGACAGCATATCTGTTTGTAGTATGGTTTACAGAATGTTTAAGCCCACTGTTGAGACCTACTGCTCAGAGAAACAGATCCCTGTCAATGTATTACTGCTCTAATGGAGGTGTACAAGGAGATCGATGTTGCTTTCATGCCTGCTAACACAATATCCATTCTGCAGCCCATGGATCAAGGAGTAAATTTGACTTTCAAGTCTGGTTATTTAAGAAATACATTTTATAAGGCTATGGCTGCTATAGATAATGAGTACTCTGATGAATGTGGGCAAAGTGAATTGAAAGGATTTGCCATTCTAGATGCCATTAAGAACATTCATGATTCATAGGCAGAGGGGCAAAATAGCAACGTTAACAGGAGCTTGGAAGAAGTTGATTCCAATTCTCATGGATGACTTTGAGGAGTTAAGACTTCAGTGGAGGAAGTAACTGTAGATGTGGTGGAAATAGCAAGAGAACTAAAATGAGAAGTAGAGCCTGAAGATAAATGACTAATTTGCTTAAATCTCATGACAAAACTTTAATGACTGAGAAGTTGCTTCTTTTGAATGAGCAAAGAAAGTGGTTTCTTGAGATGGAATCACCCCTCGTGAAGATACTTTGAAAATTGTGGAAATAACAAATGATTTAGAATATTACATACACTTGGTTGATAAAGCAGTGGCAGAGTTTGAGAGGATTGACTCCAATTTTTAAAGCAGTTCTACTGTGGGTAAAATGCTATCAAATGGCACTGCATGCTAGAGCAAATTTTTTGTGAAAGGAAGGGCCCATGATGTGGCAAATCTATCTGTTGTCTTATTTTAAGTAATTGTCACAGCTACCCCAACCTTCAGCAACCCACCACCCTGATAAGTCAGCGACCATTAACATGGAGGCAAGACCCTCCACCAGCAAAAAGATGATGACTCACTGAAGGCTCAGATAACCATTAGCATTTTAAAGCACTAACACATTTTAAAATCAAGGCCTGTACATTGTTTTCATAAATATAATGCTATTGCATACTTAATAGACTACAGTATAGTATAAATGTACCTCTTATATGCACTGGGAAACCAAAAAATTTGTGTGACTCACTTCATTGCACTATTCACTTTATTGGGATAGTCTGAAACTGAACCCACAATCTCTCTGAGCTATGCCTGTACATTTTCACAAATGTAGGCCCTCACATAACCAACACCAGCTGAGTTACAGGACATTTTTCTCACCCTGAAATTTCCTGCATACATCTTTCCAGTCAATCTCCATCTCCCTCATATGCAACTATTGTTCTGATTTTAGTCATAGATTAATTTCACTTATTCTTGAATGTTTTATAAATGGAATCATGTAGGTATATACTCTTCTATGTCTGGATTCTTTAGCTCAAGAAAAAGTTTTAAAAATTCATCCATATTGTAGTCTATAGAGGCAGTTCATTATTTTTGAGTACTCTGTGTAATTTGTTGACAAATCCTCCTTTAGATGAGCTTATGAGTCATTCTTCAGTCTTTGGCTATGAGGAAAAAAGCTTGTGGATTCTGGTACAAGTCATTTTTTGGTTGACAAATATTTTCATTGCTCTTGAGTATACAATTAGGAGGATTTTTGGGGTCATGGATTAGGAGCATGTTCAATTTTTAAGACACAAATGCTTTTCTAAAATGATTGTACTATTTTACACTCTCAGCAAAGTACAAGAGTTCCAGTTGCTCACTATTTTCACCAATATTTGGCGTTAGTAGTCTTTTTAATTTTAGCCTTTCTGGTGGGTATAAATTCATATCTGATTGGGATTTTAATTTTTATCCACTGATGAGTTTTAATACCAAGAAAGTTTTCATGTGTTCATTGCTCATTTGTATATCTTCTTTCTGAAGGACTATTATTCTTTTCCCCATTTGTATAGGGTTGTTTGACTGTCTTATGAATTTGCAGTTGTTTATATATAGACACACTATATATATATAGACACTATAGACACATTATATAGACACATTATATATATATAGACACACTATATATATAGACACTACCTTTATCAGATATTTGTGCTATGAACATTTTCTCCCAACTTATGGCTTGCCTTTTCATTTTCTCCCAGCACTTTGGGAGGCCAAGGCAGGTGTATCACTGGAGGTCAGGGGTTCGAGACCAGCCTGGCCCCACATGATGAAACCCTATCTCTACTAAAAATACAAAAATTAGCTGGGCATGGTGACACATGCCTGTAATCCCAGCTACTTGGTAGCCTGAGGAAGGAGAATTGCTTGAACCCAGGAGGCAGAGGTTGCAGTGAGCCAAGATCATGCTACTGCACTCCAGCCTGGGTGACAGAGTAAGACTCCGTCAAAAAAAAAAAAAAAAAAAAAAAAAAAGGTTGTGTTATGCCCATAAACGTGCTTTCCATGTCTTTGCGTACTTCATAAGTCTTAAAGCTATTCTACATTCTGTTTTTATTCTAGACACTATATAGAAAATCTTTGCCTACTTCATAGTTCTCAAAGATATTCTACAATCTGTTTTCTTTTCTAGACACTATATAGAATTGAATGTTACCTTTAAGTCATCTCAAATTAAATGTTGTATATGTTGTAAAGTAAGAATCAAGGTTTTCTTTTTCTTCTTCTTTTTTTTTTTTTTTTAATTTGTTACCAATATTGAATCTTCCCTATGCTGTAACCTCAAGTGTGCCCAGGTGGAAAGCTGGTGCAGTCATGGGGCTCATATCATGTGGTTCCCTTTTCTTAATTTTTCAGTATAATTATTAATGTTTCTTATGTCCAATTTTTTAGCTCTTTAGAATAGGAGGGAAAGTTTATTAGCAGGCAGTCTATTATGGAGAGATGTAAATACTTCCTTTCTGGTATATTTTTTAAACTCAACTTTTCAGTAATTCTTGAAAGTACAGGAATGCAAAATTGTTGTGTCTCAATAACTTCTTGATTTGCTTACTTATTCAAACTATACTTTAAATCAACTCTAAATTATGTGTTTTACCATTGTCTTTGGATATCTCTACTGTTGGCAAAGCAAATAATGTGGAAATTCATTTTTTTAAATGTATTCTCAGATTAGAGTGTGACAGGGTTCCATGGCAAGTGGAAGAGGGCCCAATCTCGTACTACCTTTTGGGCCAGATTTCCATTTTATGTGTATCAGTGGACCTGAGTTTAGTTTCTGCCACTTTTTATTAAATTGAACCAGTTTAACTCGAGTGCACAGTTTTGCTAAATTTTGAAATCAAAATTTATCACAGATACTATGTGATAAAATGTATCACAAAATATCTGTAGTGATGTCCATTAGTTAACATCATTTGAGTTTTCTATTATACGTTTATGGGCATTTGTCTCATATTTGGGCTCTTTACATCCATGAATTGTGATAGTTCTTTGTATTCTAACAATGAGCCACTTTATGGGTTTTTGTCTGTCATTTATGTGTGTTTTTATGTTCTACTTAGATTTTTTTTTTTAATATCTGAGAACCTCCATTTACACTGAAGCCCACCTCAGATAAGTCTGTCTAATGCTATATCTCAATGCTTTAGTTTTACCAGACCTTAATGACTTCCTCTATATCTTATACCACTCTTGAAGTGAAAACCTACCAATTTGTTCCAAATAATGTAATTCATCTACCTTTATGTAGGTAAAATATTATTTTTATTAAAGCAGGCATGACAGGACCTAAGTTATAATTACTGATACAGTTTATTAACAATGGGCATTTCATAGCACCAAGTATATACCATTTGTCTGTTTTATACATCAAACCTTCTGTAAAGTTCCTGTTATGGAACCTGAATAGATCAAGAATAGACTTGAATAGATCAAGAATGACAATTCTCTTACCTTCGGCTTATGATATAAGAGGAGAGCACAGGCTGCAATTCACATTAAGCAAACTGTTATGAAGCTACCTATGTGGACATTCTACATTATATTTAAAGGAATACATAAAGACAATCAAAAACTTTACAAATAATGTGTTACGAGACAGTTGAATATGCTGCATAATGAAGTCTTTAAAGATTATACAGAGATAGGGATAAATGATAGGTAACTGGATTTCGTGAAAGTACCTCCAGCAAAACGAACTGAAGGTACAGGATAGCTATAGGTCATTTTTCATGGTCAATAATAATGACCCAACTAAAGAGCATTCCTGAAGTAAATGAAATGACTTTGCCACTATTTGTTTAATTTGACACCTATAAGTGTGTTATTTGCTTAATCACACTAAAATTTTGCAAAGATAAAATAATATCTAAAATAATCTCATCCAAGATGTCCGTAAAGATGAAGTTCTTTAGTCAAATCAATAATCCTTCACTTCTCTCACCAAAGGCAAAATTATCTCGTAAGTCCAGGATGATGCACTGTAGCTGACTCCTATGATGTGTCAAAAAGAGCCTTTGCCCTTACTCTGTCAGGCTATGAACCACCTGGAACATGGGGTGTGCTGCTGTGAAGAATTGGCACAGGTGGGCAGAGTGCACTTAGGTGGATCCCTGAACTTCTGCATCTTTTGCTCTGCCTTTTTGCTGGGCAAAAGTCTGAGTCATCAGTCTCAGTGATCTTCAAACCCAGATTTTGTCATCTGGCCTGGCTCAACCTCAATATAAGATATGATATGTTTTACGAAGAAAATATGTTGACACCAAGAAAAAACACAATAGCAATAGAAATACAGAGAAACAGGTGAGGTCTTTTCATTATGAGGGGAATAAAAGTAGAAGATATGAATAAAGGAGGCTGAAATGCAGTTGGGAGCAGAGGTGGGGTTTGCTCAAAGGATGTTGAGAAGTAGCAAGAGCTTTTCTGTATGGGGTCTGATTCTTAGAGTTTTCAAGCCTCTTCTGTCTATTCCATGGTACTTCATGGACTGCCACACTGGGGCTCCATTCATCCCTGGTGTCTGAAGTCTGCCTTTATCTTAAGCACTAATGGGCATTTAAGAAACTCTACATGCCTTGCACACACAGCTTGAACAGGATGCTACCCTTGCTGCTTGTGTCAGCCTAAACTTAACTTCAGCATGGTACACCAGACTTCCATTTGGTCCCCTTTTGCCTCTATTTTGTCGTTAGTTCTCAGATTAGATATATCCTGGCTCCCTCAGGATATATGTGGCCATCTCCCTGTCCTTCAGGTCTGAGGACTCTCATTTTCCCAGACTAGCAGAATACCCTCAGGCAAGTGTTTTGCTGGATTATAAAATATATCTTCTAGGATCTGAATGTTTGTGTTTCCTCAAAATTTGTATGTTGAAACCTAGTTACCATGATGATATCAGAAAGTGGGGACTTTGGGAGGTAATTAGGTAATAGGATTAGTGCCTTTATGAAAGAGACTCCAGAGACCTGCCTTGCCCCTTCCAACATTGTGGGGACACAGCTAGAAGGTGTCATCTATGAACTAGGAAATGTAGTTCAACAAACCATGGCTGTTGCTATCATTACCTTTTAAAATTTCCATATGGTACCTATACTTGTGGTGGTCCTTCAAAGGTCTGAGCCATGACATGGGAGGTTTAGTTTGTCCATTCATTAATTCATTCAATTTGCTGTACTCTATACGCTATTCTAGGCATTAGATCTAAGTTTGTACTTTTCTCACTGGTTCCATCTTGGTATAGGCAAGTGATTCATGTCCAACTATGCCTCAAAATAGGAGACATGGGAGAGGTAATGTGGTACAGTGGCTAAGGAAGCTGGCTTTGACAATACACAGGCAAAGTTTGAACACAAGCCTTTCTACTGGACAGCTGAATAAGGTAAATAACTTTTCTATACCTGAAATTTTCTTATCTGAAAAATAGAGATAATTATAGTATCTATCTCTTAGGGTTGCTGTGAAGCTTAAGTGGACACTTTTAGTGTTCTTAGATTAGTACCTTGTCCATAAATCCTCAATGTTAGCTGTAATTAAGGTTTTAAGGTTTAAGCTCAGGGGTCTGAGGCCTGATAGGAGTTTAAACTTTCAACCTGGTTACCGATTCCAATATTAAACAATTAAAATTTAGATTCTTTTATAGACAGAAGACTGTTTCTTTTAAATTATATTTTACTTCTAAATGAATTTAATTTTTCTCCCATCCTTCCTCTTTGGGAAATATTATTGGAACCAAATTTTCTGTTATAAATTGGAATAATTTTGTGGCCTGGATCCTTGATTTTATGGAGAATTCTTGAAGAGTTTCATTGGGATTGTCTACGTATTTAGCTTCAGATGGAAAGCTGAAATTACTCATCAAAGTATTGCAGTAAGAGTGATTTGAACCACAAGTATATCAGAACTTCAGGCTTCTCTAAGACGAGAAAATAACTGACAGATGAACTGCAGAAAAAGAAAGGGGGTAACTTATTTAGAGTGAGATGGTCATGTAGGCTGTACAAAAAAGAAGAGTCAGAGAACAGGCTTGTCAAGCAGCTAATTGCGCCTGCAAACAAAGGACATAGTTTAAAGCTCAGGTTTTAGAAAGGAATGCTAGTCTCTCATTTGTATTTTCAACTGGATCTGCGTACATGGGTAATATCACCACAATTGACGATGTCATCTTTGAATAGGGACGAATAGAGACTCACACAGAGCTTGCACCAGGGAGATTCTACACACAGATGAACAATTCATTAGTCATTCAGAGCTGAAAGCTGTCGCCAAACTTTGCTCTGTATGCTGAAAACAATACAATGATCACAAAAAGAAAATAGAAATTAAGGCAGTGAGGTAACCCTTTAGGAAGTGATGGTAGTGTTACATCAACATATTGTCAAGATCCAGATAAATCTGAATATCTACACAGTACTTTCTATCCTATGAGATTTGAAACTTAGACTTCATTTCAGGTTTGCCAACAGTGTTACCTAGTTCCCATTCTAAAATTTCTAAATCTACAAAACATACTTCAACCCTTTCTCCTTGATTCTCTTCAACTTTTAAAAAAAAATTTCTCGTTTTAAAAATATTTTTAAAAATATATTTTTATATATGTATTTATTTTTTGAGACAGGGTCTTGCTCTGTCACCCAGGCTGGAGTGCAGTGGTACAAACATAGCTCACTGCAGCCTCAACTTCCTGGGTTCAGGTGATCCTTCCATCTCAGCTTCCCGAGTATCTGGGACAACAGGCACATGCCGCCAAGCCTGGCTAATTTTTGTATTTTTGGTAGAGATGGAGTTTCACCATGTTGCCTAGGCTGGTTTCAAACTACTGAGCGCAAGCAATCCACCTTGGCTTCCTAAAGTACTAGGATAAGGGTGAGAGCCACCAAGCCCCACCATCAGTGTCTAATTTTTTTCTGAACTTTTATCATATAAGTTATCACAAATTATGATAAATTGCATTTTCCTGAAGATTAAATTAACAGACTTCCCTTCAGCACTTACTAAGAACACATACTCCTTAAGAAGACATACTTTTTTAAATACCCTTGTGTGTCTCATTTATTCCTTCTCCCTCTATTCATAATTGACATTAATTCAACATTCATTATTTTATTAATCTATATAAAAACAATGTCACATTTCAACTGTTTATCATGTAAGCAATATTATATCGACTTAACATGTGGTAGGCAGAATAATAGAACTTCAATTATGATGGCCATATCCTAATCTCTGGAACCTAAGAAAATGCTGTCTTTGTGGCAAAGGTGACTTTGCAAGTGTGATTAAGTTAAGGACTTTGAGGTGAGAAGATTATCCTGGATTACTGGGGTGGGCCTGATCTGATCACTTGGGTCTTTAAGAGCAAAGAAATCCTTGTTGTGGTCAGTGAGAGATAAGAGAATGGAAGAATGTTAGAGAGATGCAACGTTGCTGGTTTTGAAGATGCAGGAAGCTGGCTATTCTCAATTTAGGGAATGTGGGAGGCCTCTAGAACTGGAAAAGGCAAGAACAAGGTTCTCCCTAGAGCCTTCAGACAGAAATACAGTTCTAAGAACACTCTGATTTTAACCCAGTGAGACCTGTGCCAGACTTCTAAACTACAGAACTGTAAGAAGTTGCTAAGTTTGTGGTAATCTGTTACAACAGCAATAGAAAACTAATAGAACATGGGATGAGATACAATGAAGACACAGCCTTGTTATTTGCTGGCCGTCACAAACTCTCTTTGTTGTTTCTACTCCTAGGTAAAAGGTCATGAATTAGGAGAAGATTTATCTCAAGGAAACATATATGGTAAGCCCAATCTTTTCTTTAAGCACATAGCCCTTACTTTTCAATTTCTCCTACTTGTACTCAAATCAAGATGACTCCAGTGGAGATACATCACATGTATAGTTCATTGAGTTTTACACAGGTCTGTCGCTAAGTGAGTAATTTCCTGAAACGTTCTCCTAATAATTCATAAAGTGTTCATTTTAGGGTTCATTCTTATTCTTACAATTTTTAAATAAAGTCCTCCTTGTTTCCCACCCTTTGATTCTTAGGTTAAACCACTAACCCTGCTTTAATCTGTCAGGGTACATTTCCCTTTGTGGGTTCCCAAATTCTGCCAAAAAGTGTGGAACTTTGGTATCTGCCTGAAAGCAGTATCAGCAAAAACAACTTTTCCCTAAATGCAATTGGAATTCCCATTGTCTGCTACATTTTCTGGGATTACAGAATAGGAAAAACATGCAACTGTTGGAGAATTACACAGAATGTGGAGGAGGAAGGAGAAATGTATTGATACAATTTAAAAAAACAGATCGAATGGGTACACTTTAAGTAATAGGTTTTACAGAGAGGTAAGTTTGAGTGGAGGAGTTAGCACGGAAGGGATAAAGGACCCCATCATCCCAGGCTATGAAGTTTGTCACATGGCAGCAAAACATTTGAGACTCACATCTGTTGTATTTTGGAACACAGACCACGTGCCTACCCACACATTAGGAGCAATGGTAGGAAAAATTCAAAATTCAGGATGTTGGCTCATGGTGGCTACTTCTAGCATCTTTCCTTAAGATGAACACCCACCTATTCAAATTCTCTTGGGAGAAAAAAAAAAAAAAAAACTGCAAGATAGAAAGCATTGACTAAACCAAGTTCCAGAGAAATGGGCAGAACACAGAAACTAGTTGCTAAGACATGGGTATTTCCAGAATTCTCACAAAAGACCTCTAGAACTAATGAAAGCCGATATAATAGACTAGAAACCAGAAGTCCTCTAAATTTTTTTTTTTTTTTTTTTTTTTTTTTTGAGACGGAGTCTCGCTCTGTCGCCCAGGCTGGAGTGCAGTGGCGCAATCTCGGCTCACTGCAAGCTCCGCCTCCCGGGTTCACGCCATTCTCCTGCCTCAGCCTCCCGAGTAGCTGGGACTACAGGCGCCCGCCACTGCGCCCGGCTAATTTTTTCTATTTTTAGTAGAGACGGGGTTTCACCATGATCTCGATCTCCTGACCTTGTGATCCGCCCGCCTCGGCCTCCCAAAGTGCTGGGATTACAGGCGTGAGCCACCGCGCCCGGCCCTCTAAATTTTTTAAAGGGCTTGTATTACCACATAAACCCATGCCTGGCTAAGAAGGGCAGACAACTCCTTAATGTCGCCGCTAGCCCCTAGGCGGTAGTGGCTGGGAAGGGATACTGCTAAAGAATGTCCTCCTTTCTCACCTGTGACTGTGGAAAGCAATGGGCACCTAAGAATCTTTCAGAAAGAAGAACTAAGAGCTATCAGACTGGCTGATCCAGGAAATCACTACCCAGCCAGGGCATGGAAGACACACTCTTCCTGGTCAGCAGAATATCACACCAACTACCATAAGCTCTCCATGGCTCACTTTTCCAAATAGAATTTTAAAAAAATATTTAATGAATAAAGATGAATATATTCAAGCTGCACAATGTGATAATTTGATATATGTATACACTGTGTAATAGTTACCACAAGTAAAATTAACATATCCATCACCCCCATGCCGCATATTAGATCCCCACTAAATAGAAATTTTAGTTGTTGTTATCCCCTTTTTCCCTACTTAGAAGTTTTAAGTGCTGTGGTGGCAGATAGGTATTGTTAAGATAGAAAAGTCACATCACACCTCAGATTTTTGGAGCTATATTTGGAACATATATGGAAGAGTAGCTGTATGAGGCTGTGTGAACAGTGAGTAGTTTCAAGTAGATACGAGGGCTGTGAAAGTAAACATTGAGCAGAAGGGTGCATGTGCATATCAGGCAGTCAATGGGTTAGGCAGGAGATACTGTTGACTGTCTATCCTGCATCTATTCTTCTCCTCTTTCTAAAGAGAATTCTGGTATTGTTCAGTGATGTATTATATGACTCGTCATTAGCCGACCTCAGTCCCTGATTCAAGATATCAGCTGTGATTAATTCAAATGGAAATGACCTGGCTATATTAAGAAATGGGCATGTGATAGAAGTCAAATCAATTAAGTGAAAGGAAGTGTGTGTGTTTGAGATTCCTGAAAAATACCCTCCTCTATCCCTTCCCAGAAGTGACAGAGGAAGGACATGGTTTGTGTTGCCACTGGTGAGCGTTCTACACAATGCTGCAATCAGCATTAGGATGAAGCCAGCTCTACAGGCGGCAGAGCAGCAAAAAACAATGGGTCTGGGTCTGTGATCTCCATCTTTAAATCCCTGTATGAACAAACCCTGTAATTTACCCTACCTCTGGATTTCTAGTTCCATGAGCCAAAACATTGCCTCTTTCCTTAAACCCTGTTGAGTTGGTTTTCTGTCAATTACAGCTAAACCCTATCCAACTGACACAGTACTTGATACCAACATAAGAATAATTGGAAGTCTCTTTGTAATTTACAGGAGAAAATAATTAGGACAGTTTAATTCTGAGATACAAGATATGAACATAATGGTTAAGAGTATAGGCTTTTGAGACAAATATAACTGAAATTCTGCCCTGCTCTGTCCATTATTGCCTATACATGTCTTCTATGAACTCTAGTCTTCAAATTGGTACAATGAAGATAATAAACCTAGCTTATAAGAGAGCTGTAGAGAGTAAACAAGATAACGCACATAAAATTCCTGTCATGAAGTAGATGTTCAATAATTGCAACCACCATTTTAATGGCCAGAGAAAAAATTAAGATCCCTTGGTGAGAATTTCTGTACAGGAAGATGGCTCAAGAGGAATCCAATGCTCTAAAAGATGAAATTCTGGGAATTACAATTTCAAATGATTCTGATGAGAAAGAAAAGGAGTAGTTACTGAAGGAACTGATGTGGCCGCATAGGGATGTTTTCAAAAAATGTATATTGAAAGATAGGAGAGAACTGTTATGACAAGGAATGAATAAAAAACAGGAACACTAAACTGAAGGAACAGAATCAGAAGGACTGAGGCACTGAAAGAATTTGAATTGAACAAAGTCTCAAAATAATGTCCCAAGGCCACAATAGGAACAAATCAATGACAAATCAACAAATCAAATCAGGAGGGGAGAGACTATGACATGAAGAATGACAAAGAGAAAATAAGACTGTTTGAAATCTGAACTAAGCAATAAGCAATATGATAGACATAATACAGGTGGAATGACTAGAGAACAAAATAATAGTTTACTCATTTTCAAGGTAAAATGCTAGTTCTCTGAACTCTTAAATACTTTGAAACATTAAAGGCCATGTTGACTTGATTTTTACTTAGCTATGAAAAACATTATGAAATAGGATATCATGTAAATTAGATTCATATCAAATTGAATTCACAATAAATTCCAGGAAGAAATCTTTCTAATACAAAAAGATAACTTCTTTAGCCTGAAGTGTACATCAGCGACATACTATTTTTCTGAATAAGCGTGGTATTCAGTTTGCCTGAGAAACACATAAACATAATAAACATATAATAAACATAGTATTTCATTTGCACAGAAACAGCTTTTTTTTTTTTTTTTTGAGACAGAGTCCAGCTCTGTCGCCCAGGCTGGAGTGCAGAGGCACGATCTCGGCTCACTGCATGCTCCGCCTCCCGGGTTCACGCCATTCTCCTGCCTCAGCCTCCCGAGTAGCTGGGACTACAGGCACCCGCCACCACGCCCAGTGAATTTTTTTGTATTTTTAGTAGAGACGGGGTTTCACCGTGTTAGCTAGGATGGTCTCGATCTCCTGACCTCGTGATCCGCCCGCCTCTGCCTCCCAAAGTGTTGGGATTACAGGCGTGAGCCACCGCGCCCGACCAAAAACAGCTTTTTAAAAGTATTTGATCAACAATAAATTCTTAAAATGTTTATTAGTGATTTCACTAATGGATAACATGCCCTCATCTCTACACACACACACCAGAAACTTTGTCTTAGAAACTTTGTCCGTGTCTGTCCAAAATAGAAGTCAGAAGGGAGGTCTTCGTGACCAAGTTCTGCTTTAGGCCTGACCCAGGTAAATCTGCTGAAGAGGAGGAGGAGTACTCTTTCTCTGACTCAGGAGGCCAGCAGAGAACACAGTTTTCTCACCAAGGAAGGCTTCGGAAATAATTCACATGCAGATGAACTGCTTTTAGAAAGCACTTTTCCGTTACCTGCCCTCAGAGTGAAGTTCAAAAGAAAAGGGAATAAAATGTTCTCCATCAAGATCTCTGGGCTGTGGTGTTTTCTACCACTGGAGAGTTGCTTGATTCAGAACATTATCACCTTCAGGAATAGGAAATAGTCATTTCTTTACCCAGACAGTCTTTTACTCTTGGAACAAGGGGCCTAAAAAGCTATTCTCACAGAAGGCTTTTCTTGCTTTTAAAAACACAATCAAATTGGTTCCACTGGAGTGGGATATAAGGAAGGGCACCTCTTCTACTTTTGCACAAGTAATTGACTAGCCTAATTAGATTGCCCAAGTGTTTAGATGCCTTGGTGATGGGCACTTTATAAATACTGTATATAGCGAAACCAGGAGCATCCCTTGCGACAATAATAGCCATAGTTAGCTCTGATAGGTTGGGAAGACACAGGCCAAATGCTTTGCCACATTCCATAACATTTATTGATAGTTATTTATGTTGACATTTTCAGCCATTTGTGGTGTCTTTTTACTCTAGATCTGTGGGTAGTGTGGTCAAAGATGACTTCTGCAGATAAAAACATCATCTTATATGCAAGGTAAGCATCATTGTGGATTCTGCACAATAACTAAGAAACTATTATAACTAAGAAATATTATAACTTATAAGCAACTGCCATCCAGAAATTAAGCAGCACATAATCAGTTCAGAATGAGAACGCGCTTAAACAAGACCTGCAGTGAGTGAAAAACCACATACTGCATAGAAGCTAATGGTTTTTTGATCCTAGAAGAAAACCAAATGATATTCTCTAGTTGTTGATATAAATCTGGAAAATGGACATACTGAATGCTGAGTTGTCTTGTTCTTCTTTTGAAACTTTTTATTTTTGGCATCACTTGTTAAGGTGGGGCAACCTTGGTGAGGCTGACTGCCAAGAGTCAAACTGTGGATTTGTTGGAAGCAGGAAGACACTGATTCTTGTTTTTGGTCTATGTACTTAATTCTTCCAAACTGCATGGTAATTTTTCATTTTTATTTTTACCAAGGTTAGTACCACCTTCATACCTTCATACCACCAGGTAGTTACCTAGTATAGTAAGGTTGTAATATATAAAAGCTAAAATCCTTGCTCCCAAAATCAATGGGGAAGAAAGGAAAACTAACATTTAACAGTGCCAGGCTTCATGCTAGAAATTACACATCGAAAGATATTAATACTTAAAATAATCCTATCAGTTAGATAACAGATTCATTCTAAAGATGAGAAAATTGATATGTTGAAATACTGTTGATTACCACACAGTATCTGGCAGTATATGGTAGGGCCCAAATTTGAACCCATTTACCTGACTTTAAGGTTCATATTCTCTCCATAACACCATGTTTTACTTCCTCATTGAAAAATGCTGCCCTTAAGAATGATGCAATGGACTTTGGGGATTTGAGGGGAAGAGTGGGAGGGGGTCAAGGGATAGAAGACTACAAATATGGTGCAGTGTATACTGCTCGGGAGATGGGTGCACCCAAATCTCACCACTAAACTTACTCATGTAACCAAATACCACCTGTACTGCAATAACTTAAGGGAAAAAATGCTGCCCTAGGGAAATAAGTTATTACCTTTGCCATTAGTTTATCAGAATTCATATTTTAACATTTTTTGATGGAGAGTCTTGCTATATCGCCCAGGCTGGTCTCAAACTCCTGGGCTCAAGCAGTCCTCCCACCTTAGCCTCCAGAGTAGCTGGGAATACAGATGTGTGCCACCACACCCAGCCAGTTCTTTTTTATTTTTTAGAGACAGGTCTTGCTTTGTTGCCTAGGCTAATCTTAAACTCCTTGTCCCAAGCAATCCTCTTGCCTCCTCAGCCTCTCAGGTCATATTTTAACTTTTGGTTGTTCTTTTGTCTTTATAATTAATTTCCACATATTCATGAGAACATTACCAGATAATATCACAATATACATAGAGGTAGTTTAGTAAGGGGGAAAGAAGCCAGATTTGGAATAAAAACACTTGGATTTGAGACTGACAGTTCAAAACAGTGACCCTAGAAATGTCAACCTTTTTGAGTCTCGATTTATTAATTGGATAAATGAGGATGCTTAGAATACCTATTCTCAGAGTGACTGGCAAAATCTGAAAATACTTTAGGGAAGTATGTGATGCATTTTAGCACGATTTATATACAAAAATTAATATCAAAAAATTTCATATTTAAAGGGCTTTTTCACTTTTTGCAAAATTCACTTATGTAAATCCATTGTAGTGATTTGGCTGAATCAGTTCTATACCTGATAATGAAACATTATCACAAACCTAAGTATATTATGCTTTTCTCAACTCCTTTTTGAAGTAAGCTATAGTGACCTCATTGAGAATGATTGCAGGGATGAAATAATCAAAGAGACAATTTACATAGGTAACAAACTGGGCACCTGTCATTTTGAAATATAAAGTGTTCTCTTATACCATTATTTTAAAATTTATTTAATGACACTATACTCCAATAAATCTTCCAAACCATAATTCTGAGAATCTGTTCTGTTTTATTCTCTTAATGCCTAGATCTAATTTCCCTATTCTCTACTGTTGACGGTCATTGGCCAACAAATTCTAAAATTTCTACTCCCTGAATATTGCTTAATAACCAATAGCTTCTTCACTGACTCCCTAGCCCCAGTACTTTTTTGTCTACCCTCTTGCATTCTCTAAATATACATGTTATATTTCAAATCTAATCATGTCATATACTTGTTTAAAATCCTCAGTGGAGGCTGGGCACTGTGGCTCACGCCTGTAATCCCAGCACTTTGGGAGGCCGAGGCAGGCAGATCACGAGGTCAGGAGATCAAGACTATTCTGGCTAACATGGTGAAACCCCGTCTCTACTAAAAATACAAAAATATTAGCCAGGCGTGGTGGTGGGTGCCTGTAGTCCCAGCTACTTGGGGGGCTGAGGCAGGAGAATGGTGTGAACCCGGGAGGCAGAGCTTGCAGTGAGCCAAGATCGTGCCACTGCACTCCACCCTGGGCGACAGAGCAAGACTCTGCCTCAAAAAAAAAAAAAAAAAAAAAAAAATATATATATATATATATATATATATATATCTCCTCAGTGGATTTTAATTGCCTTCAGGATAAAAACTTAGTAGAAAAACTTCCAGAATCTGGGAAGTGACTACACGAATTCATTCATAACACAGTAAAACAGTAGAAGAATAACTTTTGGCAGCTATTATATGCCAGGTACTGTGCCCTGTTCTGGCACTATGGAAACAAACAAAACAGGAATTAAATGGCTAGTCATACCAAACTATACAAACAAAATTAAGAAAAGTGCTATAAATGAGAAAAAGGACTGGTGATAAGGGATGCTGACCCAGTATGGGGTGCAGGTAGTATTCCTTCAGGAAGACTTATTTCTCTTCTCTTTTATTTCATGTTTGTTAAATTTTAATCAGGTCCTTGAATATTTGTATTCTCCTTCCCTTTGAGGCTAAAGTCAGGAATGAGGGAGATGACATCACTATTTCATAGATAATAAAAGAATGATAACAAAATATTATGAACAAACTTATGCCAATGTATCTAGCAAAATAGATGAAATGGAGAAATTCCTTGAAATTAGGAATATCCCTGTCTCTATTACAGAAATTGAATTTCTAGTTAAAATTTTTTCACAAAATTGAAGAGGATGGAGTGCTTTGTAGCTCATTCAATTAGGGCCAGCATTGTCCTGATACCAAAACCATACAAAGATATAAGGTGGAAAAAATCATTCAGACTAATATGCTTTATAAATATAGATATGAAAATTCTAAACAAAATTTTAATGAAACTCAAAAATGAACATATCATGACCAAGTGGGTTTGTACTGGGAATGTGGTTTTGATTTAGCATTTTAAAAATCTATCAATGTAATTATTGTATTAACAAACTAGAAAAGAGAAACCTCATGTTCATCTCAGTAGATGCAGAAAAACTTCTGAGAAAATCCAGCATCTATTTGTGATTAAAAACTCTCAGCAAACTCAGGACAGATGGGAAGGAAAAACCTAAAACTAGCATCATACTTAATAATGAAAGATTGAATGCTTTCCATCTAAAGAAAAGAACAGGACAGAAATGTCTGCTCTCATCATTTCTACTTAACATGGTACTGGAGATTTAGCCAATGCCATAAGACAAGAAAAAAATGTATCCAGCTAGAAAGCCAAAAAATATTATTGTTTTAATCCAAGGATCACATAATCTTCTATGTAGAACATCTGATGCTCTACCAAAAACCTATCAGAACCAATAACTGAGTATTGCAATGTTGCAGAGTACAAAAATACAAAACCAGTTACAATTCTGTATAGTAGCATCAAACAAGCAGAAAATGAAATAAGAATATAATTTATAATAGAATTAAAAATATTAACTACTCAGGGATAAATATGACCAAAGGTATGTGTAATTAAAATTGTAAAACACTGTTGTGAAAAATTAAAGAAGGCCTCATGAAATAATGAGATATAACTTGTTCTTTGGTTGGAAAACCCTATATTATGAAAATGTCAATTGCACCCAAATTAATCTATAGGTGTAATAGAAAGCCAGTTAAAATTTTGGCAAGCTTTTAAAAATATATGTAAGTTAGCAAGATGATTCTAAAGTTAATGTGGAAATGCAAAGGACTTAGAACAAATGCCAGCAAACTATGACCTGCAGTATACTTCCAGCTTGTTGCCTTCTTTTGTAAATAAAGCTTTACAGGAACACAGTCGTATCATATTGCCTATGGCTGTTTTTTGCACACAAGTGTAGAACTGAGTACTTACAAAAGAAACCATATGTCCTACAAGCCCTAAAATATCAACTCTCTGTCCCTCCACAGGAAAAAAAAATGCTGATCCTTGACCTAGAATAGCAAAAACAAGTTTGAATAAGAAAAAAGTAAAGAACTATCTGACTTTCAAACTTATATCAAAATTACACTAATAAAGAAAGTGTGGTTCTGGCATTGAGTTAGATATATAGATCAATGACCCAAAGTGGATAGCCTCAAAATAAACCTCGGCTTACATGGACAATAGACAGCTGATAAAAATGCAAAGACGATGGAGAAGAGAAAGGACAGTATTTCCACCATATGCAGAAGATATAAATAATGTTGAAAACTCTATAATCAGAAAACGTAAAAACCTAATAAAAGTGGACAAAATATTTTAATAGACACTTCACCAAAGAAAACATGAAGATAGCAAATAAGCATGAAAAGATGCCCAATATTACCATTAGGGAAATGGAAATACAAACCACAGTGTAACACCTCTACAAACCTACTTAAATGGCTAAAATTAACTGACCATCCTGAGTGTTAATGAGGATGTGGAGGAAATGCATATCTCCTATACTGCTGGTAGGAATGAAAAATGATATAGTTACTCTGCAATACAGTTTGGTAGCTAATTATAAAGTTAAATATACATCTACCATATGACTCAGTCATTCCACTCCTAGGTATTTATGCAAGAGAAATGAAAACATATGTTCATATAAAGGCTTATACAAAAGTATTCATTGCAGCTTCATTTGTAATAACCCCAAACTGACCACTCCAAATGTCTATCAACAAGTAAATAAAATCATAAGCAAATTTTACTGTATCTATACAGTGGAATGCTACTTAGCAATAAAATCACTTGATACACAACAACAGCATTAATGAAATTTAAAATAAATTGCTCTACGCAAAATAAACCGGAAAAAAAAAGCAAATCATTTTCTATGGGGCAGGGACCAGGGAGTGGAGGAATGAAATTATGAAAGGGCATGGGGAAACCTTTGGGGGTGAAAGTTGTGCTTATAATTTTGGTAAAAAAATCTGTATGAATCACTGCAATACAGCACAATTTTACCTTTATATTACTATAGCTTTTATTGAAAATGAACACATAACAATAGCAAGCAAACTTAAATGCTCCCTGATTTTTATTCTGGATAAGACTAGGAAACCTATGTTTCAGTGAATTCATTGCAGTGGACTTTTTCTGTTGATCACAAGATATAAGTAATTGACAGTCTTATGTATGAACAATGTACTTAGTGCATAGAGATACAGGAGTTTCCTCCAGGAGTCCTCTAGAACACCATGGGAATGTATCTCTAGCATAGCAAAAATGCACAACCTATGGTGCTGATTTGGGTAAAATGAACCATGAGATGAGTGCTGTGTAATCACACCCTGGAGTTAATTTTGAAGATCATATTTTACTGTAAGGGTTTTGATAATAAAATAACATATTTCAAAACTTAACAAATAGGGAGGTATGTTAACTGCCACCATATAGATATGACAAATTAAACCAAGAATTTAATTTCATCTTCAGTACATACTACAGAAACCCCAGCAATACCAAATGAATTGTATTGACAATCAGGATTTGCCATGTATAAAAACCTTCAATTTTACTGTCCTCAAAACAAGGCAAAGGTGCTTTTGTGTCTCCTTCATTTAGCTATGCTCCTAACTTTAGAATACTTAGTGGGTGCAGTTCCCAAGAATTGGGAAAATCAGATGAAAGACTTGGTTCACTAAGGAACTGCAAACATCCAAGGAAGGTACTGTAAGGTATAGCACCATAAAACCATCACATTTTGAGCCAGAAAAGATGATTACAGATTACCTAATTCAATAATCCCATTTTAAAGAGGCAAACTACAGATCTGAGAGGACACATGACTTGTTTGATGTGGTAGAACTCATTAGCGCCTGAAGCAGGAGAATTTAAATCACTTCCCAACCCACTGTTTTCTTGGCAAAGCATTCTTGCATTTGAATAATGATGGTGCCACCTCAGGTAGGTAATAAAAATAGACACTTCACCAAAGAAAACCGAAATGTTATATCATTTTGGAGAAAACAAATCTACATAGTCCCAGCATCTATCTCTCAGTGCATCAGGATACATAGCTAGATAACATTTTTTAGTTATTTTTTTTTTCCCTAGGGTACTAATTGACTACTTAGTTTACTGACTGAGTTTAAAAGAAGACAAAAACTCCAGCAACATGAAACTGGAAGACAAGAAAAAAATTATAAAATTTTGGAAAATATTAAATATTTGTGGTAAAAAATAGTTTTTAATGAAATGGTTATTCTTCACTTACTCTGGCAGTCCCTAAAGTGTAATGTACTTCATAGGAGAAAGTATTTCACTGCTGTCATTCATGTTAGATACTAATTCCTTCCACCTGTAAAATGGGTAGAACTCTGAGTTCTAGTCATCCAAAGTGGCCAATTCATAGACTGTCCAATTAGCATTTCCACAGTATTGGTATGCAGGCAGAATCTTGTCATTTTCATTTCCTTGTATTAAAGGGCACACATTTGTTCAATACCTTCCTTATTCAATGATTGTGGAAAACAGACTACATCTGCTGGAGAGCAAACATTGTTTCTTCTCTCCAGATGTCTGCTTTTTCTCCCAGAAGTTGGAGAGCATTGGACAAGCAATAACAGATGATGAACACATGCATAACTACAAATGGGCAAGCTGATTGTTTTCAAAATTGGTATAAACATTTGCTCTTGGGTTGAGATTTAGCCCATAGCAAATCTTTACATTTGCGTTCTAAACTCCCAACTAAAAAAAATGTTTATAATGGAAGTGCTGACAATGTGAAAATTCAGTTACGGTCAGGAAAGCAGTTTTGTTTAAAAATGCCATTTTGCACTTCCATATTTACTTCCTAACCAGGGACTGAGATGTCAATTTCTCCAAAGTTTTGTTTTCTTGTCCAAAGGAGAATTTGAGGACTGTTTTGAAATGAACAAGAGATCTGACTTTCAGTGTGTTGCTTCTTCAGAAAACATCAAAGTATAGAACCACATGCTGGTTACTTAACTGGTTACATTGATGACAATGACGATGATGATGAATGATAGGAGAAAATTAAGCTTGTTGCTAGAGAGAGAGGTTTTGCTTTTTTACAGTATTTGATAAATATAGCAAGTTTTAGGAAATACCTTTCTCTCTATGACCTTGACTATGCTAAGATTCATGTACACTGACTAGGGGTTATAAAATAAAGTCTGAGAAATCTTTTGACTTGCTTATAAATTACTTGGTCTGAGACTAAAAGTGTGGTTTGCACTATGTCTTGTTATATTCACAGAGCTATGACCCTCTTTTACATAGTTGAACTGCAAAGACTGCCTTACTGTTTGCTCCCAGAATGGCAAAAACAATAAAAATAGAAATAAGAGATGAAGATAGAGAAATGTGCATTGTAACAATGCATCTTTATGAGCAAAGGATTTTCTTTGGAAAAACTGTGATTATGCAAAAATCATAGGAAAATTTATTTGTGATTACAGAGCATGGTGAAAACCTCTGCTATCATATTGGATACAAGGCAACTCTTTTCATTTGGAAATTTAAAGCTATTATTTCTGATTATTTAGATTTTTACCTGGGTTCACACTTATTTTCAGGTAAATTAAAGCAGTTTTATAACAGGATTAGAAGGAGGTGCGGGGAGGGAACGAAAAAACAAAACAGCCCAAGGATTTAGTAGACGTGAATAGTCAAGGAGTTAACATGTTCAGCTTCAACATGTAGATCCAAGTTTATTCTCTTGAGTTTATGATGAGAAGAGGAACAAATGGCTCTTATTCTTGACATAAAAACAGAATCTTCTGCAGGGAAAAGTAATATATGTTCAAATCTGAGTTACCCTGTAGGCTACTAACACTTATATCTGCTAATACTGTTACTTGAACAATTAGGGCATGCATGTAAAATTTTAACATTTCTATGTTTCTGCACTCAAGCACACAAAGTACAGGACACTTGCTTCATTCAATGGTTGCCGCACAATAACTCTTAAATTAATGCATAAAAGAAGGCTAAAGTTTAAATTACAGAACCCGAGTAATAAGAAACCATCTAAGCATTAGGGCAGAATGTGCATTTTGCTTTTGTACTTTTGTTTGCAAACCTCAAATCATGCAAGTGTTCAACCTTGCCCAGGGTTAAGAGGACTCCCATTGAGCTTATTAGTAAATGTAGGGTACAAGCTGGGTGCTGCAGTATCAATCCTCTGAGTGGACTGATATTCTGAGGATTAATACTCAGCTTTCTTGGGCTGCTAGACTTCTGGACCTACTTTGAAATGAGTCTTATACACAACAAAATATAATGACGGCATGTCTGTGAAAATATGAAAACCATTCTTATTTTCCATATTAATGAGAAAAGTTAATTTATTTCTCACACTGGGACATTTTAAGTGAAAGGCATACCTTAAATAAAATGATACCATATAAATCTTGGATAGCTAGTTAATATTGCTAGTTATTTTGAATTTTCACTGTAATTTAACATTATATAAGGTGGCGTACGTTTGTAAATTGAGATAAAAGAGCTCTGATGGACAGAATAAGAGCAGAATTAAAGATTAATTTTTTCCCCAAATGGGATTTTTTTGGCTTGTCCTCTTACAATTACTGCTTGGAGGACTGAAATGTGTTCTTTCTTTGTAACTCAATGATTCACATAAAGGCAGCCTTGCAGTACCACATAAAATAACTATAATAATTTGTTGTAATTGAAGAAAAATGTGTTTGTGCAGAAAGCACCTAACAACTTCTGCTTTGGTGTATTCTTTCCATAATCCTTCGATCAGCACTGTAATGTGAGCAGATTTAAAGTATACTTTCTAATAAGTGCCTGCCTTTCTTTCTTTCTTTCTTTCTTTCTTTCTTTCTTTCTTTCTTTCTTTCTTTCTTTCTTTCTTTCTTTCTTTCTTTCTTCTTTCTTTTTTAACTACTTGGTGATATCCTAATTAACCATGCTCAATTGATTGCTTTCAAAATAAGAACTAAGAGCTCTCATCTAGTCAAGTGGAAGCTAATTCAACTCTTTTACACTATGGCAATGATAAATCTCACACACACACTTCCACTCACACCCACCACATGTATTATATTAGCAATATCATACTCTAAGTTTTCTGGTTTGAGTCAGGATAGCATGATAGGCACATTTCTATGGAATTTCATGCATTATTTTTCTTTTAATACTTATGAGGGTAAGTACAAATATCCATTTTTCATTCACAGAGTAGAATTATTTTTTGACTTTTTTCTGTGATCATTTGACCAACTCTCAGATCCAGAAAATGTGCCATTTCACTTGGAAAAAAGCAAAAGAGTATGTGGAAGAAAAGCAACTCAATGCAGGCAGAAGGAAACTGACCATTTCATGTCTTAACCCAATTGCTGCTCTCGGTTTTCTTTTCTTTTTAAGTCAAAATTAAACACATCTTATTTGGATTGACAAGCACTTAATCATTTGATTGTGAGATTATAGTATGTGGTCAGAACATCTATTGCATGATGTTATTTTGCAGTAGAGGACAGGCTTTTTAGATCCTCTTTACTGTGGGTCACATCTCTTCTCTGGCCTCATAGATAAATAAGGGTAGACAATACAACACATACTAACTGTCATATACAGAACTGAAAATCTGTTTTCAGCATATATCAATCCCAGTCAAGGCATTACACAACTGGAGTTTAAAATGTTACATGTAAATCATCCAGACTTAAGCTTCTTAGGAAACACAAACCGTTCTCTAAGGACATATGAGACCAGAACATCAGAAGATGCTGTCTCACTGTGGGATGGCAGAAAACAGTGGCTTGCAGACCACCCTGGTGTGTAGTAATCAACAATGCAGTGGCCCACTTTATAAAGGCGTCAGACAGTCTGTAAGCAAAAAAGGCAGAGCCTCCAACTGAGACAGGCCCCGCTAATAAGTGGCTTCAAGGAAAAAGAAAAAAAAAAAAGCAGCTTTAGCATATGCAACAGGTTTCATATCACAATCTTTTTTTTTTCTTTTGCATTCCACCTTCTTTCATATGAAACAACTCCATCAAGGGTGTCATTTTGAAACACTATGAGCAATAGAATAGAAGAATGCACTGACATTCTTACCCTTCTGCTCTCGCAGCCTTTCATACATTTATTATGGTGCTGCACTTGTAAATATCTCATCACATGTCTGTTTCCCCTGCTGGACTGTGAATTTCTTGAGTGCAACACCATGCCCTGTTCATCTTACTGTTTCTACTTACAACATTAGTGCGTGCTGAAGAAGTCCTTCAGTATGCATTTGGTGAAAGAGCTTCTCAATTCCATTACTGCTAGAATAGCTATCTGGGAGGCTCTGGACAAACCACTTCATGTGTCTTGCTTCAGTTTCCTCACCTAACGAATGGGAATAATGTCATTTTGAACATTTTGCAAAATCTTGGCAAAAGAGATTCTGCAAGAGAGATTATGTATTTGAAAATATTTAAAAACATTTTTTAAAAAGCATATGTTTGCAAGGTGCAGGTTGGGGCATTTCTTGCAATATAAGCTTAATTTCCTGAATAATACAATGACTATATGATGCTTCAATAGTATCATTGAATTTGACTTACTCAGACAAGAGTCATTTGATCTTATGTTCTCTACCATTCAAAAGAATCTTATTAATTTGTATAATTTTATATATTTGATAATGAAAAATAACAAAAGACAATTATTTCAGAAAGTATGGACAATATTTCAGTTTCCTTATAATTCTGACTTTATATGAGCAAAAGTACCTCAGTGAGTGCTCATACCTGCTGTGATAAGTACAGAGACTAAACCACATTTTGTCAATAAGGGGCAACTTGTACAAACTGGGTATGCAAATAGAAAATAATAATGTCGAAGAAAGTATAATTAATTAATTCAAGCTTCAAGATAAGATCACTGGATACTGCTGACCCTACATGTTAATCAGTTGATTAATTGCTACAATCATAATAATTATATGGTACAAATCTAAGTACACTTAATGATAGTGTAGACTTAGAGTTAAAAGTTCTTTTCAATCTGCATATCTTTTCTCTTTCTTGAATCAAAGGAGTTGGTTTCATTTAAAGATATCTTTTGGCTTATAGAGTTGGAGAGCTTATGCCAAAATTAGCCAAAGTTCATTTTTGCCTGTTCAGCTAACCATTTTTGATTATTTCTTAATGCTCTGTTTAAAAATGTAAAACAATCTCAAACCTATGTAATAGGAATTTTGCATCATACATATTCATCCAATCATACTACTTTTACTCCAAACATGCTCACTGTATGAAGTGGTGTTGCAATTATATGGCAGTGGGTGTCCCCCAACATACAGTTTTCTATACTTTCTGTTCTATATTTGGATAGCAGATAGAAGGGGCCTGAGTTGCTATTGACATATGCAGATAAAAGTATGTGCTATAAAGTGAATATAATTTATTAAGAACTATTGAGACATTTAAAATGAAGACTAGGACTAAAATGGCTTAACATGCATACACATATATTTTTCACATGTGGGAATCCCAATTTTAGGCTTGAATTTTTTTACACACACACACACACACACAGAGAGAGACGCACACACAGAGAGAGCAACTTATATCTTGGTATCATTGATCTGGCCAAATTTTCATTCTGACTGTCAACTTCTGACTGGCTATTCAATGTTCCAATTATTGTAAAGATTCAGTTGGGTAATCCTTGAACAAATTCCTTACAAAGGTACACTGACCTGTGTTGGGGTTCAGAACATGATACCTCCAAGTATGGCCATTTGGCATGCTGAGGACTTTGGATTGGAAGAAGATTGGAAGGACCTCAGAAGCAAGAAGTTCTCTCTGATCTTTGCCTGTACTCCTTTCTCCTCTCATTTCTCCCTGGAAGCTGGTCATATAAACTAGAACTCTTCCCCAAAGCAAGCCATAAAACCTAGAAATGTAACTCTCTAATGTTCTATCTTCTCCCCTGAAGACCCTGATGTGATGGGTGTCCTGCCCTGTACCCAGAGGAAGGAATGTCATACGGAGACACAGAAAAGAATCTAACAGGCCTTGCTGAGTTCCACTCCCTACCCCTAGTCTATTGCCATTAGATCATACTTTTGTCCAGCCACATTTCTACATGGCTGTTCATTCGCTATCAAACCTTAACATAAAAATGCACAGTTTTCCCTAGGTCTTTGGATCTTCATTTCCGAAAGTTCCTGTGTCACATTTTTGATTAAATAAATCTGTTATGCTTTCCTCTTGCTAATCTATCTTTTGTTGTAGAGGTGTCAGCCATGACCCTCAAAATGGGTAAGGAAAATGTATTGTACCTTTTTGCCCGTACAACTGTCCAGATTCTGTCTGTAGGAACAATGCCAGTAAGAATAATCATCTGACTGATAATTTGTGTTTCAGTTTTCTACTGTGTGCAAAACAACTCATCAACACAGCTTCTCAATTTCTGTCAAGTACATTCCTATCCTCTTGGTTATCTAGCTTCAAAACCTAACCCATCTATTTCTTCCAAGACTGTTTAACCGAGATGTCATTAAATCATTGCAACTTTTCTTTTTTTTAGTAATCTTTTACATAAAGTTTTTTTTTCCTTCATTTCTTCCTTTTATTCTTTTGCAAAATAGTCAAAGATTTTTAAGTTGGTGAACACCTTAGATGTAACCAAGCTACTAGATGCTTCTTAAACTTTTGCCTGCATATGAATAACCTGGAGAGCTTGTAAAAACAGATTCCTAGGCTCTATATTCACTGGTTGTCATAAAGGAGTTCTGGAGTGGGGACCTCAAATTTACAGTCTGACATGATCCCAGGTGATTCTGATGCTACCAGTCTTTAAACTACACTTTGAGTAGTTTTTTGGGGGGGTTCACACATCTAGGAATCTTGCTCCAGAAAACACAGATTCAC
This sequence comes from Chlorocebus sabaeus, assembly GCF_047675955.1. Classification (NCBI taxonomy): domain Eukaryota; kingdom Metazoa; phylum Chordata; class Mammalia; order Primates; family Cercopithecidae; genus Chlorocebus; species Chlorocebus sabaeus. Next base: position 30,908,818 of record NC_132913.1, on the reverse strand, counting down.
GTGTACACAAATTTGGCCAATCTTCTGGGGAGTGGCACATGAGCCTCTTGAGGCATATCCATGCATGGGTCCCAGAGGACTCAGGTCACTTGCCCAAGGTTATATTTGGGCGGTAGCCAAATGTGGTGCCAAATCACAATGGGGTTTCCTGCTTCCCATCTCCTCTTAAACATATCTGGACAATTACCACCACATTGTTTTCTCCAAAACATGGGTTTCTGCTTTCCACTACCTTTCTCAAAAATATTTAATGGAGTTTCCCTGCCTGCAGCATAAAATTTAACCCATCTGCAGTACTGAATTCTCTGCAATTAATTAATTTATTGACCAAGAATTTACTGAGTCCCTTTTCTGTGGAAAGTACTGTGATAGGCAGGAGGATACAAAATTACTGCTTTGCTTTCAGGGATTCATTATACTGGATTAATTGTATCTGCTCTCCTTTTTTCCTACTGCTGTCTCCAAAATCACTGCTGCCTTCAACCCCAATTCCTCACTTTCCACAAAACAGCAGCCTTATCTCACGGCTGGAGTCAGTGCTTGACTGGAGCCAACATTCCTGGCTGGCTCTCCAAACTCCATATACTCTTTTTTTTTTTTTTTTTTTTTTTTTTGAGACGGAGTCTCGCTCTGTCGCCCAGGCTGGAGTGCAGTGGACGCATCTCGGCTCACTGCAAGCTCCGCCTCCCGGGTTTACGCCATTCTCCTGCCTCAGCCTCCTGAGTAGCTGGGACGACAGGCGCCCGCCACCACGCCCGGCTAATTTTTTGTATTTTTTAGTAGAGATGGGGTTTCACCGTGTTAGCCAGGATGGTCTCGATTTCCTGACCTCATGATTCGCCCGTCTCGGCCTCCCAAAGTGCTGGGATTACAGGCTTGAGCCACCGCGCCTGGCCTCCATATACTCTTAATGCCTCCTTCATGAAGTCTTCCCAAACACTACTTTTTTGTCTCTCCCTTCTGTAGAGCACTTATTGTCTTCATCATTCATTGTGCTGCTAGATCACATGTGCTCACATGTTCTTTTCTACTTTAGGGAATATACCTCTTCTGTACTCTCCTTGAGGAGCATACATCATGGCTTGGACAAGATGCTGTGATGTCAACACACTATGAGTAGGAAGAGCTGCTCTCCTCTTATTTGGCTTCACCAAGGTAAAAGAACCAAAATCAATGGTTCCCAAATGTGACTGCCGCCAGGATCACCTGAGGGTTTGCTCATGTTTTTTTTTAGAAAACATTTTGGAAACTCACCCTAGGCATAATGAATCAACATCTATCTGGGTGGGTCCAGGAATCTGTTTCTACAAAGATGAGTTGGGTCAAAAAGCCAGGTTTGAGAAGCCTTACAAACAATTGATTCTGAAATCTCCTCCAACATTGTCTCCTCACCCTCTTCTTATACATAAAAAAATCACTAAAAATATACTTACTCAGTGCAGAAACTTGCAGAACACAGGAAAACAAAAAAGAGAATAAAAAAGGCTGTATAATCATCCCCTGCTAATACTGTGAAGTAAATCCTTTCATTCTTTTCTCTACATATAAATATTTACAAACATATTTTACAATAGGCTCATACTATACATGCCATATCATACTTATATTCTCTTAATATTTACTGGTGCTTTACCTTGTGAAATAATGCTTTCTGTAGCACAATTTACCAGTTGCTTAGTATTTCATAATATAAATGGGCCATAATCTAACCTTCCCTAAGTTTGTACACACACTTCTACATTTTTCAATATTATAAATAACATTTTGAGGGGCAAGTTTGTACACAACCTTGTGCATATCTCTGAAAATTTCCTAAGGTAAATTTCTAGATATATAACTGTCAGTACAATGCATGCACATTTTAAATGCTTTTGCTAAATGTAGCCAAAAGTCCTTCTACGAATTTTCTAAGAGTTCTGATTCAAAGCAGTAAGCATTAACAGGCCTTGTCTCATCATGAACTTTGACTGGCATTTCATCTACAGCTAAGTTTATATCATAAGTAGTTCTTTACAGGCAGCACCAACTTATACCCTTATAGCATACTTCACTATGTGAAAATTGCATCTTTCGTTAAGCTTACTTTAAATTTACTGGCTATCTTCCTTGCAGGTTTCCACCAACATTAGAGAAAAGAAAATTTTAATCTCCTGAAGTAACCTTTGATGAGATGTAACATGAAAGCTAAAAACCTGAAGCAGGAGAAAGCTATTTTCTCATGTGATACCTTATTCTAGCCATCTGTTGAACAAATATCTGGTTCCAAATAATGTCAATTAAAACCAATGGCAAATCTTAATAACTTTTCCTTGTGGATATTAGCAAGAATAACAGTGCTACTTGTGTAGTTATCTTATGGCAGTTGAAATACTCTATATGAACACACAGAGGTTTTTTTTGTTTTGTTTTTCTGTTTTTTTGGTTTTTTTTAGGTCTTTAACCTCTCAGCACCAGTTTTATGGAGCACCCACCGCTAAGAAAGAATGCAAAATACAGTGCTGCTTAGCATTGGGAAATCCCCAGTCTGGTGCCAAGAGGTTCATAAATACAGCAATGGACCCTCTTATGTCAAAAGTGAGCGCTGTTTAACAGCATAAGTTGGAACAGCCTTCAGGATGTTTTGCAGCTGGAGTTGTTCCACTGCAAGACATCACAAACTTCATGATGATGGTTGTCACACCAGGTCCTGGAAAGGCAACCTCCTTCAGTCTTCAAAGTGAACTAAAAGGGAATGGTTGTTCACACATGGCCCTGATGCCACCGACATAAGAAACGCAACGTCAGGAGCAATGAAGTAGGAATTTGGTGGCAGATGGTCAGGTCTGCAGGAAGTGTCCACCCAGCTTTGTTTGGCCCATATTCTGAAACAACTAGAATAAACACTTAGTGTCATAATTTATAAGCATATCAGTACCAATAAATCAGAATCATGCAAACAGTCATGTTTATTATATTCTTGTTGCTTAATATTCATGACAGTAATTTATTTTTATAGTACAGTTTCACTGTTCTCTCCACCACTGCTCTGCATTTAAGCCTGGCAAGTTGTACTAGCAGAAGTTCAGGTAACCCTTTGGAGACTGCAAAAGTTCACTAGCCTGGTAAAAAGATTTGATTTGCTCATTTAATTTTTCCCTTCTTTTCTCATAAACTTTTAAACTACTGAGATGAAATTTCTGGAAATTAAGTAGTAATAATAATTCTTCGACATGTAGAAAATGTGAATACTAGAGTCCACCTAGTCCTCTGGTAGTAGCTGTATAACAGAGCTCAGAAGGCAGATAGGAACATTAGGAGAGGTGTAAGCAGTTAATTCTTGAATTTACTGTCAACAAAATGGATTGAATTAAGCATCGTTTCCACCTCTGCCATTCATCTTCTCGCCACCCTCTTTCCTTCTGATTCCCCACTTCAGTAGTTTGAGATCATTGCTGCTAACTACTATGGATTGTTCCGGGAGGAATTACATGAAAGCACCACGACAAAGCACATTGTTTTAAACATTCATTTAGTGCCAGAACTACAAAGATCAGTAAGACATGTCTCCTCCAGAGAAGTTTATGTCAGATAAACAGATAGAAAACAATATTTTCATTGGTCTATACCTAGACACGAGACAACTTATACCCAGTTTTGTATTTAACTCAGCAGAGAAAATTTGCAGTTAATTGCCTGAAAAAGGAGTCACAAATATACAAGCCTGGGAAATAAATTTTATTTTAAAAATTTCCCAACTAAAAATACTCTTACAATACTATTAAGATCTGTGGTCTTATTCTGCTGTGTTTTTAACAAAGACGTTAAACATTTTTTAAAAAGTGGAATACCACTGAATGTGAGTAGACATGGTATTAGTATTATAATTATAACTGGGCTCTTTTTATTATGGGTATGGAGGGTTGAAATAATGAATTTATCTTACAGACTCCATGAAAATACTTTTCTAGCACATGACATGAGTGATGAACTGACAGTTTCACCTTTTAATTAAATAACACATATGACGAAAGTTCTAAGAAATTTTATAATTCACTTGCTGGGGATTGTAATAAGGACATAGTGCCTTCTTTCTACCTTTAAGCATTTGGAATATGGGAGCTTGATTGTTGTTGTTTTCTTCTAGTGATGCATTTTGCACAGAATAGGTGCTTTTAGCTAACATTCCTAAAAGATAAATGTTACAAATAAATTTACATACCCTTTAGCCTTCTCCATCTGCTAGGTGTGTTTGAATTTCACTGGTGCTTATTTTATTTTTAAAAAATTTTCCAGTGACCCAGGCACAAGAATGAGTACCTGTAATGTTGCCTTGGATACAGAAAGCATTTTTAAAAATATTGAATTTGTTTTAAATTGAATAGTCAAGATGGAAGTCTTAAGTAAATAATGAGGTTTTGAGACCATGTGTATGAGCAGAGAAATTCATTTGTGTTCTGTTTGGTTTCCTCTCATTGTAGTTTTTAACAACATAAAGTCTTTATCTGAACTACATTTAAATCTACTAATTATCTCATTTCTAAATAGACACGTGTAATCATTTTTTTTTTTCCAAATTAGTCAAAAACTATAGTCGTGTGGTTAAGAGTAACAGCTTTGGAATCTTCCAGTTATGGGTTCAAATTCTAGCTCTGAAAATTCCCAGGTGGTAGCCTTAGGAAAGTTATTTAATATTGATTAGTCTAAATTTCCCAAATGGAAACAATAGGAAGAATAATATTGACCACAAAGAAGTATTTTAAAAATAAACTTAAATAGTGAAATATACATATAGCAATTGGCTATATGAAGTAAAAGTTTGGTAAATATACTAGAAATTGGAATTGTAATCATATGGGCAGTTATGGGGTTTATTTAAATTCCCACTAGTCTAATAGTTTATAGTATTTGTGATTCAAATTCTTTCTAAATGTTGTCCAAATGTCTAAAGAAGTTCACTTTGTATATTTGGAATGTCTCTTCTCTAAGTTTTTTTTATTGGCACAATATTTGAAGTTCTTCCCCAAATGTTGTAAAGTTTTATCTCCAACTGCTCTATTGTTTTAAATGGCCTTGCAGTTTGTCTTATATGGTTTTGAATGTATTTGAGGATGTAAATATGGACTTGGAAGTCAAACTGCTCAGGTTTGTAAATATCACAATACTAGGAGGAAGGCGCAGTGAATTTGTAGTTAAAAACTTGGGTTTTGGTCCCAGTTCCTGTTGTTATGAGACTCAGGTGACATAAGTCTTCTGAATATGCAAAACTTAAAGCAAAATTCTCTTGTACCATGGTACAAGATGGTGTGCACATTTCAGCATGAAACTTTAAAAGTGTACAAACTTAGAATGGCAAAAGTGAGACCTTGGACTATAAATTCAATTTCAGATCCTAATAGTATAATATTAATAAAGAAAAAAATCAAATCTTTTATCATAGTAATAGGAAGATATTGTGAGAATATAGGAGGAAGCTTTATTCTACACTGATAAAGTTGTACAAATAAAACAGTTCACTGAAGTATGATTTCTCTTATTCACTGAATGTTTGTGTCCTCAAAATTAGTATGTTGAAGCCCTAACCCTGAATGCAATGGTATTTGGAGTAGGGTCTTTGGGGGGCAATTAGGTTTAGATAGGGTCATGAGGGTGGGGCTCTCATGGTAGGATTAGTGCCCTTACAGAAAGAGGGAAAGATCAGAGCCCACTCTTTCTTATATTTGAGGACACAATGAGAAGGTGGCCATCTGTAGGCCAGAGTAAGGGCCCTCACCAGGAACTGACCATGCTGATGCCCTCATCTTGGACTTCCAGCCTCCAGAACTGTGAGAAATAAATTCCCATTGTTTAAGCACACAGTCTCTGGTATTTTGCTATAACTTCCTGATCTGACTGAGATCCAAACCTTAGGAGGGCACATTTGGGGGAGTGTGATCATGGTGATGAAGGGTCTGGAATCTTTGATTCATGATAAATTATTGAAAGTGCAGAGGAAGAAAGGAGAGCACTGAACAGGCTCTACGGGTTACACTTTAAGTGTTTTAAAAATATTTAAGGGGCTGTAGGAAAAAGATCCTGCTGGAAATCTGACATTGACCAATGTGGTTTTTCTAGTTGTGCTCTGGCTTGCCATTCTCCTTGGTGGAGATTTCTGCTCAGCTAACACTGAGGGGGTCCAGCTCTCAGAAGCTCTGAGCATCACAAATCCAAGCTTACAGAAGGGAGCTTCTGAAGTCTTTCTGGGTCTAATATTTGTTCAGGATCATTCTTCTTTTCCTGATGACTTTTTCTAAAACATTTTCATAACACGACACAAGCACATGAAAATTTCCAAAGAATATTTCAATGAGGTAATGGTTTCTTCTTAGACGCCAATTAGATATTCAGAGAATAATACACACAAGGTGTCAAATAGTAATGTTACCATTGTGCCGAGAGTTAGGGACCTGGAAGAAAAGCTCAAAAGATTGTTGCTTTCATCTCTTTGTAAGACAGCAACCACTTGCAACTAGCAGGACAGATGGTACTAATTAGATCTGCCCATCCATTACTTGGCAGGGGAATGGGCTGGAAATGTGAAAGGGTCAACCTTTCACCTGCTGGACACTCAAGGTGAGAAGAAAAAGGAAAGGGGACAAGAACTAACTGTCTGGCTAGACAGTAATCATGGACTCAGGTATTTGATCTTTTAAACTCCAATTTCTGAAAAATAAAGGTGTTGTATGTAATGAAATGGTTGGAAGTGGAAGGAACTACACATTTAAATAGAAAAGTATAAATAAACCAACAAAAAACACTCATAATTATTGAATATAATTTTTTTATATTTCATAGAATATATATATACACACACACACACATATATATACACACATCTGCCTTCATCCTTCCAAACATATTACTATTACTCTTAAACCAGCACCACTACTTATTTTCTATAATAGTGTATTCATTTTCCATGTTTCTGTTTAGAAAGTGTAGGTAGAAAATGTATGAGCCTATCCTTAGGGAGAAATTCCTTTCTCTAAACCACATGGCAATTCTCAGTGTGGATATTCCACTGTTCCAACATGAACAGAATTCCCCTGGGAAATTTATAGTACTCCAGGAGCCATCACATCTAATGTTTAACTCTGCAGAGCAATAGGAATGAGCCAGATGAAGAAAAGCCACAATTCAAGGTGCTTATGATAGTCCTAGAAGCTATTTAAGGAAAATTCTTTTATTGACAGAGGAGGGCTGGAGAAAGGACAAGCGCTTGAGCAAATGAGAATGTCTGACTGAATGTGGGCAAACAAGAGAAATGGGTAAAGCATCCATTCTTATTTCATAACAGGCTTTGAAATAGCACATGAGGCTGGGCATGGTGACTCGGGATTGTAATCCCAGCACTTTGGGAGGCTGAGGCAGGAGGATTGCTTGAGTCCAGGAGTTTGAGACCAGCCTGGGCAACATAGTGAGACCCTGTCTCTACAAAAAATTTCAAAAAAAAAAAAAGTAAAAAGTTCATGAGAGGTTAATATGAAAGTTCTCTTGAGATAATTAAAAAATTAAAAGCCTACCTTTCAAAGCTAGAATATTGTGTGGCAACTGAAAGAAAAAGTGAAACATTTTCAGTTTGGAGAATGAGTGTGTGTGTGTGTGTGTGTGTGTGTGTGTGTGTGTGTGGTTTGTATGTGTGTCTGTCTGTCCCTGTGTTCAGCTGATAACTCTTAACATTTTGGAATCTAGATTGGGATCTACAATGTTACAAATTTCCCAACTGAGAGAAGGCATCACTTTGGAGTTGGCTTTTCTGGTGCCACCATGAACATCACAGATTTGCTAATATTTAGTAGAAGCAAGGCAAGCTCTGGTCGGAGAAGCTGGATAGCATCGGGGTTATGATGAAGGCATAAGTTCTATAATAAAGTCATAGGCTTTGGACTATCCAAGTGGGGTTGGGCTTGACAACAGCTGGCAGAACAAAGGAGAAATGTCATGAGATAAAGGAAATGGGATCCCTGGGTCATGAAGCAAGAGAATATCCTGTCATATTATCTTAAATATGTTTGGTACTGTGTGAAATTCTCAAAGCAAAATATTAAAGCAGAATGAAGATGGCTGCTTTAAGACAATAATTTGAAATGGCTTTTCCAGAGAAGTGGAAAGATCAATGAGAATGAACAGCAAGGTCCTCTGAGACTACTATCTAAAGGACACTCTGATTATATTCTAATATGATAATACCAGTGAACTTGATACTGTGGCCAGGGACTCTGTAAATAAGTGCATTTCATGAAATTCTTTTTACAATTGCCATGGTGAAGATATAACTTTTCCCTCCATTTTATATATGTGGAAATGGAGACCTAGAGCGGTTAAACATTTGCTCTAGGTCTAGATAGTAAATGGTGGAGACAGGATTTGAATAGAGGCGGTGGTGTGTAATGCAGGTAGAAACTTAGCTTAGCTAATGAGAGTAGACTTCCCTGAGGAATTGACAGGGAAGTAGCAATCTGGGAGAGTGTGTTCAGTAGAGAGATGGAGCAAAGACCTTCAGTGTGCTTGGGGTATTCAAAGAAGAGCCAGGGTACCAATGGGCTGGAATGCAATGGGCAAGGCAGGGAACAGTAAATGATGAAGTTGGAGAGCTTCTGGGTGACCAGATCATAAATGACTTTGAAGACCTTGGAAGAAATTTGGATTTTTCTCAAAATGAAATGCAAGCTAGTTATATCAGTTTGCCTGTATTTTAGAACTAGAATCATGCTGGGTTGGGTGAGAGAAAAAAATGAATATGGGAAATAGGAGAGCTCATTCTCCTAGAGATGGCCTGAGCCAGAGTTGGGGGTAAGTGGGCAGATATTTTGGAAGACTCATCAGCGGTGATCACAATGTGGTGTCAAGCAAGGCATAAGAAATGAGGCAGAAGCCTTGGGGTAGGATAGAAGGCCTCCCAAGCTTCAGTTTTATTACAATCTATTGATGCAGTGAAGTTGATAACAGGCAGTGAAAACCAGCCACTCAATTCCACTATTAGAAGAATAGGTCAAGATAACTGATTTCCACTTAAGTTTTGAGGAGAAATTTTGCATTTTGTTATCTATTTTTTAAAAGTAGGTCTATTCAGTAAAAGTAAGGATACTAGGGAAGCTGACTCATGAAGGCTGCCTGGCTAGTTGCTCAGCTTGAAGAGTTTATTGCTTTGAAAAAGTGACCTTAAGTAGATGGAAGAAAGGAGTGCAAGTAAAATAAAAGTTTTAAGGAAAAGCAAAAAGACAAGTGCCACATTTTCTAATGGAGGTGATGTCTTACCACTCAGTTAATTTCTGAGTCAACGCTCAATTTTAATTCTTAATCATCTTCTAGTTTTACTTATAAAGGACTTTTCATTAAGCCAAATTAAGGAGATGGAGGTCCAGTAGTTTATCATCTAGCACTAAACCATTCCTACAAAAAGACACCTGTGCAAGCCATTTGGCTCTAGTCAAGTATTTTTTTTCAATTTAATTATGAATATAATTAGAATGAGTTAAGAGACAGGCTAGGCATTAGCCATAAAATTTCTGCGTGTGTGCATGCACACACACACACACACATTAAAAAGCAACCACAACAAAAATACCAAGTCTGTGAGAATGTTAGCTTGCAGTGGAAACAACAACAAAAAAAAGAGTGTTTGTAAAGTTTACCTTTGTTTCAATTTCAAATTTCCTTGAAATGGTGCAACAGAGGATATTTTTATACTGCATTATTTTTACATCTCCAGTTTCTTTGTGATGAACCGTTACACCCTGCTCTTTCTCTGGTTTTAAGGCAATTTGTCACTATCATGCTTTCAGGTTTAGCAACTGTTTTTAGTCAAGTGCCTTGCAAGCTCTGTTTCTTTTCTCCTAAAGAGTGTCATCATGGAGTTGATGATGCATCAGAAATAGTTTGACCAAAGGGCAAGATAAAGTCAAGAGTAAAGAAAATATTTGCAGATATACTTGACTGGCTTTCCCCCCCACAATTACCTATTGAAAATATACTCTAAAGGCAAAATGGAATAAAGGCCATAGGGGGGAAAAAACCATTAGAACATGCAATAGGTACTTTTTTGCCATAGGGCAATGTATTTAACTTAAATTATTTTTACATGATGATGATGTGACTGATGTATAGACAGGGATATGAGTTCTGTTTAAGGACTAGACATAGGATAATCTCTATGTTTGGTGACTAATAGTCTGCATTTCAATGGTGCTCAGTTGATCTTATGGGTGCCATTTCTCGCAACTTGTTTTACTCCTTAATTAATCATCATTTAAAAAACCAGGCATTTAAAAAACCCTGTCTTCAAAGGCATGTGTGATTGTGGTCGTTAAATTGAAGACTTGTATGTAACATCATTACTATCTCAATTGAGCACCGACTTGCCTAATCTCTGTGTCCTACGCATACATGCATTCATATGTATATGTATATATAGATGAACACAATATATATGTTCATATGTTTTTATATATTACTATTAGATATAATATTTACTTAGTCAAGCCAGAAAAAAAACACAAAAGAGACAGTACTGGAACCATACAATTGTTTTTGATCAAGGAGTTAACATTGACTGCATTCTAATAATGAAAAATATATGGAACATTGCCCAGGAGTGGGAGGAAAAGTTATTTTTGTATACAAAAGGCAACTTTGGAAACTTACAATTCAACAAATCAACAACTGCCAGCTCACATACCCTGATTTGATTGTTATACATTGTATACATGTATCAAACCATCATATTCTATCCCATAAATATGTACAATTATGCATCAAATAAAATAATAAAAGCTAAAACAGAGAAAAATTAAACACCTTAAGACAGAATATATTTAAAAATGCAAACTTCTAAAAATAATAACTGCAATGCCTGAGATTAAAAAAAATTCACTGGCTGAGACAACAGAACAGATGTTGAAGAAAATAATTTTAGTGCACGAAGGCACAGCAAGATCCATAAAAGACAAAATGGACAAACTGGACTTTATCAAAATTAAACATGTTTGCTCTTCTGAAAACACTGTTAAAAGAAGGAAAACAGAGCCATAGAATGGGTGAAAATATTGGCAAGTTATATATTTGATAAAGAACTAACACTGAGAATATATAAGGAACTCTCGAAACTCAATAGCAAAGAAATAGTCAATTTTTTTGAAAATGTAGAAGGTTTCTTAACTGCAGAAAATAATGGAATGGCCAATAAGCACATGAAAAGATGCTTAGCATCATTAACCTTTAGCGAAATGCAAATTAAACCACAAGATACCACTTCACACATAGAATGGCTAAAATTAAAAACACTGACCACACCAAGTGTTCCGAGGATGTGGGGAAACTGGAACTCTCGTATACTGTTGACAGGAATTGAAAAATGGTACAATGACTTTGGAAAACAGCTTAGCAATTTCTTAAAAACTTCATATATACCTACCATATGGAAAAGGTCTCTACTTCTAAGTATCACCAGGAAGACTAAAAGCATTTGTCCACACAAAAATTTGTACATAAATGTTCACAGATTTGTAAATGCTTCACTTGTAACAAAGACTAGAAACAACCCAAATATCCATCAACAAATAAATTGTGTTATATTCAAATAATGAAATATTACTCATTAATGAAAAATGAACTCTTAATATAACATGGATACATCTCAAAATAATTACGTTGAATGAAAAAAGTCCCCACCCAAAAGAGTGCATACTGTATGATTCCATTTATATAAAATTCTAGAAAATGTAAATATATCGATAGTGACAGCAGATCAGTGGTGGCTTGGGATGGGAGTGCAGAGCAGGTGGAAAGGGGAAAGAAAGAGGATTACCAAGGATTAAGAGGAAACTTTTGGGAATAATAGAGATATTCTTTATTTTGGTGGTGGTGCATACATTTATCAAAACGTTGATAAGTTACGCTTTTAAAACGTGCAGTTCATTGTATGCCAATTCTAGTAGAGCTAGAAAAAAATCTTCAATTGTTAAAAATAAACTACAGAAAGATGAAGGAAAGGGTGGGAATGAGTACATGCTCACCTTGTGAATGGAAGTTAGCCGATATTGTTGAATGTTGATGAAACAATAAAAAGAGGTTTAGGCATATTATTTAGCTTACAATTATAATAATATGGCTACCATATACTAAAAGAAGTGGAGTAGAATGAAACAATATTAGGTAACGGACATTATCCATGGTTGATAAATCAAAAGTAGAGATATTATCTAGAGCTATGAAAGTAACCGGAAGAGATAAAAATTAAAATCATTAAATGAGGTTTCCTCTCATGAATAGGTCAGGGGATATGATGTGATAGGGCCCAATCCATTGCTTTTCATCCTAACTTCTGTAAGATTTTTGTTTGTTGAATATTGTAATTTGATCAAGTAAATAATTATAAGAATCTTAATAAAATTAAAATAGTTACTCATATGAAATAGAAAAGTAACTTTGTGTACATATAAATAAATTTCAAAAGATGTTGAGCAATTGATCATAGAAATCAGAGTGCAGGGTTAAAATGTACTCAGAGAAGTCAACATTTAAGGCATGAATGCTTTTAATATCTAGTACTAAATATTGAAACATCACTCACTCTTGGAAGGTTCAACTTTATTTCTAATCTAAAACTCCAATACTGAAATTTCTGACCATTAATTTAATTCTAAATTGAGCTTTTAAAATGTAAAATAAATGGTTGTAGTCTTATATAAGATGACATAGGACATATGGGTCTTCTGTAGGATGATATAAAATACAGATATTTGGCAATAGCTATTGCTCAAGGCAATATACAATGATACAAAGTATTTATGTTTGTATTTGAATGCCAAGTCTAGTTTTTTGAGTGATGTGCATTTAGAACTCTTCTAAAAATTAATTTCTTTTTAAATCGCTTACTGAGTGCCTAACATGGAGTAAGAAAATACTGTTCTATTTCATTCTCATAGTAACTTTATGAGCTAGAAATTACTGTGCAGATGATCTTTCCATTTCTCCAATATCTCCTGCTTTCTTATTTTGAGAATTAAATGAGACATTAGAAATTCCAATGGGTTTTTCTCCTCCCTTTCTCTTTTTCAGGAACTTTGGAAAAATGCAGACATTAAAACAGAAAAAAACATTGCTTGTTGTCTTTTTTCTTTGGATCTGTAGAGTTACCAGAAGAAAAAGATGGGAACAGAGGTAAAGTTAGTACATTTCCTAGGATTTAGATCTACTGGAAATGTCTGGACCCCTGCAGGCCTCTAGCCACAAGATTGCATCACCTATCATAAAACTCCCTGGCTGTGCTTTTCTACTGAGTTCACATTTACAGTACTAATAATGCCTTCAGCACAAGTCATTTCCAGGGAATTAAGTCCTTGCAGTCAGTGGGTTAAATCCCCATGAAATAACCTGCAGGTGACCCAATTGGATTGACCTCAAGTATAGAATTTCAGATCAATAGCTGCTGTACTTGGATTCTGAGACATAAAACAATCCCTAGTGTTTTTGTTACCCCAATGAGTATTATCAGACAAGGGATTACTATGGCAATTGCAGGGTCTTATGATATTAATGGGTTTTTTTTTTTTTTTGGTCCAAAAAGAAATTATTTTAAAAAGTAAATGCCTTCTGTTCACTCTTCTTGGACTATGTGATAACTTTCAAACATATAATAAAAATTATTCAGACGGCACCAGTGGTCATTAATTGCTTGTACTAGAAATAACATTTTCTCCTCAGATGCAAAGTATTCCAGCTGGATGCAAAATTCCGTTGGGTCTAACTACCTTTTAACTCTTCCATGAAAGGGTAACAGATCTCCCAATCTGGGGCCAAATAAAAATGTTAACGCTTCACAAACTGGACTTGGGGGTAATAAAAAAGGGAAATAATGTTATGACAACATGTACCATGACATCAGCTGACGTGATATTTTACTTGTGTGTAACCAAAAAACAGAAACTATTTTAAGTATTTACACTAACAGAGGGAATTAATTTGATGCAGAGAATTGGCTGCCCTTATAAAGAAGAAGCTGAGAACCAGATAAGGAAGAGTGGAGTAACCAAGAAAGTAGACACACCAGGAAGCCACTATGTTCTCCAGGCAGGAAAAGCAAAGAAAGGAGAGTCTGTGTCACCAGATGGGAGCTGAAACCAGAGGGGGCCTGTCTGGTCAAAGCTGAAGCTGTAAAGCAGAAGGAGCCTCAGGCTGAAAAGCTACCTGAGGCAGATGGGTGGCAAGAGTGAATGGGTTGGGGATAAACTAATAAACTGCTGGCCTTTGTCTTCTCTTTCTGCTATCTCCTTCCAGTGGCTTTGACCGGGTGCAATAGCACCTCAAGAGCACATGTAAGGTTGGAGATTTCTCAAAGAACTTAAAACTAAGCTACCATTGGGCCCAGCAATCCCATTACTGGGTATATATCCAGAAGGAAACAAATCATTCTACCAAAAAGACACAAGCACTTGCATGTTCATCGCAGCACTATTCACAATAGCAAAGATATGGAATGAACCTAGGTGCCCAATGATGGTGGACTGGATAAAGAAAATGTGGTACATACAGAATACTACACAGCCATAAAAAAAAATGAAATCATGTCCTGTGGAGCAACATGGATACAGCTGGAGGCCATTATCCTAGGCACATTAATGCAGAGAAAGAAAACCAAATACCCCAAGTTCTTATAAATGGGAGCTGAACACTGGGTACACATGGACATTAAGATGGCAACAATAGACACTGGGGACAACTAGATGGGAGAGGGAGGGAGGGGAGCAAGAGCTGAAAAACTAACTGTTGGGTAGTATGCTCTATACCTGGGTGATGGCATTATTTGTACCCTAAACCTCAGTATCACGCAGTATACCCAGCTAACAAACCTGCACATGTACCTTCTTAATCTGAAATAAAAGTAGAAAAAAACACCACTAATAGAAAAAGCATCTGCAAAATATAGCTGGCTAGTACCAACCCTCCTACGGTACAGACAATAAAAGGGAAGAACTAGAATCTGAGGACAAAGAGGCTGGGTCTGGCCCTCTTTGTCCTCAATTCATCCTCTCCTGTGAATTTACTTTACCTGGTTGGTCCCTTTCCATTAAAGCCGAAAACTCGTGAGTGGATCTGTTGAGTTTGTCACCGTATAAATTTTTACAAGAGGCTATGTAAGCTATGATAAAGCCCTGCAACGGGGTATAAATGTTCGTAACATTTTGAAAGATTTTTTTAATGCAATTGGTACACATGGAGAGAAAGTATTTCCTTTGGTGTGGTTTTTACCATTGCCAAGAAACCAGGTGGCCATTCTCTCATTGCTTAAGAATATTTAAATATGAATTACAACCTACAGTTTTTCCTAGGTTTAGAACACAAGGACTAGCTTCAAGGTTATATAAAAAACACATGGGTTAGTAAATGTACTAACATCCAACATCATAACATATTTCTGAGCCCCATTATGATCCCTCCATTTTACATATTAAAAAATAATAACATTCTACTATTCGGTTGTGAGTTGAAGCAAGGCTGCTGAGTGTCCTAGTCCATTTGGTCTACTATAAAAAATGCCATAAATTTAGCAATTTATAAACAACAGCAATTTCTTACCGTTCTGGAGTCTTGGAAGTATGAGACCAAGTTGACAGCAGATTTAATGTATTGGTGAGGACCCACTCTCTGGCTAATAGATGGCAACTTCTAGTTGTACCATCACATGGTGGAAGAAGATACAGGTTTCTCTTGGGCTTCTTTTATAAGGTCACTAATCCCACTCACGAGGGCTCTGCCCTAATGACCTAATCTCCATCTAAAGCCCCCATCTCTTAATACCATCACCTTGGGGGTGAGAACTTCAACGTATACATTTTGATGGGACACAAACTTTCAGACCATAATGAGAAGTGAAGCCAGCTGGAATTCCTAGGTCAAGTGGGGACTTGGAGAAGTTTTCTGTCTTACAAGAGGATTGTAAAAACGAACAAATCAGCACTCAGTAGCTAGCAAGGGTGTTGTAAATGCACCAATCAGCAGGATTCTAAAAGTAGCCAATCATGGGGAGGATTGAAAAAAGGGCATTCTGATAGGACAGAAACAGAACACGGGAGGGGGCAAATAAGGGAATAAAAGCTGGCCACCCCAGCCAGCAGCGGCAACCGGCGCAGGTTCCCTTCCACCCTGTCAAGCTTTGTCCTTTCACTCTTCACAATAAACCCTGCTACCACTCACTTTTCGGGTCCGTGCCATCTTTAAGAGCTGTAACATTTACCTAGAAGGTCTACGGCTCCATTCTTGAAGTCAGCGAGACCATGAACCCACCGGTAGGAACCAACTCCCGACACAATAAGGCTGAGTTTGATTCTCCTTGCCTTGAACAATGAAGGAAGAAGTCTCTCTCTTCTCTTCCAAATTACATTATCAAACAAAGCTCATATGGAGAAACACTGTTAGCACTGTTTGTGCACCCTCTTACATTTTTAAAGGACTTTCTTAGGCACTTTCTTATTCATTCTCATCATAACCCATTTTATAGGTGTTGGCAGAAACCCTTGCCAGAGCCATCAATCCCAATAGTCTGCTGCCTGCCTCAAAACTCTCCCATGTTCTGTTCTTATCATGCCTATATTTCTGAAATTCTATACAATTTGGACTTAAGTCTAGAATATCCCTGAGATGATCCTACTCCTTAGAGAAATTCAAAGGACATACTCTCATGTGGGTTCTGAGGGCCTGCTTTCCATATCTCTCAAGCTAAGAAAATGACTTTCCTAATATCTTTAGAATCAGGTGAACTAAAAGAAGCTTAAATGATGGTTATCCTAGTATAGCCCCCAAATAGCACATACCGAAGTAAGTTTCCAAATGAGATCATCCTCACTTGAATGTGTGCTGATCATGATGTGAAATTTATATGACTTCTTTAAATGTACACAATCAGAAATAGGCATCTAAACGCAAAGTCCCTCCAATTTCCTACCAGAACACTGTCCCAGCATTGTAAGTTGATTGGGTGTTCCAAGACAGAATATCAGAAAAAGCTGTTACGGAAATGCCCGCTTGTTTATATTTTATTTCTTCTTTTCAAATGAAGTTAAGAGAGCCTGCTTAACTATGAAACATTGCTCTTCTGAAGAACTAGAGGGCTCATGAGATGAAGTCATGACAAGGGATAAGAGTTCCAGCCTCAACTCAAAACCCATAGTTAGAGTATTGTTACTACATTCAACAACAACAGCAGCAGCAATAACAACAACAAAATCTGAAACTGAGCAAGCAACAAGACCTTGGGAGAGAAATTTCTTCTTTTACTTGATACCATTTTGCCAGAGCTTTAAACAAGGGTGAAGGCTTTGTGAATGACAGAATTAGAGGGCATATTGAGGGGCTGTTTTCCATCACAGGACCCCCAAATCTCCACTTCTACTAATGGGAACACTGTACACCCAGCTATCCAAGATCAGATCTCCTGAGTACAGCATTTTTTTTTTTTTTTTGGAGATTTGTCTCGTTAGGAATTTAATTAAGCTCCTGCCAGGCTTGCAAAGTTTTTAATTTTACCTTTCTTTCTTCTTTCTTTTTCTTCCTTAAATCAGCTGGCTTGCCAGGAAACTTTTCCCAAGCTGTCACAGTTATAGTAAGCATACCCTAAGATACTCAATTTAGAGACATACTAGTAGTTGCTTCTCGAAGGATTAATAGCACAAGTACCCTTGCATTTGGAAAAGATTTTCATTGATTTATTCATTCATTTATTCACTTTTACTTAAGTGTGTGTGTGTTTTATGAATTAAAAAAACAGAAAAAGAAGCTTCATGGAGTGTACAATGACTACTGGTTAGTAATAGATATAACTCACTCTCTTATAACGTCACCAGTTTAACAGAAGAAACTTGCCATTACTTAATCTGATAATCACACTGCTCATAAGCAAATTATGGCTGTTTACTAGTGTTAGTGGGTGAAGGGTGAGTGAACCAAGAGAACACGATGTCTTAGTTGATAATTTAACACATATTTCATGAAATGTAATATTTAATTCACTTAGGGTTCTTTTCAAGACCCCTTTGTATTCAAACTCATTGCAATTCTGAAAGTATAAAGGCAGAGACGAGGGGTGCACACGGTGAACCCTTTAAAGCAGATTTGATGAGACACTATTTTCATTTGAGGACGCTTAGTTAAATTGACTACCCTAAATAGGATGTCATATTTTTTTCCTAAAAAACAAACAAACAAACAAACAAAAAAACAAAAAAAACCCACCTCAGATAATACTGCAGGGCCAGAAATAAAACAAGCCATCAAAACAAAACGAAAACATAAGATATGGAGCATCGGGGATACTATCTGTTCCCCATGATTATTATTATAATCATTTTTATTATTTACTTAATAATTCCAGGATGTCAGGTAATTCCACCACCTGCCCTTTTCTGTGAGGTACTTACTGATCGCTTCCACAAACCGCTCAAAGAAACTGTAAGGGAAGAGCGGCTCAGGCAGCTCCCGGAAAAACATCTTCAGTGCTCCTGTGACAACGTGGATGTCCTCCCACTGGCTGTCGTCCAAATTCAGCTTCTCTTCTGGGAAAACACGAGGAGAAATGGAACAACTGGTTTTAATGAAACAATTACAAGACACTAATTATTATGTTAATGTTTGCCTACTATCATCAGCAACCGTTAACAGCCTTCTGCACCTAGAGGTTTGGTGCTGTGCATGTTTTTTTTTTCCCTCCCTCTTTCCGTAGGAAGGGAACATTTTCAATGGAATACCATCTGTAGGAATGCAGCTAACAAAAAAACAAGAGACACAAAGAGACAGTGCCATTGACACAGTATGTCAGATACATTTATTCCCATAATGCATCAGTATGAAAATTAGCATCACAGCTCAACATGATTCAAAGCTATTTGGTTTTGAGGCCGAGGGGCTAAGAGTTGCCAATGATGGCCGGCTCAAGGGACCAGCCTAAAGGCCTTGCTGAGCCAACAGGAGACATATGCTAAACATGGCAATAGAAAATGAGTTATTGCTTTACATGTGTTAGCCTTGCTATGTACAAGGGAATAATGGGTAACACTTTTTCCCTTTTTTTGCCTGAATATAAAGTCAGCAAGGAATAGAATACTGAGTGAGAAAGGATATTAATTCTTTCTTACTGCTTCAAAATATTTTTATTTTTTTAGTTCTCATCTCAGTGAGGAAAATATGCCCAGCAACAATATTAGACAGACCCCTGTTGGCCTACGTAGGCTATGCAAAACTGTCAAAAATGATAACACACTAAAGACAAACCACAAGTGCTTACCAACTCTTTTTAGAAACAACAGAAGTATTTGCTTGGGAAGCTTGAGTGAGTGGAAATGTTGAAATATTAAAGAAAGTAAAAGCCAAAATGAAGGTTGTAGTAGAAATAAAGTGTGCTGGGCAATTATTTTTGTCCTTTTCACCCTCAATATGAATGTCTGGAATTAGTCTCACCCAAGAAGTGGATGCATTCACGTCTGAAAGGGACATCTTGACATAAAATGAAAAGGAAGCAAGGTACAAAAGCACTGCTGTCGAGCCAGACGATTTGTCTTTCTAAACGGGCAACATGGAAAAGGTTTTGGATTCTGGGCTTCATGAAAACTTAAACTAATCATTTTAGACAATCTGGGGGTTAACTGAAAAGCTGAGAATCCTGGCAAACACTGAGGTATTTGGTCAACTGAAAATTTGTTTCTTTACTGATGTCTTGGGCTTGCATTCACATGTCCCTTGGATGTCAGTTTTATGAATGCAGTGGAGCATTTTGCACCAAAATGTAAGAAAAGCTGAGAATTGTCACTGTAGGGATTCTCTGCATGGGCTGTTTTGCTAATAATGTTCATGTCCTTTTAAAAATATTAGCCCAAATCTTCAGCGGATCTTTTTTTTTTAAATAAATGAACGATCGTTTCTAAGGCTTATAGTAAGTGGTGTTCCTGCTCAACAGTGTGTTTGCAAAGAGAAGACATGAAGGTGAATCTGTTTATTTCAGATGGGCTAATCTTTCCTTTCAGTCTTCATTCCTACCTCAATCATAACACAATAATATGATCCACAACAAAATCAGCAGAGGAGACCTTCTTTCTGACCTGCAATCATTTTTGATTGATTGTATTTCAACAATTAGTCTTTTATTTGGCTACACACTATTGAAATAGGCCGACAGCATCTTAGCAGGCCAGCTTTAAACAGTCAACTGTTAACAATAGCATCAAAAAGGGAGACCTGATGGGGTTTACTGTCACTTTAAAGAACGGGGTTTTCACATTGTTGAAATCTGTCAGATATTTTGAAATGTCCCTCTCACTATGGTGCCACACCCCCTGCGTGCCCTTATAATAAAATTGGTTTTACTCCTGATTAAATCATTTTCTCCCTACCCACTACCATACTTCTCATAATGGACCTGTGTGCTCTACAGCTGGTGTTCTTCCCATGGTACCAATTCTTACTTTATCTTTTAAGCACTTTGCTGCTAAGATCTCATGCAGAGTGCTTATGTTTTGTTAAGAGCTTCATTCTTAGAGAAATAGCTTAACACATGTTCTAAAAATGTTGTACAACTTATTGCTTAAAACACATTTAGAAAATGTATAAGTACTGTAGCTTTGGCACTGAACTTTAAGTGGAAACCTAAACACACACACACACACACACACACACACACACACACAACTATCTCAACCAAAAATTTATCAGAAAGTCCAACACAAAATGCCATTTTGGTGCACAAGTTTGAAACTGCTAAAGGAAAGTGTTCAGTAGGTAAAAAAGAGAATGATTTTAACTTGACCAAGGAAACACCACCACCAACAAATAATGACTTAACCAAAGGAAAACAACATTAATATTACTCATCTCCACATTAATATCAGTTAATTCAAGTGAACATGAAAATTGAATGTAGTGATAGATAAAGAAAATTTACCAATGAATAGATACCATTTGGCCATTTAATTATATCTACTTAAAATACCATATAATATTAACTGTATCACTTAAACCAACATTCCTACTATAAATTCCTATGTAGTTTCCATTTAAAGAAATAATAATAATTTGTAGCCCTTCAGCAAGTAGCTTAAATAGGCAATATAGCAAATAGTTGGAAAGAGTATTTTGAAATATAATACTAATTTTTATATCAAGTTTTCATAATCAACCAAGGTTAAGATCCCTTGTAAACCAGATGATGTTAAGGCAAATTTTGCAAGGTCACTGTAGTTTATCTAAACATGAAGTTATGTCCATATATTATGCCTTCTCATGAAGCCAACCAGTCTTCAAGATGAACTAACCATAACTCTATCCTGGTGTTAACAGGCATTACTGCAAATGTATTTGCATTATTTGATAAGCATTTTCTAACTAGATTCTACACAGTGATGATGTCTTATCTTTTCCCTTTTCTAATAGTGTTTCTCAAAAGCACCACACTATTGACATTTGGGGCTGGAAAATTCTTTGTGGTGGGGGCTGTCTTTTACATTCTAGTATGTTTAGCAGTATCCCTGACCTTAATCCATTAGAGGCCAGTAGTATTTCCCAGTGGGGATGATAAAAATTGTGTCTAGAGATTGCCACGTATCTCCCCATCGTGCAAAATTATTCTTGGTTGAGAGTCACTATAGTGAAGTTTATAAGTGTCTATAGAAGTCACTCAACAAAGATTTATGAAGTTTACCATAGGTGGGAAGGGAACTAGAAAATTAGATACACACATATTAATATTTCCTTAATATGAACTTAAGAGTTGGTAATTATTCTTGACAAAATCATAACTTTTTATAGAACAAAATCCATATGAACTCATTCAGGGTACTTTGTGATGAAAGCAATAACCAACAATTACTTAGAGCTTACGCTGTACTAGGGACTGTGCTATGTACTCTACATTCATTATCTAATTTAATGTTTTCAGCAAGGTAATGAGGAAGATGCTACTGTTATCATCATATCCATTTTACAGATAGGGAAAGTAGGGCATAGGTAGATTAAACAATTTTCCCATGGCTGCCAAGTGATGAAACCAGGATAAAGAGCCAGTAAGCCCCCACTATGTTTAAAATCACTGTGTTCAGACTTAATCTTGGCTGGCAGAAGCAGAAAGGGAAAAGGCAAATAAACAGTAATTGCGAATGGTAGTTGATTGACTATTATGTCAAGATTGTAATTTTTACATTTTACCCTTAAATGTCTTACTTGAGGCTATGCTTTTACCTGTAAACTGACTCTCATCTTTGGTAATTACTGACTTGTAGAAGGCACAGATTCTTATATAAACAGATACAAAACAAATTGGTAATAAAAAGCAACTGCATTAGGAAATGGGCAGAGATGGAGCAAATTGTTAGGTAGCAATGGAGTGAAGAGGAAATATGGTAGAGTAGGGAAAAGGCCATACAAAACACCCATTCCAGGACTGGATTTACCACTAATTCATTGTATATCTATCTATTTACTTATTTATTTGTAAAATGAAGATAAAAGGATAATTGTTGGTATCAAATGGGAAAATGTATCTGAAAAAAATTTTAAAGCATAAGGAAACAAACATATCCAATATGTCACCAGAATGAGGCAGGTGAATAAAGGACAAAATGGTAAAATAAAAAAGAGACTAAGGCAACTGAAACATTGAACAAACATTATAAACCAGCATGGTTGTTTTAGAGGATTTATCTCAGTGTGATGCAGTTTCTTGAATGGGATCAACAAAAACTACATTGCTATAAAGAACTACCTGGGCTTGGTTAATTTACAAATAAAAGAAGTTTAATTGGCTCATGGTTCTGCAGGCTGTAGAGGAAGCATAACTGGGGAGGCCTCAGTAAACTTCCAATCATGGGAGAAGGTGAAGGGGAAGCAAGCACATCTTCACATAGCCAGCAGCAGAGAAAAAGTGAAGAGGAAAGTGCTATACACTTTTAAACAGCCAGATCTTGTGAGAACTTACTATCACGAGGACAGCAAGAGGGATATCCATCTCCACGATCCAATCACCTCCCATCAGGTCCCTCCCCCAACATTGAGGATTACAATTCAACAGAATTCAACATGACATCTGGGTAGGGACACAGAGCCAAAGCATATCACATGTTATAGTCCAATCCTAGGAAGACGTCTGGTTGAACCACAATGTCTCACAATCCTTTTAATCTGTGCTGGTTTCTCCTGGCCCTCTAATTAGGTTATCTTAAATTCATTTTGGTTATGGTTTTGCCTTAAAGCATATAAACAGAATTAAAGATAGGTTAAGTTCTACAATGTAAATACCATGTGACTTTTATGAGATCACACACATACACACACAACCTAAATGTTGTACCCAAGCAAGGTTATCTTGAAATGCTCTTTCTTGAAGAGTCTTTAGGGCATATTTTAAGTAAAAACTTATTTATATCAAGCTTTAAAAATATATTTGAAAGAAAAAATTTGACAGTAGCTATTAGGAGCAATTTTTCTTAAAAAGAAGAACTGAAAAGATGAACCGTTGATAGCCATAGTAGGTCAATGGTAGTTTCCAAGGAGAAGGGGGCATTTAAATATCATTAAGAGTTTCATTACTGTCCAGGTACAATGGCTCATGCCCGTAATACCAGCACTTTGGGAGGCTGAGGTGGGCAGATCACCTGGGACCAGAGACCAGCCTGGCCAAAATGGTGAAACCCTGTCTGCACTAAAGATAACAAAAATTAGCCAGGCATGGTGGCAGGCCTGTAATCCCAGCTACTCGGGAGGCTGAGGCAGGAGAATAGGGAGGTAGAGGTTGTAGTGAGCCAAGATCACGCCACTGCACTCCAGCCACCTCAGTGATGGAGTGGGACTCTGTATCAAAGGAAAAAAAAATGAGTTTACCACTTTCCTCTTGTATTATATATTGCTCTGTAGATATTGGTATATATAACCAGCAGTTGTGATATCAGGTTCAATTTTAACTAGACTCAAACTGTCTTAACCTAGTCTTTGTTGAAATGTGCTTGCACTTGGACTATCCTGAGTAGAAGAGTAACGGAGTCAAGAAAGAAAATCTTCTTTATATGTTGAAAATCAAGTGCTTGTTTACCTTGTAATAGTTTTGATAGCACTTTTAAAACCTCTTTCCAACTTTTATTTTATTGTTGCAATTTTAAAAGGAGGAAAAGACACCCTAGTTTTCCGAGAGAGAATAGCCCTGATCTCATTAATACAGTGAAAAGAACCTGTTACACTATGAAACTCTCATAAAGGATGATGTCCCTGCTTCCAGCACAGATGACCATTTGGATCCCTTATCTAAAAGGCCTGCTGGATACATGAAAGTCACATCCCAAATGAAAGAGATAGCAGAGGGATGATCGATTCAAAACATAATATGTTTGGCCCCAAAATCAAATTGAAAGATTAGATATTAATGTAGATAAAACAACACTGCTTGTAAGGATATAGAAGATTTTTAGTTTAGCATTTAAAGGAATGAATCAAAAGGAAGTTGGTTGAATCACTCAACTAGCTCCACGTTTCCCGCTGTGCCGGCTCCTGAAAGTGATGGTTCGGTCTGATTTCTGGTGGATTAGAGAGATTCTGCATTCTCAAACACGGTGATGTCAACCCTGTGCAAAAAGTAGCATCCTTCTCTGCTGCACTGGCTAAAGCTCCTCCTTCCACACCTTGGCTGTAACATGAGACTTCATTGAGGATATTATCTGAGAAAACTAAACCAGTTTGCCAGTTAATTTGTTTGTTCACTCAATTTTTTTTCAAACAGACAGAGATGGAAGGAGGCTACATGCTGGGCATTGTGTTTTTAAAGCTACAGCTGTTGAGGCTGCTTTATGTTCCTCAAAGGAGAGGGCTTCATCAGGTGCTCAGAAAGTGAATGTAGATAAAGTTCTGGACATTTTACATCTTGTTACTCTTCCCTAGAATCATATTATTTTGTCCTTGGGGGCAAGCCAGGACAAACTCAAAGAACAAATATATCACCCAAAAATATGCATCGTGCCTGTTACGTGCTGAATTGTGTTCTTCCATTCCTCAAAATCAAATGTTGAAGTCTTAACCCCAATACTTCATAGTGTGACTATGTTTGGAGATTGGATCTTTAAAGAGGTAATTACGGTAAAATGAAGTCATATGGGCCCCCATCCAATATGAATGGTGTCCTTATAACAACAGTTAGGGTGCACACAGAGGAAAGACCATGCGAAGACACAGGAGGAAAGCGGCTGCCTATACACCAAGGAGAGAGCCTTAGGAGAAATCAACCTACTGATATCATAATCTCAGACTTCCAGCCTTTAGAACTGTGAGGAAATACATTTCTGGTGTTTAAGCCACCAAGTCTGTGGTACTTTGGTATGGCAGCTCAAGCAAACTAATACAATGCCCTAAGGTTTTGGGCAGAAAAAGACGATGTCAAATTTCTGGATCATACCGATACATCTTCTCGACACAAGGGCTATGCTACACTTGTGAAACAAAGTGAACAACAGGGTTAGTTCTTTAGGTAATTCCATTTGAAGAAAAATAATTACCAATATTCAGAGAATAGATTTGAAGCTGGAATTAGTTGAAAAATTGCTTGCCTATTCAGGCTTAACCTATTTCAAATAATTTGTTCTACAAACATGCAGAATACTCTCCAGTGTGGTCTCCAGACAAACAATAAAATCATGATTGCCATTTTCATACTCATTCTTTGTACAACTACTATGTCTAAAGTAGAAATATTGCATGGTTGCCATCACCTGAGATTCCAAGTACTACAAGAGAACATTGGAAACATCCTCAGGAAAAACTCAACCCAAGTCCAATCAACTGTCTATAGTCATGCTACCTATCAAAGAGAAAGGAGCAAAGTGGTTTTAAATATGAAACTTGTATGCAAAATCAAAGAGATTTGTTTCATACGATTTATTACAGTAACCTCCAGGAAGCTCTTAGGAGTCCTATGTTTGAAAACGGTTCCTTTCTGGCAAGAGGAGACAGTTAGACCTATGCACAGGATAGACGGTTCTATTACCACCTGGTCTACAAAATCTGGTTTTCTGTGGCATCCTTAAATTATGAAAGAGGGAGGAAGGAAGTAACCACAAACTTTCTAAGATTTTAAAACTTTTTTTAAAAAGCTTTTATTTCTGAATATCTAATGGGCTACTTCGGCACGCCATGTTAGCTTGCTTTCTGTGTGCTTTCATGTTGTGTGCATATCTTTGGAAATTATTTGACAAGGCCGAAGCTTGCACATGTCACAGGCTGATATGAAATATCTTTAGTTACTCTCTTGGAAGGAGGTGGAACAGTCTTCTCCTCTATCCAGTACAGGAAGTGAGTCAGGAACAAGACTGTTTTATTTTTATTTCTCCTCAGATTTCATTTGAATGTAAAGAATAACATAATAAATAGGTACAACTGAAACTTGTGAAGCAAGCGCCACAGATGGAAAGTATAACAAATGTGTCATTGCTTTGTGCATTTTTAATTTATAATGGCATAACATAAAACATCTTCCCATCATCATAACTCCATGCATAATTCTACCTTATAAAATGACATTAGCGACATTATGCTTCTCTCCAGGCTTTTGGATATTTTGTTTAGGTAGCTGAGAAAAGGTAGTCCTGTTCAGATGCAACAACAGCAACAAAAATGAACAGACTTTTTTCTTTCAGTGAGGATCATAAAAAAAAGAATTGATGTATTTCATGGTACCCATATATATTTCTTTAATTCCTTTCTTACTCAGAGCTTCCAACACTGTTCTTATTTCCATTCAGTCAAAGGCTTTTTGTACTCTATAGATACTGTACACAATGGTTCTTTTTATTTAACCATCTTCTCCAAACAGATTCTGAATTTGCTGGAATTCCATGGATGATTTCATACATTACATACTCCAAAGGGGAGAGAATCGTAGGATTAAATTTCGACAAAGTCATTTTTGAAAGCTTGCTTCATAGTGGCTTTAAATTTCAACACCATTGCTATCGTTCCCTCCAAGTTATATTACGTTTGCAAATATGAAGCACAGGGCCAAGTCAAAACATATCTCTTAATGATATCTAGGAAATAAACTAAGTCCTATGAATTCCCATATACAGATAATATGTCTATTGTAGGCAAAAACGTATATAGAAGTTACTTAACATTCTGGTTTCTTCACTTGTCAAATGAGAGTTCTTAATTTTGTGTGAGATTTGAGTGATGTAATACATGAAAAGCATCCAATATAGCCAGACTTCGGCAAATATTTCCAGAATGTAATATGATTTTTGTCTTTTATCATTCCCCTTACTATGTTGGTGATATGTGTAGGGTTAGAAATGGTAACATTGAAAAGGATATGGATTTGGGTTTTTGCTAACTTAGAATTTTCTGTCTGGAAATATTTCTTCAGAAAAATAGAAATAAAAGGTAAACAAAACTGGTAGATTAAGATATTGCTACTTTCATTCATTGAAACTATGTTGCTCCCAGATAAGACATCTGTCAGTTGTCAATTAAGATAAACAAAATGAAGAGAAGATTTCTAGTAATTATTAATGATAGTTTTTAACTTAAATTATGTCAATTAGTTTGATTCATGGGAGTAAACTAAATTTTCTGCATCATAAGACTTTTCTTCACCACAATCGCCGCTAAAGCTCTACAAAGGTACACAAAATAAGAGTTGGGAGATTTATAAATTTTACAACTACTTGCATAAAGTAAGGTAAAATACCTAGGTCCTTATGCAACAATTTCTTGTTGATGAAACTACTGAACAACGTTATCATCTTAATTATTCTAGCCTAAACAAACCTGTGGCGCTAATTCCCAGTCTCTGCCTATAGTTTGTGATGCCTAGCTATCTATGCTGTTAATCTTGACTCTTCCCTACATTGGGTTTCATTTCAAACTTTGCTTACCATGTTTCTAATCCTAGCCTGAGAACCCCATCACTCCTGGGGCATGTCTACTAGATTTAACTATAGTGATTTAAAAAAAGGGTCTCTCCTCTATCTCTGCCTCAAATAAATTTGTTTTTATTTATCTTTATATCCCCAGTGCTTAGCCAATGATGGATGCACTCATTTTTATTAGCTATTAATATATTTGCACCACCTATCAAATTTTAACCTCCTTTGATAACAGAGGCTATTTCATAATATAATACCAACGATGATGACAATAGATATATGTTTATACACATGGCATTATCTTTGTGTTCTCTTTATCATTCTCTTTCAAAACACTTAACAAATACTGAAGACATAAGTACATTATTCATTCACTTATCAAATATTAATTTAACCCAAATTTTGTGCTAGGCATGTTATAGCTGCTGTTGGTAAACAGAAATAAAGATCTAGCTTCTATGTGCAAAGATTTCATAGTATATAGGAAGTTTGGTCAAATAGAAAAATACATAATCAAGTATGGTAAATGTTATTATATAATTTCTTGCAGACTGCTATGGGAACATAGAAGATTAGCATCAAGCTTCATCTGGGTGTAGTCAGAAGGCTTTCCAGATGAGGTGTCACATAATAATGATCTTAAATGATGAACAGTCAGGTGGGTGAGGGTGGTGTAGGAGCTGGGAGAGAGGAAGAGAAGAGATGAAGAAAAATTCAGCTAGAAGTAACGATCATGCCAAGGAATGAAGAACACAATGCATTTGGGAAGCCACAAGTTGTTGGAGACCCTAGAGGCATAGATTCCATATCTCAGGGTGTTGAGGATAGAAGAGAAGGCAGAGGGTACAGCATGAAGGTCCTTACAACTGAAAAAGTCTGGATGACCATAAGCAGGGGAGCAACATTCTAGAAAGATGCTCTGGCAGTAGCATGTAGGATGGGTTGGAGTGGGCGTATAGAAGAGGGGTGGTGTGTCCAAAAAGACACAATGAGCAAGAAGCTCAGCTGAGAGGCTTTGATGTATTCAAATACTGGATATTCACTGTGGAAAAAATGCTTTTAAAAGAAGTCAGTTAATAAAAAACAGGTGCATTTATGAGAACCTTACATAGCAGAGAAAGAAGTCTAGAAAACTGATGGCTAGCATTTACAAAGGATTAGAGTTCACAGACCAATTTTTGTGCGTCACATTTATTATAGGTTCAGGGAAGTCAAAATATTCTATTTTACTGAAGTTTATAAAGACCTGCTAGTAGTTTGCAAATGAGAATCCATTTGGATTATCTGACTAGAGATAAGACTTCAATGGTGTTTTAGTATCATGAACTACTTTACCGACGCAACAAAAGGGAATTACAATTAATTGGATTATGTTGGTCTCCACATGCTGATTGTAAGAAAATAAAATATAAAAGTGTAACTATTGCTAACAGGTCATATCTATCATCAACCATGGGATTTGTTTTTTACTTACCAATAAGATTAATTTCTTCTTAACAATCTTCCAATTTGAAGTCATTTTTAATTATAACGTTTAGAACATTCAAAGGAAAAGGCAAACCTACTTTCAATGTATTATTAATAATTGACCTCATTTTTATTCATCTTTATGATGAGGGAAAAAGAAATGGATGGTTTGTTTATTGTTTAGAAGATTTTTACTTACTCAAGATCCTTTTGCAATCTTTCTTCGATCTCAGTTTAATTAAAAATTTTATTTACTGGATTTCTATAAAGTGCTAAACCCAGGGCTATGTTTCTGAGGATTCACAACAGTGTGGTCTCTGCTTTTAAAGAAACCGACATCTAGAAAAGGAGATGGGCCTACAAACTTTAAACGTCATTGTGTGACCAAGTGGTGCATTGTTATAAAGGTATAAACTACTAGAAAACCAATAATAGTTGAGCACTTCTCAGGCACTATTCTAAGTGCTTCACATGCAGGAATTCATTTAATTCTCACATCAACATATGCTGGATGTACTATTATTAGTTCAGCTTTACTGATGGAAAAGCAGCTCCAGAGATCCAGTAACTTGTTCAGGTTCACTTAGGTATTTAGTAGCGGAGTCCAGGCAATCTTACTCCACTTAAAACTTCAATTATTCTGTTAGTGACACAGGACAGGTAAGACTCCAAATCAGGCCTTCCTGGGAGGGCTTTTGGCTTTGCCCAGGTCTGTCCTGTCCCTGCTTTAGCTAGGGACATTTTTGTCTGGTGTGTGAGCCTCACCTCTATGGTTGAGTCCTGCCTCCTATCTCATGAACACAACATGTGGAATGGTTCATTCTGACAGGTGACAGATGAAACTTCTCCCACACAATGGCAGTGAGAAATGCATAGGATTTTGTTGAACTGAGATGGGTGAGGAAGGATGTCCCAGGCCAGTGTTTCTTAAATGTGGTCCCAGAACCAGCTATGTCAGCATCACACACAGGATATTTAAGGCAAATTTTATCAAGACCTACCTCAGATTTAACTGAAACAGAAGCTTTTGGGTGCAACTGGCTGTGTGACTGCTTTTCTACAAATACTATTTAGTCTGTGATCTAACAAGTCCTCCAGTTGATTTTGATGCATGTTAAACTCTGAGGGCCACTGTTCCAGCAAAGAGGTATGAAATGGATCGAAATTTGATATTGGCAAGAGGCCTCATTATGACCAGTGCAAAAGTGAATGATGAAATGTAATGGGAACTTAGCTTGGAAGCCAGGGAAAAGTGTAATTGTTATGTTAATACATTAAAAGGTCTCTGTTAGATGTGAGAGAATTGTCAAAAGTTTGTATGAGGAAATATCATCCAGACTGTATTTCATGAAGATAAATCTGTAGGAAATAGAAAAATGCATTTGAGAGGTGAGAAGCAGGAATATGCAAATTAGTTAGAAGGCCCTGGAAACAGCCCAGCAAGATACCATGAAGGCTAGAACTAAATAGTATTTGTAGAAATGCAATGAAAAGGCTATGCGAAGCCATCCATTTAATGAACATAGGGGTGGTAAAGGGGGAACAAACCAAGTAAAACTATTGTTTGTAGCTAGTTATGCAAGTTATCTTACATGTAATACTTCAGAAAGAATAGCTAAGAATTTTAATTTGTTCAGTTTGTTTTTTGATAAAAAGTTGCCAGGGAGAATGGGTTTGGTTGGGGGATGCTATTGACACTTTCGTTTGGTGATGCTAAGCAGATATTCGGACTTTGGACTATGGAGCTTGGTAAAGAGATAAAGACTGGACAGACAAATGTGAAAATTATCAGCATAGAAGTGAAAGTTGTGTAATAATAACAACAACTATAACAACAAAGATGACAAGACCATTAACTTAACACCTGTCATGTGCTAGCCGCTGTGCTTGGTACTTTATCTGCATGATCTTATGTCATTTTCATAGTAACAAAGCAAGGTAGTATTCACGGATTTTATAAGTGAGGATCTAAGGACCAGAGAAATTAAATAACTTGCTCAAATTCATTTAAGAAGTTAGTGTCAAGGCTAATATTCTAACTCTGATCTATCTCACTCACAAATTATTTTGCAAAACTACCTAAAACAGTAAGGGACGAAAACAGTTGTATAGCAACATATAGAGCAAGAAGGGGAAAAAGTGTCCTTCAAGTTTTTGTCCTGGAACTAATAATAGAATTATTTTTACATGAGGCTCATAAGCCACCCAATTCAAACCATTACATTAAAAAAACTAACAAACAACATGAGTTCCTACATTAATAGTTTATTTCCAATGATTTATTTCCAGTGATCAGCATCTAAACAAATCAGCTTGGTTGGCAAGGTAAATTCCATTACAACCTTGTTTCTAGAGGAGTAGTGTTAGTCTTAAATACACTAAAAGGCCGGGCGTGGTGACTCACGCCTGTAATCCTAGAACTTTGGGAGGCCAAGGTGGGTGGATCACTTGAGGTGAGGAGTTCGAGACCAGCCTGGACAACATGGCAAAATCCCATCTCTACTGAAAATACAAAAATTAGCTGGACATGATGGTGCATGCCTGTAGTCCCAGCTATTCGGGAGGCTGAGACAGGAGAATTGCTTGAATCCAGGAGACAGAGGCTGCAGTGAGCCAAGATCACACCACTGTACTCCAGCCTGGGCAACAGAGTGAGACTATCTCAAATAAATAAATAAATAAATACACTGAACAAGTCACACTTTGTCTGCGATTCAGGCCATCATGGCCCACTGTTAACCCAAGTTCTTTGATGTGTAGCTAATTAATAACAGTTACAATGCTGTACATTTTATGAGGCAAAATACATCCAAAGTTGAGAGGAATGAAACACATGGATTGTTGTTCAATGTCTGTGTCTAAATGACTTGGTTCAGTGGTTGTATCTAAATAAACAAGGTGATTGTTTGCAATCAAAATGCAAAGTTGGTCGGGAAGATGACCCATTAGATTTATACTCTCTGCCTTAGTCCAAATGCTTAGGAAGGCAGTACCAAACTATGAATCTCAGTTAAAGTTTAAACTGACTTAAGAACATTGTATTTTAATTTTCTGAAAATCTAGGTTACGTTTCCTTTAATGAACAGAGCTATTTTTAAGTGGTAGAACAGCCATACGTTCATTTGAATATGTGATAAGGCACTTGAATAAACTTCCACTTTCCATATCATTTACAGATTGGATTTATATACTGAACACACCTTCGTCATACATTTTAAACACTAAGTTTTCTAATTCCATCATTCAAGGACTCTTTTTCCTGGCCACAACCTGCCATTCAGTCTTAAAATTTGACCTCATTCAGACCTGAGCATCTGGGCCCATTATACTAGTATACTCCATATTCCCAAGCAAGAACCATACTGTGGTTCTTGCTCATTCTTGACCTAAGCTATCATATCTACGCGCCTCCTCTGGCCCCATCCCACCACTTCTTTAAAGCCCAAAGGAAGAATGCTTATCCCAGGAGTTCTGCCTAGAGTGATCCACTTTTCCTTGATCTCACTTTCTTTTGAGCATGAGCATTTATTGCTTATGGCACCAATTCAGGAATTAAGCATTCACAGTCCTGGCATTTTTGCATTGTCTCCTGCCCTCTGTTCTGCTGCAGATACCTCTCATTGGCCCAATCTAGTTGGAAGCCCATTGGAAGGCGAATGCATACAGATCCTGGGTACCAAACAGGGTAGTGAAGAGTAGAGAATGAGTATGAGGTAGGGGGGCAAACAGAAGATTACAAACACATCAATCCCATATTCTGTCAGTTGAAATCTAGAAGTCCAAATGCCCAGAGAAATATTTCAGAATCTCAAAACAGTGTAACTTGGTTTTGAATTTTATAGAAACCTTTTGGGTGGGTATGGGAGGGACAAGAATCTTTTGTGTAAGGCCATACCTAACATCCTTAATCCCATGAAGAAACACATGTACACGCATTTATTCCAATGTGTAATTATTGACATCAACACAGCTGCTCTCTATGTTAAAGGAACATTAAACTCACAAAAGCATGGAAATTCCTACTTAGAGTTCCTACTCCATTCTTAACATGCCTTGTTGTGCCCAGATGCTGCATGTATTTTGTACCATTTAAAAGGTTGATGTACAAAAGCAAAAAGGTGGTAGAAAAAAATAACTAGAGAGAGGATTGAGCCAGTAGAGTTGTCCTATTCTTAAATTTTATTATGTACTAATCTCCATAATGCCTAGGCACAACAAAACAAATTAAGAATTAAAGAAGAGATAATTTGACTGTGGATTTCTGAATTTGGGGGCAGGAAAGCTACACATGTAAAGATACACAAGATACATACAGCCAAAACAGAAGAATACTGAAATTGTGTAGTTTATGTTAAACTTAAAATAAATAGAGATTTACACTTCCTTTTAGATCCAGAAATACATGAAAACTTGCAAGGCAGCCCACAACAAAGCAATTGACAAGAAAGATAGCATCTGCTTTTCTGTCTATTCAAGCTGAAGTTTTTCATTCTAAATGCAAGCAATGCTTCCCAAGTTAACATAATTAACTCATGACAATCCTGAAACATCATAATATAAGATACAGATGGAAATTCAAAGCTTTAAAAATGTCAGCTAACTGCATCAGGATTATCACTTTTTTTAAAGTGAACAAACCATAATGCTAATTAAAACAGGTGTTTTTATTTCAAACCCTTTTGCATGTTATGAAATTACAACCAGGGTTATTTATTTATTAGTCTGCTGTGAAACATACATCTTAGAAAAAAGAGGATCTGTGGAAACAACAAAGTAAAAAGATAAAAAGAATGACACTCAGTACTGCTTTCTGACACAATAGAGGACCAGTCGTTCAATTAGTTAGTAATTTCCGTGTGACTACTTGACAGAATCTACTAATTGTTAATCTTCAGTAACTATTGCTTTACATAATTAATTATATTCAAATAAAAACAACAAAGACATGTGGGCCAGTTGCCCTTTTGAGAATGTTTTTTTCACAAACTGGTTCTGCTTACTGACAATATTTCTAGTATAAAAAGATATTAATCTCAAAGGAAAAAAAAAACACATAAAAATGTTAGCACATTCTGCCTTTTACCTTGCTTATAGAGCACGAGTCTCCCAGTCCCCTACCAAGTACAATAACAACAGCAACAAAACCCCAACGCTACTAACTGCTTTATGCGAATCTATCCTTGAAGCAAATCCTAACAGCCGAAGTCCTTTGAGTTGGCATCTTTCATATTAATTTAGAATTGCATAAAATTCAGAGTAACCCATCCAGAGGTCAAGCATCATTCATCATTAGTTGAAGTGACATTTTCAACCCTTCATATTGCAGCTGCTAAGATGGGAGGGGGAAAGGTATTCTTCAAGAGGAAAAAAACAAGAGACAGAACACAATCCTTGCTCTATCCACAGAGGAGAAAACAAGGTGCCTCTATGTCAGCATGATAATATGCTTACATTTGGTGATGTCATTCTTCCCTAACCCCAGAGTCACTAAGCACATGGCAGCTGCATTCCTCCACTTAGGAGTTCTGGTGCAAATCAGTATTAACCATTTTAGATGTAAATGAAGCCCTTCAGTGGGGTGGAGAACATGGCTTTGTGAGCTGAAATGATGATTTATATCCGAATCCTATCTTGTTTTTGAGAGATTGGAACTTGTTAACAAGGCTGCCCTTGTTCTCGTGGCATCCTCCAGGCATAAAAAATTCTGGGAAGCTGAGCATGATCACTTTTGAAACTGCAAAACAGCATTCCAAGGCTTTGCAGCAAACATGCTGGCCAAATTAGGACCTCTGAAGCTTTGCAATTCACAAATGAAAGATCTCTATCTCTCTCTCTCTTTCTCTCGTGGGATGCCTTCTTTTCACTGAAACATTAAGGTCAGGACAGGAAATGGGAGCAATTAAAATGAAACAGTAATCAGAAAAAAATAGGTAGCTGGTATTTAAATGGCTAATCATTCACAGGGCTTTTGATAATGCATTGATGTTTGCAAACTCATAAGACATCTCTGAGTTCTAAATTATCAGGCTTATTTGCCCTAGGAATCAAAGTTTTCCTGGCAAATGTTCTAAGTCAAAACATAAGTGTTATGAAATACAGCCATAAAAGAAGTGAGAGTTGAGGTTTCTGCTAAGTGAGACTCTCCAGCCTCTTTTTGAGTTGTCTTCTCACACTCTGCCCCACCTGAAACATCATAGAATTTTGGTGCTGATTCTTCTTCCAAGTTAGAGCAGTGTGACTGAAATGTATCTGCAGCAATTGTTAATAGTGTGTAAGAAAACCAGGTTCCAAATTTTGCAAAACTTAAAACTAAAAACGACTGACATTTCATCGGGGGAAAAGAAAGTAATTTCAAGAAATCCTCCACCATCATGACTTATGCAGATATGAATTGCATATGTAGTTATCATTCTGCTGCATTATATCTAATATAATGTACCTTTTACATGTGTAATGGCTTTCCAAATATTACTTAACTTTCCCTTTCACTATGTTTGGCTGGGATCATACCCATTCGAAAGAAGCAAGTGGAGTAAATAATGGTACGTGATTGAGGCAGGTGAGATCACAGGTCCTCTGGCTTCTCATACATGTGGTCAGAGCCTGTAGTGGTCCAATTTTTAGACTTGACCTTGAGGAAAGTGTACACCTTTTAGTTGCATCAAAACCATATGGGATTTCTGGCATTAAAAACTTTTTTACAACATAGGCTTTAAGGGTGCATGTGGATGTCTCATACCAGCTGACAAAAAATAGGAGTTGTCCATATACAGTGGTTCAAATAAGGATTGTTATAAATTGCTCATGTTTTCCCATTTCACTTTTAACTACTCTGATATGAGCTGACTGCACACAGAGATCAGATTGGGATGTTAAAAATGTGATTAGCTAGATAATTTAGGAAATTATTTTAGCAAGCTAATAAACATATTGAAGCAAAATATAATAATAATATTGATATAGTGCATTACAGATAACAAAGCACTCACATTCGCTATGCCACTTAAGAATCACAGCAATCAGGGGAAAAGTTATTAGTTCGTATTCTCCACATTTTAGAAGATAATAAATGGAAGTTCAATGAAATAACCATTCAAAATTTGTGAATAGGACGGCCAAGGCTTTGAGTCAAATACTCCTTTAATTGTGCTGTTAGAGCATGATTGCTGATATTTAAACCAGCACCCCATTTTAATTGGTAAACAATACCTATGTTAAGGTATGAAGAAAGCATCCAAGGATAAAAGTAGTATGAAATCATTTCAACTTCAAAACACAGGTAGCGAAAGATACAGATGTATGCTTTTATTTTTTTGAGACGAAGTCTTGCTCTGGCACCAAGGCTGGAGTGCAGCGGTGCCATCTCCACTCACTGCAACCTCTGCTTCTCCCGGGTTCAAGCAATTCTCCTGCCTCAGCCTCCTGAGTAGTTGGAACTACAGGCACAGGCCGCCATGCCTGGCTAATTTTCTTTGTGTGTGTGTGTGTGTGTGTGTGTACACGTGCACGTATTATAGTAGAGACAGGGTTTCAGTGCCTTGACCAGGCTGTTCGTGAACTCCTGAGCTCAGGCAATTCACCTGCCTCAGCCTCCCAAAGTGCTGAGATTACAGGCGTGAGCCACCACGCCTGGAGGTGAATGCTTTTAAGGTAGGTTTCAGCTGGCTCCCTGTGGCCCATCAGTTCTGTCTCCCTATATTGGAAGTCAAAAGTTTCTTGCTTTAAATGCCCCGAATCTGTTTCCTGAGGCAGCAATACCTTGGCATCATGATTAGTTAGGGATCATTTGCTAGGGATATTGGCTAGGGACATGGTTTTTTCCCTGGGGTATCTGTCTTGGTTTTGACCCTGAGTTCCAACTACCTTGTTGTGAGGTGCTGTACCTTATGCTGCCAGAAATGCCTTGTTTCTGGCGCAGGACTAATTATTTACCTAGATATAGAGTTTAAGGTGCTAACTATGTGCCAGTTCCAGGAGAAGAGAATGCCACATGAAAAATGTTCTTCATATGAGAATTCAGCTATGGCGTTGAGGTGGACAGAGCAAAGAGCTTAGAGTCAGAGCTCCATCCTTCAAGTCCTGAATCTTGTCAGTTAATCTCAGCCTCAGTTGCTGGGTTGTTGTGAGCATTTAGTCAAAAAAATATAGGTGAAAACAAGCTGTAAAAATGCAAAGTATGGCTGGGTGCAGTGGCTCATGTCTGTAATCACTTTGGGAGGCCAAAGCAGGTGGATGAGGCCAGGAGTTCAAGACCAGCCTGGCCAACATGGTAAAACCCCGTCTCTACTAAAAATACAAAACTTAGCCAGGCATGGTGGTGAGTATCTGTAATCCTAGCTACTCAGGAGGCTGAGCCATGAGAATCACTTGAACCCGGGAGGTGGAGGTTGCAGTGAGCTGAGATTGCTCTGTTGCACTCCAGCCTGAGTGACAGAGTGAGACTATCTTAAAAAACAAAAACCAAACCAAACCAAACCAAAACAAAACCCTGTAAAATATTAGGCTATGCAAGGTATTATCATTACTTTTCTCTTTTCTTCACTACAATAAAGCAAAAGAGAGTAGAGCATTAAGGAGAAAGTGCACAGTTGAGTTTTCAGGATGCATGCCAAGGATTTGAGAATTAAAGTTGTCTGAGTGCCACTATTTAGTTGCAGCAAATTTTATCATATCTTCTTTGATTTTAGTGGGAATATATAACATACGTGTATCAAATGAATTAAGTCATGGTCATCAGGACTAAGGTACTGAAGCTGCATCTCGCAGAATTGATTAGGGAACCTCTCAGTCACTACCTAGATACAATATGTTCTCTGAAAGGGCATCTTGTATAAATAAATTCATATTGGTGAAATGCTGGTTATCAAAAGTTTGAATTTTGTAATGGCAGGTTGTGTTACTGAGTTATTACAGGAGCTTGATAAACATTGTAGAGCTGAGGCAGACAGAATCCTCTACCTGCATTTAAAATAACTGTGACGACGACTCTGCTTCAGATGCTTGAAGAACGGTGCACATACACAAACACAGTCAGGTTGGTTCATGAGATTCGATCCCAGTCACCTGAAACAGCTCTCAAGGATCCATGGCGGAGGACACCAAAAAATTAATATAAAACCCTATATTATAATCTGAATTTCCAAGTAAAGGAATCCAAAACAAGAGAAACAGCTAGGATCAAAAAAGTGGGTCCCTCCAATTTCTGAAATATCATTCTGCATTTGAGCCTGATAATCTGTGGCTGTCTTCAGTCTAACCTTAAATGTTAAATCTTATAAGCAATGCAACCACTACTTTGAGAGATTATTTTGTAGTCTAATGGATTTCATTGTCAGGAAATGGTTTTTGATATTCAGCCAAAATCAAGCTTTCCAGAAACAAGTTTTATTTGTGCATTTCCCTCCTTTAATATTTATGGCTAAAGTAGATATTTCATTTAAGGGCTTCTTGTTTAGAGCTTCACATTGGTAGATGAGGAAAGGAGGAAGAGGAGTTTATTCTTTTTCTTTTATAATATCTTTTGTTTCTTATCTGTAGTAAGGTTAACTGCTAATATGGATAACTACTTTTCCACTGAGAACATGATAAATCTTTAGAAGGAGCAGCAGCACAGATAGGTGGGAATATTTGAACAGTACCTTGTAAGAGCTGCTGCTGGAAGTTCACCAAACAAACTAAAGCTGTAAGAAGACTACTTCAACTTCAACAGCTTTAAGATTCTTTGTATTGCCATCATTCATTGGTAACTGGGGAGTTTTTACAGCCTTTCAAATCTTAGAGTCCTTTCAATCATTAGATGCCTTAAAGGGACAGAAGGCCTTAAAATGTGCTCCCGATCTCCCTAGTTGAAAAAGATACATAGACAGAGGGGAAAAGTCAAACAACAATACAAAAAGCATTAATGCAAAGAACAGTGGGGTCTCTCCCTAATTTGACTTTCTCTACAGGTGGCCTGCAGCTGCGTCCAAACAGGTTACTCCATTGCCTTCCCATGAGCATGACAACAAAGTGCTATCTGTATTCACAAGAATACACTTAGTGGCATAGACTGATTCAGGTCTAAAAATAAGAAAAAAGGATTTTTCCTGCATAGCCTGAGGTAACACTCTGCACCAGCAGAAGACAGTAGCACTCTTGTCTCCCTGACTGTGCCTAAACATAAAGGAATCAGAAACCTACTTCACATGATTCAAGGAGGTCCAGGGCCAGCAAGGAGTTGATTCACTCTATTTACATCCATGTGAGTCCCACTGACTACATACAGCAGTTGGGCAGGCAAAATCAATAAGGAATATTCTATTTTCAATTGACTTCAAGGTAAACTATACATATAGATCTCTGAGATTGATACACCTGTTTAAATAAGTATTTTATCATGCTGGGCAACATTATGCTGAAATAAGCAAGATTAGAGCATGCCCATTTGGTCAGGCTTAAAAATAATTGATCAGGCCACCTTCACTAATTTCATTTAAGGAGAGACATACACCCCGTCTGTGTGGTTATTTTGCTGGGAATATGACAAGGAGATGAAAGGCCAGAAAAATGTTTGTATTGGATGAATAACACTCCTAAAATTGATTTCTAACTTATGTATTAATACTTAAATATCCAATGAAGTGAATTTCCAATAATATTGGTTCTTGAATATAACATTTACATGTGAGGGAGTTCAGTGGGTCTCTGGAGAACCTCTCTTTTCTTCCTCCCTCCCTCCCTTCCTTCTTTCCTTCTTTGCTTTTTCTCCCATTTTCTGTCTTATCTCCAAAGCATGTATTCACATTCTTTCCTTTCCTGGAATCCATACTCTTCCCAGTTCACCAGGCTGATTTAGGAGCAAGTACATAGAGGGTGCTTTCCCACTCATCCCTGAAAACAAACAAATAAACAAACAAAAACAACAACAACACAAAATCTGTTCCCTCCTGTCCTCCCCTTCCTGCATTTCCCAGGGAGCCATCCTTTTTGGAATGCAACTGTATTTCCATTCCCAGGGCCAAGCGGGTCATCTCTGAGATATGTTTAATCCTTACTGATCCAAGAAGTATGAATCTCCACTTTTCTTCTAAATCCATGTCTTACAAATGTTTTTGTCAATTGCTTCACTCCAGAGCTATCTTCTTTTTCAACTTTTTGATAGCTCTGCCTTTTCCTGTCCAGTTAGAAAGCTGTATAATGTTATTTTTGTAACGTGTACATGACAACCATTAGTAAAAACTTTTCTCTACTTTGGATATCCAGATGGTTCCAATTTCTTTCCTTATTTCTCCTTAAACCTCCACCTATATTGTTTTATGAAGATATATTATTTAAGAACACCTCATAATAACATACTTTTGCTGATGCATGCCAAAAAAAGACTAGCTGATTTTCCTTTAGAATTCAATAAAGAGGAAAAGAATGAATTTAATAGTGATTAATGAATGCCTTACTGTTTTATGTTATATGAAAACAAAACCTTGAAATATATATCTTGTAAAAAGGTAAGATAAGTATCCAGTAGTCAATGCTCATTGTTAAGTGAAGGCACATAGCTGGTACTGGGATAAAATTAACAAAGCATTCCCAAAGAAAGTCACGAACAATTGAGTGGCCATAATAAAAAGGAAATAGATGCAAGTTAAGCTACATAATAGTTTTCTTATACTAAGTGAGACAACCCTAATAGAATGCAACCTGAAATATGAGTTTTAGAAATTAGAATAGAAAACTAAATCCTGCATCACACAAAATTTTAAGCACCAGATGAAGTAAAAAATGCTTAATTATACTTATGATTGGTATGTGAAGGACAAATATTTACTAAGAGAAAGGTGATAGTCTCCAATTCACTTCATCAGAATAATCATAGAGCTAAACTTTTAAGTGGTCCTATCCCGTGTAGCTAGGCAGATTCTGCCCTCTTGTATTTGAAACTATGACTTTTGCTTGATTGCTGACTAATGCAAATTTTAAGGTCTATGAATATTAGCTATATCAAAATAAAGCATTTAGCTTTCAAAATTTATTCTATTGCCTTTCCCTTGCTATCATGTCTACTCCTACACTCCCTAGCAAGAAAGTTTCTAAGATTAAGCAAGATAAAGATTTTTTTTTAAAATTTATTTATTATTATTAAACTTCCAGTTGTAGGGTACATGTGCACAACGTGCAGGTTTGCTACATATGTATACTTGTGCCATGTTGGTGTGCTGCACCCATCAACTCGTCATTTACATCAGGTATAACTCCCAATGCAATCCCTCCCCCCTCCCCCCCTCCCCATGATAGGCCCCGGTGTGTGATGTTCCCCTTCCCGAGTCCAAGTGATCTCATTGTTCAGTTCCCGCCTATGAGTGAGAACATGCGGTGTTTGGTTTTCTGTTCTTGTGATAGTTTGCTAAGAATGATGGTTTCCAGCTGCATCCATGTCCCTACAAAGGACACAAACTCATCCTTTTTTATGGCTGCATAGTATTCCATGGTGTATATGTGCCACATTTTCTTAATCCAATCTGTCACTGATGGACATTTGGGTTGATTCCAAGTCTTTGCTATTGTGAATAGTGCTGCAATAAACATACGTGTGCATGTGTCTTTATAGCAGCATAATTTATAATCCTTTGGGTATAAGATTTTGAAGAGACATCAGCACAGGCCATTTAAAAACATATAAACTTTTGAATCAAATATAAATATAGAGACTACCACATTGCCAAAAAAAAAAAAAAGAAAAAAAAGAAAAAAGAAAAGTATGAAGAGAAGTTGAACAGTGTTTGGAGAGTAAGTGAGGTAAGTTGTTCGGTTTCCTTCAAACTCAGCAGTTCTGTTATCCTAAGCGATGAAGACCAGTTTCGGGACTTCGGCCGTCATCCATGTTCTTCAGTCAAACGTTCAGAACTACCGTATTGCTTTAGGACAGAGATTAGCAAACCATGGCCTGTGACCAAATCTGGCTTGTGACATATATAGGTAACATATTTTAAAAATAGGTCATATTTTAAATGTGACATGCATTAAGGAATGGCATTCATATAGCTGACACTTTTTAAAATGCTATTTTCATTGCATTTCCTTAGCTTTCAAAAAATATTAGATTGTAATAAAAAATACAATGAGAGATAAATATACATTTGTGCAGATGAATCTTT
The DNA here is from genome assembly GCF_047675955.1 of Chlorocebus sabaeus. Classification (NCBI taxonomy): domain Eukaryota; kingdom Metazoa; phylum Chordata; class Mammalia; order Primates; family Cercopithecidae; genus Chlorocebus; species Chlorocebus sabaeus. The sequence continues at coordinate 30,866,328 of NC_132913.1, read as the reverse complement.
TACCTAAAATCAACTGAGAGTTCACCAAAATCATCTAAAATACTACAGTAGCTGGTATCATCGTAGACAAGTTCTTTAAAGTCCAGTTTTTCTGGCAATTGATGTAATCTACTTTATGAGTCTCTAAGCTCTTTCAAGGCAGTAGGTTATTTCACTGTAGTAGTTAAATGAGATGAAGTTTGTAAAAACAATTTAGAGCAGTACAAAACTGTGTAAAGTAGTAGTCATGGTTGTGACACCAGTAGCAGAAGTAGGTGTTTAATAAATATTTGTTGGATGAATTAAATGTTGGCTCCATTCTGAACTATGATTTTAAGAGTTTTAACTGCTAAGAAGAATTTGTGCAGATGAAATAACTGATTAGGATATGAAGGCCTACTGAGTTATATATGATAAGAATACTCCACTAGTTATGCAATGCTTGGAATTCCAAGTGGGAGTTTCACTCATGGAAGAAATACAGTATGTGGCCCTGTGACTAAAAGATAATAGGAACTATTGAAGATGGAGATTTTTTTCCACTTGGTCCTGGGCACGGAATCAAAATCTAAGTTTAACTTGGTGATATTTAAAAATGCATAACATGCAAAAGTCTGCAATCATTCTGTTTCTCAGCTAGTGAAAATAGAAGTCTACAGCATAGTATGTGTCAATTTTGAAAATATAGCCAAATCAGGCCGACAAGAAAAATTTTAAGTAAATAACTTCATCCATGTGTTTAGTACCATCCATGACTCTATGCCAAATTCACTTCAAGTTCCCTTCTTCAGCAACTTCTTTTATAACATGTGCCTGCAGCTATTAACTATCTGAAGTGTTGATGAGGATAGGAAAGAAATTACTTTCATGGTTATGTTTTAGGGGGGCATTTGGAATTCAACAATATGTGACAGAAACAGCTTCAGCTAGAAATAATCTGTTAAGAAAAACACCTGAATTCTAAGCAAATAATTTAGCCATTTAAAACTCATGGAGGCAGATACACAATATAAGAAATAGCAAAACTGAAAACAAAATTAGAGAAAAGTGATCCATGTCACTCAGTAGCAATGGAAAGGGTCAAGCACAGATTAGACTACAAATACGAGATGAATTCTATGTGAAAATATTGGATATTGACTTTTGAATCAAAAGTGTTTTCTGGTCTCTGAGACATACATTTCTGGTTTTGGTAGTTATGGCTTCATTTCTTTCTCATGTATTATTTGTTTCTGATTGACAATATTTTCATTGTGTTTTAGTTACCACTATTTTTTTTTTTTTTCTGTGTAGATGGCAGGGGTGGGGGGGTCTTGCTTTGCTACCCAGGCTGGTCTCAAACTCCTGGTTGCAAGCGATCCTCAACACTCACATTGCCCATTGCTCATGCTCAGATTAATTTTTGTGATAATTGTGCATTAATAGGAACTTACATGTTCACATATCTTTCCCAAGGTACATTATTGTCTGCTAGTAGGAAAACTACTTAGACTCTCATCTATGGACAGCAACAACACTATTCAAATGTCTAAGTTCGCTAACACGGTTTTTTGTTCTTCCATGTGGAAGCATCTAGATAGATGGCATTTGGTGAATAGGCAAATACATGATTTACTCCATAGCAAACACTTCTTCCAGAATCTCTTTCTTGTGTTCCTATTTGCTGTTGGTGGTTTGTTTTTAAGAAAGTACATAGGCCTCCCTCTATTTAAGACTCTCAGCTTCACTTTGCAACCCTGAACAATGTACCCCTACTCTTCCTTCCTTTCCAATATTTAATGTATTTCTCAGGGTTTTTGTCTCCCACAGACAAGTTGCATACTTTCTAACTTCATAAAATAAAATAAAATAAAACTTGTTTTTTTTAAAAAAAACTTATTTTTTAAGATAAGGTCTTGCTGTCTCCAAGGATGGAGTGCAGTGGTGCAAGCATAGCTCATGTCAGCCTCGAACTCCTGAACTTAAGTGATCCTCTCACCTCAGCCTCCCGAGTAGCTGGGACTGAAGGCATACACCATGCCTGGCTAATTAAAATTCTTTAATTTTTATGTTTTTATGGAGATGGGGTTTTGCTTTGCTGTCCAGGCTGATCTTGAGCTCCTGGCTTCAAGTGACCCACCTGCCTCAGCTTCCCAAAATGCTGATATTACAGGTGTGAGCTACTGAGCCCAGCCTAAAAAGAGTGAACTGCTCATTGCTACAGTAGATCAGGCCAGGCATAATAAAGGGGTAAGGTATAATGTGACTGACTCCATTGGGTGGCTACCCAAGCCAGCTACTCACCTCTTTCCCTTTAGCCACCTTACAGCGGATGGTGACCATCTGTGTAACATAGCATGATGGCCTCAGAATTTTAACACGTGTATTTCACTTAATAAAACTGAAGTCTTTACTTCCAGAAATACTAAAAGCATTTGAAGTTTTAAACTATGATCACTCTTTTAGCCACATTTGATGCTATTTTTGACCAAGATTTGATCCGTATCTAGACTTTTATTTTACACCCCACAAAATGAGACTTCCTTGTTTCATGGAGTTTCTTTGGATTTACCCACTAGTTTAGATGTTATTTGTTAGCCTTAACTTCATGCATTTCAGACATTCCTACTGGGATAATGTAGCTTATTCTTGAAATATGTCCTTATAATATCTGCTATGGTCTGTACATGTCCTGTAAAATTCATTGTTGGAAACAACCCTCAATGCAACAGTGCTGGAAGGTGGAGACTTTGGGGAGGAGTTTAGGTCATCAGAGCTTTGCCCTCATGAATGGATTAATGCCACTACAAAAAGGGTTTGCAGGAGTAGGCCCACCCTCTCTTGTTCTTCTGCCTTCTGCCATGAGCACATGGCAAAAGGACCCTCACTAGATGCTAGTATATTGATCTCGGACTTCCCAGATCCCAGAACTGTGAGGGAATAAACTTCTGCTCTTTATAAATTACCCAGTTTTAAGTATTTTGTTATGGCAGCAGCAATTGATAATACCTTTTCAAAAGAATCTGTTGATATTGAACTGTCAAGTGTGTTCACTTGAAATCGTTTTTGTTTTACTACAGACTTTAAGAAACAAACGTAAAATATTTGTTTAAAAGTTATTTTCTTATGTGAGTAAATGCTATTTACTTAACAAAGCTGTTATTTTCCACCTTTCTGTGACATTTTTAGAAGTTAAATATTTCTTCTTTAAGATTAAGGTCTCTCTTCAATTAGAGTTGAGAAGGGAACAATAGGAGGGAATTACTAGGCTAATTAAATGCTCACTCCTATCAAGCTGGCGACTGGCATCTTGAGAGATTGCTGGACTAAATGGTTCTCATGATTGGTCTCTTGCTTTCTCCTAGAAAGGTGATGTTAAGACATTTCCTCATAAACTGGATTAAAGGTAGACTTTCTACATTCAATTGCATTTGTGTTGAGATCTATAGGTTTAAATATATACATGTTATGTATCCTAAATTATAATTTCAGTATTGCTCTTACAAAATACAAATTTTATATTTTTATTTCTTTATTAAATTTTGCATTTAAGTGAATCAACTAATAGTGATATTAAATATGAGAATTTCCAGATTTTGCCATTATTTTCTGAATTACAAATTCTCAAAACTCTGCTTCCTATCATTTATGCTTTCAATCCAGTTAGTAGCCATGTATTACCACGCTTGAGGGAGGGGCAGGAAGAGGACAAGAATAGGAGAGGCCTGTTTAAATTAGTGAGAAATAAAAATTGTAGTCAAATTTGACATAATTTGAAATAGGATTCTTGCGTATTATTGAGGATAATAAATGGTTCTTAGTGGAAGTCCTTAGAGGGTCTGAATAAATGATTAGTTATGAGGGATTTATAGTTAGAATATTACTTTTGTGAAGATATACAGATACCTCTAAAATAATGTAAAACACTTAAAATGTTCCTGGAATTTTGGAAATATTTTCTGTGAAGACTTTTTGCATAATGAACAGGTAAACATCAATCCATTCTCTCTCAAGTATGTATGAATCATTAATTAGTGCAACATGAATTATTTGTAAAGATTAATACAGACTATTCTAGAGCACTGACCTAGTGGTTTTAAATACAAGCAAGGATAACAATTTGGGTAAAGGTTAATACAAATACTAGTTTATAAATAAATATAAATATAACTAACTTACTTTCAGAGATTATTTTAGGCAAATAGGGTGGCTTTGGAAATGGTGGCTTTTATTCAAATAATTGTTGTAAATTTAAAACCAATTTTAAGTGATCATCCTATAAGGTGACACAAGACCTCCTTGCCCAGCTATATTTTAAAGGCAGACTATGAGTTGTAACTCTTCACAAGTATTCAATTTTAAATTTAAGGTGCCTTTCCTCCAACTTCTCTGATTCCATCAACCCTGTTTCTCTGGGGTTGTTATGCATTGAAAGTTTTAACATTGTTTGAACAGTAAAAATTACACCCTTTTGCTTGTTTCTAATTCCAGTAGCACGTTTTGCTTCACAAAGACAATAATATGGGTTGAAAAGTCTCTGTTCTGATGCACTAAATGATTCTTTTCGTATTGACTCGGTCTAAAAGGACTTCATGTTAATGCAAATTAAAACCATAGTATTCTTCCTTAGCTAGGCCACATTTCCATTCTAAGGTCTTCATTTCAATTCCTGGTAGAATCTGCATGCCACATAATCCTGGAGAATAGAACCAACACCATCTCCACTTGGCAGCAAGCAAGGGTGGTTTGGGAAAAAGTTGAGTGAGTTCCTCTCTACTAAAGAAAACCAAGATGGTGCCTTCACTGTAAAAATGCTTCTTTACGTAAAAAGTAATGTCTAATACCCTCAAATTAATTTTCAATTTCAGTTTAAGGCATGGATCTTGGTTTGAATATAAATGCCCCTGGAAAAGACAATACTTTGGAAGGTTCTTTATATTTTATATCTTAATGTTCATGAGGTTCAGATACTTTTCTGCAAGTGGGTTTTAGAATAAGAGACAAAGAAAAAAGGATAGGAGAAATATGCATCTCAGAGGACTTAGGAGATGGTATCCTCAAGAAAGGATGAGTGGGCAAGATATTTAAGCAAATTCCTCCTTCATCACAATCTCATGCAGGGCTGCCCCAATACGTACACATTTATTCATTTTTTTGACTAGTCTTAATTTGGCACCTACTATATTCCAGGTAGTACACTAGGCTCTGAGGGTACAAAATTAAACATCATTTATTTGCTGATTTTAGGAATCCTATTCTAGTGGAGGAGGAAGAAACCAACAATCAACAAAACATAACAACAAATGTGTAAGCAAAGATGGTACAGGATTCCACAGGGGCATTACATAGAATAGAAGGACTCTTACCTGCAAACTGTTTCTGGAGTTAGAATCTTTATTTTTGGAACATGATAATGATACTTATTTGGTATAATGCATTTTGGATCCAGTCAACCATTGCTGTCCTGACATTATCAGCTCTAGGAAGGGCTCAGGATCTGATGCCAGCAAAGTTGAAAATATTTTAATATCTGGTCAAGTCAGCTGCTCTGACAGCAATTGATTTGCTGAATGTCAAATCAGTTAACTCTGGAATTTAATGGATTTTAATAAGGTTTGGGATGGGATAAATCTAAATAATGTTTGAATAAGTATTTACCAATTTAGCTTTTTGTATTTTGGTTAAATAGAAGGACCATCTCTAAATACAGATTTACATCATGGGCATGAAGGCAGCACCACTCTTCATTTTATGGATTATAATATGCCTTGACACAATCCAGGGAATTTGAAGGTAGAGTTGACACTCCATCATTTGCTTGTACGGTTGTGTCTTTTCCTAAAACTGAACAGTGTAAGCAGGGGGTGATTATAGATGTTAACTTTGATGCTGCTGACATTTGTCACCTTCTGTCATAACCTTAACATTATTTAAGCATATTTGTGGAAGGCCTTCCTGATTGTTCAAAGCACAACCTAGAATTCTGAAATGTACAGGCTCCTGTAACATTTGCTCCATCAGCAATCAACACATCAGATTTTCTTTGAGAGGTAAATATTATGTGTCATGTTCCATAGGGGAAAACATTAAGAACTGCTGTGGCATGGCCTTTGATAATTTTTTTCCCCTATTTTTCCTTTGTTTTAGAGGTTACTTACATCAGAAACAAAATAGGCTGTGAATTTCTCTTTGTCCTTCATCAATCAAAGCTGATCAATTATAAGACCAGGAAAACTGGATCACAACTCCAAGCTACATGGTCATATTACATTCATATTATTACTAAAAGTCACATCTATATTCCAGACTGGGATACTATAACCCCTTTGTCATTTTCCAATAAAAATACCATACCAAATAGGCCGAGCACACCGTAATTAGCAGCTGGCGGAGAAAGCTGTAAATCTGTATGAGTTCTGAACGATTTGCTTACATTGTTGCTTTGTTGACAAATGATGCTGTACATGTTAATGTTCCTGAAATGTCCCCATTGCACCTGACGTGCCAATAAATGCCAGCCAGCTGTATGAATTATGGAAATAAGATTTTTGTTTATGAAGGTATCCCAGACATTTATTTTACAGCATTCCTCTCGACAGATTTAATGTCTGGAGTTACATTGAGAAGATATTTGCTACCTGACATAATGGATAATGGAAACTTTAAAGGCTCTTTTTTCCTCCTTTTAATGATGAGATTAATACATCTATACACGCACACACATGCACACACATATATATGTATTTTAACACTTACCTTGTGACTTCATAATTTGCTGTTTATTTTTAAACATCACACATTCCTGCTTAAGAGTTAAATAATATATCAGTTTCCAATTAATAGTATAAGGGGATGAATACTTAGAATTATAGACCAATAATTTTCATTTCCATTTCAATCATTTTTGTAATGTGCATGTAAATAGCACATAAATATTTTGCACAGATTATATTATTTTGCATTTGTTGATCTATTACTTTATTGTTGGTTTAAAAGAGCTTTACTTGTGGGTGTTTCTTTTATATATTCATGGGTATTTAAGATAAGGCTCTGTAGAAGTTAGCACTCAATAAATAGTTTTATCTCTAATATACTTTAAAGTAATATATGCTATGGCTGGGAATTCTACAGACTTTACCTCATTGCCCATTGTACCATTTAAACTCCTTATTCAGATGGGAGATTTAATTAATGCAGTATTATGAAAGAGTTCTCATATAAGATAAAAATTACCTGATCTCATTATCATAAAATAACCACTGGTTCTGAATCCTGTTAACCTAACAATAAAATAAATTAGATCATACTCATGTAAAAGCCTTGTCTTCTAACATCAAAATAAAATGTATAATTCCCAGATGTGAATGCCAGTCTTCTCAAGTTTTGATCTTCAAAACATTTGTGTAATAGAGGCTCACTATCATCTTTAAATTATTCCACTTTGCCACAGGTCAAAGGTAATTAGAAATTATGATTCCTGGGTGATAGCCATTTTTTGTTTTCAGGTTCACTGCTAAGGAATGGATTGAATCAATACCTAAACCAGCTTATAGGTAGGTGTCCAACAAGCATTTGGGTTTGAACATTGAACTACAAATGATTTGCCATATCAAGCGTCTTGTATTTTAGGGAAGACGCCAATGAGTCTTATGTGAGTGACTGGCTGCATGATTTTTACCTGGATTAAATTATTTAGTTGATTTTTCCACATATAGGCCAATGTCCCTTATGAGTCCAATTTGTCCACAAAAATGCTTGATATGCTTTCCCACATCGTTTTCAGGTTCTCCTATGCTATCTAAACTCTCAAGCAGCAGTAGAGCAAAAGTGTCTCTTTACGGAACTTTGAACAACGGCGCCAATGGGATGATGCATATATAAATAGAGAGAAAAGTCAAATCACCTTTGTGACCAAAAGCAATTCCCTTTGAATGTTTCTTTCCCCACAAAAGAATCCAGATGGCAAAAATGATGCTTAAATAAATGTTGGCTACAGCTCAATTCTTCTGGTTCATATTGGCTACTATACAAATGACACTCACATTTCTATATTAACCATTTCACACGTTTTGTATAAAGCGTAAGTTAAGTGTCCAAGGGCCCCTTGTGTTCAAAGAGTTAAGTCTTCTCTTCTTGGCATAGCTGCTCTAGTCTGCATTTGCTCAAAGGAGGATTAAGGGTAATGTGCAGCAGAGGAACAACTTAAGGAGACCTGGACTATATCTCTCCCCTCAATATACCTGTACAATGACAAACACAGGGCTGCAGACTCCACTCTCCAATTCTCTTTCGCATGCATGGAATTCATTGAAACTAATGGGAAGGAAATTATAGTCATCTCACAGGTCTCCTAACTATAGGTTTCTATATGGATAAATTTAACTTGTCAAGGTTTCTTACAGAATGACACAACTAAAGTCAAATAGCCAACTAAGAATAGCAGAAAAACCTAAAAGTATTCAATTCCCCCATTTCAGTTAAATAAAACCAGATACATCATAGGCAAAGATCAGAGTTTGACTGGAGATTTTCCAAAATGATGCTATAATTTCTTGCTGAGTTATGAAGTTAAACACATATAAAGTAATAAATTTCTGAACAAAATAAAGACACTTCACTTATTATATGAGAGTATAATTTTTAAAATGAATTGTTTATAAACAAATGAGGATATATTAGGATTGGCAGAAAAAAATGAGGCAATTATTGAATGGTATTTAATTGTCATTCAGAAAGGGCATATTATCCAGGAAACATTGAATTTAATAAATAATATTTGAAACAGAGATATGGAGTATAGTGCTTTATTTGTACAAAATAAAGTGATAAAATCATGTTTCTTCAGACACAAATCCTTCTCAAAATAGAGTTATAAAAATATTATCCTGGCCGGGAGCAGTGGCTCACAACCGTAATCCCAGCACTTTGGGAGGCTGATGTGGGTGGATCACCTGAGGTCAGGAGTTCGAGACTAGCCTGGCCAACATGGTGAAACCCCATCTCTACTAAAAATACAAAAATTAGCCAGGCGTGGTGGCAGGCACCTGTAATGCCACCTACTCAGGAGACTGAGGCAGGAGAATTGCTCGAACCCAAGAGGCGGAGGATGCCTGAGCCAAGCTTGCGCCATTGCACTCCAGCCTGGGGGACGAGAGCAAGAATTTGTCTCAAAAAAAAACTTATCCCAGAAACACTTGCATAATAATAATAATAATAGTAGTCATCTATTTCACTTGAGTTTCATATTAAAACTTTATAAATTAGGAAGTATTATTAGCCTTATTTTATAGTTAAGGAAGCAGAGCCCTGAAGTATTTTAACCAATTCAAGGCTGTGACACTTGCACAGCATGGCATGAATTTACCCCAAACCACTGATTCCAGGATCCACATTTTTAAGCAAATGTTGTTTTGTGCATAGAAATGAAATGAATGGTCTGATTGTCACAATCTAATATTATATTTAACGCATATGTTTTGGAAACTTTACTGAAAAATAGAAAGCAAAATCAAGTTGATTGGGGAAGAGGATCCTCTGGATAGAAATTAGTTGGAAAGGATTAGTAGGAAAAATAATAAAGTAACTGTGAATGGTGAGTTAGACACGTAAGCACCAAATTGTGTACTTTTGGAAATTTACAACATACATATTTTTAGCTCCTATATACACATGATATCCCAAATTCATGGAGTTCTCACTAGGAGAATAAGGACCTGGATTGGATGACTAATTTTTATGAAGAAATAACTCCTGGGTAGGAAATAAATGATAAAAAGAAAATCTGTGTTTCTCAAATGAGGTTATCATCTGTAATAGGTACTGAATCGAGAGAGAGAGAAAAGATACATGTATTAATTACTAAGTCTTTGAAGTAGCAGCAACAAGAATACTCACCACTTCATAAAAAATGTGCAGCTATACATGGCACACATCCAAACCTTAATTTTTTGCCAATTAATAAAAAACATTCAATAACAAATATCCATTGGAAAAACATCTAGTGAAGGCCCAAGTAATATACTAGATGCTGTTAGTGATAAAATAAAAGACACACCCTGCCTTCAGGTATCTTGTAGTCTACTAGAAAATAAAGATAATAAAACAGAAACATTATAGAAGGTGATTCTGGAAGGATTTCTAATCAGGACTTAGATTCCATAAAGATACCCAGGAGGAGTGGATGGGTGGGGGTGGGGAAAAGAAGGGGCCAGGCAGCTGAGGCCTGATGTTCTTTATGCAGAGGTCAAGAGAGCAGTGACCTGGAGGAGAAGAGTGAGAGCTAAAGTGGCTGTTGTACCAAATCTTTTCATTTATCCCGATACTCATACAGCAGTTATTAAACTCCTATCATGGCATCAGTCTTTGAGGATATAGTGGTAAGACTGCAAGACCTTCTGTTCATGGAGAGAGACAGACAGGACTACCAAACAAGGTAGCTTTGTGCTGTAATACTATGAAGAAAACAGAGCAAAAGTGTGTGCTAAGTGATTCTGGGCTACTTTTTAACTGGAAATTAAAGAGAAACAGAAATTTTGCCTGTTAGCATTGCCATCCACTCTGGATGATTGTGAAAAATTAAGAAAATATTTAAAAGATAGTGTTTTCTCTCAAGAAGGAGAAATGGGGCATGCACGTGGAAATGAGCTAAATAGCTGGGGTATGGATATTCAGGTGAACCAAGGGCACTAGAAAGCAGTGACTGCTTCATGGAGCAAATACAAAATGAGTTTTAATCCTTACTATCTTCATTGACATTTTTCTGTGCAAGTCAAGTGTTGTGGTTGAGACAGGCAAAAAGCAGATATTAGAAATGACTTAGACTTGTCACCTTCGGAAAGCAAATGCAGTCAACTTCTATAAGCAGTAGAGTATATGGAGAAGAAGTAGATCTCTTGGAGCAAAGATAAAATTTCTCTATCATTCCAGTGACCAGTGACTACTTAAGTGGAGGTATATATTTAGGCAATGAAAATCACACTTTGAATGATATGTTGAAAGGAGAAAACTAAGGGTTAGAAATGTAGGTATGAGAATAATTTGATTGCAAGTGATGCTTGAACTCTGCAAGTTTTCTGAGGAAGTAGTGGGTAGGGAAGAGGACCCAAAGGTGAGTTTTTTTAATGCCTAGTTTAATAGGTGAAATAATGAAGAGGAATCAGCAAAAGGGAACTTAAAGCCTTTTAAAAGTCTTGACCCAATGTCTTGAATCAGGAAGTAGGTTATAAAAAGGGCAGAGAAAATAAATGTCAGCTGGTTGACAACAAACATGAAAACAAATTTATTAAAGAGTATAGAAAACTTGCCCAATCCAAAAAGCAGAGGGTTTAAACTGGGCAGAAAAGAACCAGTTCCAGAATCATTTATTGCTTAACACAGTATGGGGGATGTTTATTTGTGGGAGAATTCCTGATGGGCATGCCCAGAGCGTATACAAGTCGATTTAACTAGCTAAAAATTTCCATGGGATACTATGCAGCTGCAAAAAGGAATGAGATCATGTTCTTTGAAGGGACATGGATGAAGTCGGAAGCCATCATCCTCAGCAAACTAACACAGGAAGAGAAAACCAAACACTGCATGTTCTTACTCATAAGTGGGAGTTGAAATGAGAACACATGGACACAGGGAAGGGAATGACACCCACCAGGGCTTGTTATGGGTGGGGAGCAAGGGGAGGAAACTTAGAGGACAGGTCAATAGATGCAGCAAGCCACCATGGCACATGTATACCTATGCAGCAAACCTGCACGTTCTGCACATGTATGCTGAAACTTAAAGTAAAAATTAAAAAAAAAAAAATGTACACCTGTCTCTTCTACTCACAAAAGCAAATTGGGATGCAGTGGAGTATGCCATTAAAAAAATAGAAAGCTTAAATTTTCTCCAATATTTAGAAAAAGGCAAATACATAAGTACTTAGAGCAACTGAGATGGCTTCTCCATAAAGTAATAAAGGGAAGAAAGTTAGATGGAGGCGTAGACAGCAGGTGCCATTGGTTTCCAGAGCTCCTGTCCAAAAGGTACTGTAAAACATGACTAAAATCTAATGAGTGGGAGGAATTTATATTATTAGAACTTCTGTTAGGGAGACAATTACATAGCCTTCTTTGATAAGCTGTTTGGACAGAAGAAAGAGGGCTAAAATTCTAAATGATTATCTTTGAGTAGAAAGAAAACATTGTTAGATCGTCTTTAAGGAAGGTGAGTCCAGTTAAGAGAAAGGCTTTTGATTTAATGTGTTCAGTTAGTTGAGGTGCTAACAACGGTAGACTTCTTTTCTGCTCTTCTATCACTCAGTATTAGGGATTGTCTCTCAAAAAACTTAAAAAATATAAATATCGCTTTAATGAAGAGACAAATTATTGACTTGCTCTGGAGGTCAAATGACCATAGTGAAAAGTCTGCAGCCTACTAGGAGTGTCCACAGGTCTCCATTCAGTTCTGATGGAAGGGCTGGTATTCCAGAAATGACTGTGAAAGAGAGAAGACAAAGGAAAGGAAGGTCTTCATCCTTCATTATGGGAAGGGAAAAGTCAACTAAAGCAAGGGATATTCAGCAAAGATAATAGATTTGATTTGTTTAAAATAATTCAATAGAAAGAGGCTTTTTTTTAAAGGAATGTTTGAAGTAAGACCAAAACACAATGGCACAAACTTTAGGAGTCCACAAGAGCTCAGGTCATAAATTATTTCCAGTGAAAGCATCAGAACTAATTTCTTTCAAAACATTCCCAAACCAACAAACACTGAAAAGTAGAGAGTCACAACACTAACAATACAACCTTCAATCTTTTATAAAACAAAATAAAACAGCATCAAACCATACACAGTCATATGTACTGTGAAATACTGTAAAAATAGAAATCAAAGTCTACACCAAGATGAGGGAAGAATCTGAGAGCCAACACAAACTTCAAAAATGGCAGAAGAAAGAGGTTTCCTTTAAAGGGTCATGGTTTCAAGAGTAATATCTGATAATCTGATTAGAGTCTCAGGACATAAGAATGGGTGTGTCCTATGAGTAAGGAAATGCCCTAGAAATTTCATGCTGCAGAAAGTCAAGGGAGGTGGTACTGAAGGCAAACTAATTTTATGGTCCATTCCTCAGGATCATCACATAGGAACAGTGCCAAAGAGGAAGTTGCGTGAAAGAGGAAGAGGAAACAGAAATTTCTAGATTCTGACACACAGAGCTGTGTTGGAGGGAGGGAGGGGAGAGAATGGAGGGGGGGGGGGGAGAGAGAGAGAGAGAGAGAGAGAGAGAGAGAGAGATTGAGATTGAGTAAAATGGCCCTATTCAAGCGTTAGAATAATTGAGTAAATGGCCTTTTTCAAGAAAAAGTAGCTAATTACAGAAACAGCATGAAATCATCCATTAGACCCAAGTAAAAAGGAAGAAGGGCTATACATCAGAAGATGAATTATTCAAGAAACCAGTGGAGTTCAGACAAATGGTTAACATATAGTTTAAAAAAAAATTATTTACATATTATGCAACAGAAAGAGTGTTTAAATAGAATTGTAAGTATTCAAAAAGATGAAAAGCAGTGGGTAGAGCTCTGGAAATTAGTGGAATTAAAAAATCCCTATAAATGTCAAAGTAGAAGCAAAATAAAATATGCATGAATGAAAACACAGAATGGTATACAAACTAGAAGAAATTATATACAATGAAAAGAAAAAGATTAAAGACATAAAATATGTCTATAGTTTTAGTATTTTGATAAAAGTGATTACAGTTCATAAGAAAAATAGGACTAGTTCTCTTGAAGAAGAGAACAGAGCAAATGTAACAGAAAAAAATATTAAAGATGTAATAGAAGAAAAGTTTTAAAAATACAGAAGGACTTAAATTTGCTTACTAAAGTGACACACTTAGTCCCAGGAAAATTTGATGTAGAACAATTAATCTAACAAATCCTAGTGTAGCTACTAAAATTTAGGAATGAAAAATATGCCATATGGTGTTCCAGGCAGCACAGGTAAATCATACTAACCAAGGGAATGGTGGTGGGAGGAATGACCTCAGAGAATTTCACAGCAACACTGAGTGCTAGATGAAAAAGTGTGCAAAATTTAGAGAAATTTAAATATAGATATATGATTTTATACCATGACATGCTCTTCAAGTACAAGACCATTTGCAGATACTGTGAAACATTCAGAAACTAGAGAGTAGCCTAACCATGACACTTTCTGGAAAAGTAACTGAATGTTCAAATCTAATAAACACAAAATTACAGCAAAGTACTTTCCCTTACAGAGAAAACTTGGTAAAATAACCAAGGGGTGAACACATTTCCTGTGCAGCATAGAACAAGACCAAACAATATTGGGGATATACTTATAAATGTAAATAATATGACATTTTCAACAATAAAATCATAAATAACTTGGAAGACTATCTGGAAGGAAGAATAATTGTACTAATTTCTTCATCAATGAGGAAAGAAAGATTTGGTCTAAAATAAAAACACTTTTTTAAGGGCTCTAAATTCTTAGCATTTTTCTTAAGGTTAGGTTATCTTTCAGAAACTAATATTTCTTGGGTCAAATAAACAGTTATTTGAAGTTCAGTCATTTTTCAAGTTCATTTAATTTCTTTTTCTTCTTAAAGTTCAAGTACAACTAAACATAAAACATTTTTGCTAAGAAATAACCAGCGGCAGAATCATATTTTTATCTATTCATCTCTATCCATCTCTCTATACCAACACATAGGGCCATCTAGAATGGTGTTGTTCACTAAATATTAACATATTTATTTGTGTTTATATTTATGTATGTGTTTATGAAATGACTAGATGATGTAATTTTTCTTTGTATATTTTTGTATTATTTAAATTGTATAGCAGTTAGTTAAATATTCTTAAATATAGTTTGTAAATATACTTTTGACAAGTTTTTGGGTATTCTTTTGACAAACAGCAACATAGTTGTATAAGATCAGGCTGGGGTGTTTTTATAATTCTCTACTCAATCAATATATAATTATAAGAAAAGGCATGGAGCTGAGAAAATCTCTGCATTCTTTTAGTTTTAGACATCTATGGAATTGTGAACTTCCTGTGGGATTTATCTTGCATTTATCTAAATTTAGAAAGAACAATTTAAACCTAGGGATGATTTTTTAACACCCAGTATGTTTCTGATCCATCTCTCTACATCTTTATCCATATGTTTAGAAAATGTTTTAACAGTAAAAAGTAAAATACATGTATAAAGATATTAGCAAGACATTCCAAAGTCAAATATAAATTATTTGGGCCAATTTATAATTATAAATTTTACCTGCCATTGGTTCTGATGTGACCATATTTTATTTTCCAAATTATTCAGAAATATAGATCAAAAATCTTGCACTGAGAATAAAAGATGCATTATGTTGGTGCAAACATAATGGCCAAACTGCAATTACTTTTGCACCAACCTAATATGACCTAACTTACTCACATTCATAAAGATTGCTTTGCAGAATTCCAGTTTGACTTCAATTAGCTTTTGTAGATATGTATTATGTTTCAATATTGTTGTTGTTGTTGTTGTTTCGACAGAGTATTGTTCTGTTGCCCAGACTGGAGTGCAGTGGCATGATCTTGGCTCACTGCAACTTCCGCCTCCCGGGGGTTCAAGCGATTCTCCTGTCACAGCCTCCCTAGTAGCTGGGATTACAGGTGCCTGCCACCATGCCCAGCTAAGTTTTTTTTTTTTTTTTTTTTTTTTTTTTTTTTTTTTTTTTTTTGAGACGGAGTCTCGCTCTGTCACCCAGGCTGGAGTGCAGTGGCCGGATCTCAGCTCACTGCAAGCTCCGCCTCCCGGGTTTACGCCATTCTCTTGCCTCAGCCTCCCAAGTAGCTGGGACTACAGGCGCCCGCCACCTCGCCCGGCTAGTTTTTTGTATATTTTTAGTAGAGACGGGGTTTCACCATGTTGGCCAGGCTGGTCTCGAACTCCTAACCTCAAGTGATGCACCCGCCTCGGCTTCCCAAAGTGCTGATATTACAGGCATGAGCCACTACACCCGGCCTATTGTCAGATTTCTAAATGCCCTAATTATCCAGATTACATTGCAATAACATGGCTATTCTCTTCTAGAGTTTTAAATCTGCCAGAATGCTACAAGTGAACAAATTGTGAATATCTAGATACCTTGATATCAAAGAAGATTGGTCTTTACTGCTGATTCTCTGGCCAGCTTTTCATCTACCCTGTTGGGACAGCTTTGTTTAGGTAATTTTAGACACTTGCTTTCAGTGTTTTGAAACTGCAATATAATGCAGTTTAACAGTTCAAAACACATGAATGGTTACTCTTGGGTGACATTTTCTCATTTGGTATATATTAAATCTATCAGTCAAAGGAGAATGCAAGCTAAAATGTTTCCATTTTAAAATTCCAAAATTTCCAAATTTACCTAGAAGAGTTTCACTTAATTTAGCTAAAAAGTAAAGTTTAGTTGAAATTGTGAGAAATGACAGAACAATCTGGTTTTCTTAACCAATAAAATGCCAAAAAATTGGTGGTAGACATTGAACTATAAAATTAGTATTCTGTAGTAATTGGTTCAAATATAAAAACATAAAACCTTGGAGAACTCCTATTTACTCACAATTATTTCTGAATAAAAGTAGTAGTTTGTCTGTTCACAAAAGGTCTTCCAGGCTGAGTTTAACTTGATCATGTTTAAATAAACTCACACAAAAATCTTAGAAATGTCCCAAACAGAACCTAACTCCCTACAGCAATTTTTGGTTTCTCTAAGAATTCAGAAGCGTTGGCTTAAGCAAATTTCATTACGGAAATCCACACCATCTACCTTTTTGGCCTCTTCCACCCCCCATTTTTGTCTTTATGAATGCCAGCAATATCCATCATGAGTAACTCAACTTTCTATAAAAGTAACAGTTTGTAAAAATCTGTAAAACTAGTACTGGGAACAAACAAATTAAACAAATGACAATGTTATACAACAAAACTGCTATTATCTTCCTCTGGTAGAAGAATTGCTGCTTCTGTGGGACTAATACATCTTGCCGGAACAATTTTAAATAATATGTAACATATGGAGTCAGCTTTTATTATTCTTCTCAAAGACGACAATTATATTTATGTGATAAACTGTTCAGTGTCGGTAGCGTAATACTCATATTACTGGCCACTTGAAGAATTCCTGACCTGTTCCTATGTGGATCTGCAACTCACTTCTTTTGAAACTCCTCTTACATTTTAAGCCCCATCTCTTAGCAATGGTGCTCATATGCCCCTTTAGCAAGATCAGGAGAGGGGCCAGCTGTACATGCGACCAGTGGAGAAATGATTTTCCTGCACTAGACATAGCCAATCTACACTCATCCCTCCCTTTCCACACTTTTTCCATCTATACAATTTCCATCTGAGTGTTCCCATATCCCTGAAGAAAAACTGGGACTCAACCTGAGCCAGTTTTGGGAGAATGAAAGAAAAACAGCTTTCAAGATTTAGCTTTGCTAAAGGAGCTATCAATCTGGTGTTAACCATGAAAAGTTTTTGAAGTACTGTCTCCTCCTCACCCATTGGCAAGCTGGTATGAGATATGTTTTATATGACTTTAAAAGAAGTCTTTGGGGAAAGAGAGACGCCTGTAGACATCTGCCGAGTTGCCTTTCACAATTCATCTAGAAATGCTCAATAAAAGTAGAAAAAAGTTTGTCTCCACATCTTTTAGTTCTGCTGTTCCCAACCCACATGGACTTTCTGAAGGAGAGAAATGAATTTCCAAATTGTCACTTTGGCTCACTCATCGGTTGCCACTGTGTGTTTAGATAACACTTGTTAAAAAGTGATGGAGTTTGCTCTGCCACCTCATGCTTCTGTAACGAATCTCTTACAGAGTATCGGTTGGGGCAGGATTTATCAATGCCCCTCCTCATTGCCCCACAGAGTGAGTTGAATAATTCTAATAATCAAAAGCACAGAGTCTGCATCTAGTTTGGAAATGAAACCATGGGTAATTTTCAAAAGTAGTGCCCTCGATTTTTGATGAACTGTCACAGAAACAGGAATTACCACAATTCAGAAATCACATCCACTAACCGACAGGGATCAGCATCTGTGGATGATTTCTTCTAACCTACTACCCTCAAATTTCTTCCCTGCCCCCCTAATAAAAACACACCCTTTTGCCTCATGCTTCCAATTTAGTGCAATCATGCCTCTTACTGGCCATTGCCTTGCAGGACAGCAGCTGTCAAATACACAGAGGCAAAGTATGGGGGTTTGAAACATAAAGCCTCATAATGTGAAAGACATGCACATCTTATATTACGTCTAATATTAGACTCCAATGAGGCTGCTCAGTCTGCAGAAGCAAACACTCTTCACATCATAGACACTTGAAATAAAAGAGTGCTAAATGGCACTTACCACTTTCCAGAGTCTTTAGAGATAATGTCATTCAGGAAAAGAAACTGACCTCTTCCTTCCTCCCTTTACCCTCCCCACCAATGAAATGATTGTGAAAGAGAAGCTCCAATCCTTGGAAGGTTTTAAGGAATTGTCTTTGAAGATGAGAGTTTTTGCTTTTCCAAAGATTTTGGGGATGGGAAGTTGGGGGAGATGACAGAGAACAGGAACAGAATGTGCCATTTCTTGAGTTGAGACAGCTACATTCCAAGTATAACCTACATTTTTTTCCCAGTAACTCATTTAAGACCTATTTATTTACATCATTGTACTAATCCCTCTGCCAGGCAGTAGGGGTAAAGGTAACAAGCCCTCCCTACTTGCTATTAGGGAATTCAAGCTCTCGAAGTGAGAAGGTAAATGACTATACAGTACTAAATGCTATGGCAAACGCA
Source organism: Chlorocebus sabaeus (assembly GCF_047675955.1). Classification (NCBI taxonomy): domain Eukaryota; kingdom Metazoa; phylum Chordata; class Mammalia; order Primates; family Cercopithecidae; genus Chlorocebus; species Chlorocebus sabaeus. Next base: position 30,847,534 of record NC_132913.1, on the reverse strand, counting down.
TGGATAAAATGAAGGAAAACCAGAGGAGAGAAGGAGAGGTTGCCTCTGCCTGGGAAATTTAAGGACAGTTTCAGAGAGGTGATGACATATTAGCTTGATTTTGAAGGATGAATAAGAGATTTGTAGGTGGGTGTGGGGCTGTGGGGTCGAAGGGCACTCCAAGATGTGACTGCAGTGTGGGCAATGACACATAGTCATGCACTAGCTGGCACAGCAAGTTGCTTGTTTGCCACAATGAGCCCAGTTCTCTGTAAAGTGAAACTATAAAAAAATGCAGCTTCTCTAACCTTTATGGCATATTGAGATAAATGTCACTTGGCACTTGCGTCTTCTGGCTTTTTGTGGAGCTAATTAGTCCATTGAGTATGCCTGAAAATATGGACGGTGTTCAAGCATACCTGTTTGATGCTGGTTACCAATTCTGTGCCTGCAATCAAGTTACTGATCACATTCTACCTCGATTCCTTTAGCTTAAGATGAGAATGAAAATAGAACCTGTTAAGCGGGATTATTGTGATGATCAGAAGATACTACTGTTCAAAACTTAGCGCATACAGTACCTAGCCCATAGGAAGTGTTCAGTATATCTTAGTTATCATTAAGACCATCATTATTAAACATCCATTATTTATAGGCACTTTTCTGCACAGCTTGAGGATAAAAAATATAAAAGTCACATATGATCCTATCCATGAGGTTCTAGATGGTTTTGGTTGGGAAGACAAGGCATAAGTGCATGAATTAGTATAAAGGGAAAATTACATATATTAATTAGAATTATGTACTAATATATTTATAATGATACAGGAAACAAAAAACTAGGATAACTTATTTTAAGGTATTAAAATATTAAATATTTTAAGGTATTAAAATAATTGTGATAAAATGCATATTAAAACTTAAAAAATACATCTAAAAGAAGGATGAGTAAGAAAATGAGCTGAATTCATCACAAGGACTTGGAACCTCAGTAGAGTTTTGAAAAATGGGTTAAGCAAGAGAATTTCAGGAAAAAAAAGAGATCCAGAACACAGAATCTGTTGTCATCAGCAAGTCATTGAGGTGGAAATAAACATACCATTCTCTGCCTGTAATAATTATATTTGCCTGCAGGAGCATAAGATTCATGTTGGGCGTGGGCTGGAAATAATTGGATGTGGTCAGCTTCTGGAGAACATGTTGACCTCTGGAGAAATTTATCTGGCTTTGGTACCAACAGATACAGGAAATCTTTAGTTAAATTTTGTCTTTTCATTTCCTATTTAATTGCAATGGCAAAAATCTCTGAAAAAAGTGACATATTAAATACTCTTTGTTGGGACAACTTCTTTCACCTGTCTTTAGTCCCTAATTAAGTCACCATTACATAAAATGAAGTAGAAAAAAATTGCTCGAGTTTCTACTCCAATTTTAGAGTATGCCATAAGCCTGGTCTGTCGGGCTTGTGTTCACATCATTGAAAACGTAGGGAGAATGAGAAATAAAAAGAACTTTTATTCAACTCCCAGTGTTCTTTCTTAATAAAACAAATATTTCAGTGCTGGTAATGGAGAAAAAAAGCTCTGTGCAGGGAGGGCTGGAAAAGCTCAGAATCTTAATTCTTGCTCACTTAAATGTATACCCCCAAATATTTATTAACAAGAAATCAATCTTCATCTTCTACTTAAGAAGTTACATGATCAGCACTGTCTTCCCTTGACAAAAAGATCTGGCTGATTTACACTAAGTGGGGCATAGCCTTTGGGCAGTCTTCCTGGAAACAGGGATGGATTTGAGTTGCTCCATTTATTCTTTTTGGACCAGCTCCCCTCACGATCATGGGCACACCTATCTGAGAATGCTGGTCTGAATTAAGGGCACAACTGATATCCATGGAACAAAGAGCATCATTTATCCTAGGCATCCTACATCTATCCCAGGAACACTGAGCCCTACCTCAACTAACTAAATGTCATTTTGCAAGGACAGAAAAATGTGGCAGTCAAATTTAAACAGATTCAAATGTGATGAGACAAAGTGCCTATCATTTTGAGTCAGCTACAAGTGTTCTCCTTGCAAACTTGTGTTTGAATTAGTTTTCCATTCAGTAACAAATATTAATCGCAACTTTACACTCTCTGATTTAACCATCCTGAGAAGTTGATGTACTTAGATGCTTCCTATCACATTTTAAATGCTCTCTTAAATATTCAAATTATATAATTATGCTTAATTATGCAATACATTGTATTTGAATACACAATCATAATACAGTTTTGGCATCATTGTCATCTTACAGCATTTGCCTTATTATGCTGTGGCATTTTGAGTATTTCTGATCAAACAGTACAAATGGAACAGGTTTTGCATACTGAGCATCTTAAAACCCACTTTGAAGAGATTTACTATCAATGCACATTTTCTGTTCAGCTGGAAAAAATAAGAACTTTGTAGTGTGTGTCATGAAATGTTAAATATTAATACTATTTAAAGTTAATGGTATGCCAAAGAAAATGGCTAATAATACATTATACAATTAAATGCCTATCATATTAGCTCATCTATTAACAAAATAAAATAGATTCAAACAGAAGAGTTCTGATTTGTAGTTTTTAGCAAGAGTTGCCCATGTGTAAAAACTAAATTATTTATTCAATTTTTAAACTGCTGGATACATCAGTTTGCAATTATTTGCATATTTGAATGCTTTGTCATGTGTCCCTGATACAACAAAAACAGTAAACAGTTTTCTCCTATTGAATAAAAGCATCTTCTTCTGCACACATACCATGAAAAATAACCAAAAATACCAAAAAAGTATCCCCCCTCCCCTTTTTTTTTTTTTTTTTTTTTTTTAAATGTCTAGAGCATCCCTGGCCCTTTGCTGGACTGTGTTTGCTATCAGGTCTTGACAAGATTTTCATCTACATAATTCTACATCATTATTCTGGCCCTCTCAATATTTACCTTTGCCTGTTGAAAGTTAAATCTCTCCTCTTTCACACTCCATGTTGTAATTTTCTATTAAATATCTTGGTGCTTGAATGCCAACATGTACTTAGCTTTAATGATAATTTCTCCTTTTCTTTTCAATGTTGGTTGCCTAAAAGACTTGAAAGCATGTGTTTTTTGCTCCTAAAACATTTCAAAGATTACGTATAAATGAAATACTCAGGACATGTGATGGTCCACACTTATACCTGAGCTAGCAAACCAATTTAACTTGGACATGATTTCCCCTTTCCTGAACCAATCAATTGCTGCGAGGTTTATGTACATCAGCTCCCAAAGCAATTACTGAATGTTTTTTAAAAGTTCCCCAAACCCTGCAGAATTAATTTATCTGAAGAGTTTTAAGCATGTTCAAAGACTGCTTGCAAGTAAGAGAATTGCCTGAGCGAGGTTTGACATCTCTTCTGATTTGTACAGTATAGCATTTATTGTCTTAACTGTAAAAATTCACTTAGTTGTTGTATAGAGCATCTTATTTCTGAATATCGTGCACAAGCTTTCCTCTGGGGAGTATCCCCCTCCTTTTATGGCAGTTCCTGAATTCTGGATGGGAATCTCCCTCTACCTCCACGTAGGGGGCTTGTTACCTCGTTCTAAGCCAATCGGCCCATTCTATTTCCTTAGCCAAAGTGATTGATTCAGGGATGAGTTAATAACACAATTTTGGTTAATAATAGTCAGGTGCTTTGGGAAAGGAGCTTCCTGAGGGACTAGAAGCAGGGATCGTGTTGATCCAGAACTGCTGGCGGTCATTTTACAACCATAAAAGCCTGAGTATGAAGTCAACAGGGAGGACAGCAGAGCTGAGAGACTGAGAGACTAGGCCTTATGACGCTGTTTAAGGTTCAGAATTTAGTTATGCTTGAAGCTGCATCATTTCCTGATTTTTCCAGTTACCTAAAGGAAAAAAAATCCTTTTTTTTTTTTTTTGTTCCTTAAAATCAGAAGAGTCCTAACTGATTCACTTATATGTTTTATTTTCTGCTTTGTTTCCCTAATGGTGCTGAGTTTTCCAGCTGCAGCATTCTCATATATTAAAAGATCAAATATGTAAAGAAATCGAAAGTCAACATTTCTTTACAGTCCCCAGTGAAGGGGATTACATTTTAACTCATATAAGGAATGGTATACGAGCATGTTCAAAGTCAACGGATGACTTAAATCAAATACTGAAATGTGGTGCAGATGGTAGGTTTCATCTATTTTTTTTCAGGGCCTAAGAATTTGTCTTAATGAAAATAAATCTCACCAACCTGAGCCCAAAGTAAGTGAAGGTAAAGTGGGAAGACTTTGCTTATACATTTCATTGTAGATGTTCTCTATTTCAAGTGATTTGCTTTTATTTTCAAGTTATTTGCAATTAGGATGATTAGTTTTAGCTATAGTTTGATGACAGCTTTGTAGACAGATAGTCTATATGGTCATCAGCAAAAATCATTAATTGGGCTGGGACATTTCTTCAGTGGAGGATTGTTTTGGACTTCCTTTCATTCCAATAGAAATAACCTCAATATATGAACTAGAGTCAACCAAAGTGGTCTACTCATACTTTATATCAAGAAAGAAATTTAGTCAGTGGGTGAAAAAGAGGTGGTAAAATTGTTAAGTAAAATGTGGCTTTTTAATCTAACTCAACTCCCGCTGAGTTCCTTTTTCTTTATAATATAATCCTCCCTTCTTCTGATTCTTCCAATATTTCCTATTCTTTGCTGTATTCCGTCAAAGGCGTGCTAGGCTATATGATATCCTACCAGATTAAAAGATTTATGTTCATGATTATGTCGATAAAATGTAAGCCTCATATGTTATTTGTATAATAGTCAATTTTTCTTAATCCAGTATCTTAAACCGAAAACATAAAGTGCATGGTGGGCATATTCATGCACTCGGTATTTTTTTTCTTTTTAAATAATATCTGTGCCATACATTATTAATGTGATCCATTATGGATGGGTTACAGAACTCTTTCTCACTTATTTAGGACAATGCTTCAGTATCCTTCTTAACACAACCATCTAGTCAGTCACCAAGAAACAATTGTATTTAGTATAAGAGATGAAATCATTTGTCTTTCCTGCCTCAGCCAATGAATTGATTTTCTAATTGTGGCATCTCAGGCACAGTGAAATGCTGGTGGGAAATTATTTTGTAAAGAATTCCCTTCAGTGGCACATAAGCATCCACCTACACTGCTGTCAAATCAGGTTAGTCCATGAGTATTTTAAACGTAGTTAAATAAGAGATAGAGATTTGGGTGTTAATGAACTGTGCTTTTTATAATATCATTTGAATATGGATATACTCAGTGACCTAAGTGAGTTTGTGTTCCACCTCCTCCAGTTTAGATTATTTATAAAATAATTCAGGGCACTTCTTTGTCAGAATAACACATTCCTTCCATCTAGAGAAGGCTAAATTGAGTATTCCACTCTCTGCCTTTTTCCTTCCCTTTTGCCCCCAGAATAAGACTATTAACATGGAAAGCAAAATACAGGCACTATTAGAACGGTATCATCTCTTATTTACTTCACAAAACAGAATACAATATGGGTTGCTGTGAAATACAAATGAACTGTAATCCTCATCAGGTTTGGAAATAATGGATTCAGGCTAACATTTCCAGAAGAAATATGAAGGCAGTATTCTAAATTTCCTATTCTTTCCCAAATGAGTTTGCACAAAATGTGTCGCTAAGAAGAGTAATGTGCCCATCACATAGTGAAATTTCCCACTTGCAAAATGAAAATGAAAAGTCTGCATTTTAGGATGGCATGTTTAAACACATGCACCATGCTGTCCTTACAGTAGGGAAAAGAAAGCTCCCCCTACTGGGGCATAAAAATGCCTCCTCTCTTTCCTGCACCCCATGGCTGCGTCATATGCAGGAAGGCACAGAAACATATAGTCTTCCCATTATCCCTCACAGAATCCTGGTTCTCTCATCAAAACATTACATTTTCCTCATTTTAGTTAATTAAAGGACAGCTGGACGTTTCATTATTGCACCAGTCTCAGCTCTGTCTAGTTGAAATGGGGCATATAAAGGTCTTGGTCCCAAAGACATTTTCACCAGAGATAAACAGTTTTAAAATCCACGCCTCCGATGGAGAAATTTGAAAAAGTAGTAAAAGGAATCTTTAAAGTGTACACATATGTGTGTCTGCGCACAGTTTTTACAACACACAAGTACTTACACATATAGGGAGAGTGAAACTCGGCACATAAGAATTTTCACTGGAGAAATATATATATACATATGTCAGAATGAAGAAATAGAGTTATGTGATTTGCGAGTTGGTATTAGTGATCGAATATTAGCATTTATTGGAAAATCTCTAGAAATGTGAAACTCTCTCTATATATACACACATATATATACACACACACACGTATCTAGTCAACCATCTAGCCAATCACCAAGTATATATATATACACACACACATATACATGTGTGTATATATATATAAGCATAAAAAACTAATGTAAATAGTACATGTAAATGTGAGAAGTTCAGAGATTTGGAGGCATAGTCAAACTAAAGATAAAAATAATTGTTCCCATGACAATACATAAGGTAACACATTTTATCAAGAGGGCAAAGAGGTTTACACTGCAAAGGATTCTAATGAAAATTTTCCTCAAAAGACATTTCTAAGCTTTTATAGTTGACGTGTTTGCTGTCTACAAGAAAAAAAAAATCTATAGTTAACCAAACCTAAAAATATTTCTACCAATTCTAGCTAATGGGAGCGTGGCCGAGGGGATATTTAGCATGTTCCCTATATTTTTTCATGCTTTTACTGTCACTGGTATGAGACACTTTGGGGACACTCCCTGCTCATCATAACCAAGTGGGTAGCCTTTATCAATAGAGAGGATTCGAACAACTGTTGCCTTTAAAATAGGTTTAATTAACGGTTCACCATTTTCAAGAGGACGCTCATATTTTTATATCTTTTTTTCTTTTGAAATAAATCCTAAAGATTGTGGCTCCTTGAGAATCAGTCAATAGACAAGGCACTCTAACATTCTCTCTCCACTAGACTGAGCAAATGACCTGCTTCCAAAGTAGCCTTAAGCTCTTTCAACAATAAAGAAGGTCTCTGGGCTTTGTACATTGGAAACTTGGGTAGTCAAGGTTGCCACCTCTTAGAAATCTGAGGCATTACACTCACGTTGTTTTACAAACCACACTGATTAGATTTTTGATGAGATGATTCCAAACTCTAAGGGGTGTGTGTGAATGAGTGTCAGTTGTGGCTGTAGAGGTAGAGATCAATCATAGATGTTCTTTGCCCCCTTTCTTGTCTTCTTTAATAGGTTCAGGTACCACTATTTGCAGATACAAGTGATTTGGTTTGGCCACAGTCTGGAAACCATCCTTGGTTAGAACCTCCACTGATAATGCACATTTTCAAGTAAGTAGTACAAACAGTCACAGACTAAAAATGACTCAGATTTTTTTCTCCTCCCAATCTTGATTAGACATAAAATATAAGAGAGGCAACCTTTTCTAGAAATGGACCAAATATGCATCTGAACAAACATGGATGGGGAAATAAATAAGATTTGTCACTCATTTCCAACAACTAGAACTGGGTTACCTCTTGTAAAGGAAGAGTACACCTCCAAACCCACTATACTAGGTATGTTGGATCCCATAAAATTTCCAATTACTGCTTCAAAATTTATTGTGCACATATGGAAAATAATACTTGTAAAACAGAAAGGGGTTTGTGCCTTGTGCTGTCAATACTGTGAAGGATGGGGTGATTATAAAGCAAATTAACAATACTTTTAAATGTGCATTCACTTATCTTTCCAATTAAATCCTTGTTAAACAACTGCACAGACAGTAATGGTGCTTCTGCAAAGCACTGATCAAGACAGTTTTATTGTAATTTTTACTCTGTAACAATTAATCAAGTAGGCATTTTCTTTATTATTAAATTATTTAGTTAATAAATATTCTGAATTGGCTAACATATTTGTAGTTTACATGTTATTTTTGATTTTCCTAGAGTGGAACATATTTGGGAGTATTTTCATTTTCTAGCAGAGGGACCATTAATGGATGCGATTTTATAAATTTCTTTTCTCTAGAAGAATAAGAGAAGTCCTTGAAACTTTAAGCCCTTTAAAAACCTTATTTCAACCATTTTATTTTGTAAGGGATGCAAAACACATTGCTTTTAGCAGATAAGAAATGTGAGGTTTTGCTTTAAGGCATCTTTCTGTTGGAGTAAGCATTAAAATTAGCATTTTAAAAGTTCATTAATACCAGTTACAGACTTTTGAGTCATGAAGCTACACTGTAGTTAGCATTTCCATTTCTTATCCCAGTAAAATGAAAAGTACCTGAATATTGTTTCTTCTATAAACACACAAGATGGAATAAATGAAGAAACAGATATAAAGGTATCTATCTAGAGGTATTTTTTAATTTGTTAATTTCCATTTTTGTAATCTAGAGATTTTAATTTATCTAGCTAGTATCTTTTACCACTTTTAAAGTGCTTTGCATGGTTCTCAATATGGCCCTTTGTGTTTTGGTTGTATGTTTTATCTTTTAAAATTTTTATTTAGGGGGGATTCCTACTTAACTAGATTACTAGTGAGAGTAGTGGTTTCGGAAATCACACATGGATTTAGGATTCAGGATGACTGTATTAATTCAGAAGCAAAAATAAACATATGACAGAGACAAGAGTTTCATGAGTCAGAAAAAGAAAATTCCAGGTAAGCCTGGCTTTATAGTTGTCTAAGTGGTGTGATTTGAGGTGAGTCAACATTACTGTTGAAAACACCTTATGTAGAGACTGGAAATCCTCACTAGTTACCTGATTATATGAGGTCTCTTACCTTATATTCACAGGGGTAGCAGGAAGCATGACCTACTGTACTCAGATGAACAAATGATCACCTTAGAAAGTCTGAGTGGACTCTTGAGAGATGGGGATGATAACGCTGAGAACGGGGGAAGGGAAAGGGAGAGGGAGACAGGAATGGGGAAGACAGCTGTGTGCATGGAATATGACTGTGGAGAAAGTGGGCTCAATAAGACTCAGTGTCTTACAGGTGTCAGGGGAGAGGACAGGGGTGATATGAAGGCTCCAAAGGCATACACAGGTGGGTGATGGTTTTAAGCCAGGTAGATCTCTGTGGGGTAGAAGTGTAATGCTGAGTATTTTGGCAACCAGAAATAAGACGATCTGGCAGGCACAGCTTTCCTGAAAGCCTACAATGAAGATGGCACCTGATGGGCATAGGGAGAAAACCAGAGGAAACTGAAAAATAGCTCAGTCTCCAGCATCTAACAGTCAAGAAAAGGAGAGATGTGGCATATGAAATAGACTAAAACCAGTACTGAAACGCAGGGACAACATGCTATGGGAACACAGCGGAAGCAGCAGCTAATTCCTGTTGAGATTTATGCCAAGAATCATGAGATCTGTGTCAAGGAGGTGAGCTCATCTGTCAGCAAAACCACTGATGATGTGCATCTTGCTCTGAAAGACTGTTCTGCTGGGACCTATCAAATAATAATATGCATACATACCCTAGCCCCCAGGACTGATGGGCGATTGAATTCCAACATCCTAAGCAGATAATGGTGAGTGAGCCCCTTATGGTTGCCAGACATGAAAGGCATAGACTAACAAGAGGGAGCAGGGTACTTGCTCAGGAAAAATGTAGCCAGGGAGTGAGGAGACCACAAAAAGACGAACAACCTGTAGAAGTATAAAGGATGAGAAGACGGTGAAACAGCAAGAAAGGCAAATGCCACCAATACCTGCTGCTATTTAAGGGGAATTATTCCATGGGCTTTTTAGAATCCCATGGACATTAGGAGACTGTGGCTGGGCTTTAATGCCACCTTCTCTCTAAATTACCAGGAAACACACAATGCCTTCTCAAAATCTCAGCTGAATGAACAAACGCAACTCTTAGCAACTCATTTAAACTCGTAGGGACTTTAGTTCATCTATTAAGTGGGTAGCTTTCTTACAAAGACTTAGTGAAATAGTATTTCAAGTGCTTTAGAGCAGTAGTCCCCAACCATTTTGGCACCAGGGACTAGTTTGGTGGAAGACAATTTTTTCACAGAGTGTAAGGGGAAGAGTATGTCTTCAGGATGATTCAAGCACATTGCATTTATTGTACACTTTATTTCTATTATTATTACATGCTCACCATAATGTAGAATCAATGAGAATCTCAAGTTTTTTTTTTTTTTCCTGCAACTAAACACTCCCATTTGGGGGTTATGGGAGACAGTTACAGATCATTAGGCATTAGATTCTCATAAAGAGCATGCAACCTAGATGCCTCCCATGTGCACTTTGCAGTAGGGTTTGTACTCCTATGAGAAACTAATGCCACTGCTAATCTGACAAGAGGTGGAGCTCAGGAGGTAATGCTCTCTCACCTGCCACTCACCTCCTACTGTGCTGCCAGGTTCCTAACAAGTCATGGACTAGTACTGGCCTCTGGCCCAGGGGTTGGAAACCCCTGCTTTAGAGAACTTAAGTACTGACATTCTCTTGATATGTTCTGTAAATTCTACTCTGTTAAAAAAAAGGATTGACCTGTTTGAAACAAGACATATCTTTTCTTTTCTTCTTTTAATATTTGTTTTAATAATAAATATGTATAAATTACAGGAAATTGGGAAGGTGTTTTGAAAAAAGAAGACAATAAAAATCACCAATACCTAATGCTAACATTTTATGTATTTCTTGCTATTGTTTTTGGAACTGAGTTCAATAGTACGCAGTGAAAAATTGTTCACTTCGAGACTGATCTCTAGCATGTGCAAAATTCCTCACCTTCTTTAATAGAAAAATGGTCCAACTCTGGATGGAATCAATCAATAAATTAAAATGTGTAGTGCTTCTACAAGTGCAAGATATTCTTCTGGGTAAAGTAGGAGAGATAGATTTAAAAGATATGAACTCTGCCTTTAAGAAATGTTTAGTGTGTTGAGTAGATAAGTTATGTGATTTTCACTAGTGATATATAACATCATACACAATATGAGATTATTGTAAATTGAGTAGTTGAAGCTGTAAACATAGGTTTTAAAATAAGGAATGATTCTTGTGGCTTGTGGGGGTGGTGGTTCCAAGAAAAATTTGAGTGACATTTAAATAGTCAAAGAAGAAATTGAGATAAGTCCTTTCTTTATAAAATATTCTTTCCTTTAAAAAATGTTATACTTCATTATATCACAATAGGTTTTTTCGTTAGGAAAAACCTAAGGACACATTTAGATATAACTTCCACATGGTATAGCATTTTCCATTGTAACAGATTCATTACATCATGGGATTGACTCATCTTAAAAGAAAAGATATTCTTGCTTTAAAGATAATAAAATTGACCTGGGGAGGTCAAATGACTTGGGCAAGACAACACAATTATTAAGAGGTGACATGGAAATTGACCTAGGCTTTCTAACTCCTCGGCCACTCTTCTTTCTACACTTTATTGCTTAAAGGAAATGGTTTAAAAGGCCTATGGAAAATAAGACAAGTAGAATATGAAGTTTTCCCTCATATAAATCAGTCGCCATTATTATAGCTTGACTGTGCTACTGTAACAACCTTCTAATTGGTACCCTGCATCTACTCTTTCCCCCTACAATTCATTCTCTTAGCCAATGGAATAATTTAAAAACAAATAAATAAGTTCAGGTAATTTTCTGCTTACTGCTGCCCTACATCTCACTGACCTTCCATTGAACTTAGAATAAAAGCCAAGCTTCTAATCATGATTGGCAAGGCCTACCTGACCTGGCTTTGCCCATCCCTCTGGCCTTCTGTGTGTCCTGATCTCACAGAAGCCCTCATTCCCCAGAACCAGTTTCCCTGCTTTGCACTCCCCCCACATCTCTCCATGCCTCCCTGCTTCCTATCAGATCAAGGGTCTATTCAAATGGCTCCTCCTCAAAGAGAACTTTTCAGGTCGTCTAATCAAGGGCCACCTCACCCGTCTCCATCTGTCATTCTCTATTACATCATAACCTTGATTATAATTTCTGATACCATCTGAAATTATCTTGTATATTTATTACGTATCTCTTGACACCAAAATGGATGATCCACCAGAGCCTGATTTTCCAAGGCTCTCTTTGGTACTCAGAAGAGAGCCTGGTTCACAAAAGGTTTTTAAGAAATACTTATGAATGAATAAATCCCCATTTGAAGTCTTCCTTTAGGCCAATGTTTTAGGCCTTTTTAAAAAAATTATTATACTTTAAGTTCAAGGGTACATGTGCACAACGTGCAGGCTCGTTACATAAGTATACATGTGCCATGCTGGCTCGCTGCACCCATCAACCTGTCATTTACATTAGGTATTTCTCCCAGTGCTATCCCTCCCCCTGTTCCCCACCCCATGACAGGCCCGGGTGTGTGATGTTCCCCACCCTGTGACCAAGTGTTCTCGTTGTTCAGTTCCTACCTAAGAGTGAGAACATGTGGTGGTTGGTTTTCTGTCCTTGCGATAGTTTGCTCAGAATGATGGTTTGCAGCTTCATCCACGTCCCTGCAAAGGACATGAATTCATCCTTTTTTATGGCTGCATAGTATTCCACGGTGTATATGTGCCACATTTTCTTAATCCAGTCTATCATTGATGGACATTTGGGTTGGTTCCAAGTCTTTGGACTTGGATACCAAAGTCCAATTCACAATAATGTGAATAGTGCCGCAATAAACATACATGTGCATGTGTCTTTATAGTAGCATAATTTATAATCCTTTGGGTATATACCCAGTAATGGGATCACTGGGTCAAATGGCATTTCTAGCTCTAGATCCTTGAGGAATTGCCACACTGTCTTCCATAATGGTTGAACTAGTTTACACTCCTACCAACAGTGTAAAAGCATACCTATTTCTCCACATCCTCTCCAGCACCTGTTGTTTCCTGACTTTTTAATGATCGCCATTCTAACTGGTGTGAGATGTTGTCTCATTGTGATTTTGATTTGCATTTCTCTGATGACCAGCGATGATGAGCATTTTTTCATATGTTTGTTGGCTGCATGAATGTCTTCTTTTGAGAAGTGTCTGTTCATATTCTTTGCCCACTTTTTGATGGGGTTTTTTCTTGTAAATTTGTTTAAGTTCTTTGATTGCAAAAATTTTCTCCCATTCTGTATGTTGCCTGTTCACTCTGATGGTAGTTTCTTTCATCATGCAGAAGCTCTTTAGTTTAATTAGATCCCATTTGTCAATTTTGGCTTTTGTTGCCATTGCTTTTGGTGTTTTAGTCATGAAGTCTTTGCCCATGCCTATGTCCTGAATGGTAGGTTTTCTTCCAAGGTTTTATGGTTTTACGTCTAACACTTAAGTCTTTAATCCATCTTGAATTAATTTTTGTATAAGGTGTAAGGAAGAGATCCAGTTTCAGCTTTCTACATATGACTAGCTAGTTTTACCAGCATTTAGGCCTTATTTTATACCCTTAGCTAATTTCCCTCCTTTCCTGATTATTCTATTTTGCAGTTTATATTACTTCATTGGAGCTATAGCAAGATCAGGACATCCACTTGTAATTTGAGCCAGAGGTGTTCTCTGGCAAACAGAAGATGAGGTATGGTGAGATATGGGGCCGACAGGGACTTGGCAACAAACCACCTCACTGAAAGGGATTACACCATGGAAATTCATATAATTCACATAAGACCCTAAATGTGGCTTTAGTATCACCTGGGCTTGGGGGTCCTCCGTTGCTTTGGCAGTCTTTTTTAGCCTAAAAGACAAGGCTGGCAGGGCTGGCTCTGATCTTCCAAGCCTAGAAGCTTCCCCCTCTTCTTCCTGTCTTTCCAATGTATTCCATGTTGGGTGGGTGGATAGTGAGTTCAGGCAGAGGTGGGTGGTGAGGGTTGGGAAGAGGAACATCTTTCACTGGACTGATTAGACAGCAACTCTCAAATTCTGAAGATATTCTTTTTGGTGCTGTATATTTTCCTGGGTCTGGGTTGTGGTCCTGAGAGCTAAAGCCTACTTTTCGATAAGAGCCTATCCTTTGCTGGTGGCCCAACATGACTCATTAATGCACTTGTTTGTTAGATTCATTCATATCAAAAAAGCTTTTATTTGAAGGCACAGTTAAGAGCTAGGGATACTGAGGAGTCCAAGGCAGGGAAGGTCTTGCTTACATAGATGCCACAGTGTGGAGGAGGAAGGCAAGCACTGAGGTGATAAAGAAGCAAGGTGGGGCCAGGCGCGGTGGTTCACGCCTGTAATCCCAGCACTTTGGGAGGCTGAGGTGGGTGGATCACGAGGCCAGGAGATCGAGACCATCCTGGCTAACACAGTGAAACCCCGTCTCTACTCAAAATACAAAAAAATTAGCCGGGTGTGGTGGCAGGCGCCTGTAGTTCCAGCTACTCGGGAGGCTGAGGGGGGAGAATGGCGTGAACCCAGGAGGCGGAGCTTGCAGTGAACAGAGATGGCGCCACTGCACTCCAGCCTGGGCGACAGAGCGAGACTCTGCCTCAAAAAAAAAAAAAAAAAAAAAAAGAAGCAGCAAGGCACTTTTAGAAAGCATGTGCTCTGAAGAAAGGAAAACACGATACTGGGAAAGGTAGTAGCTGGGGGTGGGTTCGGTGAAGGCATGTCTCAGACGCATTATTCAGGAAAGGGCTTCCTGAGAAGGTGACCTGACTGTGGAGAGGGGGGCATCTTGTGGGGATCTGCTGGAAAGTCACTTCCGGTAGGCAGGAGCAAATGCAAAGCCCCAGAAAGAGGATGAGCTTGATGAATCTGAGGAAGAAAGGAAGCCGTGGTGGTTGAAAAATAATGAGGAGGGGAGAGAGCTACACAGTGACGTCAGAGAGAGAGGAGGGAGCAGACCTGGGATGCCTGCAGATCCTAGTATTTTCTCACTAACTCACACTGAACCATCACCAGAGTTCTTAGCTGATAGATTGCAATGCCCATGCACATGGAGGCTCCATGTGAATGGAAAGGTCACTTGTCCTAGTCACTGCTGTATTTCCGGTGTCCCACATACTGCCTGGCATCTAGTAGGAGTTCTTTAAGCATCTGTCAAATGAATGATGTAAAAGCCAAAATCTTATAGTATGGAGCTCATCTCTGCCTTCCATATTAATCCTGGGACCCTCAGAGAAGCGAGAAGCAGATAAGGCTATTTGCCACCACCTCTCCAGTGGGTCCATACACATGAAGGCCTAATAGAGTCTGTGTGGTTCTAAGTCATTCAGACCTTAGTTTGAATC
This sequence comes from Chlorocebus sabaeus, assembly GCF_047675955.1. Taxonomy (NCBI): domain Eukaryota; kingdom Metazoa; phylum Chordata; class Mammalia; order Primates; family Cercopithecidae; genus Chlorocebus; species Chlorocebus sabaeus. The sequence continues at coordinate 30,832,289 of NC_132913.1, read as the reverse complement.
TCGCTTTAGCCCTGAATTTGTTAACTTTGAATATTTATCTTCACGTTGTGCTTGGGGACCTGAAAAAAATTTCTTCCCATCTCTGCAACTGTTACTTTCCTTTTCAGGAACAGCTTTAAGGAGATGAGAATACTTTTTTCCTACAGCACACTTTTGTTAGGAAATGTTTCCAAAGTACATGGGGCACCTTGGAAAAGAGGTGCTATATAAATATATGTGAGTCACTAAAGCTGTAATTACCAGCAACAGGGATCCTTGTGTGAAAACAAAAACAAAAGACATGCTTTCAAAATTCAGGGCCTGGGGGTTAGCAAGAGCAGTATGGCTTCATTGCTATTTATCTAACCCTAAGTATTTCCAACATTTTGGAGGACTAAGATAGCATGCCAAGTTATACCACTATTTCCGATATCATGACTGACATGTTCGATTACTAATAACATACCATGTTGGGGGACAGTAAGTTATCTCGCCTCAAGCTTTGTTTTGTTGATACAGAAAATGGGGATATGGGATCCTTCACTATTCATTTCTTTTATCCAGTCTAAAATTAAATGCTAACTTATAGGCGTCTGGGAGAAAACATAATGTAAAATATAGCTTGAGTTTTATTTGCTGAGAAAATGGAACCAAACATAATGTACCAATGAAGTTATCTTATATAGAGTTGGCTTGTATAAGATGTTCATCATTCTCTTATTTTGTAGAAGCAAACCTTTATTTCATACATTCAAAGTGGCAGGCACTTTGGTATGCTGGAGATACAAAAATGAATCAAGTTTTCTACTCTTAATAATCCCCAAAGCATTTGGGGGTTATTTATTAAAAGGGTAATTTAAAATGGATTTTTTTTTCTTATAGAGGCTGAACACCCAGAAAATATAGTATTATAATGAGAACAAGTGATTTGGGATTCCTTAATGTTAAAAATAAGATAGCATCTCTCTGCCCCCTTCCCCATAGCAAATTGAATCCAGCCACCAGGCAATATATTTTTGGGAGTAAGTTTAAAATAGATTCAACTCCTGGCTTCAATACTGTATTAATTTTGTAGACTTAGAAGAGTTACTTAATTTTTCTAAAGTATGATTTCCTATGCGAAGAATGTGAATAACAAAGTTTATCTACCTTGAAAACATTTATGAGGGTCAGAGATAACTCTAACTTTGTGAGTACCTGCCATATAGTAGATTCTCAATTAAATGCTCCTATTATCAGCAATGACATAATTGTATTACATTTTTCAATATTATTTACCCCTTGGTTTTGTTAGCCAATGATTAGGTAAAGCACCTTTTATTTTCATTTCAGAACTCACAACATTGGAAAAGGATTGTTATGGTAAAATGCGTAATTTTAATCATACTAAAACATACATAATATATCCATGGTAGTTTTTAGTTATATAATGAAGCAGTTCATAAAAGTTTGTCAACATTTTTATATTATTATTATCAATAGCCAAAGAGAAGATTTCCCCTCACTAGAAAATTGGTTATCGAAACAGGTATTCATGGTCTATTTCTGCTTTTTTCAAATCAAAATCTTGTACATGTTATGTCTTGGTAAGTCACATCTCCACTAGAGAACCAGAATAAAACTAACTTGCCACTGTGCAGGGGGTTTCCAAACCTGGCTATGCACTCTACTTATCTGGGGAGTTTTTCTTGTAAAACACTTACTTATAGCTCAAAATGCAAACTTTTTACATTGGAATTTTTAATGAATGAGCTTCAAAAATATTTATTTTTGAAAAGCTCTACCACTTGATTCTTATGGCAGTCAGGTTCTAAGATGACCCCCCATTATCCCCACTTTCTTGTGTTTATGCCTTGTGTAGTCCCCTCCCCTAGGATGTAAGATGGGAATTGTGACTTGCTTGTAACCAACAGTAGGTAGCAAAGGTGATGGAATGTAACCTTCATGATTATGTTACATGGGATTAAAACTTCTGCTGTACTAATAATCTGTCTCTCCCTTGCTGCTTTGATGAGGGCAGCTGCCATGTTGTGAGATGGTCCATAAGGCTTTGGCCAACAACCAATGATGGATTGAGGTCTTCAGTCCAATAACCCACAAGGAACTCAATCTTGCCAATGACCATGTAAACCTGGAAGCAGACCTATCCTCAGTTGAGCGTCTAGATGAGAACCTGCCTATGGCTGACACCTTGATTTTGCAGCCTTGCAGAGGATTCAGCTAAGCTGTGCCCAGACTTCTGACCCACAGAAACTGTGAGATAATAAATTTGTATTGCTTTAGGTAGCTAAGTTGGCAGTAATATGGTTAGGCAGCAGGAGATATGCAATACAATTCTGATATGCAGTCAAGGCTGGGAACCAGTGCTACAGTATTGTTAGAGCAGAAGCAAGCATGGTGTGTTTTCCTATGAAGCTTTTAATAACTACTTATTAATTTTGATGGTTATGGCAATGATTTGTGATGATGATGATGGTGATGATCATGATGGAATTTTGTAACTATCTTAGGGATTTTTCTTGGGGATTAGTAGTTACATAACTCTGACTAATTTAATTTCTAGACTCAGTAGCCAAGTCTATATGGAAAAGCCACAACTGAATTAATAGTTAAAATTTCAGTAGATTTCACTCTCCTTCTCCAATGAGTGTGAAGCTATTCGTTGCAACTTAGAACATCCCCAAAACATATTGACAAGATGAAATTTTCTCTTTTGTGTCCAAGAATTCAGAAGGTCTATGAATTTGGCTAGTAATGATTTCAAACACTGGATAGTAAAGAGTTTCCAAAGTTTTATTTGGTTTTTCTTCCAATTATCATGAAGGAAAATTCAATCATGTGGAAGGCAAAAACCATATTTGATTATAAATATTTGGTATCATGCTATTACCAAGAAAATGTAATATTGATTTGATTTCATCTATCTACTTGTCATCTTAAAGTTAATAATAACTATGCCCTGGCTGATTCAGTTTTTAAAGTTCTCACATTTCCATTATTCCCATTTTGAAAATGAAGAGTTTGTGATTTAAAGGGGTTAAAATACTTTCTAGTAGGCTTTCAAATAGTTCAGAATCAAGATAAATAGGTCGATCCTTCAATTTTTATCTGGTGCTTTTCCCCATTAGATGGTCTCTGCCTTTATTTTACAACAGCATTAGGTCAGCTCCTTATTGCTTGGTATGTAATGAATTAGAAGATACAATCCACAGTAAATGTGTGGTATAGCTTTGCTTCAAAATAAGTAGCCAGGATTTGTGTGTCTTGGAGACTATCAGGATTCATAAACTTACTTTTGTACTATAATGTAAAACTCAGAAACTATATAAATGTGCATGAACACGAATAACTTGCTCTTTTGACCTCTGTGTTCAGCATTATTTACTAATGCCAATACATTTTCTTAAGCAGCTAGAAAACAATACATGCTTCATCAATAGTCTTTGAGCTCCCTGACTCAATGTAGCTGAAAAATGAGGTCTAAGAAAGTTTCCAAAGCCCTGAACGATGTTAGAGTCTGGCTCTTTTATGATCAAGTGATCTTTTCAACTTTAATGGGAAAAATAAATCATTGTTAAAAGATAATCTTGTCACATGAAAGCCAAAAAGGTGCAATATCAATGATTCAACTTACCAAAAAGCCACCCTGTGGAATGGAATAAAGCAAATAACATAGTTTGTTTTGTTGTTGCTGTGGTTGGCAGTGAGAGTAGAGTAGGCTTAAGGAAATACTTCGTTTTAAAAATAATAAGAGGGCAATATAAACTTACTTAATAGAAAAATGAATGGACTTGATACAAGGGCTATTTTATAAGAACAGAAATTTGAAATCCTTTTTCAGATCTTTTTCCGTTTCATCCAATTGCTTATTTCATGATGAAACTGCCAATTGTTCACATTCTTTCTCACTTTCTCTTGCTTTTATTCAATTTTTGATGCTGCCAATAATATGAAAAGCACAGGGATAGCTACTAAAGTTGATGCTTGGCTTTGCTTTAAGGTACAAATCTATATTAAAGTAGTTTAGGTACAGTTGGTAAACAAAATTGTTTTTCTAATAGTTTTTTTCAACGGAGCTTATTCTTAGCATGTTTAAACTAAGCACATTCATCTCTTTAAGTCAATATCTAATTTGGATTATTATGCCAATAAAATCTAGGTAGATAAAGATATCTACAAGACTATAAATTAATGAAAAAAGTCCTCTCATTTAAAACAAATGCACACGCGTGTGTGCGCTCACACACACTCAAACAAGATTCTTGATCATGTAGATTTCTAGCATTTGTATACTTTGTTCCTCTTTGTTTGCAAAAGTAGAGAAGGTTTTCCTTAACAGTTTTTCTTTAAATTTTGTTTCTACAAATGAAAAACTGTCAGCCTGGCGCAGTGGCTCACGCCTCTAATCCCAGCACTTTGGGAGGCCGAAGCGGGCGGATCACTTGAGGTCAGGAGTTTGAGACATGGTGAAACCCTGTCTCTACTAAAAATACAAATATTAGCCGAGCACGGTGGCGGGCGCCTGTAATCCCAGCTACTCAGGAGGCTGAGGCAGGAGAATGGCGTGAGCCCGGGAGGCGGAGGTTGCAGTGTGAGCGGAGATCGCGCCACTGCACTCAGGCTGGGTGACAGACCGAGACTCCCTCTCAAAAAAAAAAAAAAAAAAAAAAAAAAAGAGAGAGAGAGAGAGAAAGATAAAAGAAAAACGTGTCTAAAATCCTGGTAAGAAGTAATTTTCTTCAGTTCAGGAAAACAGACAGAATATTTGTAACTGTGTACTAAGAGACACCCATCTGAAAAATTCCCAGTCAGTTCTTCCAGCAATGCTTCATAGCTCTCCCATTGGCTCAAGGGCTCGGGAAGGTTCATAGCAAGATTTTTCCAAAAAGAAAGGCAATCTCTCTTGTCCCTTTTTCAAAGGGTGAAAGAGGATGTCTAAGTAATACCAAGTAAGTCTGAACTGAATTTGTAGTTTGGGCAATAAGCCTAAGGCATAGATGGGCAGCTCAAACCCAAGTGTCAATGTGGGAAGGAGGGGGAATTTAGCCTGGGGGAATTTCCAAGACTTTCTGTCAAAAGTTCTCAAGACGTGCAGCATCCTCCATGCTGAAGTCTGTCCTTTGCAAAATACCCCCCATGCAAGAAAACTGTAAGGAGGTCACAGATCATTCTGAAGAATCAACGCAATGTCACAGGCTGATGACAGGTTGACATCTAAGGTCATGGACCAGTTTTCTTTGGGGATGCCTTCACAAAGCAGAAGAGCTGTATCAGCAAAATGTCACTGAAAGCTGTCACCAAATTCAACAAACAGGGCAGAGCACTGCTCACAAACGCACCAACAGCCCAGTAAATCGAGAATCCTTGATCCCTTTCCCAAAGGCTGCAACAGAATAGTGTGTTAAAGTAGTTTCTTGGGCCAAACATAGATACATAAAGCCATACAGAGAATGGCAATGCCAGGCTTCTTCATAACTGTGATGTTTGGCGTTTCTCCAAACAGCTCTTGAACAATTTTAGCAAAACTCCAACGGTAGTACTCGTCACTAACCAACACAAGAGGCGGGGTGTAAAGGAAAGTCATGAATGAGCGTGCGTAGCACGAAAAGACTAATCTCTGTTTTTATAAAGAGATAATCAACAGCTGATGAATTGGAAATGCAGAATGATGGCGGTGGTTTGCATCATAGGCTCTGAGTCAGACAGATCTGGGATCTAGTCTTAGCTCCTTCACTTATATGTTATATGACATTAGGACATTATTTAATATCTGAACTTCAGTTTTCACAGCTGTAAAACGGGAATAATAATACTACCTACTCTATAGGATGGAAGAAAGGATTAAATTAAATTATGTAAATAAAGTGCTTAGGACGGTGCCTGGCAAATAATAAATTATGAAAATGCTGCTTACTTTCATAATAATTACTATTATCATTATTACTAGTTATAATTAGGAAATGCTTTCCAAAAGTGAACACTTTGAGTATAACTTACATGTCATCTGAACTGGAAGTATAATAAGGGTATCTAATTCCCCCTGATTTAGTAAGTCAAACAGAAAACCAAAACAAATTGAGTTATTCGACTGGTGTATTTAGAATTGCTGATGATTGTAGAATTCAAGAAAATTAGTGAAATACATAAATTGCAATTCATCTGTCTTGAAAATCTCAAAAATCAGTTTTTATTTGTCTAGTCTAACAGTGGGCAGGGCTTACTTGTTTAAAAATGTATATTTAGAACCTTCTACAAAAGAAACATGTGCAAGGTGAATAAAGGGGAATAAAGTATGTTAATACAAGGAAGGTATGCCAAAAATCATTTATGTTTCATCTTAGACTGCAAAAATGATGCACTGCCTTTACATAGCACTTTATGCTTTTCATGGAATTTTCCCTGCATTGCCATTTTATTCTATTAGACACACAGAGACACACAGAGAGAGAGGGCCACAGAGGGCCACATGTACACCTACAATCTCTTTGCACCCAGCACTGATTATTTTCAAGTCAGTTCTACTATTAGAGTCCTGGTCCAGATGGAGGGGAAGGTATGGCATTAGCAACAAGGTTGTGGGGCCAGTCCAGAAAACACATTCAAAGGATAATCTGATCAGCAAATTTTGAAAGGGGTTGGTATATCCATTTCACTTATCATCTAATTCAAAAAACTCCATAACACTACTTGGACAAAGTTACCAGTATCAAAGGTCCTAATGAAGCCTAATTTGTGTTGAGTATGTTGCATTCTGACAGTGCTATAAACCAGGGAGACAGTTTACTGACAATTCTGTGCTACCAGATACCAACGCAGGCCTCTGTCCAGCTTTACATTGTCAATTCTCATGGAAACATGAGCGGTTACATAGCCTCAGAGTACACTGAAGTTTGGATTGCAAAAGATGAGATGGACAGATTTCATATTTTCATTGCAGATTTTTTTCTTTGCCTTTTCAAACTACTGAGCATAATTTTTTTTAAAGGCAGGAAATGCAACTAGTGTTTGTTTCTAGCATGGCTTCTGTTTTGAGATTTCTTCTTTGTAGAAGAAATGTGTTGCCCAGCTGTCTAGAATCCCAATCAGGATATCGTTTCAGCATAAACTGTATTATAAAAATGATTTTAGCTGATTATAAGCTAGAATGAATATGAGGCTAGGGCTATTTTATCCAAATTTTACCCACAGAGGGGGCACTCTGATTCAGTTAAATGGAAATAATATAAATGAATGAGGTAAAGTTTAGTTCTGTGTTTTGCCCAGGAAAGAGAGTAATTGTGAAAGACAAAGAATTGCATTAGTGAACAAGCAGAGCTGTGGAGATTCTCAGTTATAGAGATTCTTAGAAGCAAGAGTCATGTGGCAAGTGGCCAAAAGTATTGCAATCAACATTTAAAAAACTGGTTCAACTCAAGTTGAATTGCTGGAGAATTGAATGCTCTCCAGTTTTAATACTTCTCCTACCTGCAACACTCGCATACATTGTTCAACAAATATTAATTAAAAACTCCCTGTATGAGGAGCTCCTTGTATGGAAACACCGAGGCTAGAACTGGTTAATGGGAAAAGATACAAGGATGATTCAAGTTCTACCTTTTTAGAGATTTGTGAAAGAGACAGACATTTCAGCCAGTATCCTATTTTTTGATTCCAAGACTTACAAATTTTAATGTTTCTGAAATACAATCACCGAGTACATTTGATTATATCCTTTCCAAAAGTTGGCATTAAATCTATGGGTCTTATAATAGATGGAATTTTAAAAGTTAGATGTGAATGTACTACTGTAAATTCAGCTATTCAGTGTAAGGGGAACAGAGAAGAAATCTAACTGGAGGCTTCTTGAATGAAATTACTATAATCTGGGCCTTGAAGAAAAAGAAGAAATCTACCAGGCTGGAAGCTTGTGTATGTGGGATGAGAAGGAAATGATAGGAGGATATTGAAAGTAAAGGGAAGAGCATATGCAAAGACATTAAAAAGCACAACAGTATGGAAATGTGGGAGTACAGTTTATATATTAAATGTATTATGAAAAACATTCAGAGAACCTGAAGCCAGCTATTATAGAAGCTAAGTGGGAAGCTAGAGTACAAGGATTTAGGATTTGGAGTTCTTCTGAAGACACTTTTGACTGTTTTTAAGTAAAAGGAGAACTAACATGAGTCTGTCACATTCCTAAGTGTTGTAGATGTTATTCAATTTAATTTTCCCAAATGTTCCCAAGGCATCCCCCAACTGTTTTTCCTGATAGGGAACAGAGGCATAGGGAGGTTAAGATACCAAGGATACAAGGAGAGAGTCTAAGTTCTACCTCATCTGTATGATTTTAAAACCTATGAGCTGTCAATAACACCAACTTAAGATGTTTCGGTCTTCTTGTTTTTCATTTTCTAATTTTTAATTTTTTATTTTTTGAATTAATATACATTTTTAGAGCAGTTTTAAGGTTACAGAATAATTGAGTAGAAAGTACAGAGAGTTAACTTATATCTCCTCACCCTTCCAAAAGTTTTCCCTATTAATAGCATCTTGCATTAATGGGGTAGATTGTTATAATTGATAAGCCAATATCAATACATTATTATTAAGTAAATATTATAATTTACATAAGGATTCACTCTTTGTGTTGCATTTTATGGGTTTTGACAAATGTGTAATGACATGTATGCATAATTATGGCATCATACAGAATTGTTTGCCCTCAAAATCTCCTGTGCTCACCTATTCATCTCTCCCTCTTTCCCCCAAATCCGTCTCACTGTTTCCACTCATCTTTTACTCTCTGTAGTTTTCCTTTACCCAGAATGTTATATTGTTGGAATCATGTGTTTTCACACTGGCTTCTTTTACTCAGCATATGCATTCAGATTACTCTAAGTCTTTTCATGGCTTGAAAGCTCATTTCTTACCCATTAAACATTCCCACTTAAAATAATGAATAAGACTCAGCATTTGATAGCACAACAGGGTGACTATAGTCAATAATAATTTTATCCTGCATTTAAAAATAACTAAAAGTGTGTAACTGGATTGTTTGTAACACAAAGGATAAATGACAAATGCTTAAAGTGATGGATACCCTATTTACTCTCATGTGATTATTACACATTGTATACCTGTATCAAAATATGTAATGTACCCATAACATATACACACCTAGTATGTACCCAGAAAAATAAAAAATAAAAAACAAAGTAGTAGAAGAAAAAAATAAAAAATAAAAAAAGAAAGCTCATTTCTTTTCATCCCTGAATAATATTCCATTGTATGGATGTATTCTGGTTTGTTTGTCCCTGCACCTACTGAAGGACATCTTAGTTGCATTCTAGTTTTGCCAATTATGAAAAAAGCTGCTGTAAATATTTGTGTGTAGGTTTTTTTGTGTTCATGAGTTTTTAACTCATTTGGGTAAGTACCAAGAAGTACTGGATCATACGATAAAAATACATTTATTTTCATAAGAAACTGCCAAATTTTCTTCCAAAGTGATTGAATCATTTTTCATTTCCACCAGCAATGAATGAGACTTCCTGTTGCTCCACATCTTAGGCAGCATTTGGTGTTGTCAGTATTTCAGCCATTCTAACAGATGTGCAGCGATATCTCATTGTTTTAATTTACAACTCTTTGATAGCATATGCATTTCCTAATTTTTTTCTTACCTACTATATATTTTTCTATTATCTGTTATTTTGACTTTTACATTTTCCATCATTCATTGGTTCATTCATCAACATATAGTAAGTGTCCATTGCAAGTCAATAACATTTTTTGAATATGGGTCATTTTTCTTTTACTCTTTTTCTATTTTTTCCCCATTTTTATTTTGACATATTCCATTCATTATTTATTTCACATAAACTATTAATTTGTTTCTCTATATGTTCTATTCATTTCTAGATAAACTAGTTGGTTATCTTTTACTTTTCTGATAATTTTTAAATTTCCTCCACTTTCTCATTCTCCTATTAGTTTTATTATTATTTATTCACAGTACATACAGCACAGTGTCTGAAATATTGTTCCATATGAAACTGTTTGAAAAAATCTCTGAAGTGGAAATCGCTTACCTTGGTTGACAATAAATCTTAACTTCTGTATTGTTGCCAGATTGCCACTAACTCGATATATTCCATCAACATCTAGACCTGAAGACAAAAGGGCATATTTTATATTAGCACATATAGGAACTGAGATGGTTTAAAAAAAAAAAAAACTATGAAAAGAAGGAGTAAATTACACCAAATATCTCTTCTTTTCAGAGAAAACTAATTTGTATGTTCTAAATTATGCACTCTTCAAAATTTTAATCTCAATAAAGTAATCATGGTGTTCAGTCATAATTAAAATTATCATCAATAAATTTGAGTCTAATTGAGGCACAAAAGAGCAGTAGGTAGCATAGGATTACATCATATATTTAAGGTTCATTTCCAAGGAAAATATAGGAATCAAACTGGGTAGGGGAGAAACTTCCAGACATTTGTGTATTATTGCCTTTTTTCTGCAAGGTAAAATAACTCAAGACATTTGTGAGACATTTGCTACTGGCCTGACTTACTGTCTTCCCGCCTTTCTGTCTCTCTTCTTTCCTTCCTCTCCTCTCCTCAGCTCTTTATCTTCCCTCCATTTCTGTTCTGTTCTGTTCTGTTCTGTTCTGTTCTGTTCTGTTCTGTTCTGTTCTGTTCTATTCTATTCTATTCTATTCTATTCTATTCTATTCTATTCTATTCTATTCTTTTCTATTCTATTCTTGTTTTCCTGTGATTGCTACAGAACAACATGTTTTGGTCTAATTGTTTGAAACTAAAGAGCAAAAATTCTATTCTAGATATAATGCTAGTTTGATAACTTCCAGTGTATTATAGGTAATGGGTGCTCCATTATGGAGAGAAAAATAAAAAAATCTTTAGCAAAATGGTAACATGAATTTCAGATTATTTTAGAACTGTTCATCTGTAATTCAAAATAACTTATCCTGGCAGTGAATTTCAATAATCATTCACTTGTTTTCCACACATCTATTTATAGAATCTAGTTAATTTCATGACCACGTTATGAGGACAACGAAGAAACAGGAAAACGAAAAGGGAAACACTTAGTCAAACAGTATAGTAGTATCTAAAAATGCCGAAAACATAATTTTAATGTCAAGGGTGTATATTCTTTGATGTGTTTGGGAACTTAGAGAGGCCTAGGTAAAATTGCCAGCAGATGCAGAGGTCTTATCTCAGCAGTTTCTCTAGGGAGGTGGTATAGCATCATGGATAATCATTGCAATTCACAATAGTATTAAATATATTGGTAGAAATTATTGCCATAGTATAACAGAATAAAGGCTTTCCAAAGCTCTTTACTGGCATAAAATGAGCTCATTTATTGCTTTACTATCTCTACATTTTTACACACTTTATATTAGGAACACTTCTGCCATTGTGCAAAATATTTCATTGGGAGGTTAGGGTAGAATAATATAACTTAGAACACTGGTAGTAATGGCATAATTTAGGACATTCACTATAGTTTTTACTCTTCCATGTAATAAACTATATGATTACTTGAGATAATGGCAGTAAAATGGAATAGCTATTAACAAATGTATTAATTGATGTGACTTTATAGTTCTAGAATAATGTAAGAAATGATTGAGACTCTGTCTTTCCCTAAGAACTATAAATTGTGAGGAACTGGATGAAGCTGGACACCAGTTAGCCAGTGGTGAAATTTTCTAAGACATATATATTTGTAAAAATCCAATATATTTTTTCTTTGTGATGCACAAATTACCTCCATTAATCTAAGTCTACTCTGGTTTGTTTGTTTTAAAGTACAATTTCTGCTTGACAGCTTAAATGTGATAATAGTCCTAATTAAAATTTTTCTAATATTTAATTCCTACCTTTAGTATTGGTCTATTTTGGTCTTAAGTTCATGCACTTACATCCAGAATGTTAAAAAATTAATTTACAAAAAACTTATTAATCATTTTTTTCCTTTGTCATTAGATGCTATTTGGTACTTAGTTTTAGCCTATGAAATTTTAAATAACATGATAGATTTAAAACTACCAAAAATTTTACATTAAACTGTGTCCTTTTCAAAGTTTTCCCTCTTAATTTTTTTAACATATAGCCACTGAGGAAATTATCTTAAAATTGTTCTCTAAAATCACCCTCAGAGGCCCTGAAATGTTTACAGAAAAATGTTCATAATGGCATGCTTGGGGGTTTCGGGGAGAGTTTTGGATTTGGAAATGGACAAATGACATCAGAACCATGAGTGGTGAATAAAGTCACCTTGATGTTTGCCACCACAAACAAACAAACAAACAAAGTTTGATCAAGTGAACGTGACCCTGATTTTTTCCCACGGATTATCAATTGATTTTAAGGAATTTAGAGAAAAAGAATTATTGTAGAAAATAGAAACATCAGTGGAATATGTGGATCTATGTTCTCTAAATGAGAAATTCTAATGTTTTTTAAAATCAAATTAGTCCGTTTTACAATGATTAAAGATAAAATGTGAATATCTATTACAACAAAAATGAGAACATTGTGTGTTTTTAAAAAATGTTGTTTTGCTAATTAGCTGGACCCTTATCAGAGGTCTATTATAAACGAAATTATTTGAATTTCAGAATTTAATTGCAAACAAGGGTCTTACTTAATCATTGCTTTAATATGCATATTTATACAAGGTGTAAAATCAAATGAATGTCTATTGTGAAGTTAGCACTCTTCCTTTTCAAATATTATTCTACATGCTATTGAAATGCATAGAGTCGTAAACTGGTTTTTAACTGATGAAATTCCCTATATCCAAAACTTTTTTTTTCTTTTAGAGAGTTACAATATAAGAAATGCTTTCCTTGGTCTTTCATACATTTCTTTAAAAAATTTTTTAAGTCCAGTAATCAAAACCATTCGAAAAAGTCATATGGATTGGACATATATTACATATAAACAACTGGAAAGCAGTATACTGTTTAAAGAAAGCAGCCTCATCCTAAAGTAATAACACAACTTTCTTTTGGCATAAAAGGAGGGAGCACAGCTGGTGGAGACAGGAAGGGTAAATCAGACCTGTGCTACCACTGTGGTTGTAGACCTGAGTCACAGCAGAGAAACTGCTTTGTGACTGGAGATAGAAACCAGAAAGTAAAAGGGAGTAAAGCAAAACATATTAGATGCAATATGAATCTATCTTGACACAACTTTCAAGCCCTTTAAATTCAAAGATACCAACACTATATATCTTGTGAGTGATAATGATCTCTGACATTAGCGGCTCCTGCTTTGAATGGTTCATGCTTTCTGGCTATCATACTTTTTAAATTACATAAATAGAGTGAAAATGACAAAGTTTCATATGAAAAGGGAGGGTATTACATTTTGCGAAATAATCTGGAACATATCAGTGAATTTTAACAGTTATAAATTATGTAGGTACAGTCTTGAAGTTGATTTGCTTTCCCCTGAATGGCTCACAGAACAGCAGACCCAAAGTTCTAGGACTATTACCCAAATTACAATTATTCACGTGCCATCTTCCTTTTACTCCAAGAACTTTGAAAGTTATGCCAAACCAAACCAATGTAAATTGGTGGATTTGGACATCCTTTTCATGACCACATTATTCTTGCTGGATTGCAAACTACTTATTTTGGAAATATAATTAGACTTCGTATGATTTTTAAATGACCAATGTCTTCAAGGTACCTCTTTTGTGCTTTGGAGAAGGTTGGTGAAAAATCGCTTTGAGAGGTACCTCTTTCAAGAAAATAACATGACTGTAAATGCTAACAGGATTTTTGCCTGTTATGCTAAAAATACTTTGGGAACACGATAAAACTAAGTCATTTTACTTTTTAAAAAAAAATCAGACTGGCATTAACGGTAGTATGAAAAATTCTCTGAAGAAATCCACATTCACTGAAATATTGTTTATTTGTTCATCATCAGCTAACCTTCTTATATTTCAAAATAGTGTTTACTGTTGGCAGAAATCACTGGGTGTTGCTGTAGGGGATTTTTAAAAGCCTCCCCACCCCCTCCCCTACTTTTTTTTTTTTTTTTCCCCTGAAGAAGCTTAGACTGGGATAGACACACAATTAGGAGTTATTAGACCAAATGGTGGTCTAAGCCCAGCGGAAAGAATGCAGCTGTCATGAGTAATTCCCACCATAAATCTTAGACACTTTGCAAAAAGAAATCTAAGACCAACACTCTGTCCAGAGTTGACTGGCTTATCTGCCAAAATATGGGCAGTTTTTGACAATGCAGACGAGTCTGTTAAAAATAGTCGAAAACTGGTTTAGGTAGCATTTTGGGTAGCCCGAATGATGGACACACCACGCAGATGTGGAGTTTGAGCCTGGTTGAGTGGTGTGCCCCGAAAGTCTGCTTGGTTTTCTGACACACAACAAAATGCATCTGAACCTTTGCAGCCTGCAAATGTGGGCTGGGAATTTTGCACAAACAGTGCCTCTCCTGAGATTTATGGCGCTTCCTAATTCCTAGGAGGCCAGAGCTGCCACAAGAAATGCCATTCTCGCAATACTTTGAACTTCTGGCTTCTCCCTCCGGTGAAAACCTTTGAGCACAGGAACACTCAGGTTGCCCTCAACCCCTGCACTTTTCTCTCTCAGTCTTTCCAAAGTTCTACTTGGGTTCTGAGCTAAACATGAGAAACTCTGGTGCCATTTAGACCTATCTCTCCTCCTCTAAGTTGAAGTGAGTGTTTCAAACATTTTTTTTTGCTAGCTTATTTGTTCACACACTTTAAATTCAATGACTGAGAGTACAGGATATAACTTAGAATTCTAATCTCTCTTCCAACTCAGTGGTGTTTATTTTGTACCTATCTGCCATTTTTATTTAATTATGGTTAATTTCGTATGAGATGCCCATCCTTCAATAGCCTTGCTATTTCCTAAGAATGATTCCCTTAGGAAATAGCTGGCACAATTTTGATTTTCAAACGAGAATAATTTTATTCTATAGGATAACTATATGACCTAATAAAAACCATTCAAAAAATATATACAGGTTTTTTTTTTTTTTTTTTGGCTATACTTCCATGGTTTAAAAAAACAACAAAAACCAAAATTAAACCACATAGAACAATATACAATCCAAACTAAGTACAGTAGCTGCCCCAACCTGCTTTCCAAAGATAGTTATTGTTAACAGTTCTATTTTAGGCCAGGCTCAGTGACTCACACCAACAATCCCAGCATTTTGGGAGGCCAAGGCGGGAGAATCACTTGAGCCCAGGAATCCAAGACCAGCCTGGGCAACAGGGTGAAACCCTATCTTCACACACAAAAAATTAAAAATTAGCCTGGCATGGTGGCTACTCAGGAGTCCGAGGTAGGAGAATCACTTGAGCCCAGGAAGTTGAGGCTGCAGTGAGCCTTGATCACACGACTGCACTCCAGCCGGGGTGGACAGAGCGAGGCCCTGTCTCAAAAAGAAAAGTTCTATTTTCATTCTTTGTGTTAATGTTAATATGTCATATTTCTGTTTATTAATTAACTTTGAATGGTATTTATTGATTTCTCAGAAAATATAAAGAGCTTAGTGCATTCACAGTTCCTACCACTTATCTGTACACCCTCTTTCTCTTGAGTTAATTTGCCTATTTCTATATGTTAGCATATCAAATTATCTCTGAGCTATGAAAAATAAAGCAGTATATTTATTCTTACTTCTCTCTACTACTTCCCTTCCCAGTTTTACTCTGTATGCATTTATTGTTTATAGTCTTAAAATTTGGGACATTTTGTTTTTTATAACTATTTTGTGACTTATCTATGGGTTAATAGTCACTATTTTTTAAAAAGGGAGCATGTTGGGGTTTAACATTAAAATTTAGTTTCACAAAGGAGAGCTCCCGAAAGACTTAACTTGTCCTCTTCTTCCTTTGTAGGTTTCTTCATTTCTTCAGATTAAGTCCTGCCCAACAGAAGCTTCTGCAATGATAGAAATGTTCTGTCTCTTTGCTGTCCAAACCAGCATTCACTGGCCACATATAACTGGCTACAGAGAATATTAACCACTTGAAACATGGTTAATACAACTGAGGGACTGAATTTTATTTTATTCAGCTTTGAGTAACTTAACCACACATGGCCGGTGATGACCATTTTAGACAATGTGACTCTAGGTCAGCATCAACTACCCTCCTTCTCTTGTATTCCATTGTTATTCTTTCTTGGATTGAATTTTAAGAAGTTTCTTGATTCATAAAAGGATGTGATTGATAATTTTTCTTACTTTACCTATCTGACTGTTTTCTTTTGCTTCCTAATTGGTTGTTGACTTGAACGTTTATTTCAGTTTCATAATCTTTTATTTTTCTAACTTTGAAAAATAAATGTTCCATTATCTTCTAGCATCCCTGCTGTTAAGTCTGATGTCAAATTGATTCTTGACACTTTACAGGTAAATTGCTTTTGCTCTCGGATTAAAAAATTTTTTTTTCTCTTTAAACCTGTAGCAGTAAAATGTCACTCATATGTGCTCCCCATCTGGGCCTTTTCATTTGGAAAACATTTTCTTATATTATTTGCTCAATATTGTTTTCCCTCTGTTATCTCTCTTCTCTGTATCTAAAATTTATTTAAGACAGATTATCAAATATTGGATTACCTTTATGATTGAGATTGATTAAAATAAACAGTGGTCATGGGTACCTCTGTATGTGTCCAGCTCTCTCCCTCCCTACAACTTATCCAATCTTAAATGAGAATGGTATGTGGGGGTATCTTGCAGGGTAAAAGGGTGGTGAGTAGACAATAGGCCAGGGGTTCTCCCCAGTTATCAAAGTAAGGGAGAATTAACTTAGGGTATAGAGAACTTTACCTATTTTGCACCTGGGCAAAGGTATATCTAATTCTGTTGGAGAAGACCTGAGACACTTTCTTCTCTATTGCCTTCTATCTCAGACGCCAGCAACTTTTCCATCCTTACAGAAATTGCTCTCAGGCTCAAGCACCTGCTGTAGATGCCTCTTTGGTGCAGGATAAAGAAAGAGGAGCCCAGTTCTCACAGCTGTTAGATCCTGTTATTTAATGAATTACTTTCTTTACTGCCCTCTGGACAATTTCTATTCTTTTTATTTGTTGACTCCAAGTTTGGTTATTCTCTGGGACATCCCTGGAAAGAACTGTGCCTAATTGTGGTGTCTGGGAATGGTGTTTCTCCTGCTTTCATTTCTCTATTTGTTTGATCCCATCTGCTTCCTCTCTTCCTGGAATTTCTATTTCTTGTCTGCTGATGGCACCTTTTCTGTTTTCAGCACCATTATCAGTTTTTTTCTTTTTAAAACACATATTTTCTATTATTTCATTGGGATTGTTTTGAGGGAAGAGAATCAGACATATTTTTTCAGTCTGCCAACTTGAATGTGAGGCCTACATCGTTTTTCATAAAAACAGAACTTTAAAAATTGAAAACAGAAGTTTCATTAGTTTGTGAAGATACTACTATATAATTTTCATTATTGGTACATGGGAAATAAATGGTAAGGGATTAAACTGTGAATATTTAAAACAGTCATTACGCAATTGCAATTCGAATGTTGGAAGAATAGGTTGCTACAGGTGAGTTTCAGCACATCTCTCACTTCATTTTTCTTACTCCTGTCCTTTTCTGTGTTTATAGAAATTCCTACTATCATTTATGTATTTTTCAATTCTTTTATTACTGAGGTTGTTTTAGTTTTCCATGTCTTTCATGAGCCTTTTCTTTTCAATTTTTATCTCATTTTGGTTTTTTGTTCTACCTTCCTCATATCTCTGCTATGAATGCTTGCTTCATAGACACAATTATTGCAACAAGTTTTTCTTTTTAATGTCATAACAAAATACCTTCAATTTTTCCTTCATTATTTTATTTGCTTTTGGTTATCATTATCTAGATTTTATTGGCTCATTTTTGACTATTCATTTCTGAAAAAAAATGTATTTAATCTCCCAGGTATTTGTAGGGGATTCATATGGAAAATAAGAATTTTTATTCTCTTAAGACATGGAAGAGATAAATATTTGTTGCTAATTTTTGATTAATGTTAGACTAAAAAGAGGTCACTAAGGATTTTTTTTTTCATTTCTGAGAAAATCGCTTAGAACCTATGATACTAAAAAATGAGCAATTATTTAAAATTGTTTATATAGCCAGTGTCTGAGCTAGGGGCAAATTCCAGATTTAAATTAAATACCTTGAAAGAGCACATAATAAAGGAATATATATATGTGTATATATATACATACATACTAAGAAAAAGGTGGTATCAAATAGACTCTTGAATCAGAAAGGAGAATGCTTTTTCAAGGACATTTCATGGAATACTTGGGCGATTGGGATCATTTTCAAATGCTTCCCCCTCACTTCCTTCCTTTGCCCCTGTTACTTCAACCTGTTAATATTTGGAAATAAGATTGTTGTTTTATTGCAAAAATATTTATCGTTAATATTGGTCCTATTTGCTCTTCTGCCCAGTCCCAAACTCTTAACGAGCCTTGTCTTATTTGGACACTGGAAAAGGCAGATGTTGTTATATTGCTCCAGCATCAAAATTGGGTGAGGAAAAGAACTAAATACCCTGAGTGTTAAGTGTGTTACCGGTTCTGCATTGTGTCATCTATGTGGTTAAGTGTGTTAGTGGTTCTGCATTGTATCATTTATGCCTTGAAAAGTTCTGGGACAATAGAGTTTGGGGATTGTGGGTGGGGGGATGGTAGGGAGACATGTGGGAAGAGAGTGGCTATCTTGCTTTTTACTATTATTAGGTATTCTTGTATAGAGACGCAGGGTTGGATTCAGTCTTTGAAAACAGTTTATTGCATTACTCTCCTAGTTTCTTCATCTCTCTCATTCATGTTAAGTGGGATATTAGACATTTCCATAAGTAGAAGAAAATCTCACTGACTTCTTCAAATGTTACAAAAAGAAAAAAAAAGCCATCCCTCCTCAATGTGGATACAGGGGAAAAACCACTGTCATTCCTCATTATTAGAATTTTTCCCTTATATTTATACTTAGTTAATGCCAAAATATCTCATCAATTTTCTTATAATTAGAGATGCTTATCCATGCCATTGGAATCTGGTAGTATAGGCAGTAGTATACTTTTAAAAATATTATTTCCTGGTTTCCATTTGCTGTGATTCTTTTTATGGATTAGGCTTGTTTGTGTGTATAGCCTCTATACATTGAATTTAACTCCCACCTTTAAAATGATTCCTTTTAACTTAAGGATTACCAAATGGTAAGTCAACCAGGGCAAAGACAAGGGGGAAAAGTTCCAGTGTGGCTAATGTGATATAGATTGATAAGCCATTTATGTACCTTGCTTAATACCTAGTTAACATGAAACAATAGTGGAACAATAGTGTCCTATAATGTGGCTCATTTTCTGCACATTGATTCTTTTTTTTTTAAATTAATTTATTATTATTAAACTTCAAGTTGTAGGGTACATGTGCACAACATGCAGGTTTGCTACATATGTATACTTGTGCCATGTTGGTGTGCTGCACCCATCAACTCGTCATTTACATCAGGTATAACTCCCAATGCAATCCCTCCCCCCTCCCCCCTCCCCATGATAGGCCCTGGTGTGTGATGTTCCCCTTCCCGAGTCCAAGTGATCTCATTGTTCAGTTCCCGCCTATGAGTGAGAACATGCGGTGTTTGGTTTTCTGTTCTTGTGATAGTTTGCTGAGAATGATGGTTTCCAGCTGCATCCATGTCCCTACAAAGGACACAAACTCATCCTTTTTTATGGCTGCATAGTATTCCATGGTGTATATGTGCCACATTTTCTTAATCCAATCTGTCACTGATGGACATTTGGGTTGATTCCAAGTCTTTGCTATTGTGAATAGTGCTGCAATAAACATACGTGTGCATGTGTCTTTATAGCAGCATAATTTATAATCCTTTGGGTATATACCCAGTAATGGGATGGCTGGGTCATATGGTACATCTAGTTCTAGATCCTTGAGGAATCGCCATACTGTTTTCCATAATGGTTGAACTAGTTTACAATCCCACCAACAGTGTAAAAGTGTTCCTATTTCTCCACATCCTCTCCAGCACCTGTTGTTTCCTGACTTTTTAATGATCGCCATTCTAACTGGTGTGAGATGGTATCTCATTGTGGTTTTGATTTGCATTTCTCTGATGGCCAGTGATGATGAGCATTTTTTCATGTGTCTGTTGGCTGTATGAATGTCTTCTTTTGAGAAATGCCTGTTCATATCCTTTGCCCACTTTTGGATGGGGTTGTTTGTTTTTTTCTTGTAAATTTGTTTGAGTTCTTTGTAGGTTCTGGATATTAGCCCTTTGTCAGATGAGTAGATTGCAAAAATTTTCTCCCATTCTGTAGGTTGCCTGCTCACTCTGATGGTAGTTTCTTTTGCTGTGCAGAAGCTCTTTAGTTTGATGAGATCCCATTTGTCAATTTTGGCTTTTGCTGCCGTTGCTTTTGGTGTTTTAGACATGAAGTCTTTGCCCATGCCTATGTCCTGAATGGTACTACCTAGGTTTTCCTCTAGGATTTTTATGGTATTAGGTCTAACATTTAAGTCTCTAATCCATCTTGAATTAATTTTCGTATAAGGAGTAAGGAAAGGATCCAGTTTCAGCTTTCTACTTATGGCTAGCCAGTTTTCCAGCACCATTTATTAAATAGGGAATCCTTTCCCCATTTCTTGTTTCTCTCAGGTTTGTCAAAGATCAGATGGCTGTAGATGTGTGGTATTATTTCTGAGGACTCTGTTCTGTTCCATTGGTCTATATCTCTGTTTTGGTACCAGTACCATGCTGTTTTGGTTACTGTAGCCTTGTAGTATAGTTTGAAGTCAGGTAGCGTGATGCCTCCAGCTTTGTTCTTTTGACTTAGGATTGTCTTGGAGATGCGGGCTCTTTTTTGGTTCCATATGAACTTTAAAGCAGTTTTTTCCAATTCTGTGAAGAAGCTCATTGGTAGCTTGATGGGGATGGCATTGAATCTATAAATTACCTTGGGCAGTATGGCCATTTTCACGATATTGATTCTTCCTATCCATGAGCATGGTATGTTCTTCCATTTGTTTGTGTCCTCTTTGATTTCACTGAGCAGTGGTTTGTAGTTCTCCTTGAAGAGGTCCTTTACATCCCTTGTAAGTTGGATTCCTAGGTATTTTATTCTCTTTGAAGCAATTGTGAATGGAAGTTCATTCCTGATTTGGCTCTCTGTTTGACTGTCACTGGTGTATAAGAATGCTTGTGATTTTTGCACATTAATTTTGTATCCTGAGACTTTGCTGAAGTTGCTGATCAGCTTAAGGAGATTTTGGGCTGAGACAATGGATTCTTACATCTCTCTCTAAGCTAAGAATTTGAGGCCTGACTGCATGAAGCCTGCAGGATAGTAGACATAAATGTGATTTATGCCAGCCTTAGGATCATTTGGAAATCTCTGAAGATAAGAAAGATCTCAGCAATATTCTGAGTTTGCTTGTGAAATTTCTCTAGAAAAGAACCTAGCATCGGTGGTCTGATCAGACCAAAGATAATGAATCGAAATGATTTCTGGAGAGTGGGAAACAAGGTACCTATAAGCAGTCATTGACAAATTATCTTACATGTTTCTTTTTTTAAAAAAATCTTAGTCTTGAAGACAAATTTTGGTCAATGATTCTGGTTATCATTAAGTGAGAGCTGTTGCCTTGAAGAAAAACTTAGTGTATCTGGAAGATATTGAAGTTGGAGGTTGTATTTGGTTTATCTCATATTATTCTCTGAGTTTCTTTTATGTTGCAGTTCTACTGTTATGCTGTGATCATGCTGATGTAAATAAATCATTCATTTGGTAGTATGACTTGCTTAGTGTGTTTCATTAAAATAAATAGAAGTAACAAGAACAATGAATCTAATTTCATCTGCCACTATCATCTGGTAGTTTGCAAGCCAATATGCCAGCATAACCTGAGATCCACACAGCAGTGGGGTGGTCACAGCAGGTTTAAAGAAAGAAAACCAGCTTCCTGGAGATGCTATTCCTAAGGAAAGCTTGGAGTCTCAGGAGGAATAATCTGTACTATGTGCCCATGTACACTTTTTAAAAAAATTTTAGCAAGATACTATTTCATGAGTTAAAGAAACACAATAAATGGCTCACCAACACAAACAAGAAGAAAACTGAAAAATGGCTGTTTTTGGGATGAGGTCGTAAGAGTTATATAAAGTGTACCTTTGATCCCATCATACTTGAAGTAGATATTGATTTAAAATTCATACATTTGCCATCATTCTTTTCAATCCCTCCACCCGTAATTTTTTTTTTTTTTTTTTTTAACGTCTAAACAAAGTGACCTCATTGTTTTCCACTGGATTTTTTTAAACATTGGCTGGGATGATTGAGATTCAGGAATGTGGGAAAATGGATTCCCAAACCACGTCCCTCCCCTTTCATTCTGAACTGTAATTTTTGGCTTGGCTTGAATCACAGTCATCACATTTCAGCCTGAATCTCTCTGTAAAGTGATCTTTCTTAAACATTTCTCTCACTCATCAAGGGATCAGAAACAAAGCTGTTCTAGCCTTTCAGCAAAACACTTACAGGCAGCTTTTACAGAGAAGTCACAAGAGCTAAATTTCCTCTAAAATTGTTTGAAAAGCGAACATTTTCAGTGTATCATTGTCCTTTTTGTGAATCTTGTCATCTGTATGCCATGAGCTCCAGCAGCTATTTTAATCTGTTTTTGTTTGCAATCCATTTGGTGTCCACCCAAGGAAATGCAGGTGATTCTAATTAACTTACTGCTGAAGATGTAGGAAAAAAAAAATTCCAATTGTGATGTAGCGAATTATATACTTAAAACCTTTCTTCAATTATTTATAACACATTATTAATGAAAATGTTATATAAATATATTTATCACCTAGTTCATTGCTGTTCACTTTTTAAAAATCAATGGGGATTATGGCACAAGAAAAAGCCACACACATTCACAAATACAGACACAATACAGACCCCAAGAACACTTGCCAACTTTTATTTAACAAGAGTAGCAACTTAAAAATAACATTATTTTTACTTTGTGCAACATAGTTTAATATCTGAAATAACTCTGTTCCAATAAAAATCTATTGAAATACTCTCAGGCCTAACTCTGCCCTGAAGGTAAAAGTGATTAATTGAAAGATTTTGGCAGATCTCTGCTCACCACCAGGGCAGTTTAATTTAGAACACATTCAACCATTTCTCAGTGTCTCTGTGTTGGTGGAGCATAACTTTTGATCTTCTCTGGGGAGGTGCCTCTAATTCAGACCCTTTGGCTTGCCACTTCCTGGAGGGTTTTGATGGCTTGCCTCTGCTAAGCATTCAGGTGAGAGAGAGCTCTCCTCTGGCTGCTGCCTCTCAAGTGAGTTCGTAAAAGCAAATTCCAGGCGCAAAGACAAGATATTCTACAAACCCATTTGAGTACACCGACCATCAGCAAAGTCCTATTTAGATCACAGACAAAATGGTTCTTTTTTCAGCTTCTTGCTGTCTGTCTAAACTTCTGAGAAATTACAGTGTCAGTAGCCTCTTTCCCAGGCAAAGAAGAAGGTGCTCTTAACTACGACAGTGGATGAAGCTGAGACATTTGAGCTTCCTGTTCTCAGGAAACACAAATAGGATGACTGTTTTCTTTTTGAGAATACAGGAGAAACTGTTTAGCGGATATTATTAATACTTTTGCTAAACAGAAAGGTGGGACTAGAGCATGTTCCTTCCTGCTTGGCAGATGGACCTGTGTTAAACTGTGATTAAATGGAAGAACAGATGAATTCTAAGATATTCTGTGGCCCTTGAATTGGTGAATTCCAACTCTCCAGGCAATTTGACAGATATTGTGTAGGCACTTACTATATTGCAAAAGTGTACTAGGCATTGGGGTACAGTAACAAACATGGTATACACACTGCCATATGTAATGGAGCCATAGCATGCACTAAAATGTGAGAACATATATTCTCTGTGAGGTGGATTATAAAAATGATTCTGTTTTTAAATCGTTTTACATACTTCCCAACTTTTTTATAAGTGTTTATATACATATATACACACACACGTGTATAGTATATACATATATATTACTTTTGTGAACAAACAATATTAATGACATTTATTATGAAAACATTATGACATAGATTGAAATTATTTGATAATATATACTTATGAGTTTATGTTCCCACAGACCCACTTGAAAAATGTTTGGAGACTATCATAAATCTGTTCTGTATCCTTGAATACTGTATTTTGTATCTCTAATTTAGCTGAAAGATGGTTTGAGACTCTTGAAATGAGGTTCAAAATCTTCATGGGACACACAGTAGAAATCTCAAAATTAAGTATTTCATAAACTATTTCTTACTGGGGAAATCAGATCCAGATTTGGAGATAGAAATATAAGGTACCTGGAATAGAACTGAAAAGACAAAAACATTTTCCCTACTTAGAAGCTCTACCTTTCCCTGGACAATTTATACCATTGGCTTTTGCAATTTTGGGACTCGTACAAAAAGAAATGCATAAGCAAAAGCCAAGAGGTAGCAATAAAGTTGGCTTTCTGACTTTCTTTTGTCACAACATAAAGTAGAAAGATTAGCCTTCTTCTAGTGGTCTAGGAGAGACTTAACTTCTCAGCTTCATTCTGTAGTACATAAGGGCTGTTAACCATCTAACAAAGAACTATGCACTCTCTGTTTACTCAAAATACTTTGTTGACTTAAAAAAAGGCATTCCAATACCAATTGTTCCCTTATTTAAACTCATCTAGCACTAGTGTAATACAAACCAGATTTTCAGCTTCTGGGTGATTTTGTCACATAGATCTACATTGAAAGATTTGTGGAAATATGTGGGTATTTGCATATGTATATATACACATATATATTTATATATATATTTAGTATCTTTCATTTCTTTCTGATTGATTGTCATGGAAAGAAAATATTTTAAACTAACATGTGCCAAAAAATGGACAAATGAGATTACATCAAACTAGGAAGCTTTTGCACAGTAAAGGAAACGATCAACAGAGTGGAGTGATAACCTATAGAATGGCAGAAATTATTTTCAAACTGTACATTTGACAGGATGTTAACATCAGAATGTATAAGGTACTCAAACAACTCAATACGAAACAACCAAAAACCAAATGACCTGAGCCCAAGTTAAAAATGAGCAAAAAACTAAATAGCTATTTCCCAAAAAAGACATAAAAATGGCCAATAGGTAAACGGGAAAATGCTCAACATCACTAATCATCAGATACACGCAAATTAGAGCAACAATGAGATATCACCTTACCTCTGATAGAATGGCTATTATTAAAAAGACAAAAGATAATGAGTATTGGCAAGGATGTGGAGAAAAGGAATCCCTTTTATATTGTTGGTGGGAATGTAAATTAGTACAACCATTATGGAAAAAAGTACAGAGATTCCTCAAACAATTAAAAATAGAAATACCATATGATCCAGCAATCCCTCCCACTGGGTATATATCCAAAGGAAATAAAATCAGTATATCAAAAAGATATCTGCACTCTTATTTTATTATAGTAATATTTACAATACCCAAGATATGGAATTAACCTAAGTGTCCATAAACGGTTGAATAAAATGTGATATTATATATATCATGTGATATATATATATATCACATATATAATATCACATTTTATCATTCAACCATTTATCATATATATGAGATACACACACACACACACACACACACACACACAAATGGAATACTATTCAGCCATTAAAAAATCCTGCTTTTGTGATAACCTGAATGAACTTGAAGGACATTATGCTAAGTGAAATAAACCAGGAACAGAAATATACATATTGCATGACCTCACACATATGTGGAATTCAAAAAGGTTGATCTCATAGAAGGAGAGAGTGGAATGGTGGCTACTAGAGACTGGGATGATTGGGGGGATGGTAGGAATGAGAAAATGTTGGTCAAAGTATACATAATTACAATTAGATAGGAGGAATACATTTCAAGGGATCTATTGGATAGCAAGATGACTACAGGTAATGACGACACATATTCTGGAAAAATGTAATGAGAGTAAATGTTAAGTGCTCTCATCTATGATAACTATGTGAGGTAATTTGTTAGTTACATAGATTTACCTATTTCACAATATGCATATACTTTAAAACTTTATATTGTATGTGATCAAAACATATATTACCTACAAATTTTAAAAAACTAAGATGTTTTATATATGCTGATGTTCATTGATATAACATTTATGAAATATCTAACTCCATATACGTGACTTTCCAAAGTGGCAAGATATCAATTATAAATATATTTCATGTTTTCTTTTGTATGAAATGTAAATAAAGCATGTCTTAATTTCCCTATTTCCTCCAGGGGATGGCAGAGTTTGAGTTTTGATGTTTGAAACTCCATTGAATTTGAATGTTAGGAAATCCATAATCAGGCACTATAGTTAAATCTTGAAGTGCCATGGAAGATAGAAATGAAAGATTATCAATTTGAAGACTTGGATTTTATGCCATTGGTTCCCAAGATAAGTTAATATTAATTATAGAGGCTACATTTACAGTTTATTTTCAGAAATTCTGGGAAGATAATTCTTTCTTAAAACATTTCACACAGTCTTGCTAATGCCTAAAATTCTGTAACTAGAATTCTTTCTTTTTTCTTCAAATCCTATTGGAGGATTTCACATCAAACCTCACTAGTCATACACGCTTTAGTATGTGGATTAATTTATCAGATCTTTTACTGGGAGCAGACTTTAACTGAAAAGAAGACAAGTACGATGAGTTCACTTGTGTAAGATGTGGGAGAGAAAAAGGTGGAGAAGAAGGGGGCAAGTACATAATGCGAGAGGAACAGAAAGGGAAAATGGGTACAACATATTGGTTTCAAATGAATTCAAAAGAGTGGTTGCTATTATCCAAAGTTTCTCCCTTCCTGGGTTACCTGCTATTTTGGACACACCAAGACACAGAAAAAAATAAGTATATTACTGTACTTAGAAATTTGGGAGAGAAGAGGCACATTTTTAAGCTGATTAAACACAATTTTTTTAACGTCATTTATTCTTATAGTAATTTTCTATCATAAGGAAATTAGAAATATGGAAATTGTAAAAAATCACATCTTCTTCAGGGAAAACTTAGAAAATAATTTTTCTTTCAGGTGAGTACAATGCTCTAAACTGAGGTTCCTAAATCCATATAGGTTTGTTTTGGTTTTTATTTTTTTTCCGAGACAGGGTCTCACTCTTGTCACTCAGGCTGGAGTGCAGTGGTATGATCACAGCTCACAGCAGCCTCAACCTCTCCAGGCTCAGGTGATCCTCCCACCTCAGGCTCTCAAGTAGCTGCAACTGCAGGCACACACCATCACGCCTGGCTATTTTTTTTTTTTTTTTTGGTATTTTTTGTAGAGACAGGGTTTTGCCATGTTGCCCAGGTTGATCTCGAACTCCTCAGCTCAAGAGATCTGCCCACCTCAGCCTCCCAAAGTGCTGAGATTGTAGGCATGAACCACTTTTCCTGGCCCCATATAGGTCTTTTTTTCTATAGATTGAAATGTTGTGAATATACACAGCATTCTCCCATGAAATCAGATCTCTGAAGCCAGGCCTGTCTCCTCTCTGGGTAAGGACTGCAGAGAACACAATGACTTCTCTCACCATATCACTTCTGCAGTTTCACTATATGCGGCGTTGTCTGTGTGTACATCACTGGGTCTGCAGTAGCCCATTTTCATACTGCTATAATGAACTGCCTATGACTCAGTAATTTATAAAGGAAAGATGTTTAATTGACTCACAGTTCAGCATGGCTGGAGAGGCCTCGGGAAACTTACAATAATGGTGGAAGGCGAAGGGGAGGCAAGGCACCTTCTTCTCAAGGTGGTAGAAAGAAGTACCAGTGAAGGGAGAAGAACCCCTTATAAAGCCATCAGATCTCGTGAGAACTCACTTTTATGAGAATAGCGTGGAGGAACCAGCCCCACGATTCAATTACCTCCACCTGGTCTCTCAATTGACATGTGGGGATTATGGTGATTACAATTCAAGAATAGATGTGGGTGGGAACACAAAGCCTAACTCTATCAGGCTCACCGGAGAGATGAGAGGTATCAGATGGAGCCAGTGACGTATACACAAACAATGCCACAAATCTTAAGTCTTCCGCAGTAACTCAACCTAAGGTTTATTGGCCCTAGCTGGTGATGCATGGTTTTGAACTATGGCAGACTTATGAGGTCTTAGATTTCCAATCTGCTCTTAAGTTTTAAAACAAACCTTAATAAAGGCAATTACACCAGAAACAAATGCATTTCTATTAATTCACTGGCCAGAGTATCAAAAGAAAGCAATAACATTATTTCTGTTAAGAGCAAAGTGTGCTACAGTCAAAACCCCTTGAGAGGAGGAGGGTAGCAAGCTTGGAAACACAGCATGCTTTTAGAAGTGTCAGTGAGACTCCCTTTTCCCTTTTATCAAAGGAAACAAAACAAAATCCTCTTTCCTGGTGCTTGAACATACTCTAATAGAGACAAATTATTGATACCTTTTAAAACAGTTATGCTCAAGGTAATACTCAAAAGTGTGAATAAGGGTATCTGAACATCAAGCTGGGGTATAAATGACATTCCTGGGGCAAGTATGCCAGAAGGAGAGTATCAGAGGTCAGAAAGGGGCTCAAGGTGACAACATGGAGTAATGTAACCACACAGCAAAGAAAAAGAAGGAAGGAAGCAAATGCACTGTTCTCCTTCAGATCCCATATTTTTCCCCATGAGAAATTAAATGAACAGGTTCACACATGTCTTGTTTTCAGGGTTTCAGAGTTCTTCCAACTTTAACCATGTTACCTGCCAACATTTGTTTAAAAATCTTGTCATAAAAATGAAACTAAAAATTTACTATCTTTCAACATTCAACAAGTGAAAAGCATTCCCCTGCTCATCATCCTGTCACTCAGGGCAGTGATCAGAAATGATTCAGGAATTTATTCGAGTAGAAAGGTCTGTTTTCATTCTAATGTGCCATTGTGTGTTAGAAATGCTAGACAAGAAGAAACTTCAAGAAAGTGAAAAAATTAAAAGTGAAGTTGTTGTTCATAAAATAGTCGTTCTGTGCAATCTCCAATAATTCGAGTTAAGCAGGAGCACTGTGACCTGTTTTTGTTTGAGTTTTTTGGTAATGGAAGTTTGGGGAATTAATTTAGAAATGCATGAAATTTAAAATGTTCTTTTAACTTTCTCCTCTACCCAATGCATTGCCCATTTGGTGTATCTATACAATATCTTTTTAAATGTTAAAAGTTACCACATTCTAGTCTGTAAATATATGGGAAAATATGGTCAAACTATATTATTTTGACCTGTGATTTTGCTGTGAAGTCCCTGGTGATTGTTTTTGCATGTGGTACTCTAATTGTTGGCTGCTCAGGAGTCTACAGTATGTCTATAAAACTACTTTCAGTCAAGAATAGTTGATTTCTAGCATTAAGTCACTTGCTATCCTAATAACTTTCCCCTTTATGTATCTTTCCATTAGTTTACCTAGTAAGAATAATTGTTTTTTCTACTCTCATCCATAAAAAAACTTGTGAAAACGAACCTTACTGGTGGCAAAGAATTTGAATCGAAAACATGGACATACATGTATCAGACCAAGGATTTGAAAATGGACATTATACGTGAGGAAACATTACAAGAAGCTTTTACTATATTAGTTTTTCCAAGTCAATGTTTCAAGTCAGTCTTGGATTATGTGTGAAAAGTAAGAACTCTATACTATAACAGGTGCTGGCAGGAAATTCCCATTAAAGCTTATAGAAGTTATGCCTGTAAAGTCTTGGCATCTGAGAAAATTCTCTCATAAGAATGCATTATGCATCAGATATTTTTCTCACTAGAAAAACAATGCGAGGCTGTAACTATTTAACAATATTCCCAGTCACTATTTTGTTAACACCATCCCTTGGTGATGCCATCTGTGGTGACCTTGTCCTATATAGAGAGTACATATCAGCCTTCATTTCAGCATTGTGAACGTACATTGTCTCCTGTATAAAACAATAGAGATCTTGATCTTAACATCTGTCTGTCCATTCAAAGCATAAACTTGAAAGTACTTTTTTTTTTTCCCCAGTAAAGTCATTGGATTTATACTAATCCATCCACATTCTGAAGACTGACTCTTAATATGAAACATGACAAATGTTTATGAGATCTTGCTGGAGTTAAGAATACAGACTATGAAGTATCAGGTAGTAATTAATGTAGGATTTTATTCCATAGTGTTGGTATGTATGCTGGAAAGCACTAACATTATGTGTGGCTCATAGTGGGTGCTTAATAAATGTCATCTTTGTTACACAATATCTGTATATCCACACCTTCAAAGATTTATAGTGTAACTCTTAGAACATAGGATGGCTTACCTTAAAGTTAGCAGGTTAGGCCTTTTTCTCTGATCAAGCTCAATTTTCTAGCTTATTAATTGTAGAGGTCAAAATATTCTTTAACTGAAGCTTGCATGTTGGATACAACTGGAAAAAAATTCTTTTCCCTTACCCTACAAACCTACTATTTACAAAGAATTTGATTCCAATCCAAGGGTTAATTTGGATTTAAAACACTAATCAAGTTAAGGACAGAGATAAATTTACATCACAGTGAGTGCTAGAAAAAGCCCACTGAAAATGATTGAGCGCTTGTATACATCCAGATGTATGCATCCATATCCAGATTTGTAACTACACCATGAATCAGACATTACTTGCTTACCTTGTAGTGTATTTAAAACTATAAATACTAATGTATATAAAGCTATAATTACATTTATATTTACAGTTTTCAACATGCTTTTCATATATTCATAAATATCTCTTTGGTAAAATTTCCTCAGTTAAGATATTAAAGCTACCTTCCAGAACAGAACACACACTCACACACACACACACACACACACACACACATACACACACACACACAGAGCGTCAACTCAGGCAATATGCCAAAGTGTAGCCTCTGTGAAAAAGGTTTTGCTTCAGGGCAATAGCAAACTAACTCACCACCCTGCTGCACTGTCCACTCCTCACCACATTGTTCTTTGCTGTATCCTTAACTTCCCCTCCTACAGTGAGGGAACATTTCTTTGGACTGTTTTATTGCCAATACATTTTTTACTTTGTATCATGAAATGAAACAAGGGACTGGTTTCATTAGAAGGAGAGGTAAACAGAGCATTAATTAAATTTGCTGATGATACTAAATTGGGAGGAACTGTGGACATCTGTGAGGACAAAAGAATCATACAAATGGACTTAAGGAGTTTAGAAATACGAGCAGGAAATAATAAAATGAGATTCAGCTTTAAATAATGCAAGCTAATACATTTGGGAGAAGATAATCAGAAACATGGCTATTCAGTGGATGGTAGATGCCTGGAAAGTGGTGATGGTGAAAGATACCTAGGGGGTGATAATGGGAAAAATTATACACAAACTTACAAGGAAGTAGGCACAATGCCTGAAGGTTTATATATAAAAGAGCATAATTTTTTGAACCAGAAAGTGGATAGTGCTATTCTTATGACATTGGTAGGTCTCAAAAGCATCAAATTTGGCTTTAGTTAGTCGAATCCCTTAGGTTTATGAAACAATTTAACATTATTTGTTGAGAGATGGGTTTCTCCCTATTAAAAATGAGAAAGTATGTTTTGTCTGAAACCTGTATTGGACACAAGGGTCGTTGCCCTATTTCTGTCTTATCCTATTCTAGATTATTACAAATATGGTATGCCATACTGGTCTAGATATATATCATGCCCACTGGAAAAACAACAACAACAACAACAAAACAAACAAACAAAAAACAAAGAACAAAACCTTTACTTTCACTTTTAAGGTAATTTCTTTACATTCTGGATAATATGATTTTACATTATATTTAAAGAGACATTTAATCATTGTCTCTTCTAGCAGGTCACTGAATCTTCAATCTGTAAGCTTTGTTTCTCTAAGGATAGATGCATGGATGAGTAGCTAAACAGAAAGCTTGGATAATATCTGTCTCTTCATCCATTTAATCGTCCTTTATGAATTGAGGCCCTATCGTATGCCAGGTATAGTGGCTAAGCATTATGGGGATGGCATGAGCCAGCCATAATTCCCAGACTCAAGGACTCGCACTCTCAATGGGGAAACAGATAATGAAACTAGCCATTATAGTCCCAGGCGATAAGGGCTCTATTAGGGAAAGCAAAGATGTCACTGGAATATTGTGGAGGAAGGGCCTAATGATGTTCAAGAAGTCATGGTGGGATGGTTATGGATTTAAGTTAGAGAATATTTCTTGGAGAAGGTGATTCTTGTGATATTCACAAGAGGATGAATGTGAATTTGGCAGATGGACAAAAAGGGAGAAAGAACAGCATGGGAAAGGAATAGGCCATTGGAAAACTTCATGTAGTTGGTATTCCTGGAGCATAGAAAGCAGCTTATAAGGATATGAAGCTGAACAGTAGACAGAGGTCATATGCTTATCCTTTTTTATGGGGGTAATTAGTGTGGAATTTTGTTTATCCTTATGAGATCAAGGAATCGTTGGAGGATTCTAAGAGGGAATAACACAATCTTATTTGTATTTAAGAGGGATCATTTTGGCAGCATTGAAAAGAGTGGCCTGGGCAGAAATGAGACCAAAGGCAAAGACCTCCTTAGGCGATTTATCTCAAAAGGAAGTATGGAGGCCCAATCAAGGTCACAGAAGGTGAAAGGAAGAACCAGATAAAGAGATAGTAAGAAAGTGGAGCTCATGAGACTTGGTGAATGATTCTGTCTGTAATGAGAGAGAAGAATCTAAAATGTCTAACATATTTCTTTCTAGAGCAATGGGGAATATAGGTTGTGATGCTATGGGCTGAGTTAAGAAATAAAATAGGAAGAACATATTTTTGGGAAAAGTGGTGAGTTTAGTTCAAAAAAGCTCAGTTTGAGGATCCAGAGGAAAATTCAAGAAGGGTTGTTTCTAGACCATGGGTTTGAGTGGAAAAAAAAAACCAGCTTGAGTAATTATTTGCATATAGGAGCTCTGAAGTCATTGAAAGGCTCATTGAAGCTTTAGGTATAATTGAGATCACCCTGAGAAAACCAGTAGCATGAAATGTCAGAGTCAATAATCAAATCTAGAGGAAATGAATGTTTCTTATGCTGTCAAACTCTGGGCCAACCACATGAACTCCAATATTAGACTATGCAATATCAAATACATGGTCAAATGCCTACCTTCAAGACAAAAGAAAGAAAAGAACTCACTGTTGTGACAATACCATCTGTTAGGTGTACAACTGTTCTATAGGGAGACTAAAGAGTTAGCCATCCCAAACTGTCAGAAAATGCAAAATATAACAAGAACAACATCATTGTAAAAGAAGAAAGACAACAGTCCAATTTTAATAACATTGGTATATTCAAAGTCTTTATAGAGCTTTTAATAGCATCAGCAGAGTTTAACTTTTTTTTCTGCTAGGAAGTAAATTTGGAGAAAATGAAATCAATATCCAATAGCAAAATCATGTATTCTGTCTTCATTAACTTCAAATTGATAGATCCTGTGTATTGACCATATATTTCTTATTTTAATTCTTTGACAGTGCCTATCAACTCAAAAAAATTATCATCCAAATAAAAATTTGCTGAGAGGTACATGGAAAACAAACAATGAATCAAGAGGGTGATATATTCAGAGGGAAGTAAACTAATACAAAACAGCACTAACATGGCATTCCAAGTCTGAATTAAAGGAAAAGATGTGGGGCTCAACTTGCTGTGTGGTTACGGGAACTGAGCCTAAGCCTGACCATTCTCAGGCATGTCAATTACAAGTCATAGTTACCATTCAGTTACTTGATTAAAAACAGCAGGCTATTGGAATTGAAACAATGCCTAATGGGATATGACTTCCTCTGATGAAAATGAGTAGAGAATGGATATTTTAGTAGTTGCTGATGGTTAACTTAAATGGAGTATCCAAAAATCGATGAAAATAAAATCATTAAGGAAACCTAACTTCAATTGTTTAGCATAGCTGGGTATTGATAGAAAGAATGGTACCTTATTGAACAATATGATATACTCTTATCAGAAATGAACTTGTTTAAATGTTCAAAAAGTGGATTTGCAGACCATGTTATTCTCTGAACTGCCTTCAACCAACAACTATTGGTGATTGATCTTTTTATAGTATCAGCTATATGTATGGGCAGCAATGGTGTGAAACTCTCCAACGAGGATTTAAGCAATGTTGAATATAATTTATCTGATTATACACCATTTACTGAGAATTCATTATGTGTTAGGTACCATATGAGAAGTTGGCTTATACATGAAGGAGCACATCATGCACTTAATGTAATATTTTAAGTATTTTTCTTCTATAAGATATACCCTATATCTAGGGCATTATTATTTTCTTAAAAAAGAGTGTGTATTTACATATTGGGTCTCTGGTCTACTATAACCTCAAGAATTCTTCCAGCATTATCATTTCAGAGCTATTTTGGTTTTGCAGAGTTAGCTTTTTTCTCAAAGTGTCCAGCCCTTGATTTTTCCCAATTGATTTTTCTTTTTTTCTTTTTTTTCTGAACCGAAAATAGGAAGTGGCTTGAAAAGTATAAAATCAGGCAAAGAGAGATAAAACAAGAAAATAAATGATTATTTTGAACCCAAGAAAAACATCTTTAACTGTATAGTCTACTAGTCTGTAAGATAACCTCCCAAAGAATTTAGAGGAATCTCTAAGACATGAGTCTTTCAAGGAAATGGGTGAAAAGTTCTAAATATCCTGTACAAAAAGTACGTCACGTTCATTCATACAGACCACTGCAATTATTTCACCTGGAATCTGTATGCCTCTTTTACCATATATGTGTAGATCAATTGATTAATGCTTAAATTGAGCACACAATTTGAAAGTATAAAAATTCCTTGGAAAATGTCATTTTTTTTCATATAAACTTTAAAAAAAGAACATCACTCATTAGGAAACCCACAAAGGAGTATAGTATTTGGGTTTCATTTATAGCTTCCTGAATTAATTTGACTTCTTAATAATCATTAATTTTTAAGCCCTAAGGAAATAACTACACAAATACAATGTATAGATTCTTTTTCTACCTGTAAACAACAAATTATTTCATAAAACAGAGTGACACTGCTGTGAAAGTTGATTATTTTTAATCAATCAGTTCACATTATGTGACAAGAATCAAAACATTTGTATTGAAAAGCTACAAATCAGTTTTTGAATGCTAGGGCAAAAAAATCTGAAAATCTCTGACCGTATTATTATTATTATTATTATTATTATTGTTGTTGTTGTTATTTTTGCTTCTGCTTTTTGAAAACCTGAAAGCTTTCCAAATGCATGCAATTTTTTTCAAATTTTGTAAACATTTGCTTCTAGGCTAAAACATCCTGCTAACTTTCAGCCAAGATTATTTTTATGGTTGAACTATTAACTTCTGCATATAGGGCCTTGTAATGGGAAAACTCCCAGTCCTAGAACTCCCGTTGTGTAAATGACACCACTATAGGCTATTTGAGAGTATTACATCTTGGTAAGTTGAGGTGTTGCATTATTTAAATTCCCCATCCACAATAAGAAGCTAATTTCCTAGGGTCTTAATTTTGGCTCTGTTCCTTCCAACTGACTCCAAGGGAAAAGTATGTTAAGAACCTAAACTTTACATAGGGGGTGGAGGTTGGAAATTAGACTCAGGCTGTATCTGGGAAGAGACATTATTTATTCTGATGCATTGTGGATTTTAAAGTGTGGGAATATCCGCTGACTGATTTGACCAGAGCCACAATGCTGTATTTCTTAGATAGCCTCTCTGGTTGTTGAACTGCACATTTATTCCTACATTAACTGCTGTTACGTTTAAGCTTTCATTTTGATAATAAGACTGTCATGTATTGCTAGACATAAACTCTGTTAAATGTCACTAATAAATACAGTGAATTAATCAATAACCGGTTCTGTATACAGAGTTTGTGAACATTCAATGCATGCCATAAATTGCAAAGTTTGTTTCAAGCATTTTCTTAAGAATGAGGAAGTTTCTCTGGAACAGCAAAGCAGGTATCAGGTACCTATGGCAGAGATGGCAATGTGTTCACTAGTTTGTCTTCTCTTTCTGACAGACCTCACAAACATGTTCTCTTATCCACATTTGTTTTCTTAATTGCAAAATACAGCTTTTCCCCCGCTTCTCCACCTTGCCATCTCTGATTTCTTTTGGTTGTCTTTTCCTAGTTTCTCCTTTATACTCTTGCTGGCTGTTTCCTGTTTATTCTTTTTTGATTTTGTCTTCCCCTCAAGTCCTAAATGTGGCTTTCTTACAGACACAGAGGCCCCAGCGTGACTACCCCAAAGAGCCCATTCCAGCTTGGACCCAGCACAACACTATGCTGTCAGGAAGGTGGCAGTCCTTGTGGTTGCATTAAAACAAAACAAAACAGAACACAAAACACCAAAACACTAAACTGGTCTTAATTTTAACTCAGAAAAGCCAAAGAGATTCACTGCAAACATTCCCGGAGCTTCTTTGAAGATCATCTCCATTGTAAATGCATGTGGATGCCTAACCTAAGGCATGAAAAGCAAACACTTAAAAACAACAACAAAAAAAAGGTCAGTGACCTCAGAAACATTTTTGTTCCGTCCACAAATATTCTCCAGGGAAAAAGAAAAAAGTGCTTATCTTGTACTCTTTTTTTTTTTTTTTTTTTTTTTTTTGGAGCATGTAATTTTTATCAGTTTGTTTTGTTTTTGTTACTTTTTTTCACTCACTGCTTATAAAACTAGCAAGCAGAAGTCTCTCTGGAACAAGACAGAATCATAAAAGTTTTCAAGAATCTCGTCACAAACTAAACAGTACAAATTGCACATTCTTCATGGAAGTATCAGCCTTTAGTGCGTGCCTGGATCCAACTATAATAGATTATCCCAAAGTGGGAAAGAATGAACAGTGTAAAATTAGCAGAACTGGGAGCAGAGCTTGTCTAGGGAAGGCAATATGATCTGCAGTTTTGGGGCCTGGATTCAAAGGCAACGGGAAACAACTATGTAAAGTTTGATTTTTGCAAGTAAGCACTCGGTAGGATCTCAAGAGGCTGACTGGTGCATTGGATCAAATATCAGGGAAATTATGTTAACAACTACAATGCTTGCTACAATACTGTACAATATGTACTGTACAATAGCTGTACTATCATCATGCCTGTTGTTTATATAACATACACACATGCATCTGCAAATGCAACATGTATATGGCAAATATTCATATATTTATTTACAAGCCATGTTTTTAATTTTTGTTAGATAAGTATATTCCTGAGTTGAGTTAGGTGTCCAGCCACCCTTTTTCATGATATTAACACACATATCCAAATAGTCACAAAATTAAACAGGTTTCATTTATAATGTCACAGGCTTGTTAATTTGAAATTCTCTCAAACTTCAACTAACAGTAGAGGAATTACCAAAAAAGAAACAGTTAAGGTATAATAATAATTTTAGCCATCCTTTTTCCAAGTTGCTATAATCTACCCAAAGATAACTAATTGTTCAAAGTAAACATTCCACTCAGACCACAAAAGGAATCCATTACACAAACATATAATTCACAGTCATTTTTAGTGGGTTGTAAACAGTTTGGAATGAGCATAAAATGGGACAAAAATCAAAGTGAGCATTTTGAAATGAAAAAGTGTTTGCTACAAAAGGTCAGTCCCTTTGCTTGGCAAACTATGTAGAAAAGCCTG
Source organism: Chlorocebus sabaeus (assembly GCF_047675955.1). NCBI lineage: Eukaryota > Metazoa > Chordata > Mammalia > Primates > Cercopithecidae > Chlorocebus > Chlorocebus sabaeus. The sequence goes on along the minus strand of NC_132913.1, from coordinate 30,794,415 downwards.
GGAAAATGCTGATCACACAAGCAATGAGGGAATTTTAAAGCCAACAGCCTCCTTGTTTCTTTAAACAGACATCGGAACCTATAACTGGATCCTGTCAAACAAACGACAGCAAAAAAATATAACAGCTGCTAAGAAGGCAAGTTGAGAGATAAAGTTTTTGAGGCTAAGGACCTTCTCAGAAGGAGACTAAAGGTCTTTCTTAAATCTTTAAGCAAGGTTATGGATCCCAGGGTGGCTTTTAGGCACCAAGTCAAATATGCAACTTTGTGTACCATTCCTGTCATAGTATTTCGTGTTCCAGAAAAAAGACAGAAAGGGCAAACTTCTTGTTGATTAGCATCTGCTGAAGCATTCTGCAAAGTTGCTTATACCTGGAATTATCACATTTGAAAAGCATGATTTCATTTCAAAACAATTGTGGTCAAAAGCATGTGACATACCATTTCTCTTCCTAATCCTTTTTAAGTGTATAGTTCAGTGATTTTAAGTATATTCACATTATTGTACAATAAATCTCCAGGTATCATTTTATTGTTTTAAAATAGTTTGGGTGCACATTAACCAGAACCGGGAATCATGAAGGAAGTATGAGTTAAGACATATTCCAAATGATGAGTGCCAATCTAAATTATATTACAAACTTAAGAAAATTAATGTTATTGCCTTAAAACCAAATATATTTTGGATGCATAAAAATATGCATCAATTTTTTTGTGCACCAAACATATTTTGGATGCATAAAAATATGTGTAGGGTAGAAATATGCTCATTCATCTAGTTAACCCTACTCTTACATAAAATACGTATTTGGCAAAATGCATGTTTGATATTATTGAGTAGAAATATGACTGGTTCGCCACTTAAGGCATGTCCTTTTAGATCTCACACCAAAGAACTCCCTATGTTACATAGTCACAATGTGTCAAGAAAATAACCTGCAAAATAAGGCAAAATTAAATGTCTCCTGGTTTCATAACGAAGATAAAGCCAGACAAATATATGTTTATTGTTCAGGGATGATTACATCATTTTTAAGCACACATAGTTCCCTGCTTTTTATTATTGTCATGGTTCTTCTGTCTTGTAGGATCTGTTCTTTCCTCTCATAGTACTCATCACAGTTTATGCTAACATACATAATCATGTGTGTCTGTTTAATGTCTATCTCCTCTGTATTATCAACTGGTAACACAGAAGATGACACACAGTAGGTACTCAATAGCTATTTGGCTTTGATTACTTCATTTAACCAATATTTATCGAGTGCTTACAAGGTGTCGTGTGCTGTATAAAGCTTCTTTCCAAATAATGGACCTCAACAAAGGATAGTCAGTTACATGCTTGGCATAAAAAGAACTATGAATTAAGGTCTTACTACTTGTTACACCAGTTTAAAATATATACTTTGTTTAGTTCAGGTCTCCTAGGCCCTTGTATCTGACAGACACAGGTGATCATATTTTTAAGTAAGCAATTTCTACACATATGTCATCATAAACTACACAAAGTGTTCTATAACATAGTGAAAAATGAACTTCTCACTGCTTACATCTACTGTATGTCACAATGCCTTCTTCTACATCAAACTTTCCCAACCCATGGCCCAGGGATTTGAATGGAGCCCAACACAAATTCGTAAGCTTTCTTAAAGCACTATGAGATTTTTCTGCATTGTTTAAAGCTCATTAGCTATTGTTAGCATTAGTGTGTGTAATGCTATGTGTAGCCCAAGACAATTCTTCTTCTTCCAATATGACCCAAGGAAGCCAAAAGATTAGATACCCCTGCTGTACATGCTTGTTTCCTCAAACCTCCAAAACAGTGTCAGATGATCTCATGCTTTTGGTCATTGTACCCAGGATACGAATTAAGAATTAGCAGAACCATGTTTTAATATTTTCACAGAAATTACTTTGTAAAAGAAACATAAGTTGAGTTTTTTATTGGCTAATTATGATTTCTCAGATACATGCTCTACAACCATAAAGGCAAAGCAAGGGGAAGGAACCACTTGGAAGAGCTTTAAAGATTAACATGCTCCTTAAGAGTTTGTCTTCCAAATTTTCCTTGTATTTTCAAGGCTCAGCAGACAATGTCAGAAACCACAGAAATAAAGTTAATCTAGTTATAACAGTTGGTGACAAGGAGAATGCTCTGGCAGTTTTGAGTAATAAAGAGAACCAAATCAAGATAAGAAAATGTACTAAACAAGTTATTAGCTAAATTGGTTTACATTCAGTTTATTAATAGATTTTCTTCTAGGCATGTACAAAAGTTGCAAAATTTAAAATGTAATCACCTTACCAGGGATGAATAAAGAATGCATCTTGTGCCAAGTACTGGGTAGAATTTCCTTGGAGAGATTACAGAAATGTGAGCAATTTGGCTGTGTTCGATGCAAACAGGTAAGACAAATAACTGACTGACTGACTGACTAGACGGATAGATGAATGAATGAATCAATAGTGAGATCTGCCTTCCTGAAAATGTTTCATTTTAAATCATCCATCTAATAAGCATTTTAGAGACATAGCCACAATCTGTAGATGATTTTTTAAAAGGAGTAAAAAATAATCACAAGAAAAAAAGAGAGAGAGACGGAAACAAATCTTTTTTATAACAGTCAATGTGCCGATGTAGTGAGTATCAAGACCATTTCCCTAAGACTGTGAGAGTAAACACACAGTTTTCATTAAATGTTCCTTTCCCATAACTGGTTCATCAGCATTTCCCATGACTCTGCAGTTGAGTTTCTTGGCTGGGAGAGTATCTGGCCATTAGAAGGAGGGATCCAGATATGCTGAGTCCCAGCCATGCTGAGAGACTTGGCACCTTTATATGCTACTTCCTAATACCAACCCCAGCATAAAATGTCATCAGAAGCCTGCATAAACATTGGACTTAGATTCACATAAATTATTTCTGTCCTGAAATGCTTTATGCCAGAATTTCGTAAAAACAACACTTTGAGTAAATAGAATTGGTGTATAAATATAAGAATATTAATCCAACAAAATGATCATAGAAAATTATAATCAAAAGTACACACTTGTAAATCTTGCAATGATGTGAGAGATTTATCTTGTGCTTCTTAGTTTTTATTGAATATTTCCATAGGGTTCCTTTAAGCTGATGTTGCCAAAGTGCTTTGAATTATCAGTTGCTTTGTGGAATTGGAAAGTCTTTGAGTTTCATTAAAATGCTTAGGAATTATTTTAATAATCATATGTGTGATTAGCGCCTGTTTAGTGCTGGATCTACAAATTCATTTTAAGAGTAAACATAGGGACAATGAAATATAACGCTAGATGTGATTGCTCCAGTCAGCAAAAACATTGTCTTATTTTATTAAAAATCACCAACAAAATGCCACGAACTAAAGATATGGTTTCTATTTACAGACATTTTCTACTCTACAATGTTATAATATCTGCACACCGCAAGGCTGCATCTAGCAGTTTTTTGTTTTGCCTAGGGTAGAGACATAAATCGAGAGGTACGGAGCGCTTCTTTACACATGCACACATCTTATTATGTGCTTCCCCAACGTCCTATTTGGATTTTTGGTCTAATATAACAATGCTCACACTGTTGGCATTGAGTGTTTATAAGTGGATGAAGATTTCCTGAAAATGATGACAATTTAGCTATTGGAAATAATAACATTATAATATTCTCAGTGATCCATTTTGGCTTTAAGTACTTACTAAAGAATATTTATTCCTAAAATATATACTTATAAAATTAAATGAAATTGCAACTTGCAATAAAAACACATTTTTCTCTGAACTCCAATTGACTTCATTTCTCATAGACACTTCTCCCGTGTTCATCCTGCAGTTGCTGCTTTCTACTCTCACTGTACTCTCTGCTCTTCTCTCTGATGTGTTGATATGCTTTCCCCAAAGTCATTCTCTTTATCCACATTCCCTACCCACTCTTCCCCTTCTTGTTATTCTCTCATTCCCTACTGATAGGGGAATAATAGGATCCCAAGGCTGTCCTTACAGTATAATTAAAGTATGAATTTCCAGGAGTTAGAAATTGCAGGCCATTTTTATTATGCTTTTATAATAAAGCCAGGTAACATTGAGAGAATTAAAATGGCTTTTTCCTAGCAGATTACTGGGTAAAGATTTTTTCCCCTTGGTTCTATTGTCTTAAGAGACTAGGAGCTGGAAATGGGAATAGGTTCACCAATCCTTTTTCTGAAAACACCTCTATCTTTTACATGATATATATCCCCCTAGATCCTGGGAATATGTTGTAAACTTGTAACAGATGGTGATGAAGCCTCCCATTTTTATACAATACATTTTTTAAGATTCTGCATCTACTATATGTATCTTCCAGGAAAAATGACCCTGAATGAATGAAGTCATAGTTTGAAGGAAAAACACCCCACAGATAGAGTGGAGTAGAAATGATGATTCCATTGGGTTTTGTTTTGTTCCCTTCAGTAAGATGAAATAATTTCAGATGAAAAACAGAATGCTGAAATAGAGGAATCAAAGGTCATCTTTTGAGGTGTGTCTTTTAATTGTTCCTGAAAAACCTGTTAGCGTATTCTGTACTGAACAGAGACGTGTGGAAGGTGGGATATCACTGTCTGCGATTCGGAATACTATTTGCTTAACTTGGGTAATGTTGGGGGCTTACCAAAAATTATTCTGGCACAACGTCTACCAGCATGAATGTTAGGAGGGTTCTAACACTGTGAGTGCTGATATTTTATGAATGTTTTATCACTGGCTTGAAAACAAGAAGTTTGCACTTGAATCAACAGTATGTCAGACAGACAAAATATTTAAAAAAAAAAAAAAGAACATTAGTGAGAATTACTAATGTCCCTATTGTAAAAACAAACTGAAGTTAATAAGAAACTTGATCCTCTTAACCAATTAACACAAGTCAAGTTTTAATTGCATGGCTTCTCAGACAAATCGAGTGGCACTGCTAACTTGAGTATTGGTTGTGTAGAGGGTGCAGTAATGGGGGGAACTGCTGCACATTCAGTCACCCACCTCTTTTCTCAACAGCTTCAATGCATTGCTTTACAAACCACGGAACTGTGGAATTTTCACGTTCACACACTTTGTGCAGATGAGAGCCAAAAATTTGATCTGCAAAAGAAACAAAGATGAGCTTCATTAAAATCCAAGCTTGCGTTGTTCTTTAATTTGATTCTGTTTCTATATCCACTGCATACTGAAATCTTCATCTTGCATAGGAATTTTTTTTTTCTTTATTTCCAAAGTGTCTACGGCAGACATACGAAGACCACAACTCCCTCCTTTATGGAACAGGATCTTGGCCCCAGAGTGAGAAAACTGACGCTTAGCCATCGATTAGCAGGGATGACTGTGTAAGCTATAGTCTCTCTGGGCCTTAACTTTGTTGTCTATAAAGGAATGACAAAGAATTAAGAAAATGTCTGCAAAATAATTAATCTTAGTGTTTTGGTATACTGAGTGTTTTAGAAGAAGTTTACCAGTTAATGGTTATAAAAATTACAATGTTATCAGTATATTTAGGATATTCATTCTGCAACTCAATAGTATTTGAGGAGGCAAGTTCTAGGAGGCTTGCTTTGAAGTGAATGACTTAGCATTTCACCTGCCTTGAATGCCCTTCCTCTTCTCTAATCTAACTATCACCTTTCCTTTAGGGTTCAGCTCAGATCACACTTTCTCCACTAACCCCTTCCTATCTCAGCTTTGTGTCATCTGTGACATAGGTTCTTTGGAATACCAGATCCTCAGGCTGTTAATAGATGATTCAGGGAAAAGGGCCTGCGAACAAAATGGTTTAGCGTCATTAGGTTCTGCAAAGTTAGACAGGTTTAACATGTATATATTTTTAGAGCCTGTGATATGCCCATGTGTGTTGTGAATCTCCATGAGGGGTGGAGGATGCATTATCTTCCAAACTTATTTGAGCAACATCCTTTGATTTCAGAGAGCATGTTTCCAGACTAATGTTAACGAGAATACCCACTGCGAAATCCGAGCCTAGCCCTCTCATTTGGAACATGATTGATGCTACCTTACATTGTGTATTTACATTTATAATAAATGGAATAGACTCTCTCAAAGCAGATTCTGAGTGTCTGAATCATCTATGTTTTCAACAGTGCTTAGCACAGACTCTGGCCTGCAGTATTTACAGATAGATGTTTGTTTTTTATAACTGTGGTAAAATATACATAACATAGAATTGATCATTTTCACCATTTTAAAATGTACCATTCAGTGGCATTAAGTACATTCACAATGTTGTGCAACCCTCACCACCATCAATTTCCAGGTTTTGCTGTTGAGATAGTATCTATTTATTACTGATGATGAAACACATATTTAGTGGGTCCAAGGGCTTCCCATTTCACTCAGAATGAAATCAAAGTCCCTACTGTGACTTATAAGATATTACATTATCTGACCTCCACTAATAAATGGATTTTATTTGGGTCTTCTCTCCCCGTCTTTAAATTTGTAGTAGCTCCACATTGCTGTTTCTCGTGGCTGCCAAGCACTCTTCTGCTGCAGGGACTTTGCATTTTCTTCTTCATGGAACGCCATTGTCTTAGGTCTCTGATCAAATGGTATCTTCTTATTGTAGCCTTTCTTTCCTACCATCCTTTAAAAAAATGGCTCCACTTCATGCCATTCTCTATGCCACTTTCCCAGCCTTACTTTTCTTAGAACACGTATCTCCACTTGACATATGAGACTGATACGTTTTCTGCTTAGTTGTTTCCCTTGCTTTGAATGCAAAAGCCAGGAGAGTAGGAGTCATATCTCAACCATTTATTATTGGATCCTGAGTACCTAGACAGTGTTTGGCCCATACTAGAAGTTCAATAAACATTTGTAGAATGATGGACTGCAAGACGTCATCTTAACCATCAGTGGAGGTAGTCAATACATTTTTTAAAGTAAAATTAGATAGGATAATAGATAATGCAGCATAAAATAATGTTCAGTGATATGTATTGTTATAAGGGGATACTCAAAATGGAGTATAGAGAGAATTCAATGAATCATAATTTTCATTTATTTCTTAGGAAAACATAATGGTTTGAATTGCTGACAACCCAGCATGGAGGGAACAATTAAAGCTAAAACACTATTAATAACATACTCCAGGCCGGGCATGGTGACTCACACCTGTAATCCCAGCACTTTGGGAGGCTGAGGTAGGTGGATCACAAGGTCAAGAGATTTAGACCATCTTGGCCAACATGGTGAAACCCTGTCTCTACTAACAATACAAAAATCAGCTGGGCATGGTGGCACATGCCTGTAGTCCCAGCTACTCAGGAGGCTGAGGTAGGAGAATTGCTTGAACCCCGGAGAGAGAGGTTGCAGTGAGCTGAGATCGCGCCACTGCACTCCAGCCTGGCAACAGAGTGAGAGTCTGTCTCAAAAAAAAAAAAAAAAAAAAAAGAAAAAGAAAGAAAGAAAATACTCCAATGTGGAAATGTGGAAATGTGCATTTTTATTCAAGTAATAGAAAGCAGCTCAAAACACATGGACATAGTATAGAGAAGTGGGAAATAATAATGGGCATTTGCTTTGAATACTTTGGTCAAGTAACAATGACTTGTTCAAAACACTGTGTAACTACTCTAAGAACGAATGACATAAAATATTATGTAGCAAAAAATAACCCAGTAGATCAGATCAAATGGTTTACATTGTCTGGAGATTACAGTCAGGAAGAAGAATTGCTATAAAGTAAAAAACCCATTAATTGATTTTATTACTCAAATCAATTTCACAAATATTATCTTCTATCTTCACAGCAATGAGGTAGGCATATTGAGTTGTAAAAACAGTATCAAGAAGTTCGTAATATTATGGGGGCTAATAAAAGTATTCAAAGAATATACAAAAAAAGAAAATAGCAGGTGTCATAAAAGGTACTGAATGCTAAGAAAAATGTCCTTTAGTATAAGGTCTTTTTGTGTCATTTAGTGTAGATGTAGTATGCAGTGTGTGTATGTTTGTACAACAGAGAGTGGGAGACAGAGAGTGTTAGGAGAAATTGTTTTGTTTTTGTTTTTGACAGGTGGATATAAGAAGATACAGACAAGAGCATTCCAGGTCTCTTTTATTCATTTAGTTATTTGCAAAAGAACATCTTGAGTGACTACACTCTGTTTAGAGCTAGGAAAGGCACTGGTAATATAGCAACAAAGACTCATTCCCTATTTTCTAAAACTTTGCCCAGTAGAAACAGTATGTAAGTAAACAGGTAAGAACATTTTATCATGAGAAAACTGCTGTAACTGGGGAAACACAGAGGCAGTGTGGGAGAATGTGGTGCGGCACCAGACCGGCCTTGAGTGCTTCCCTTCTCTGAATAACTGAATCCTCAAAGATAAGGAAAGACAAGCAAAAGAGGGAACAAAGAGCATTTTGGGAAATGAAAGGAAATAAACAAATGCTTGAATGATGGGAAGAAGGATAGGAAGACTGGGGTGTGCTAAGGAAAACATTCACTCTTAGAGAAATCTTGATGTATCAAGTTATAAAAGAGATGGAGGTTATGTTATAAAGCATCTTAAATTTTGCCAGGTAGGTTAAATTATTTGAGACTGTGCAGATACCATTGATTTTCTACATATAAGTAATTCCTCTCCCACCTTCTTTCATGTTTTTAGAAGCCGCTCATATGACAGAACCTGAAAATCATCTTTATTGATTTTTACCTGCCCTGCAGCTTTGGGTGATTAGATAACTCTGTCAATGAAATGTCTAGAAAAGTGACTCAGGACCATATAGGAAAAGATTTATTCCCCTGAAGAAAAGAAAGGGATATGTAAGAAGTCTTTTTCCTTTTTTTTTAAATCCATCTTTGAATATCATTTTGCAATGATGTGATACTTGGAGCTATTGCAACAATCCTGTCACCATGAGACAATGAGTATTAAGAACAGCAGCTAATGTATTAAAAATAAGCAACAAAAACCTGAGACCCTGAAGACATGTCTGAGCTTTTAAACCAACACTAACACACCTTCTCTAGACTTATTTTTATATGAAATAACTCATTTTTGACTAGGTATTCCATTATCTGTAGCCAAAAGCATATGATATGACACTAGGAAGTGATTGTGGTTTTTGAGTAAAATGAGCATTATAATCATACTCTACTTGAGAAGGTTTACTTGGTAGTACTTTGTAGAGAAAAGGGAGGGTGGGGGGTAATATAGTGGGCAAGATGAAGTACAAGGAGATTAGTTAAACGACTAATGTGATTGCCTAGGAAAGATGTTATGAAGACCAGAATCAGGATAAGGGTGTGATAGGTGTAATCACTGTACACAATCTATCTTGTCTTCTCTGAATTAGATGTATACATTCACCTCCTTTGCCATGGAACCATCTGGCACAACCCACTAGAGTGTGCAGTGTTTATTTTTCCCCATTTCTTTGATATTAGGCTTGGCCAAATGTCTTCTTTGGAATGATGTAATGTGAGTGGAAATGTGTCAGTTCCAGACTGAGGCCTTAAGATGCACTGCAGATTTCTACTCACCCTCTTGCTTCTCTGTTATTGCCAAAGAAGAGCTTCCTTGGGTAGCTACTGCCCCTTCAGCCTGGGCTCCAGAATAAATACATATGGCATAGAACTGAGGCCAACCCTTAGTGAAGAGACAAGTCTAGTCAGACCTGAAGCTTAAAGCACAGCAGTCCAGTCAAGCCTGCACCACAGACACATGAAAAATAGATGCTCCTTTTCATATGCCACTGAGATTTTATGTTTGTTTGTCATGTAGCAAGAGCTTACTCATATAGGTGGTGATGAGTCCAGGTTTTTGGTGAAATATGATCTAAGCTATGCTGTGAGAATGAAAACAAAGAGGATTGGCAGGACATGGAAACTAAAATTGAAGACTGAACAAAATAGAAAAAAAGGTCTAAATTTGCTAAGAATGTGGAGTTACGCCTTCAGTTTAATTTCAATCCTCAGGAGGTGTCTCAAAAAAAATTACTTTTACCTTAAAATTTAAGCTATTTATGCCTTACCAAATTTTATGGCACCACTTCCGCACTCTCTCCAGATGAATCCAATTCTACCCAATTCCATTCAGTGACTCTTTAGTGAACACCTACCATGTGCTCCGTGTTGTAAAGAATGCAAAGATTGCTTTATTCATTCAGTAATGATTTCACGCAGGTTATAGGCCATACACTGTGTGCCAGCCTGAAAATGTAATGATGCACCATCTCCTACAGTTTAGGGGAACAGAATAACTCTCACAAGCAGCTACAACATAATGTGACTAATGCTACTGCAGATATGTGTAAAAATAATAGAGAGGGTTTATTATTCACTACACTAAGCCAAGCAGAACTCAAAGTACTTCATATATTCTAACATTGAATTCTCACATGCACCCGCAACCCTTTGAGCTTTGATATTATCATCATCTTCATTTTACAGAAGAGGGAACTAAGGCCCAGAGATATCGAGTTATTTTTAATGGTCACAGAGCATTAGGCTCTTGGGGGAGGGAGGATGGGGACCTGAACTAAGACAATAAACCTGACATGGCAAGAAGGGGTGATTCAGTGGGATTTGGCAAGTGGGTGTAGCAGGTGAGCCGATCCACTAGGTGAAAGTGACTTCCAAGCTCCTTGCTTGAGTGGAGAAGACAGAGACACAGTTACTTGAGGGTCTTGAGAATGGAAATGGAATTTAGACATTAAGAAAAGCATTTCAAATGCAGCAGAATGGTAATGAGAGATAAAGATGAAAAGTGTTCGCTGGATTTGGGCAATTTGAGGATATTAGTGACCTTAAGAAAAATGGTTTCAGTAGAAGAGTGAAACTGAAAGGCAGATAGTTGTCATTAAAGACTTAAAGAGAAGGTGAAGAAATAGAGACAGCAAATAGATTCCTCTTTTAAGAACTTCAGAGGTGAAAAGGCTAGCATATGGGGACTAATTAGTTATAAGAGGAGATGAGACCTGGAGAAGGATTTTGAGTTGTAGTGAATAGGAGAATTTCAACTACAGGGTATTTTTTTATTGCCAGGGAGCTGGGTGTACACTGCTGATTATTTTTAGTGGTTATGATATTGGAAGTGGGGGAGGTACATTACTGCCACTTACTGGGTGGTCCAGGCAAGTGCACCCAGTCCCTCACAAAGGAAAAACTGCCATTGGTGTCTTGGTGAGTAAAGAGACTAGACATCTTGAATTTCACTAGATAGAGGGCAAATGTTTGCTTTCCCCAGTTACCAACAAAGCCAAAACTGTTATTCTCACTTACAGCTCTTGAAACTTGCTGTACTCTCCCAAGAAGGTGGGGCTCTGGAGTACAAGAACATAGCATCCCAGGAGAACTTGGTTACATCAAAGGTCACCATGTGCCCCAAGCTTGACCAAAGCAATGCTCCTTCTACAAAATTTAGCATTTGGATACTGAGAGACTAAGGTGATTGTTTCTAGGGATGTGAACTCTAGGCTGCCTACACTTTAACCCTGGGGGCTGGGACAGCCATTTGGGAAGATGCTTATATGCCACAGATGAGTGGACACAAGAACTAGTTTGCAGGGAGAGGCAAATGGAACAGAATCAACTCAGCTCCTGACTTTCCAGTGCCTACTCCAGGCACTTTGTATCCTTGCCATGGTGCTTGCCATACCCATGTCATGAGCTCCACGAATACCATGAGATCCCCTCCTACCCATGTCAATAGAACTCTTGAGTAAATTTCTGTTTATTGCAAGCAAATACACTTGGCAAAAATATGGATGTAGCATAGGCCAAACGTTTCAAGAAAGGGATTATGATCACAATAGGACCAGGTTTGGCAAAATAGCTCAATGGAATCCACTGCTTACAGATGACACTGGCTAGGAAGAGTATGGTAAATATGAATTGGTTTTGCTGGTCCTGTGTCTATTCTCCTGTCCTCTGGCAAGAACATCCTGAGATTCCCTTGGGGATGGTCCTTTCTCATTTTGCTGCCATTTGTTTTGGGTAGTGATGACTCCACCCCCTCCATCTCCAGTGACAAACATGCATTTTATCTTCTTGGCCACAGTAATTGATTCAGACATGAACATGTGGCCTGAGCGGATCATGTCAAGTAAATCCTGAGACTTTTTCTGATGTTACTGGGAAAGAGGAACCCTCTTTCTATGACAGATGTTAAACTATGAAGATATGAATCTGATCTTCTAGAAGTTATGCTGCCACCTCTGGAAGAATGGAAAACAGAGCTGAATGATGGAAGACAAATATTTGATAGCATTTTGAACTTCTAAATCCAGTCATGCCTGAAGCTATCCCTGTCCCTTGGACTCTTCAATTAAGTAACTCAGTAAATTTCATTTTGACTTTTACAGTTTGGACAAGTTTCTATCATTTACAGTGGAAAAAATCTTGACTACAACATTAGCCATTGACAGACAATGAATTAGATAATTGAGAAGAGATGATAATGCACATCATATGGCTTTGCAAAGTCAATAGTGCTATCCAAAGAAAGGAAATCATAGAGATTTAACTACATTGTCACTGTTGATTTTAAGTGCTGTTGTAGGATTGCTCTCCATTTGTAAATCTAATACACCTAGAGTTTCATACACCAAGCAAGACAATTCAACGATAGAAATATATTTGAACCACGGAAACTTCTATCTTAAAATAGTATTAAAAAAAGGGAGGGAGAGAGAAGGCATTCTGTTTTCAGGCAAGCTTTAATGAACTTTATCCCCTAAATGCCCATGTCTCTTGTCCTGGAACAACATTAAGAATTATTTCTATTCACGTCTTCATTACAAAAAAAAAAAAAAAAGGAACACTTCCAGAACCCTGAGTTCCTGACTTCCCACCTATATTCCCATCTGTGTGCTCATTGATAATCCTTTCTTCCCGTCTTAACAATGCATATTATTTAGAAAACAGCTCTTGCTAGGGGAGCCAACATTTTTGGAATCTTCTGCAAATTCCTGTGACCTTGGCCAGTGTGATCATTCTACCTTCATCCCACCGTTTCAGCACTTATAACCGGGATGGCAGGATATACATTGGTTAGAAAAAAAATTCATTTTCTGCAAGTTTTCTTTGAAAGCATCCTTTGGTGAGAAAAATAAATAGACCTTCCACATGACTGCCCTTATAAATCATGTTGTTTATATAATGAATTATTGTTTAACTAGAGAATGGTGGTTTTTAATCTTTAAGCTCTCAAAATTTTGACCGATTTAGTTAGTTCATCAGCATAACCAGGTTAAGTCTTCCAGATTACAAATTAGTTTCATTCTTCCTCATCACTGCTATATGTTTTTTGACAAATTACGGAAAGAACACCCAGTAATGGGATCTGTGTCAGTTAGATTCCAAATGAATCAAAACTGCGAGGATAACTGCTCAATAGAGGCAGTTAAATGTTCAAATAATGTGACGGTGTTATCATCATTTACGCAGGAGACAGTCTCCACAGGCTTTTCAAAAGGATGTGACTCTGCTTTCAGGAGAGAGGGCCGTTGCAGAGATTCTAGTAAACTTTAAAAAGGAAGAACAAAGCACCTAGAAGGACACACGCTTGAGGAATACAGAGGGAAGCAGAAAACAATAATGGCAGCCCGAATGGCTCAGTCACAAAAACAAATCAGACAATTATCCAACTCTCATGGTAATGATGTATATTGGTTAAGGTTTCTGGCTGCAAGCAACAGAAAAATGTAACAACACTGTGGCCGTATTAAGCAAAGGAAAATTTATTTGAATGATGTTGAGGGGTGGAAGTAGGAAGGAATTCAATGAATTTATGAGAGGCTAGAAGACCAGTCTTGGAGACATTTCGAAATCAAGATGCTTAGCAGAGCCACGAAATTGAAAGAAGAAGAAAAAGCGACTGTCTTCTAACTCTGGTAGCCGGGTCAGGGTGCTCATTTCATGGCCACCACCAGCATCAGCATTGTCATAGTAACTTCCAATCATCAATCGCTTTAGATTGGAAGTTTCTCTAGATGATGCTTCGTTGATCAGGATACATTATAAAAATAATGGGTGGGGAGAGAAAATACAGCCCTCGTAGTTTCTATAGTAGGTAGCATTCACTTAGAATTTTTCTCCCACAGAAATGCTACACATACGGCAGATTATTTCCTAGTAATTTGCTATAATGGAGAGGCAGTGAATATTGGAAGACAAAACAGTATTCAAAACATGGGTGATTTCAGCAGTTTAATAATTCCATCTTTTGATTTTAAACTATAGATGACATTTGTTTTTCCTTTTGAGAACTGGTATTCAGGCCAAAACTTTTAGATTGCTTATCAAAGCATGCTGTTTCTGTTTCTACTTTTTTTTTTTTTTTTTTAAAAAAAGACAGTCTTACTCTGTTGCCAGACTGGGGTGCAGTGGTGCAATCTTGGCTCACCGCAACCTCTGACTCCCTGATTCAAGCGATTCTCCTGCCTCGGCCTCCTGAGTAGCTGGGATTACTGGCATGCACCACTATATCCAGCTAAGTTTTGTATTTTTAGTAGAGATGGGGTTTCACCACATTGGCCAGGATGGTCTCGAGCTCCTGACCTCGTGATCTACCTGCCTCAGCCTCCCAAAGTGCTGGATTATAGGCGTAAGCCACCATGCCCAGGCTCTACTCTCACCTTTTATATCTTCTCCAGTTCTGTTCCCACCATCTTTTCTTTTCCTTTAAAATGCTCATGACATGAGCCCCATGTCATGTAACTTTCCTAAAACTTTACTGAGAATATTTGGGTCTCATCAAACCTAACAGATTCTAAAGTCTCTAGTGATAATGACAACATCTACTATGAAGAGACTAGCCTGGGGGGAAGAGGATCTCTCTGAACAAGGATAGCTAAGTTGCTGTAGTTTTCAACTGAAGCTGGACATTTGGCTGCAGGGGTAGCATCCTTTGACCAAGGCAGCCCAAAGATGAGTTTCAGGGATGGGACTGATAGAAGACCAAAGTTGTTCCCAGCCCTTTCTATTTTTTCTCTTTATTCCTTTTTCAGGCTTCCAGCAGTCTTCAGTTTTCATAGTTTCACTCTCAATCCTAAACAGTACTTCTGTGAAGTACCCATTGGCCCCTTGTTTTCAGCTCCTAAACTCACCTGCAAATAGATGTCAACCCAATTTTGGTCTGACTAGTGCAACAGGTATTTTGGTGAGTACACCAGCCAGGAAGAAATTTGCATCTTAAAGAGTTATTAACCCACATGGGACAATGCTCATGAAATTCGTCTATATTTGTCTACTCAAGGCAAGAACTTTGTCAATACTTTGTACCTACCTCTCCCACCCTCTGCTAATCTAAAGCAACATCACACACACATGTACGTCAGCACACAGAATCAAAATGGCATAGAGAATGGTTTGACCAAGTAAATCCTTTATGCATTTTTGGATTTCTTTATTGAATCTAACCATCTGAGAGTATTTTTCAATGCCTACTGGGGATGGAGTAGTGAGAAGAACACTCTCTGTCTTCACAGAGTCTATATGTAAGTGAGGAAAATAAACACGAAAACACATTAACATATAATATAATGTCAGATGGTGATAAGTGCTATGGAAAAAAATGAAGCAAGGCAGAGTGACAGAGAGCTCTTGGTGTTGCCAGGGAAGGCATCTCAGGCAATGGCATTTGAGCAGAGACCAGTGAAGTCACCAACTGAGCCGTGTAAATACAAAGGGAGCAGCAAGTGTATAAAACTGCTGGTGTAAGTCGGGTTCCTTAGAGGAGGAGCAGGAAGGCCTGGGTGGCTGGAGTGGGGTGAACAAGAGGAGGTATGGCTGAGGACAAAACATAAAAAGTAGCCTCAGGGTCAAAACAGATAGTAACCTATAGGTCACAATAAGGACACACATTAGATATTAAGAATGAGTTTCTTCTAAGTAATTGGAGATTATGGAGGAGGGGAGTGACATGGTATGATTTACATTTATGAATGATCCTTCTCATTGCTGTGTGAAGCCTAGATTTAAGGGGGTTAAGATGAGAAGTAGGAAGGCTAGTCGGGGGGACGTGAAATATAGGAAGAGAGGATGGTGCTTGGATAAGAATGATTGCAATGGAAGTAACTAAAAGTGGCTGAATTTAGAATATATTTTAAAGTGGGATCTGCTGATGAAGAGACAGAGTAGAAAGCGGGGGTGACCCCAGGTGGCACATGGCGGTGACATTTCCTGAGACAGAGGACACATGGGACTTGAAGAATCAAAGATTACTCTAGATAAATCTGAGATGTCTACCAAGCACCTCAAAAGACATGAAATCGATATTTGAATATGCAAGTTTGAAGTTAACTGATGTTTTAAGTCTGGAAAGCATCAACCTCTAGATGGAATTTGAAGCTGCATGAATGGTATAGTTCAACTCAAATGTTTAATGTCCAATAGTCTGAGAATAAGAATGAAAAGAGAAAAGAAGTCCAAGGCCTTAACATAGGGGTAACCTAACATTCTGAAGATGGGGAGAAGAGCAGGATCCACCAAAGGGTTACTCACTGACATGACAGTTTCAGTAGGAAGGAATAAGAAGCTGTAAATAATAACTCTAAAACTACTGCAAGATTTCATGTCCAGCTTCATTTCCTTATTTCTTTTTAACTCCTGGAAGCATGGTGTTCAGTAAAATAGTATCTGGTCTACTAGATACAGCTCACAGTCCAGTTGGAAGATATTAAAATAATGAAATTACACTTTGGGATGAAGAGAAGGTAGGACTAATTGAGAATGATGAAGAAAGGGATAGCTTTGTGGCACTGGTAACAGAGTTGGAAGAGTAAAAATGAGTACAAGTTTACTAAGTAGAGGAAGCTACAAAATGATATTCAAGGTGAACAAAACTTTACATGGTAGGAAAAGATGAATGCTGCTTCTTCTACTTGTATTTACATTTATTGTATTTATTATATTACATGCCTTCTGGTTGCCTAATGAGTGCATAAATGAATGTATGAATAGATAAAAAGATAAGAGAAAATTTACAAAAGAAAATTATTTCCTTTGAGATTAAAAGAGCTTATTATAAAGAATGTTTTTATTTTTTAAGGCAATATACCCTAATATTTCAATATTTTTTTCTTACAGACCACAGTAGTACAAATTAGTCTAATATCTTCTCTCTGGGTTGTAGTTCCAGAAACTGATTTCTATCTAAAGATTGTAATATGAGCACTTGAGTATGAAGGAAATGTATTTTCATTCAGTTTGCTTTCATGTATTTTGAATAATTAACATGACTAAATTTTGTTCAGCTGACTGTTGATGTACATTGTGGATTGGTGATATTTTCTGCTTTTCATTTGCCTATCATCATCTCATGAGAATCACAGAGGGGGACAGCAAAGGAAGGGAAGGGTAATACAATTCCAATATGTACCTTCTCCCATATTTGTATGTTCTTTACATACTTTGAATAGAAAACTGTCCATGAAATTCACATGCTCAATTATATAACTTACTATAATTAATCTGAAGTTAAAACTTATCAATTAGGTTGTCACTTACTTGACTAAGTAGGAACTTTACAGGGGGATTAAAACTACTGTGAAATTATTAATTGCATTTGTTTGAGTGACAAGTCTAAGGAGAAAATCTGATACACAGAATTTATTCAGGTAATTAAAAATACTAAATGATTCATCTTTAAAGCACAACTTATATAGACTAAAGCTGGAAGTGTCATTCAGTGATTGAGAAGAGTTGAAAGATTGTTTTTGGGTGGGGAAAGTATAGAAATTTTACTCACTCTAGATTAAAGTAAAACCTAGGAAAGAAGACTGCACTTTTCCTAATATCAGCATAGATTTGTTAGAATCCCAGGTGGTACAACTTCAATTTATTTGCATGAATGCATAGTTCAATAAGAAAAGACTCAAATTTAGTTGGAGTAAAACTGCTTAATGATTTCAAATATTACTTTAATATATTAATATAACAGGTTTGAATATCGATAATAGAGTCTCTTTCATTTGGGTCTTAAGGGTGTTCTCAAAGCCACTAACGCTGAGTGTTAGGTATGCACTGAAGTATCTAAGAGGAAAGCACTTTAGGTTAAAAGCACTTTCTCTCTCAGCCTCAGGTTGAAAGCTATTTCAGGATTCTGTTAAAGGCATTCTTTAGTCCTCAGCTTCAGCTTAAAAGTGGCTTTGATGAAAAGTGCTTTGAGGCAGGTAAAGGATTTTTTAATAAACCATATTAAGAACCAGGGAATCATGTGGTTCTGTGGAAGGGCTGGCTAGTTCCATGGAGGTGTGATGTAACCTCTGCTCAGGAATGTCCATTCCCCATGGGCTGTTCTGAGCACTGTGGTCCGCTAGTTATTCCTTGCAAAGAAATTGAAAAACATTTCCAGGAATGTAATTGGAGAGAAGCAGTTATGAGCCCAAATTAGTAGGCCATGATGCATACATTTCCGAAAACATTTTGTCTCATTTGGGCTTGCAGTCAAATACAGTGTGTGTTTCCCATTTTTCAGTTTCTACTGCGGAAAGTGACATTGCAACAACATTTCTAAAACGCCTTATCCTGTCCCAAAGTTGCCCACCAAATTGAATGAATAGGTACCATGTTGTGAGATGCTGCTTTATATATTGCTCATTTTCCAGGTTTGTTGCATGCTTGAGGGTTATGTTTCCAGCTACTGGGACCTCTTACGGAGGGAGAGGACATAGAGAGGGAATGGAGTATCTCAGTTGGATCTGCCTACTGAATTGGCAGAACGATGTTCACCACCACGGATGCTTACTTGCAAGAGTTGATATTAGTTGGTAAAAGACAGTCAGGAGAAATTGTGGACTCCTGAGATATGGCAAATGGCACATGTACTCTGGCTAAGTCCCAGGGACTAGGTCTAATTTCTGTTGAGGAAAGAGCCTCAGACACAATAGAAAGAAGCTACATTCTCACCTTGTGAGATTCAATGAGTAAGAGTTGTTGCTTCAGGCCCTAAAAAATTAGGTGCACCATGCAGGCAGGGTGGGGAGAAGAACACAGCCTTTTTGTTTCCTTTGGAGACAAAGTGGACTAGAAATTCAGTGGGATCCAGAGGGATGGAGCACATTCTGGCACATGGAAGGTTTTGCAGGCTTAGGAGCCCTGGCGAGTACCTGGGCAGGGCAGCAGGTAACTCTCAGAAGGTGCTGGCTACACAGCCGAGGTGAGGTGCCTTCTTCAGGCAGCTTGTGGGTAGTAAGGGTATAAAAGAGAAGGAAATGAGAGAGAAGAACACGATGGGGCAATAGACAGTATTCATCAAATTGTGTAACACATTTCAGGAATTCCCTTGAGTAGCTGAGGAAGCAGAGAAAGGCTGTGTTGTGATTACACAGGAGGGAGCCATGACTTGGGGCATTTGTGCCATAAGGTCAGTGTTACCCATTCATACCCACAGCTGCAGGGGCCTTGGTCATTGCAATTACACAGGAAATAACTCAAAGTAGATAACAAGTACCAATTCCATAATATAGCCTTCTAGTGTGTCTTCTAGTGGAGCCAAGTCTTGGGGGTACGGAGCTGA
Source organism: Chlorocebus sabaeus (assembly GCF_047675955.1). NCBI lineage: Eukaryota > Metazoa > Chordata > Mammalia > Primates > Cercopithecidae > Chlorocebus > Chlorocebus sabaeus. Next base: position 30,774,893 of record NC_132913.1, on the reverse strand, counting down.
TTTTCTTGAGGCAGAGTATTTCCTTCCAAGCAGGCTGGAATGTCTAATTTTGAAGGACGGAATCAAAACTTATACATCTTTGTAGGCCCAATGCCCAGCCTATGGCTTGCCACAGGCTAGGTCCTCAATACATGTTTGCAAAATAAAAACAAATAACAAATATTAAATGAATAACAAAATTGCCCATAAAGTAGAACACAAACTCCTAAGCCTGGGATTGTGCAAAACACTTGCCACAGACACTTCCTCTCATTGAACTCTTTACATTTCATCTAAGGCACTGTTCCTCAGGCTTTCCTACGATTGTGTACCTCAGATGTCTCACCCATTTTTACACAAGTCCAAGGCTCTAATTCAAGGCTCAGTTTAAAGACTATAAAATGGTAAGAGCATTAATCTTTCCCACACTTTTCCATGTGTAATTTCCCCAAATTTGTGACCTAAATACCCCTTAAAGCATTTGACATCTGATATATTACACCGTAGTTTTTGTGCATTTATCTTCCTTACTCACTTTCTGGGGACCTTGCTTTATGTAGCTTTGTATCCTCTCAGAATACAGTGGCTCAGAGAATACAAGTCAGTAGGCAATATGAATAACCATCACACCTGTAGCATAAAGAAATGCAAGCATAGCTTTTCACCCTCATCATTGGATAATGCCTGAAAAAGTTATAATCACAGTCTAGGCACATAGAGTGTTCAAAATGCTAACTGTATTTTAATGCAATGTCATAAAAAATCCCATCATATATTATCTGTTTTGCAGTTTTCAGAATGTGTTCTCTGCAGTCAGGTGAAGGACTGGTATGCAATACTAAGTACAATTGGGAGTAGAGTATAACCATTAATAGCTATTGTTTGCTACGCTACTTGCTTTTTATAAAACATTACCAGTCCTGAGAAGTATTAGCTGGAGAGTGTGAAGAAAGAAAATTTCATCATCTTGCCCAAATTCACAAAACAAGTAAGTAGCGAGCCAAATCTACTTTAAAATTTGGTAATCTTTATGGTTCTGCAATACTCTGTTTTCCTGAATAAGTAAAATACTTACAGTTCTTTTAAATAGCCCAGGAAGAGTCTTGGTTGCCCTGTCTTTCACTACAACCTATGACTTCCCATCATATACACCCAAGCACAAAAAGGAAAATATTTTTTTCATGTATTTAATTATTTCAAGTGTGCTTTATACGCTCAAACATTATATAAAACTAATACAGTTATTGTGCTGTAGTATCTCTTTCTCCCAAGAATGAACTACATGTTTTCTTAGATGTTCTTTGCGTCTAGGATTCTAGGCTAGTCATAATGGGGGCAAAAGGCTTGGCCAAAAGACTAACCCTTCCCCAGCAGAGTCTTCCTAGACCACTCCTAACATGCAGATAGTATGCCAAGCTGGTTAGCGCAGACTCCCTCTAGCAGATCTCTGATCGACGTCCATGGTCCTGGTCAGCAAATGAAACTGAAGCTCAACATACTCATTCAAGGCAGCTTCTCAGAGAGTTGCATCTGGGAGGCCAGAAAGAATCCATACACAGGGCTGCGCACAGTGGCTCACGCCTGTAATCCCAGCACTTTGGGAAGCTGACGTGCACAGATCACTTGAGGTCAAGAGTTCGAGACCAGCCTGGCCAACATGGTGAAAACCCCATCTCTACTAAAAATACAAAAATTAACCAGGCATGGTGGTGGGTGCCTATAGTCCCAGTTATCCAGGAGACTGAGGCAGGATAATTGCTTGAACCTGGGAGACGGAGGTTGCAGTGAGCCGAGATCGTGCCATTGCACTCCAGCCTAGGCAACAATGATGAAACTCCATCTCAAAACAAAACAACAACAACAACAAACAATCCACACACAGAAACTTCCTCTAGGCTCTGGGTAGTATTCATGCTGTAATAACTGCTTGTAGGAACAGATGGCTTTGGGTTATCACAGGGAAGTGCTTTCCACTAAGACTTGATCCCAAAGTTTTTTTTTTTTCTTTTTTTTTTTTTTGAGATGCAGTTGCACTCTTATCACCTAGGCTGAAGTGTAATGGTGCAATCTTGGTTTACTGCAACCTCTGCCTCCCAGGTTCAAGTGATTCTCCTGCCTCAGCCTCCTGAGTAGCTGGGATTATAGCCACCTGCCACCACACTCAGCTAATTTTTATATTTTTAGTGGAGATGGGGTTTCACCGTGTTGGCTAGGCTGGTCTCGAACCCCTGACCTCAGGTGATCCACTCGTCTCGGCCTCCCAAAGTGCTGGGATTACTGACTGGTGTGAGCCACCATGCCTGGCTGAACCCAAAGTCTTTTACTACCATTCCTAGAATTCCTCAAATTCTCATGTCTTGTGTCCCCAAACATTCTCCAATGGACTATTTACTCTCTACCTTCTGTCCTGGATGAAGTAAGGCTGTGGTGCCAACTTTACCCACTATTCGCCTCCTGCCCAGTCAATACCTTTGAAGCCACAGCTCCCTGGCAAAAGCTTCTGCTTCCCATCCTGTCCTTCATGCTGTAGTAGAGACACCTAGGCAGAGGCCTCGCCTGTGGAAAACTCTAGTCAGCTGCTACACTGCATAGTCACATTTGGAATATTTATATTCCTATACTGCATAGCCACCTTTGGAATCCTTTCTCCATATCACTGTGGCATCTCAAGTTGAACTTAACCTCACATGTAGATCTTGTCTCTCTTCATGTGTTTAGTAGTATATTTCTAACCAATGCTATTTTTTTTCAAGATTATTCACTCATACTACAAATATATGATCTTTCTGACTAAAGAGACATGCATGCAAGTGTGTACATGAATATAGGAAACTGATGCTAGAGAATCGGAGGTATCTGACATCATTTGGAATTCTGTTTTTAACGACATGAGGATCTAACCTCGCTTTTCTTTCTAAAATGTTTATGATATCTTCTTCAACTGGTAATGATGTGAACAGATTTATAACTAGAACAGGTTCTCACTTCCTCTTTTGATATTATTTCTTAAAAGGCATTGAATGAGGTCCCGTCAAATTCTTTATATAATATCAAATGGTCTCCTATGCTAATTACATTTTTAAGATGAAAACATTGTAACATGCTCATTGTAACGTTGTAAAGACCTCAATGCATTTAAAATGTGAACTCACAAAAGATGTAAACATCGTATTTCACTGTTCAGGAAATGGATGAATGTATGAGGCGGTACAAATTATGAGGGAGTCCAAGGAAGCAATGGCTTTTCTGAAATTTAGAGTATTTGGAATCTCACCATATTAAGATATCCTCAAGATATCATTTTTATACCATCAGCTTATTTCTCAGCCTCTTGTTATGTGAAAGATTCCTTCACTGTGAGGTTAACCGAGGCCAGGCCTCTTCCAGCTCCATCTTTTCTTTCCTCCGATGAATCTGAGTTCCAAGTTCAAAGGGACAGGTTAGGAGTGCTATATTCAAGTTAATGACCTTCGCATACGTTTAACTTGGATGACATCTCTTCTAAAATCTCCCTCCTGTCTCATATGGATAGATTTTTAAAAGTCATTACAAAATTGGAGCTGAACAATTGTTGAAAGAGAATGAAATTTCTCTCTTTTGCTCTACATATCTAAAGGAATTATATCTTGTGAAAATGTCAATCTTTGTAGCAGTTTCTTAGATGGCTATCTGCATAAGCTGTCTATCACAACAAAAGCATGATTCAATGGCTGTATGTTTCATGAAGGCAACTTGAGTTCGGCAATTTTAAGATGTGGTCCAGGTATACACTTTATAATTTTGGGCAAAATTTGAGCAGTAAATATGTAACACATTTTCTCGTAAACATTGACCAGGATATTTGTGGCTTATTTTGTTTTAAAGTCAGAGCATCCCTCATAATTTGATTTTCTTACATCTGAACATACGTATCACTATTCACTAATGTTACTGTCAAATGTACCTGAATCTTTTATTCCACAAATTGTAATTAACATAAGGTAAATATTTGCTATATATATGGGGACATACTAGCTAGGAACGATGATTCAGTTTTTTAAAAATGAATATATGAAATGAGTACATACTATATGGCCTTATATTTTGTCAACAAATCTCACCTTAATGCCTTACTGTAGATTGATCTTTATCAAACTTTATATAGCTTTTAATCAGTTAGCTATATAAAGTTCTTCTAATATTTCCTGATGGAATATCAAAGGTAAAATACTAAGAGACGTTTGAAAACAGAAAGGAGCTAGGTCACAATACTGCATAGTGAGGACACCTAACTCTTAGAAAGATACTAAGTTGAAGAAGAGCTGTATTATAAACAGATATTTCTTTTTTATAAACTTCTTTACATTTCCCTTAATTCTTTTCTTTACTGTGCTTTCTTCCTTAAGCTACTATTAAATGGTGAAAGTAAGTTTTCATTAAGCCTGCTTCATATAAGTATTGCTGATTTAAGGAGGGGGAGAAAAGTTTTTTTATTTCTCTTTTGTATTCTTTTTCTCCATGTGACAAGAAAGTATTCAGAACATCTTTTTAAATAATGAAAATAATAATAACTGTTCCTAGGAGAATAAGAAAGCAAAGGAGAGGCTTTGTTTGACTTATCTGTGATAAGGCACTTTGGAGCTTTGGTTTTTATGAGTTGAAGAAAGAGATGTACACAACACTCTAACCCTTCTATTATGACAGTTTATACTTCCTACACAGCTTACTTAACTTAAATGCCTAGGAAATAGACACAATTATCACCTTATGGAATGCTACTTAACTTTAAATGTTCCCTGTAGAATAGAAACTCACTTCATCAAAATTTATCTCAGTTTCTCAGGAATTATTTCTCCTCTAGGCTCCTGAATATTCCTGAGCACTTTTAAAATTTAACTCAAGGTTGCTTAGAAGTAACTACAATACAAAAGGAAAGAAAAAATTCCCACACTACTGAAGGCTGTTCACAAGTGTTTCTATGAAAGAGCTGTGTCCTATGCCCATGTACTCTTTAATCATTCACTCTTTCAGCTGTTATCAATTTAAAACCAATGAAACTCCCACACTGAGTCCATTTGAGCAGTCAATTTTAATATCTCGAGGCATCTGTAGTTATTCTGAATTGGCTGCAAAAGCAGAACTAACAAGTTAAGCTCTAACCATAAGTCGACATCAGGCTGGTAAACCATACATCAAACACAGACAGTTAGTCAATACTCCAGTATGAAAAACCAACTAGCATTTTTAAGAAGAGCAATATATTCATAATATGTTTGGCAGTCTGGTTTGCATTTCTTCCATGATGGCTGTGCATTTAACTTTTTAGTCAACAGGGTGGTTCTCAAGCTGGCAAAAAAAGCAAATTTGAGGGAAAACTGGTCAGTCTTCCGATCTGTGGGTAATATTTTTTAATGAGAATAAAAGGGATGGGGGAATGAGCCTTTTGTGAATAAGAATCTAGAAAGTGTCTTAAATGGCTGCGTTTTATAAGAAAACTCTTTCCACCATATGTTCTGGATCTTTGAGCACAGTGCCTACTTCAAATATTATGGCATTGTCAGGCCATGTGTCTCAATTTTGTGTTTGAAAAATCTGGTTGCTAGAAATACCTCTTTCCCTCCCAGAAATGACTGTGACAGGGTTGTTGCCTCCCATTGAGAGAAGAAGACAATGAAGAAGGAGTATTCAAACAAGATCAAGGCAGTCATCACTTCAATCAAATTGTTTCCAAATTTTGGGGGGTGGGAGCTCTGGGTGAAGGGGAATGAAGGGTGTTTATGACATATAGCTGCCTATTCCCAGAACTCTTTTATGGACTTTTATTTTATCTTCAAAAAGAAAAGACATATTAAAGGGAAATATCTAAGGAGGAGCAATGCTACATAAAGTTTATGTTTTCAGATCTGTTGCCCCAGAAAAGGCTTTGATGAAACACACTTACAGCAATATAGTCAATTTCAAAGAAAAACTGGGAGATATACCTCTCCCTGTTGCAATTTCACTAATACTGACAGACCACCAATTATGACTATCCAAATTCTGATATGGCCTCTTGTCTCCCTCCCACAGAGAAGAATAGAAAATGCAGGAATAGCACTTTTACAACAGGGAGTTAGTTTTCCTGATGACTCAGTTTTACAGAGGCCAAGTTAATTTTTGTTATCACTAATCAGGTGACATAACAAGTCCAAAGGGAGATGCTTTTAATATTGGACAAAATTTGGGCCCCTGAAATCAAATAATGCAAGTTTTTTTTGAATCTTGGAAATTTATGAAATGTTGTTGATTTATAATAGACATGAATTTGGAGAAAAAAGATTTGTAGGCCAAACTGTCAGTGATGCTAAAGGAAATAAAAGAGCACTCTCTTAATCTTAGGATATGTCAAAATGAATTGTGGATATTAATATTTCCTTTGCTCGTAGCAGTCTAACACATCTGCTGAATGGGGTCCTTAATGAGGGTATTCGAGTTGTGAGAGCTCTGACATGTACTATCTTTAGAGATACCCTCAACGTACACATCATGTGAACTCTTAAATCCCATTCATATCTTAAGTGAGGAAGAAGTAAGACCTCTTTTCTTGAATACCATGGAAAGTTCAACTTGTCTCACTATATAAGAAGCATGCATTCATGCATTTGCTCCAATAATCAGTCTCCAGGTCAGGATGAAACTCTGCTTTCTTCTCCCTCAATTATCCACCTCGCCACACAATGAAATCACCATGTAGTACTTAGTGTGAGCAGTAGAATTATACAAATGACAGAGGCGACAGCAGCATCAGGCACTGACTTTGGATACTGCTCGTAGGTCTATGGAGGCCCTGAAAAGCTAACAAGAACCAAGTTGAAGAATCTTCCACTGCTTGTGAAGCTGGCTTTAGGAGTCAGGAGGGAACTATGCCATACGAGAACACCTGCTGGAGAACAGCAGGGTATCAATAATAAATGCTAACCTTTAAAAAGGGGATTCTTTTGAATACTGACAAGGGCCCTGCATCTTTTTCTTCTCATCAGGTGGTTTCACAGAGGAAAGATTTAGGATGTGATTAGAGGATTGAAACAGTCATGGGCCATCTCTCCAGAGGGCAGCAGGCTTCTGACACAAGGAGGAAATACCACCTTAGCCTGACTTTTGGTGGTCTCCAACTAGTTGAGGATATGCTTTCGAGAGCACATCAACTTTGGTGCAATGTTGGGGTGGAAAGGGAGGTTTTCTATCTGTTTTACAATTTAGACACACACACAAGATTTGAGTTAGAGCACGGAGTATGCTTAAAACATGGCATGGAGTCATAAGATGAAACAAAGCCTGCCTCCACTTGTTACTGCTTCCTTTTTGGTGTGTATGATCTACTTCTTCCTGTTTTATGGAAACTTGTCAGTCCTCAAACTGGAAGGTTCAAATACAATATTTCAAACCGGCACCAGATTCATGTAACCCTATAGGGCATGCCAGAATTCTGGGCAATCTTTTAAGGATACATAGTCCACGGAATGAATAAAACTAGCATCTGCTGCCAGGGCAAAATTTAGTATGGGTTTTAGGGGTCATTGGCTAAAACAAAATGCCATTACGCTGGCTTTGAGTCAATTGGGTTTTATTCATTTTATACTCCCAGCATTACGCATAAATATTACTAGGCATTGAGTCAGTTTCATGGCTAAAGCCTGGTATTATCTGGCATTTTCCTTTACTTGATAAAAGGGAAACATCTCGAAGACTTGACCTAATGTGAAAGAAATGTAATTTAAAGGAAGAAAAAGGAGAATTATTATCATTGTTGTTTGCTAACACATAAAGTATAGTGAGTTACATACCAGAAATTTACTGGTAAAACCATTTTGTAGAGTAAAAAAATCAAGTGTATGTAAGTCACCATCTCAAATATTACATTTTCACTAACATCTGTATAAAAAGATCTGTCCCCATAAGAAAATAAATTCTTCAACCACAGGGAAACCAATTTATCATTCTGGCTCATTCTTTTTCCCCTTACCTAATTTGCTCCCATTTCTGGACCTCATTTTCTCTAGTTTGCTCCAAAGCTATTCTGCTTTTAATATCTCACAAGACCTGGATTGTTTCCTACGTGCATAACAGGCTTTTAAAATACATGGGTTTAACCTGCTACCCAGGTGCACCCTTTTTGCAACATTTCTCCATCTCTCATGGTGACCTGCATCTTATTATTGAACAAAAGCTAACTATGTGGTACTGTATTACCAACACATTTGCTCCCAAGAGCCTTTAAATAACAGAAACTGCCTGGGAACTATAAATGCAAAGGAACCAGGAAGCTTGTAGGCCAAGATAAAGAAGATTAAGGTTGGCTATTAATTTTGGCTAATATTAAATCATGACACAGCTCACATGTAAAGATCACAGTTCAATTTTGAGCCATAAAGAAGTTTTTTTAAAAAGAAGACTTGCAAGATATTTTTAAGCACATTAGTGCATATTGTGGAAGTTGTGAGAGTATTTCAGGCCCAAGCAATGATAGACCCATGCCCTAGTATATAAATTCAAGTATAATTATTCTCAGACTAATACTGATAAAGTGGCAAAGTTGGAGCATTTCTCTACCCAAAGCTATATTACAGTGTTGCTCATATACATTTTGCTTAAATTAACAGTGTGACAATTATGTTACTCTGTCATATATCCGTTCTAACAAATTACTTAAAAAACACTTTTCTCTTAACTCAATGATTTTGCTATTCATAAACATGACTGTTAAGTCCAGGGCTGATAGCTTGTATTTGCAATTTGAATGGCAAATCTTTTTTTCTCAACATAATTGACATATTTTTAAAAGAACTATAATTTTTCAAAGACATTATTTTCTTTTATGGCAGACACCTTAAACAATCAGTTATGTCTGTGTGAGTAATTACTTAAATGCCCCAGCAGTTGCATGGCACTATGTAAGTAAGTGTACTTAGCAAAGAAAAATGAACTCATGCCCATTTATGTCTAAAGAGCATCATGATTAAAATTACCAAAAAGAGAAATATAAGCCAAGCCCAAGTTATCAGTGTACGTTTCTTGAAGTAAGTGAATTACTGCTGCCTTTCCTAGATGCTTGCCTCGAATGATTTATCAAGCTTTAAACAAATACTTAACAGAATGGTTTCCTAGGGCAGTCTTGGTCATAGTTTACTCTGTGCACCTTAATAAGGAAGAGGAAAAAGGATAAAGAAAAGAAAGATAAAAATAAGAAAGGCAAGATGAAATTAAGGAAAGAAGAAAGGAAGAAACAAGAAAGGAAGAAACAAAAAAGGAAGGGAGAAAACAGTTGTGGGATGGCCAAGAAAAGCTGAGCACCATTTTCCCATTTATCATTTCATTTAAACTTTCAGTGTAAATTTTGTAAAGAAGAAAGCCAATAACCAGATATTAAGTTAATAGCTGGTAAATCACAGAATCCAGCTTCAAGTCTGGCTTGGTCAAATTCCAAAGCTCCTATACTTTCAAATAATCTGAGATATTTTCTCCTCATTTTTCTTAACTGTAAAATGGAGTTGAAAAATTGACTATCAGCAATAAGATTGATTCCGTTTAATCTTAATCAAGAGAATATAAAGCATTCTGTATCCTTTGAAAATATGCGGTATTTGAGGTATGGGATAAGGGTGGGATGCACTGGCAGACCACCCTAAGGCAAAACCATGTCATTGTCCAGGTCTACCCATGAATTCAGAACTCTAGCCAGTCTCTATAGAGACTCATTCTTTAATAAGAGTGGACAACCATTGCCCATCACATATTTGGGCAAAGTCACTAATTTGATGTAAATAGAATGAATCAAATAAAGGAAAGAAAAGGACCTTGGATGAAATCGATCATTTAAAGACCAGAAGAGAACAATTTAAAATAAAAAATAAACACAAAACTCCAAAACAAAAACAAATTCTAACCTATGTCCTCAGATAGCTTTTAAAAAAATATCTACTTTTCCTACTTATTTAATTATCAAATATTTATTGAGTTATATGTGCCATCCTCACTATTGTATAGGAGTAGAATGGTCAACACAGTTTTTGCTTTCATGGTATGTGAGAAATGAGATGTGCAAAAAAAGAAGAATGGGAAACAAATCTAGAACATTGAAAACATTAAAATAATGTAATTATTTTATGTAATTATATAATTATGTAAATAATGTAAATTAAAATAATGTAAATACTGGGGAACAAAACTGAGAATTCTTTCAAAATTTGAGAAAAGATAACACTGAATGAAACCATCAATTCAGATGATCTAATGATCACATAAAAAATATCTCAGAATAGGAAACAGAGAAAACAGGTGGGAGGAATGTATCAATGTAATAACAAAAATTAAAAAAAAAAATCCACCACTGAAAAAAGAATCATAATTCTTAAAATTAAGGGCCAAGCAGAATAAAATTTAAAAATGCTGTCCACTATATATATTATCTGGATTCCAGAATCTCGAAATAAAGACCAAAACCCCCCCAAGATTTTGAGAGAGAGAAATTTGAAGTAACAATGATACAAGTGAAACAATTTTGAGAGGGGAATCTGCAACTCAGTGTTGGACAGACAATGGAATTTTATACCCAACTAAGCTACTGATTGAGTGTGTAGGCATACTGAAGGTATTTTTAGACAGTTGAGGACTCCAAATGGGTTGAGGACTCCAACTTTCAAATAGGTTCACAGAAACTGTTACAGAGTAATAGAAGGGAAAGCAAGGGATCCAGAAGACAGTGGATCCAACACAGAGGAGCAATGGAAGGAAATCACAGGGCAATCAGCTGGAGAGCAACCAGTGCAAATTAGAGAAAGAGGCTGAAAGGACTTTAGAAGAAGATATTCAGGGAAAAAAGCAAGCAGTGGCAGACTAGAATACACAGACAGTTTGAGACAATAAAAGCACATAATGACATAAAGGCCCAAAAAGCAAAAAAAAAAAAAAAAAAAAAAAAAAAAAAAGGAAACTCTGGGTAGGGGAAAAAATCTGTGCAGAAAATTCAAAATGGAAAAATGAATCAAACTAAAAGCATGATTATAAGCAAATGATAGAGCATAAGGTTTGAAAGCAAGAACAGTATAACTGGAGTGGCCCATAATTCACAGCATGCAACCCATGGATATGTTCATCCAATCTGGCATATAACTTGGCCAAAGATTTGATAGTACTTACATGACTAAAATAAAGCTGATTATTGTTTTATTTTCACCATTTAGTTCAAAAATATGAAAAAAACCATGGAGGTAATGTGAAACAGCATAAAACTGTTACTATATCCCTCAAATGTAAAAGATAGGAGAGTTTTTTTTCACAATAATCAGGGGCCTTACCCTTTGAGGGTCACAGGAGTCATGATATTATAAGTACAGGAAAGGAAGTCTATGTGGTGCTGCAGTAAACAACCTTATGCAAGCATAATAGTATGAATGTTGATTAATTGATTGCCTTTTTTTTTTTTTTTTTTTTTCTTGAGAGGGAGTCTCACCCAGGCTGGAGTTCAGTGGCGCAATCTTGGCTCACTGCAAGCTCCGCCTCCTGGGTTCACACCATTCTCCTGCCTCAGCCTCCCGAGCAGCTGGGACTACAGGCGCCCGCTACCACGCCCGGCTAATTTTTTGTGTTTTTAGTAGAGATAGGGTTTCACCATGTTATCCAGGATGGTCTTGATCTCCTGACCTCGTGATCTGCCTGCCTCTGCCTCCCAAAGTGCTGGGATTACAGGCGTGAGCCACTGCGCCCGAACGATTGATTTTTAAGAAAGGAAGCCTCACTCTGTCACCCAGGCTGGAGTGCAGTGATGTGATCATAGCTCACTGTAGCCTTGACCTCTTGGGCTCGAGCAATCCTTCCTCCTCAGTCTCCTGTGCAGCTGGGACTGTAGACATACATCACCATGCCTGGCTAACTTTCTTCACTTTTTGTAAAGAGACAGGGTCTCGTTATCTTGCCCAGGCTCATCTCGAACCCTGACCTCAGACAGTCCTCTTTTGGCCTCTCAAAATGTTTGGACTACAGGCATGAGCCATCCATGCTCGGCCATTTTATTTTTTTATTTTTAGCTTTTAAAATTTCACTATAAATAAGCCATACTTATAAAACCAAGTAAAATAAAATAAGTTTGTATGACTTAGAAGTAGAAGAGAAGAGGCAGAGGAGATGAGAGGAGAAGTTGGTTCTAAATTCTTCATCTTACCGATGGAGGCTTAGCGCTCAATTTTCTAGGGTTAACGAAACGTAAGTAGAGATGTAGGCATCTTGCAAGTTGTGAAGAAACCTAATGGAGACTGTAGGATGAGCTGGATTTGACCATAAGTATCCGGCGAGGAGAACAACCAAGTAGGGCCGGGTGCGGTGGCTCATGCCTATAATCATAGCGCTTTGGGAGGTCAAAGTGGGTGGATTGCCTGAGGTCAGGAGTTCGAGACCAGGCTGGGCAACACGGTGAAACCCTGTCTCTACTAAAATACAAAAAGTTAGCCGGGTGTGGTGGTGTGCACCTGTAGTCCCAGCTACTCAGGAAGCTGAGGCAGGAGAATTGCTTGTACCTGCAAGGCAGGGGTTGCAGGGAGCTGAGACTACGCCACAGCACTCCAGCCTGGGTGACAGAGTGAGAATCCATCTCCAAAAACAAAAAACAAAAAAAACAAGACAAGGCTTGGTGTAGTTGAGTAACATTCACGCCTATTGCAGCAGAAACCTAAAGTACTGTCTGAGACTGATAAAGTAAGATATTACAACACTGAAGATAAGAAGGACATTGACAAAAAACAGACCAACTTTCACCCTAAATAACAAGGATGTAGGTATGGACCCAATCACCAGAACTATAAATAGAAACTGTTCAAAGTGGTACCCCTTAGGGATCAAAACTAAGATGAGGCCGGAAAGCACTTCTCCTTATCATAAATCCCTGAGGTGTGCTATTTATTCTTCAAGCAGATTTTATAACATACTGATTCAAAAACAAGTAGTATGATACTAATTTCAGTTTCTACTAATGTCATCCAGTACGGCTTTGTCCTTATTAGGATGAATGAAACTACTTTCTAAACACTAAACATTTCTAAATTCTCTCTGATGCTATTATTTTGACATAAGGGCATACTAATTGCTCCTGAAAAGCCAAACAATCATTATCTTCTCTAAAAACTGTATTACATAATCTTGGATGTCAATATTGTTATTTGAAAGATTACATAAGGCAGTTTGGCTAAAACTAAAGAACTGTTACTTCAGTTCCAAAAGCAGGACAAGGAGATTTACAAACACACCTACCACCTCAAAATGGACCCTTTTGCCTATAATTTATGTATTAAATGGATTCAAGTTTTGTTCCCAATGAGATGCTCAATGTTAGTAAACTCATATATTTAAAAAGGGCTCACCATTCGTACAAACTTGAATGTCCTTGGAGAACTTTTCCAAAGCTACCAATGCAATGGTACAGTGTTTGCTAACCCGCCTGAGCTATTAAGATTTCTTTTCATTGAGCAATCACCCAGAATTTTTTTCTGGCCCACTTTTTTTGACATCATAATATGTTCTTCTCTTTAGTCATATTAAAGAAATTAGAAAATACAGGGCCAGGTGCGGTTGCTCATGCCTATAATTCCAGCACTTTCGGAGGCCAAGGCAGGCAGATCTTTTGAGGTCAGGAGTTCAAGACCAGCCTGGCCAACGTGGCAAAACCCCATCTCTATTAAAAAAAAAATTAAAAAAAAAAATAGTGGGGCATGGTGGTGCACACGTGTGATCCCAGCTACTCAGAAGCTGAAGCACGAGAATCACTAGAACCTGGGATGTAGAGGTTGCAGTGAGCCAAGCTCATGCCACTACACTCCAGCCTGGGCAACAGAGTGAGACTCTGTCTCAAATAATAATAATAATAATGAAAAAGTAGAAAATACAGCACCATCAAGTGACTGCTTCCAAGTCTAAGTTCTGTCTAATGAAACCACATATTGGTCACAACTCCGTGAGTCCAAAGAACAAGTTTTGAAGAAAGGGCTTGTGATTGAATTTAGATTGTATGATATTGGGGTAATTCTCTTTTCACATTAAGTGCTTTGTGGACGTGACTCTGATGGGCGTTATAGGGTCAATAAAATATTAGCCCTTCCTGCCCCCATCGTGGTGCTCAATAAAGGCTGGTTGAATTCAAAGCCCAGCCTCCTCAACCTACTGCTGAATGACATGAAAGAGTTAACACTTTGAAAATTGACATGACCCTGCAGAATCCCTCCCAGATTTCAGGAAGCACAATTGTAAAGCCCAAACTGCCAAGCACAGCTTTCCTAAACCTTAGTAATGGCGGCCTTTTGTGCAGATCTGGAATATTAGATAGTTTATAAGTATGATATAGATTCTGTGGCCAAATGAGCTGCGGAACAATTCTAAAGCCATTATTCCTCTTTCTAAATAATTCTTCCCTTTGAAAGAGTTAAGTCATTTTGCTTGGAAAAATTAACCATTTAACCATTAATCATTAATTTTATGTAATTTTTCTTAACTGATTAAAAATACTGATTTTATTGTTTTTCTAAGTCTTTGCCTTAAGTGTAAGAAAAAAAATGGATTAAAGTACTAAGTGTGACTAGCCAGATATTTTTAAAAATTGGTTTAATGCCTTTTACTGAGTTGGGAAAAAAAAAAAAAAAAACTTAGTAAAAGCCTTAGAAAAGTTCATAGCTGAAACTGAAACAAGCCCAAGAAGTGACTATATTTGCATAACTTGATCTGTACTTGGAAAAAATTTCCACTGAAGACAACAGTGGAAGCTTATCAAATCAGAATTTTACATAGATTTTCCATAGCCCTACTAAAGAATACTGACTCATTGGTCAGTTATGGTGAAAATTTAATGGAGCGCTAAGATAAGAAATGCATGAATCAGAGTGTGTTTAGCGGTTCCATTGCTTCAGTAGGAAAACTACATTAGGCATCCAGCTTCCCTAACGCTTTCTGAGACCAATTCTAGAGCACTGTAGTAATTAATTCTTCAGCATTTCATGTGGAGCCAGACCCTGCCACTGAATTAAAACCCCTTTTATTTTGCCCCGGTCATGAAAATCTCAGACATTATGTAAAATTAGGATTATTGGCTGCTTAGCTGGTTTTATATTTTTCAAGATGGCAGTTAACCTGCAACTGAATCTTTTCTAAGAAAACGATCTTCTATAGGATGAATTCTAAGGCAGAACTGAAGGTACCAGTAATACTACTTAGTGAAGTTGAATCTGTAGAGGGTTAATTACTGTCTACAACTCAGAAAAGTATTATATATCAGAGAGTAAAAGTCTGAGGCAAGTCTGATTTAAAGCAGGGTCCTAGTTTTAGTCCTAAATCCTAAGAATTTCATATTCTATTAGTAATGTGTATGCTTTTGCTTCATGAAATTTCACCTTCTATAATTGGTTCAAAGTGCCAGCTAATTTTTCAGATATGTTCCCTGTTTCAAAACAGACTGAAACTGATAGATTGCACAGTTATAAATTATTTAGATGCTTATCTTTTGAAGTAATGCTGAAAAAATTAAGATCTGCTTTGCCCTCTTCATGAGAAATGATTGCTTATTAAATCGCCTCTCGATTTCTATAAAGATTAGCCAGCCTTTCAGGTTTCTTCTCAGCGTTACGCATTTCTTTTCACCCAATTTCAAATTCTTTCTTATACTACATTTTCAAAAAGTACACATAAGCTAGAAAATTTGAAAAATACAGAGAATAACGAACTTCATGCATATGTTTTCTTGTTTTAAAAAAATCTATTTAGCCTTTATATTCTATAAGGTAATTTCCAGTTATAGAAATATACTAATCACTGGTTCTATCTATCCATCCATCCTTTCATCTGACACACTAACAGTGATAACAATAATGAATAATAATCATATTAATAAGCAGAGGGCTTTCATAAAATATTTACTTTTGTTTCAGAAACTCTGTTGAATTCTTTACATAGGCTATGTCATTTATTCCTCTCAATGATGTATATAAATATCCCCATTTAACAAATGAGAAAGCTGAGGCACAAAGAAGATCATAACTTGATCAATGTCAAAATGAGTGACTGGCAATCCAATTAGTTTAATGCCAGAGACCATGATTTTCTACTCTGGTGGCAATCATCTATTCTTACAATCATCTATTCTACCCTTTACATATATTTGTAAAACTACCTAGTTATTTCAGTTTGGATTGAGTTTTTGGACTGCCAGCTCTCAATAGTTTGTCTTAGACATTCTTCCTAGCACTAACTTCAGACTATGACTAGGGAGATCAGATAACCTTTTAACCAAATCAGGACATTTCTGATAGTGAAAAGGGCTGGGTTGGTAAGTGTGCTGGTTCATACTTACTAAGTCCCAGGTGTGAACTGGAACCACCCAGGCACAGGAGTACATGGAATCATTCTAACAGGCCACTAGGATATCCTTTCTCTGTTCCTAGTGCAGAACATAGATCCTCTGAGGGCAAAACCAGGTATATAGTTCAATGGCC
Source organism: Chlorocebus sabaeus (assembly GCF_047675955.1). Taxonomy (NCBI): domain Eukaryota; kingdom Metazoa; phylum Chordata; class Mammalia; order Primates; family Cercopithecidae; genus Chlorocebus; species Chlorocebus sabaeus. Next base: position 30,758,433 of record NC_132913.1, on the reverse strand, counting down.
CCATGATACTCCCTTTATTTTTCTCAGGATATGTTTTCTGGACAATTATTTTTCTTCTTTGTTATAGAGTAGAAAATTTAATAAGCAACCTAAGAAGAATAAAATAGTCTAATATTCCTTTAGAGCTGATTAGCTATGAACACAGAGGCACATTCATTTATCACAGTTATAGTACAAGTATAAAATGACCTGTACCTTTAATAAGTCCTTTTTCTTGCAGAGTTTTCAGGGAAGGTCTTCGGGTAATAAACTTCTTTAATCTGCTTTTAACTCGATTTTTGTCGCTTGTATCGGAAGCACTATGATGCAGTCTGAACACTGAAGATTTAAAAAAAATCAGAGGCTTTCAGTAAATTTCTCCTTTATGATTATTACTTTATGCAAATCTGACTAGAAAACAGTAGTTATGAAACAACTACCTGAATTAATAGCTCGGGCTCTTCTGTCTAGAACAAGCCATGTGAGTAAAATTTGCCCACATGAAAGTATTAGTCCTGTTGCAGCATGAATGTACAATGAGAATGGGATTAGTTCCATATATTCACAATTTATTTTCACTTTCATTTCCTTATATTTAACGTAACCTTTACATGGATAATTCCATGTGTTTATACACAAAATTATGGTCAGAGTAAGGGAAAAATTCATCTAAGCTACAGGAGACAACTCTTTAACATTGCCAATTTCAATTAAACAGGATTATATACTATCCCTAGCTTATGCAGGCATTTCTGAAGGTCCTGCTTGCTTGAATAACTTTGTCAATCTTCTTTTCTATATTAACCTGAAGTGATTTATTTTTCTGAAGCAGATATTTCTTACTCTCCTTATTGATGTATAATTACTACCAGTTCTAGGTGAAATTCAGAAACATAATTTGCCTCAAACTTTTTCCATGTCTTCATTAGTCCCCTCTCCTCTGCTTCCTATTCTCAGATTTATCTTCAAAGTCAGGTGTGTAAAATTCATTCCTGAACAAATATTTGCTGAATGTCTAATAATCAGGCTCCATGCTAAAGGCTGTGAATTCAGGGATGAATATCATACATAAGGTCTGGGTTTTCATTAAGCACAGTCTAAACACATTAAAGATGTCTTCTTCCTCTTCTTCTCCTTATTTTTAGACAGATTCTTGCTCTGTCACCCAAGCTAGAGAGTAGTGGAGTGATCACAGCTCACTGCAGCCTCAGCCTCTCAGGCTTATATGATCCTCCCACCCCAGCCTCCCAAGTAGCTGGGACTACTGGCTACACCTGACTAATTTTTTGGTTTTATTTATTTATTTATTTATTTATTTATTTATTTATTTATTTATTTTTCCTGGTAGAAATGGGATCTCACTTTGTTGCTCAGGCTGGTCTCAAACTCCTGGGCTAAAGTGAGCTGCTCATTTCAGCCTCCCAAAATGCCAGGATTACAGGTGTGAGCCACTGCACCTGGCCTAAGGTGTCTTATTATTAGTTACAGATAGTAATTTATTGTGCCTGTAGATAAGATACATATCTTAACTGAACGCTCCACTGCCTTCATTCAACTGTTGACATAATGTGAGGGTTTGGGGTACTTTATTAAGTATTCTTTTTAATAAATGTAGACATGCTTTTGAAAATCTATCTGGTCCAGGGAGAGAGAAACCTCCCTATAACTGGCAAAGTAAGGCAATTTTTTCATCCTCCTTTCCCTGCCTTTGTCTACAAAGCAGGCTCAAACTTGAGTTAGTAAAATGGGGAATTAAGGTGAAGTTCAAGACTGAGAATGACAGAAAAAGAAAAATATCGTGCTCATCTCCTAGCTGGGAGAAGGGTGGAATTTTATTTTTCAATCGAAGTTTGGATCATCACATGAGACTAGGTGCTGTAAATTACTAAACTGAGACAATTCTTGCCACTTGAAAATCTGTAATACTTTATATTACTTTAAAGTATTGCTTCCCAAATTTTGTACTATTGACATATGAGGGTAGACAATTCTTTGTTGTAGAGGCCTGTCCTTTGTGTAGGATATGGAACAGCATCCATGGTGTCTACCCACAACATGCCAGCAGCACGCCCTCCTTAATTATGACAATAAAAAAAAATGTCTCCAGACATTGCCATAGGTCCATGAGGGTGGAAGTTGGGGTACAGAATTACTTCCTGTTGATGATCATTCCCTTAAACTGATTGGAAAAGTTATAGGGTCGTCTGAAGTTCTCATTTATCAGTGGAAGGTCTATCCATACACTGAGAAAATGTAAAAGAACTCTGAAAAAAAAATCTATATATCTATAGCATATGTGTGTGTGTATATATATACACACAATCTCATACATATCTACCATCTATGTATTTGTCATGAGCTATCTATTTTTTAAATGAATTGGTAATAAAAGGTGGACAGCTTCCCAGCTATTGGGCTCTTAAGAATGGACACAGGAGGAGGAACACCACACACCAGGGCCTTTCTGGGGTTGGGGGGAAGGGGAGGGAGAGCATTAGGACAAATACTTAATGCATATGGGACTTAAAACCTACATGACGGGTTGATAGTTGCAGCAAACCACCATGGCACATGTATACCTATGTAACAAACCTGCACACTCCGCACATGTATCCTGGAACTTAAAATTTTTTTAAAAAATTAAATTTTAAAAAATGGGTTCTATAGGTGTGAGAGTTAACAGATGCCCTCAGCACTCAGGGTAATTTAGGGAGGACGAAAATAGCCCGAGTCCTTGGGGCAGTTGTACTGTATATTCTTTGGCTATAAGCAGTTTCCACCAGTGTGTTATGCAAGTATGATTGTCTCTGTGTAGTTCAATAGTTTGAAAAGTACCGCTTTAGATTTTGTGCTGTCCAAAGTATTAGCCACTAGTCAGTTGGGGCTATTGAACACGTGACATGCAGCTTGAGCCATTGGTTGAAATGATAATTTTTACATGTTTTCAGCTAAATAAAATATCTTGCTATTATTTAAATAGTTTCTTTTTACTTCTTAAAATGTGGCTACTAGAAGATTTTACATTACACACGTTTCATGTGGGACAGTGCTGGAAGATAAAAAATAAACACAAATTGACCAACTTCTGTATACATGGCAGTGCTGGGTTTAATTGTTGTAGATAAAATGTATATGGCCTGTGTAATTATTTATTTTTTACTTATTTTAATTTAATTACATTAATTAATTTATTTATTTTGAGATAGAGTCTCGCTCTGTCCCCCAGGCTGGAGTGCAGTGGCCGGATCTCAGCTCACTGCAAGCTCCGCCTCCCGGGTTCACGCCATTCTCCTGCCTCAGCCTCCCAAGTAGCTGGGACTACAGGCGCCCGCCACCTCGCCCGGCTAGTTTTTTGTACTTTTTAGTAGAGACGGGGTTTAATCGTGTTAGCCAGGATGGTCTCGATCTCCTGACCTCGTGATCCGCCCGTCTTGGCCTCCCAAAGTGCTGGGATTACAGGCTTGAGCCACCACGGCCGGCCTTATTTTTATTTTTATTATTTATTTACTTTTGAGACAATCGTTTCCCTCTGTCGCCTAGGCTGGATTGCAATTGCACGATTTTAGCTCACTGCAACCTCCGCTTCCCAGATTGAAGTGATTCTCGTGCCTCAGTCTCCCAAGTAGCTGGGATTACAGGCATGAGCCAGTATGCCTGGCTACTTTTTAGTGTTTTTTTTTTTTTTTTTTTTTTTTTTTTTTTTTTTGAGACGGAGTCTCGCCCTGTTGCCCAGACTGGAGTACAGTGGTGTGATCTCAGCTCACTGCAACCTTCGCCTCCCGGGTTTAAGCAATTCTCATGCATCAGCCTCCTGAGTAGCTGGGACTACAGGTGAGCACCACCCTGCCCAGCTAATTTTTGTATTTTTAGTAGAAATGGGGTTTCACTATGTTGGCCAGGCTGGTCTCGAACTCCTGACCTCAAGTGATCCACCCCACTCCCAGCCTCCCAAAGTGCTGGAATTACAGGTGCGAGCTACCGCGCCTGGCCTAAGTTTTGTATTTTTAATAGATGTGGGGTTTCACCATGTTGGCCAGGATGGTCTTGAACTCCTGGTCTCAAGTGATCCTCCTGCCTCATCCTCCCAAAGTGCTAGAATTACAGGTGTGAGCCGCCACGGCCACCTGACTGGCCTGTGTAATTATAATGCAGCACAGTAAGGAGTCAAATGGAAATGTACATGTACGAGACTAGAGGAGCTAAGAGGAGGGATCGACCTCAGGTCATTTTGGAGAAATAACAAGTGTCCTGAAAACCCAAGTAAACAAAAATTGCTTTTACAAGACCATGAATATCAGCCATTAACGAATTCAAAATCGTATAATTGGAAAAGTCATTATGAGCATCTTAACAAAGTGTGTTTGTGTGCTATCCTATCAACTTTCCTTCTAGGTCTAGTCATTGCAGTGACCACCAGTCATAAATGATCTGCTTCAACTGACAGCTGTAGTCAAAGTCCCACAGGTCTGGGTTCTAGTGTTGGAGGCTGAAGAAACACTTAACATCCTTCAGAATAACTCCGCCTCTGGGCAATTTAGGTTTCAAGTCCATCTTTGGAATGACACAGAATAATCAATCTAAGTTTTCACAGGTTACGAAAGTAGTATTTTCTATTTCTGGTCTCACCTCAAAAACCTTGCCATTTCCCATGACAGAATGCCAAGAAATGCAGGGCCAAGCAAGTTTTTTTTTTTTTTTTCTTCCATTTGGAACTAGTAAAAATGATGCCATTAGAAAGTACTTTGCAAATTAAAATATACACACACGATATATAAATGCTAGATTATGAAAATAATTATGGTGTGAGTTATATCTTTTTGAAACTCCCCTAGGTATTCTGGTGATAGTATTCTTAATTAGAGAGATATATGTGTATATTATATTGTCTTCAATACCACCATCTGGCTCCACATGTGAGAAGTGTGTGTAAGGTGCATTGGTTTTTCAAAGAAAATGAAAATATGTTTTTAACTGCTTTATCTTGTTTCCTTCTCATACATACTGAGAAACTAGCAGAGTCTTGGATATGATTAGACAGTTTTTAACGTAGCCAAACTCTCCAAAGTTGCCTCTAATGATTACTTTCCTGGAGACAGACTAGAGCATCAACTTCCATTTCCTGATGCCATAAATAATTGCCCTCAGATGACAAGTCAAATTACAAGGCCTGTGCCATCATTCATTCCACTCATTTTGTTCTAAGAAGAGTTATGCAGAAGTTGAAGTCAATAGATGACTATAATATATAGCATACTTTTTATTAACCAAATAACTTGAAAGCACTATAAATACAAAATAAAAATGTTAAGAAGTGCATGGATATAAAGCAAGGTCCATCACTGGGACCCTGTAAACAGCAGTAAAAGTCTTTGAATACTGTGGTTTACAAATCTGATTTTAACAGCCAAACTTATAAAACAGTTTACGCTTTTCTGTTGTCAAGGGAGAAAAACTTGCCAAATTGTTCATTTTAAGTAAATACAACATAACCAATTAAGGAAAGCAAAATTTAAACACATGCCTATGATAATCAGGACATAGTTTGCTTCTGATTTCACTACTGATTTTAACAGAACAGTGTTCCTTCCATTTTCCCACAGCACCCAAGTGACCCCACACATACTTTTAGAAACTTGTAATCACACAGTGCAAATAAAAGGACACTTTACTGGAAAATACACAGTGTGGTACAATAATCCATCATTTATGAAAAATAGAATTCAGCCTTTTCTTTTCCCTCAGAGATTCGACTACTTTTTGAGGGTGAAGCTTCCTGCAGTTTAAAGATTTATGTTAAGTCAACGAGTAGTTTTTTTCCATTCCCACTTTAAGTTTTTATTCGAAAATAAAAAGAGCCAAAAGAGATATGGGTTTAAACTCTAAAACATTTAATCTGATTTGCATAAGAGACTAGAGCAATCACTCTTAATCCTAGGTATTTTTACCTCCATAAACATTAACCTTAACCCAAAATTTACTAGCTTTCTAGATATTCTAGAATTTACTTCTATTTCCTATATGTTTTCCTCTGCTTTTTCCATTGGTGATCTTTTCTTTCAAGCCTGAACAAATAGAATGTTTTTCAAAGACTGAGAATTTTCAGTAACAATAGGCAATTTAAATCTCAACACACAGGCCAAAGGCATTAGCTTTAAATACCATTCTTAAGCAGTTGAGAGACTTAATTGGTACTAAAACTGCTCTGACCAGAGGGGAGTTAGAATTCGGGACTTTCTAAGATGTTAGGATAGTGGGCTTTCTAAGATCATATTCAGTTAACAGTGTTACATATGAGAATAGGCATTAACCCAACACAAGTTTTATACCTGACACAGCTATTATGATATTAAAAAGCACCTCCAGAGCTACAAATGCTTATTGTAATGGGTGCCCTTAGTATATTTATTTTCTCACTCTGGTAACAGGAAGGGGAAACAACGCCCTTTGGATGGACGATGAACATCTACTCCCATTTAGGGCATGGGAACCACAAAAGAAAACCCCCGAATCTTCCAGAATTCAACGGTTTGGATAATATGATCCAAAATTGTGCATCTGCCAGAACATCTCTTTCTGGGGACTTTATTTTGAAATACCTTCTTTTCCTGCCAAACTGCTGTTCTCGTGGTATTCCCATGTTACAATTACATGTTGTTATTATTATTATTTTTTGAAATTTGGAAATGCTGGGACAGCCAACATTTCAGAAATGTTGCTAACGGAAAGCGTAATCATTATACTTCAGAAAAGCTATCACAAACAGCTTTCTAGGCTACTTGTTCTCACTGTATTGGTGAGGTTTGATACTGGAATCAACATCGGTGTAGGTAGATAGTTTTGTTAGCAGCTAAGAGCTCTAAACATTTCAATTCAATTCCAAAAGGATCTCAAGGGCAAAGCTGGCAACAGTAGCTTTAGTGCCATCGTCTTACCACACTGCAGTATTCAGAGCAGGAAATCAAAGAAAAAAAATGACAAAATAAGGTTATGTCAGGCTCTTAATCCCTAGAGGTTCCAAAACTCTTCTCACACCATCACAGGGATTACATAACAAAGTACTGAATTATCTCCACTCACATTTTCCAACACAAACGTCTTGTATTGGAATTACCCTGCTTAACTACTTTCCAAATTACATAAATAAGAGCACCTTATCCCAAATTGATTGAAAAAAGAAATCAAGTTTATTAAATTTCTTTCCAGCCTCCTGTTGATTCCTTTCCAGAGCATTCACACTTGTGCTAATTCATGGGGCTGTAATAAATACTGCTTTGCCTTCTCCAGCCTGTGGTTTTAGAGCTCCCAGAACTTTGCACATAACTCCCTGTGTCAGAGTGGGCAGAAAGGGTAAGTTTGGGCTTAATGTACTGTTGGTCATTTAATATCTCTTTTTTTCACTTGCTCAGTGTAAATAGAAGTCATAATTTCAAACCCCAACTTGCAGCCTGAGAAACTAAGTTATTGAAACTTTAAGTGACTTGCTCAAAACACAAATCATGATTAAATCTGGAAATAACTGAAAGAGGGAATGCTGGGCATTTTAACTGCAGTGCTTGGTTTTAACCACTTACTTGCCACTTAGACATTGTGGAAATACAAAATAGACAATTAGATCCATAACAGAAGGGTGTGTATACATCATGTATTCAATGATTAATATTCATGCTATCTACCCATTTAAGGAGAAGTGAAAATTCATACAATGAAAATGTTTACTTTTAGACTACATCATCAACTTTAAATAGTTAAATCTAACCACATTTTTATATTTTTGATATCAGTCAACAGCTGGCAATCTACTGTCATTCAGTCATAGGAAAATTTCATGGCTACTTTTCTCAGGAGTATATGTATCCATGTCTTCTACTTCTAATGCATTTGTCTATGATGTAAATTCTTGTCTTTTCATGTATAGACTTAATTTTTTTTATTTTGCTCATAACACATCTTAGGTGTATCTATATTGATAATGTATTTCTATAGTGGAAGGCAGGGTGTTTTGTTTAAACTCTTTTCGTTATAGCACTTAGCATAGCTTTGGGTTTCATAGTGAGTACTTTTAATGGTAGTAATGATGATTGATGATAACTTCAATCCCATACTGCAAATATTAAGTACACTATCACAATGTTTAATTTCCCTTCCACTATAGATTTATCTGGTTTCTTTTTATAAGCCAGAGTTTAATGACTTTTGTGTGTGTGTGTGTGTCACAGGTTATGAAAATACTACATTTTCAGAAAAACAATAAAAAGAGAGAAAATATACCTAAACAGCAAAACCTATCTTGTATGTAGAGAAACACAATGACATTTTTTTTTCCTGAAACAGAATGAGATACAGTGTAAAATGTAAAGATTCAGATCATTTAGACATTCTTCTATTGACTATATATTTTAACTTGGCTTCTTATGACTTGATATAGTGTCAGTAAAACTTTGTCACTTGAGAGCTGTTCAGAACTTTGATAAATTTGCTAATAAAGTAAGTGGTTATTGAGCTAAGGCAGTAGCTGATTTTGAAAGCTGAATTACTAAAAAAAAAAAAAAAAAAAAAGAAGAAGAAGAAAATAACATAGGGCATCAATCCACACAAAGGGCACTGTGAAACAGAAATATGTTTTCCATGAGGAAAGATTGTATATTAAATACAGGAATGGGTTCTCTTCTAGTGATGGAAAACAGGCCACAGCCAAATCAAATGAGAAGAGCCTTAAATATAAATGTGAACATCAGTCCATAAAAGGGAAAAAAAAACCCCAAAATCAGAAGACTTGTAGGCTTGGTAATTCCACCAGAGAGGTAATAGCCTCTACCTTCTAGGAAATTAACACTTAGATTTCTGCAAAAAAGTAAGTCAAGTTGGAGAATAAAATACACACATATATAAGAGTATTGGATATTTTAGTACTGATATATGGACCAAGATTCTGAACCATCATTAGCAGTATTTCAGTTGGGTGACATTTAAATATTCTGTCCATGTATACATACATAGTAAGAGCTACCACTGTATATCATATGTGTGTATGTTTGCACATTTGTGAAAATGCCTGTAAAGATACATTCTCAGCAGGTATAGAGGGGAGTAACATCTAGTAACTTTGAGGCTTCTTTTTTAAATCTCTAAATTCCTGGTCTTGTGTGTGTTACAATGTATTCTTAGTAAATAATATGCTATAATGTATACTTAATTTTCTAAACAAAATTTTCAGCCAGGACAGAAAAACATATATGACGAGTCCAAGCAGTTTGAGAAATGTCTGAAAACCAAATTATCAATAGTTAAGAAGTGGGAAAATGTTTCTTAGATTCGAAGTTATATATAATTCTTCTAAAATAGTCTTAATTTCCACTTTCACTAGACAATTGGATTATTCTAATGTCACATTTATTAATGACTACTATTTTGAAGTTATTTACTATATAATAAGGAATTTACTAAGCACATTAGATCTCATTTAATCCTTATCAATATGGTAGGTTCCATTATTATCCATTTTACCAATTAGAAATCTAAGGTTCAGAGAAGTTAAGCCATGTAGCAAATCAGTGGCAGAGCCAGAACTCAGGTGGTATCTGATTCCTGCCCTAAGGCCTGCCTGTCCATCTGTGTGGCAATACTGTCAGTATGTGTAAGGACATAGAGAGATGGTAATGTCCCCACCCCCTTGCCTTACCATACTCAAGTACTTGCAACCTAAGGTCTTAAATCATCTTCTTTACATGAACTGATTACTGAAACTATCCATGTGGTATGTATTATCGTAGGGCTGAGAGGGAAAAAGAGTCATCTTAGGTGAGATGAGTGAATCATGGGACAACAGTGGAGCTGGTGGCTGAATACTCTCTGGATTGCCAATGAGAACAGTTGAAAAACATATCTGCGTAGGACAGAACTGTAACCACCATGGATGTGAACTGAGTTCTGCCACAAGGGTGTATACTGGGCAGAAGGCAAATCACCCACCATGCTCCAGATTGCTCTATGCAGCAAGACAACCATGAACACAGGAGAGATGTAGGTGGGAACTGGGGGTTCCTTTCAGGCAAAAATAGCTAGCAACCTGGCTGTGTCTTTCCATTTTACCCCTGCCCTCACACAATCTTTTTCAGACTCACACTTAGCCCACAACAGTGTAAGTGAACATACTCACTTCTGCAAACTCCTTAGTTCTTCTCTCACCCAAACTGGGAAATCCCATTCTTCTCTATGCCTATCCCCAGAGCTCAGAGGCTTGTTTTGTTCCTGGTTGCTTCACAGGAACTGAGTGTAAGAATTCAGGATCAGGACTTGAGGAAAAGCAGATAAGAACCATTGATATGCTTCCTTCCAATTGCTAGTGCCTTGCCTTGCCCTTCCCTTCCCTTTTACCCCTTCCCTCCCCTCCCCTCCCCTCCCCTCCCCTCCCCTCCCCTTCCTTTCCCCTTCCATTCCCTTTCCTTCTTTCTTGTGTGTTCCTTTCTCTCCTACCCATTCTTTGTCTTTTGAATAATATAGGCTTTGGATTTTGAATTCCAACTCTGTCACTTAACGTTGTATCTTATTCAAGCTACGTTAGTTTTTTGTGCCTCTATTATATCATCTGTTAGATGGGGATAATAATGTCTATGGCAAGGATTTTTGTGTATGTTAAATGCTCTGATATAGGAAGAGCATCCAGCTCCATGTCTAAGGTATAATACAGATGTGGTTAACAGAAGCAATTATTATTAATCTTAATAGATTAATATTAATGATTAAAATAGGATTAATAATTAAAATATGATAGGCATCCTGCATCATCATCAGCTCTGTAATAATCAGTAAGTTTACACAACAGGTGTATAAAAAGGACCTTTCTCAGCCTCCACCCCACTGTCTCCCACTTTTTCAACATTTACTGAGCATTCACTATGCATCTGTTATTATTAGATTAGACCCTTAGCTGCTGTGTGTGTGTGTGTATGAGAGAGTGTGTGTGTGTGTATGAGAGTGTATGTGTGTGTGTATGAGAGCGTGTGTGTGTATGAGAGTGTATGTGTGTGTGTATGAGTGTGTGTGTGTATGAGAGCGTGTGTGTGTATGAGAGTGTATGTGTGTGTGCGTGTATGAGAGTGTGTGTATGAGAGTGTATGTGTGTGTGTGTATGAGTGTGTGTGTATGAGTGTATGAGTGTGTGTGTGTGTGAGCGTGTGTGTGTATGAGAGTGTGTGCGTGCGCGCACGTGAGCGTGTGTGTGTGTGTGAATGATTTGGCTCTCATTAAAAAAATGCTTGTATACTTTCCCAAGAGTTACCTGTGATTAATTTCTGCCAGGTAGAGTGTATTTCGAGACTTTGAACATGTGTTAAAATCATTGGGTTTTGAAGAACTATCCATTAACGACTTTCTGAACTGTGACAATGGATATTGACAGGGCTTGTCAGACTAAACCACTATTGATTGGTTCACATCATGTGTATAGCAAAACCAATTTCTTTCAAGTGCTTCCTCCTAACTGAAATACATTATTGCAGCCTTCCTCTCTGTTTATTATAACACCCAAGCTCATCGCATGTAACACATCCAGCAAAAAGGTTTCACAATGAAGCAGCAAACAGCAACACAGAAAGGAGTGAAAGTACTTAGCAATCCAAATACTCTTGTACTGTAAGTTGCTATTTGTTTGCAAAATATTGATTCCTTGCAGAATCTTTGTTTTTATTTTATAATCCTCTTGAATAAGGAAAGATCATGGACTAACAGAGCTTTGCTATTGTTTAATGACCCCATGACTCTCATGGTTTCTACTCCTGAAAGAAACTACTTGAAGTATTGTGTGTATGTTTAAGTTGTGGGAAAGAAAGTGTTTATGTTGGGTCAGTGCTCTCCTACCCATAAACACATACAGCTCCACACACACAAATACATAGGGTTGAGTCTTTTCCCAAACCTTAGAATGTTTTCTTCATTGTGCGACTTAAGCCAACTTTGGGCATATGCTACATATTGTACAGTTTTGTTATTAATTTGAATTTGCATTGTGCCTTTCTTCCCAAGGGGACACATTTCTTACTGAAACAGTACTCTTACATAACAAAGAGCATTCTCACAATACCCCCATGAGTAGGAAGAATTCCAGATTTATTTTGTTTTACTTGAAAATATTATTATTAAACCCGTTTCAAAGAAGTCCTTTCCACAAGTACTAGGGGATCATACCTCAGGCTTCTTGGAGTGTTTCAGAAGGACCCCAGAGCCCAAAGAACCTTCAGCAATAGTTTTTATCCTTTAAGAAGCCCCAAGTTTGCTGTATACAAGTGCCTGGAAAAAGCAGAGTATTCCTAAATTCTGAGGGTAATTCTCAGGGTATTCCTGAAATTGGCACCCCTCTAAAAATGATTTTTTTCTAGCTCACATGAGTCACTTTTGATAAAAACAGGGCAGACTCTTGGTTAACTCCACCAATGCTTCAATTAAATCTGATGTGCTGCTGCCAGTTTCTCTCCCATTCTGAGCATGCCTTGCAATTTAAAGAAAAATAAATTGCTTAGGGGGCTGGCAAATGCGAATCGAGAAAAATGTATCATCCTTCAAAGCCCCTCTGAAACTGCAGAGTTCCAAGTTTACTTGAACGTTCTAGACAATGATTTCTTCTGAAATAAGGATTGAGTCTTGTCTCTAGCTCCAAGCTATGGCCCAGGAGGATGGCTGCTCTGGGCACCCTGGGCTACGCCCTTCCTCTGGCTTCACCCCTTTGCATGGCCTTCTTACCCGCACATTCCCCAGCTGTAAGACAAGTTCCTGGCCTGGGGCCCATGCTTTTGGCACCCTCTGTAGGGCCCACTGTGTCTTGAGGAACAGTTGGTTGTCAGAGTGGTAGCCTCCCTTGCCTTTTTCGGGACATCGAATATTAGGAAATGTCAGGCCAGAGTCAGTGAGTCTCTCACAGAATAGTTTTGTTGGGACAGAACCCTCTATTAAAAGCATCATTTTGACTTAAGATTCAAGCTATTTGCTCCAAAATGTGCGTGCAAAGCACTGACGCCCTCCCCCACAGGAAGTGTATTGAAAATGCAAGGGGTGCTCTGAGCAGATTTGAGGACACAGTATGTCGTCTACGGCTAAGTGATCAGGGATAGTGGGGCGGTTTGTCCTCACAAATGCTGACAGACAGCTGCAGTTTGCAGCTGGCAGGGAGCTTATGCTCACTAAACAAAGATCTAGCTGGAGCCCGGTGAATACTTGGCTCTATTGCAATAATCATAATTCATAACATACATTTCTAAAGAAGGAGAGAAAACTAGGAAAAGCCCCACAGAGATCCACATCATTCTGACACTTGATGTGGTCTGGATATAGGTTGTTTTATGTGTTGTCCATTTTGAAATCCCTCTGGGGTTCCGCATGGTGACAGTGGTCACCATGTGTGAGACAAATGGAACTACTTTCTGCTTCCAGCCACCCTTTCGGATTAACTCTTCCTTTCATTAAAAAATGGTGATAGGAGATTTACTTACTGCCAAACTCCAGTGTTATCCCAAATATTTTACTTCTTTCTTAAATGAGTTAATTGTAATCAAATTGCCAAGCTTTTTCTGTTGTTGACCGTCAGATAACCCCATTCTTGGGCACAGTTAATGTTGGAGTCTCAGAAACATGAAATATTAAATCTGGAGGGAACTTGAGAGAGCATAGAGTGAATGCGCCTAGCTTTTCAGATGAAGAAAAAGATGCCCAAATTGTTTAAGTCATTTGGTTAAGGCCACGTAGTAAGAAATAGAGTAAAGGTTCAATCCAAATTTCTTAATCACTATTTCTGGTTTTCTGTCAGCACCTCTCTATGCCTCTCTAATCTCACATTTAATTTTAGAGAAACACTGTTCCTAAATCCAGAAGAATGTTCCAGAGGAGACAGTTCTATTGCTTGAGGTGCCCACTACTGGCCCAGTTCTTCCAGTAACCAGGAATTTCAGATTTGAATCTAAATACAGTAATTGCCATCAATTAATTTTGTTTTATCCTACATTTTTTAGAATTGGGCAGTTTTGAATATAATATGGAAATATATTTAAATTTGTATGCATAATTATGAATAACCTGAAAAATATATGCCCCAAGAGTCAGGGGTGATTATAGTAGCCTTCCTTTTGACATATAGCAATGCTAAGTGTTTTGCTTTTATCCGTTTCTCTAACTTTTGGTAACCTGAAATCTGTAATAGATTATTATTTGGGGTTTTGAGTCTTCCTTTTCCCTGGGGGAAGAGGATTTTGTTGCTGAATGCCAGGACACCCCTACAGATGCAGATGTCACTGAGAAGAGTGCCTGCTGGATATACTTTCCATGTGTTTCAGCCTAAGCGAGAAGGGAATATAGAGGATTGAGCTACGGATGAGAAAATGCATTTCGCCAAATTCCAACCCCTCTGAAACTTGAACTTTTGGACTATTGAACAGGCTGAGATTTTGGTCTTCTTCAGGCTTGTTTACTCTTGACAAAATGGAACTTCTGGTATTGGAAAAGAAATGTCTTTGGGTTTTAAAGGCCTCCAAAAGCTTCTTGAGACATTAAGTACCTCTTACATAAAATAACACAGTGATGATTTAAGACCGGATAAATTGGAAATGCACAGATTAAATGACCTTTAAAATACACATAGGTTTAAAATCGAAAGGAAAATGCACTTAGCAAAAAAACATTTGGGATTTATTTCTAAAATATGGCTGGAAACATTAAGCAAACTCAAAATGAGGCAGTGCGCACACATCCTCATTTTGACTTAAAGATCTACTTTAAATAACACAACAGATGTAGTCATCAGCATTTATTCCAACAGGGACACTGTGAATGGTGAGAAAGACATGGTAAGACATGGGTAATAACAAGAACTACTGTCATTGTTGTCCCTTAATCCTCCAAACTGTCAAAGCAGAACCAAGAGTAAAAGAGAAATATTCTGGCAGGATCTGACTCCCTCCCCATTTTTGTCAAGCGGTTCAGTTAGGAAATATCCGCTAGGAAATATTTCCTTCACTTAGTCATCAGAAAGAAAGTTTAGCTGTTTGCACTCCGGTACAACAGAAAAAAGAAAAGGCCACCTGTGAACCTTAGTGTGAAAACATGAACAGGTGCTGGGGAATGCAATGGCTAAGGAAAGCAGAGGGGGACAGAAACATGGAGCATGGGGGGGCCCTTACAAAGGAAAATGGAAATTTATTGCTCCATTGCTAGTGAATGGCCAACCGAGAATTTCTCTGGGTCATGTGATGGTTTGGCAAAAATATTTTCTTTCTCATTTCATGGCCACAAGAAATAAACTACCGTTGGAATGCAAACTGGAGGTGAGGCTGAAGGTAGGATGAGGTGGGTCTTCATGTTCTAGTTTGGAGTTTAATGGTGGTTCCTACACTGTCATCAAGCTTAGTATGTAGTGGTGACCAATAAAAATGTTTAATAATTGAATAGTATTATCAGAGCAAGATGTGTGGTGGTAAGCACACAAGCTTGTGCATTAAGCAATCTGATTTTGAGTTCTGGGCCTACCAGTTAGCAAGTGTGTGACTTAACTTCCCCAGACCCCAGTCTCCTCATCTGTATAATAAGGATAAAAAGATCTTGGTGCCATGTGGCAAGGATTAAATATTATGATGTATAATATCAGAGTGCTTTATAAATACTCAAGTAGATTACAATCCTCTCCTCCCTTCCTCCTCCTCTTAATCATCCCCTCCATCATCATAATTTACAGCTTTCACTAGATTAGCTGAAAAGTGAGTTAAATAGAGATAGTCCTTAGGCTTTGGGAGCTAACAATTAAACCTCACAATACTGATGTGTCTAAACAGAAAGAAGGTATGAATAATTTAAGAAACCTGGAATAAGTATATAAAAATTAAATTAAGCTTATATTAATATTAGCTCTCATTAAAGAGCCATGTTCATATTGAATAGGAAGACCCTAGGAATCGCCGGTTGAGACAGTACATTTTCTCACACTTTTAATGCATTGCATACCCAATTCTCCAACTGCATGAATGTTTATTAATTGCAACTTGATAGCAATAAATGTAGTGGCAGTATAAATCTCCCTGGTGAATGCACGGTGTGGGTTACTACTACTGCTTCTGCAAATAATAATAATTTTAAAAATATATATAGAAATCTTTTCTTTTATACAGCTTAATTCAAAATTTATGTCCTGTGTCTGCCCAAACAGAAATGCAGGAGGTCTGATTTGATAAATGTGGAACAATGTTACCTTATATAGTGATAATAATGATCAGAATTGCAACATATGTATATCCCATGCCATGCAGCCTTAGGACACACAATTGTGTGCTTTGATAATCATGGCTAAAACATCTTTTACATATTAAATAAATGTTAACTTAACATTTGATTAATTGCAGATGGAATGTCAGTTCTGGGGAGAATCTAAAGATCTAAGGAAGTATGGTGGGGGGGTAACGGAGAAGGTTAGTGGCAGGAGACCCTTTGCTTTGCTTCTGCAGGCCATAGGGTCATTTCCATCACTTTTCAGATAGATTAGCTCTGAGCAGCAGAGTAAAAGATGGGTCCTCAGAATGAGTGTCTCCTGGGTAAGCATCCAAACCTGTAGATGGAGGTGATTGGTTACACTTCTTGTCAGTCATTCATCCTACTCCAAATAGGTTGGCCTTCCTGCTCTTTCTTGAGCACATCCTGCTTCAGGTCCTTTGCACATGCTTCTTCCTCTGACCTGAACATTCTTTCCTTAGACATCCACATGGTAACATTCCTCACTTCCTTCAGGCCTGTCCCCAAACATTCCCTCTCCTAGGTTCTTTTTCTACCTAAATTTGTAAATTTTCCCCACTTAGGAGCCCTCTATCCCCTTTCTTTTCTGTGTATTCATTTTGTTTATGTTTTTACTTTGCTAAGCATCACTATCTGACTAATATGTGTTTTGTTTCTTTTCATAATATCTCTTTTTTTTTTTTCTGCCATTAGACAGGCTTTCCCAGGGCAGGATTTTTGCCGATTTTTAAATTACTTTGTTTTGTAGAGACTCTAGTCTTAGTACTAGAGACTCTGGTCCCAGATAGCCTTTAAGCAAAAAAGTGCTCAGTATGTGTATGTGTGTATACACACATAAAAATAAGTGCATGCTCTCTATGTGTATATTCGTGTACATATAGACACACATATATATATGTACATATATACACACACGTAGTGTATATATATGTGTATGTGTGTGTGTATGTATGTGTATGTATGTGTGTATACATATATATATGCACCAACCTGTTTGGAGTAAGATGAATGACTGACAAGAACTGTAATCAATCACCTCCATCTACAGGTTTGGATGCTTACCCAGGAGACACATATATATGTCTGTGTGTATATATACACACACACACAGGCTACTTGTATGCCATTTCCCAGTATATATATACACACACACACAATATGTTTTATATATTTTTATATATATATATAACAAAAGAATATTATGAATTCCTTTTTTGGTAAAATGAAAACTCTTAATCTCTTGCTTCCAATATTTTAAACAATTATGGAAAAGCCCTATGCTCTAAGAAAATAAACCACCTAATGTTTTATGAAGAAGGAAACTGATGATTGGTAATTATCACTAAATGACAGTTTGAGTTTATATACACAACAGGTCTTAGAGGAGATCCAGGCTCTCAGTTCCTTTTTTTTCCCCAAAACCTTGAACATCTAGAAAGAGTTGTAGTATTTTTCTCCTTATTGACCTATTCACAGATACTAGTGCCAAATCATGTAGGGCTCTTTCTTAAAGAAAAATAGAATTCATATATTAAAATTTAAAAAATTAAATATTTTTAAGGATACTTATACATCCATGGATATACTAAAATCATTCTAAGTCATCTTTATCATTGGCAAGGTGAATGGAAGACAAAGGAGAACGTTGTAAAGATAAGAGTCTTGCATGATTAATGACAATAAATATGATGAGGATGATAAAGAGAATTCTCTCTGTATCTGCGAATTAGAGAGAGAGAGAGAAAAGAAGAGAGAGAATGAGACAGATTGAGGTTCTTGGAGAGAGTAGTCCAGCATGTGGCTGAGGTCACAGACCCCTAGACCAGCACTTTCCATATAGAAATATAATGTGGGCCACCTATGTAACTTTAAATTTTCTAGTAGCCACATTAAAAAAAATAGTGAGTATTAATTTAGAAAATATATCTCACTCCATCTATCCAAAGAATTATTTCCCCATGGAAGCAATATAAAATTTGTCAATGAGATATTTTATATCCTTTTCATTGTACTAAGTCTCTGAAATCTTGTGTGTATGTCACACCTAAAGTGGATCTCAATTCAGTCTAGCCACATTTCAAATGCTCAGTGTTCGCATGAGGCTAGTAACATTGTTATTGGATGGTGCAGGTCTAGAGCAAGCCTCTGGGTGTCATGTCTGAACTTGGGCATGTGTCAATACAAAGAACTGGCCCACTGGAGCTCACGTGTGGGGTGTGGCTACAGTTGGCACAGTGGCCTGACTCCACGATGGACTCACTATGCCAGTGGGCAGGGGTGTGTAAGAAGAAAAAGTTTTCAAACGTATTTGTATCTCTCATTGGTAGAGCAGGTCATACAAGTTGCATTTCATTCTTTTATTTGCAATTATTAGGTTTCTGAATTTTAGTATGCCTATTTTCAAGCACTGCTTTGTTGTAGCATGCTACCTGCGAAATTTCACTCATGCTAGTCATCTCCCCATAATTATATTTATACCCAGACTTTAAAATATATCTGTCATGAGAGAATGGGTCGAGTACAGGTTCTCAGAGGTCCTGGGTATTTGAAGTTGATAGTCTGTGTTTGAGACAGTTATAAAGGTTCTAAAGTGGCAGTGCTTATCTGATCCTCTCTCTTATTACACAATATTTTATTCTTGAAAACTCATGGCAAAGTAAAAAAAATATAAATTCTCATAAAGGGTCAGTTTCAGATGATCTATTTTTTAACATAGGAAAGGCTGGACAGGCATTGTCTGGTTACAGTACATTCTCCAAATCATGATTTTGGTCTGGGCAGAGAAGTTAGAGAGACACACAGTCAGACATAGTGTCTACTTGACTACAGAATAGATTGGTTTTCTTCAATTTGAGGTTTGATTTTACTCTTCATGGCCATATATTTAGCTGACTTGACTGCACAATGATTTGAATAGACTACTGATTTTACTTGTATGCCATTTCCCAGTATGAAATCAATTCACATAGTCTCAGCCACAACTTGTTCAAACTCAGAAGTATGTGCACCTCTTAACTTTTACCACACACACACACACACACACACACACACTCACTCACAAAGAAACCCATAGCAACCTATGGGCTAGGTGAGTTATATTGTGCTGTAATCTCTAGGATTTAATTATAGGGCAAACAATCCTTTATGGCATCAAATACAAGCATAGCAGATTCTGAGAAAGCAGTTTTATTAGTTGAATAGTAATAATCAATATCCATTTCTAAAAGGTTTATGAAACCCTGGTTTTCAGTTCTGAAAACCACAGCCATATTCACCTTATGTTCACAAATGATTTGCAGCTGAAGCTTTCAGTTTCAGCTTTATTTTTTTTCCACAAATGATTTTGTTCTTATTGAAAATAGTCATCAGAGATCACTTATACATGTTCATTTTTAAAAGTCCCTAAAGGAAAAAAAGTTGACTACAAGCGGAATCCCATTTTAATTTTAAGAATAAGAGCATGTCTTAAATATGACGTGTAAGATGGAAATGTTGCTAGAAAAAAAAAAAAACAGAAAAAACTTGTTCCCATTCCCCTTGAAATTTTTAGTGTGTATACAAGTACTTAAAATATAAACTGTGTAGTAATTGATGCTGTGAAGCAATACACAATCAAACAAGGCACGCTGTGGCAGATTGTAAACTTCATGTTTTCCAGCTTTAAGGAAGCAAAGGTCTAATAAACATGAACTTAAACTACAATGAACATACTCAAATCATTGTTAAAAAATAGGTATTTACAACAATAAAGTAGTACGCTATGGCAAAGATAGATGAACTAAGCTTAGATCTGTGCAATATAAAAAAGGAAACAATGATTATATAGTACAAATAATTTTGCTGTAATATGACAGGCTAATGACTTAAGTGCCCAATATCGTCATTATGGTTCTGAACTCCATGTGCATTAGCAATAAAGACTCAGTAAAACTACTGTATAATTCATATTTTTGCATGAAAATCTTGTTCTTCTTTTAAAATAGTTGTGTCTATAAGATCTATAAGCCTAAATGGAAAAGTTAATAACTTGAATTATGTATTATATCTGTGTTGTGACCTAAAGATATTCTTCAGGAAATTTCTAGTCAATCCTTAGGATGGAAGGAGACAATAGTTTTGGGTGCCTGGGTTTATTTTAGTATTTTTTAAATCAGTAACAAATGCCTATTGGTTATATTGATGCATTAATTTATAGCACATATAATTTCCTGAAGATTATACAACCCCAAACCAAGTACTGTTACATTTGTGATCAATGCATTTTAATTTTCTGGAAAAACCCAAATAATTGAAAGTCTAACAAATACTTAAAATGTTCATCTTTACTCAATATTTGCCACATATGTAACTATTAATTTAACTTTTTCTCAGACAAGGTAAATGAATGGAACATTCATTTCAGAGACTGTAGAGATCAGTAAGCAAACAAAAGACTCCAAAAAAAAAAAAAAAAAAAAAAAGGCCATGGGGTAATTGAATAGCATGACTAAGCATTATTTCAAGTTTTCATTTTCTCCTTCTTAGATCCCCAGTCTATATATTAGAAATCTTCCCTCTGTCATACTATAATATGAGGGAAAACTATGCTTAAGAGTATAGCAAGAATAGGTATTTTCAGGCTGTTGAGCCATGTATCACTAAGCTATTTTTCGAAGAGATGCTGAAAAACATGAGAAATTAAAGATGTTTTTCCTTTATTTTTTCTTTTTAATGCTTGTAAGGGAGCAGCTGTGCCCAATTCTTAGCGTAAAAGGAAAACCATATCAATTTTACTCATTTTTGTGTTTGGAATGAACATGTGATGAGAAATACATTTTGCCATTACTGAATCAGGAGATGTGACAATAATTGCAATGGGTGTTGTTTCATCTACCTGCTAAACTGGTCCTCTTTACTCAAAATATGGTCTTGTAGGGTGGCATCAACCATCTGGCATCACAGAAAAAGAGTTTTACAAAGAAACTTCTTGGATGTCTAAAAATGATGTGAGGATAGACAAGCCCCTCAAGGGTGTCTGCACAGATGAAAACCACTTACATTTGCAAATGTGTGCACAAAAGAGAGGATGGAATTACCCAGAGAATAGCTCCTCTCAATTACCTGCTTTGTGCCTGAATATGCTTGATTTATGAGTATTGGACTAGGAGTTGGGAACTTGAAGAACTAAACCAGAAGACAAAGCCCATCATGTAAAATACTCTTTTCCACTAATACTCTAAACACAATGTATGAATGCTTGGACAAATATATATGCTGATTTATACAACCAACTCTTTTTCCCCATAAGCAGAAATTGAAAAAAAATTCAACCCAAGCTGTCTTTTCCATGAGTCTTGGGAAATTGCATAGTTCTGAAAAAAAATTGGCTTGATTTTCACAATTTTTTTTAAAGAAAATGGATATGGAAAGAATAAGATTGTGCCCATAAAAGCCAATTGTTTCCAAACCACATTGTATTGTTTGGCCCAAATAATTTGTCCTCCTATATAGAAGTAGGGAACCATGGCAGATTGAAAATACAGTAGCCAATCAAAATAAAACTTCTCTTCTGGACTAATTTTGCCATCCTAGGGATATTTTCTGGGACCCAAGCTCACCCCCCTTGCCAATCTGACAAAGTCAAACTACAAAGAACGTGAAAAAAAAAAAAAAACCATTTTGGAATGCAGGGAAATAAAGAAAGAAGTCAGTCTCCATTCTAAACCATTACTGTTCAAGGCATCCGTTTGTTGACTGGTAGTGCTGGGGTATCTGTTAAATGAATCTCTGAACAGAGACATAGAGTATCCAACCCATGCAAGGGACTTTTTGTCTTTTTGGAAGAGAGGAACTAGAGAGGTGATGTGAATTTGGGATTGCAAAAAGTGTCATACCTAAGCACAAATGGAGAAAGTGAAGCAAATTAGAAAGTCACTGATGTCAATATAACAGAAGGTAAGCTTTAGTTGATTTTTATTGGCCGAGATGTAAAAAAGTAGTGATGAAAAGAAAAAAAAAACTTATATTTTTTCTTGCTTGATTAGCATCTAAAAGGTAATTATGTTTCCAAATATTTTATGCTTTTTTGCATGTAATATATGCATGTATATATTAGCATTTGGATTCCTACACTGGAAAAAAATACAAAGCATTACCTTTATGCTAAAATAAATATGACAGATATTTAAAAATACTGCCAGTTACACTCTGAAAATGCAGATATCAACAGAGTAAAGTCCTTCAGTGACTAGATTTGCTGTATTTTCAATAGCCCATATCTGTAATATTTAAATGTAAAGATTACAGTAATAATCCCTGATTCAAGGACGGTCAAATTCTTAATAGCAAGACCCTTACTTTGCTATGATTTAGTGACCTTAGTAAGTGCTGTAGCATTCAGGTCCAGCTGTAAAAGTGAGAGCCAGCCACAGAAATTAGTTTAAAACTGAGAGCAGCGCCCACTATTCCTCTTTTCCTTCTTGTCCTCCCTCTCTTGGTTCTTTTCTCCAGGCTTCTGTTCATCTTAGAGCCTCTGGCTAAAGCTCATTAAAATGTATTTTAAAATGTTAATGGAAAACCAGAGAAAATAAAAAACAGGAGGAGGTTAAGGGGGGAGACCTAAGGAAGAAGGAAAGAAAACAGCAATGAGTTAAAAGGGAGGGATAGTAGAAACATTTTGAGAGTCTGATGGGAGAAAGGCTTTCAGTCTCAACACTTAAAGAGTGAAACAATTTTATTCATGTGAGGAACTATTTTAAAAGAAGGGTTTTTTTTGAGTTTAAAAAATAAAACTTGTTATAATAAATATTTGATTGTGAAAATGACATAATTGCCTTATATAAGATGAAAATGATTTTTATGTAAGATAAAGCAAAATTTTCCAATAAAAAGCTTTAAGGGGATGTAGGAATCCAAAGAATAGTGATAGAATTTTAGTATCATGATTACCTACGATAAAGACAAAATTAGAACAAAAAAAATTATGAGGGTACAGCCTATAATAGAAATCTCTGGAAATGTCATTATCCTCCAACACAAACTTCTTGAGATGTTTTGACTATCAGCAAGTAAAGAGGCAAAACTAGGCTTGATTACATCATTTTCACTGCAACAGAAGTTTGTCTTGTCTAGAAATTGTCATAGAAATTTCTGTCATTTATATTTAGTAATATAAATAACTTGTCTGGCAAGACTAAGCATAGTTTTCCAAATTTACATGAATATACAGAGGGTTTATTTATTTATTTATGCTTTTTAAGGCAATGTTTGCCATGTTAATAAGAATTCTTTTTAGGATATATTGTCATATGTCTTAAATTGCTAATGTAATTTGTTCTGTTTATCCAAGGCTAGACACCTATTTTCCATAAAGTTATTAAATTTTCAGTCTATTCTTTATTTCTATCAAATTATATCTACCTTACTAGGTACTATTAAAATAAATAAAATAGAATAAAGAATTATTGACCTTGATTCTCTTACCATTAATAAATAGGTTATCTTATTTCTTATAGAAAAATAGCCTATTGCTTCCAAGAGTCTAGAAGTTCTAGCCAAACTGGCTTTGTCATCAGCCTTAGCAAATCAAGGCTAAATGAGTGGTTTTGACTAAAATATAATTGAATTTATAGACATGCCAACAATTACAGGTCACTTTATAATCTTTTTCTTTGGAAAGAGGGTAAGAGGTGGTTGAAAGCAACATTTTACTGTTGAATGGAGATGTCTTCGAGAACAGGAGAATTTAGGGTGTGAATGTTGGATAGGTGTGCCCATCACAGAACGAACTGGGGAGGAGGCGAGTTCGTTTTAGTTCCAGTCACTTGACAGCTGTGTGACACTGGGCAAGTGAATGTGCCTGCAATGGCTTTTTAATATGTCAACCTAGCTAGGCTGAACTATATAGCCTAGTCATTCAACCACACACCAGTTTAGGTGGTACTGCGAAGAAATTTTTAGAGGAAATTAAAGTCTCTAACAATCAGACTTTAAGTTAATCATAAGGTATACTATTTTACCAAAGACAAAATTTAGACCAAAAAGGCATTGTACAATCATCCTGAGTTCAACAGAGAAGCAGTATCACTACCGGTAAGATGTAGGATAACTGGATAGATGGTTAAATAGATAAAAAGGTTGCAATTGGACTATTCTGATTTATTATAGACACCCCTATCTATAACACATTTTTTTTTTTTTTTTTAAGATGGAGTTTTGCTCTTGATTCCCAGGCTGGAGTGCAACGGCATGATCTCGGCTCACTACAACTTCTGCCTCCAGGGTTACAAAGTGATTCTCCTGCCTCAGCCTCCTGAGTAGCTGGGATTACAGGTGCTTGCCACTACACCTGGCTATTTTTTGTGTTTTTAGTAGAGACAGGGTTTCCCCATGTTGGCCAGGCTAGTCCCAAACTTCCAACCTCAGGTAATCCACCCTCCTCGGCCTCCCAAAGTGCTGGGATTACAGGCATGAGCCACCGCAGCCAGCCTAATATATATATATATAAAATATATGTGTGTGTATATATATGTGTGTGTATATATTATATATGTGTGTATATATATTATATATGTGTGTATATATGTGTGTATATATTATACATGTGTCTATATATACATATATACATATATGTGTGTATATATACGTATAAATATATAGGATAGATCAGACTAGGCCAGGTGAGCTATCTAGAAGTGGGCTTATCAGAGTTTTCCAGTATTTTGGTTTCCCAGGCCACACTGGAAGAAGAATAATTGTCTTGGGCCACACATAAAATACACTAACAATAGTTGAGCTAAAAATGAAAAATCACAAACATATAATGTTTTAAGAAAGTTTACAAATTGGTGTTGGACTGCATTCAAAGCCATCCTGGGCCACATGAGGACTGGGGGCTGCAGGCTGGACAAGAAAGCCTGGTTTAGATATCCCTAAGCTCAGGGACCCCAAATAGCCTCTGCCTTGGGAGTTCCAGCCTACTTTGTGTCTTCCCTTTCTAACTGCTTCGTCATGAACTTCAGACTCGCATAGCAAGCTCCTGCAATTGGAAAAACCTTTTTATCTATCTGTTTGTCCATCTGTCCATCCGTCCGTCCATCCATCCATCATCTGACTATATCTTACTAGTAGTACTGCTTCTCTGTTGAACCCAGGGTGATTCTACAATGCCTTTTTGGTCTAACTTTTGTCTTTTGTAAAAGTAGGTTGGTTAGGTACAGTCTTAGTTACCTTTCAGCACTCAGTACAAACGGCTTTGATTTTAAGGTGAGCATTCTCTCATATGTGAGACATTTTTGGAGAAGGAAGTTCATCTATTTTATTATCATATCTCCAGTGCATAGGACAGTGTCTAACTTATTGAATGAATAGATGTATGAGATTCTGTAAGTATGTACTGGGATTGTGAGGTGTAGCTAACCCTCAGTAGAACTTTGTGTCTTTTTTCTTTTTGCTATCATGGCATTGCAGAAGACTTAATGGTCAGGCATCATTTCTTCTTTGTGGTCTTTTAGTTTTCCTTTTATTTTTTTCCCCAATAGTTAAAAACTGTAAGCTGTCATTTTTGTAGAGGCAAACTTCCACCACAAAAGTAAAATTTTAGAAACAAGTGAACATAACAATTCCCAGCAGAATGGAGATGGCTTGTCAATTCTAGTTTACATTATTTACTTTACACAACCAACTTTACATATCATGTGCACCTGGTAATAAGTCTATTTTATTGAGACAAGTTCTGGTTCTATTGCCCAGGCTGGAGTGCACAGGCATGACCGTGGCTCACAGTAACCTCCGCCTCCCAGGCTCAAGTCATCCTCCCACCTCAGCCTTATGAGTAGCTGGGACTACTCCTGTGCACCACCATTCCCGGCTAACTTTTGTATTTTTTGTAGAGATGGGTTTTTGCCATGTTGCCCGGGCTGCTCAAGCAATCAGCCTTACTCTGCCTCCCAAAGTATTGGGATTACAGGCATGAGCCACAACACCCAACCGATAAGTCTATTTTTAGTGGTGAACCTCCAATCCTATTGGAACTAGTGTTAAGACCTATCTGTTTAATGCATCACACAGAAAAGGGGAATTATATTTACAGACAACTTCAGAAACAGGATTAACCAGCACCTACGGTTTGGTAAAGAATTGAATTTTTCTTGATAGTCAAGGATATCCTTGGTCATGCTGAAGAAAATGGACACTGAAAAATGGTTAATTTTTTGGTCTGTTTAAACATTTTCCTGATAAATTTGCTGTTGTTCTTATACTTATAGATAGATTCCTTTACTTTAGATTGCTTCCTTTTAATGGTGGGAATAAAACCAATTTTCTCGAATGGTGGCAAAGCTAAAATCCTCTAGTGTTTATATTGTTCTTATAACATTTAGCCCAAATGAAGAAATGATACATATCTGTGCTCCCTAAAGTTACCACTAAGTTCAAGGAAATGAAGATTCTACATCACAACTTCACTATCCCACAGTTATGTTCAAAGTGTAAGAGTAGTCTAATAGAATACACCACATCTAAAGAAATTGTTTAAGGATTTTAATTTAAAGGTGGGCTTGAGTCCTTTTTTTCCTCTTTTTGTTTTTTGTTTTTTGAGAGAGTTTCATTCTGTAGCCCAGGCTGGAATGCAGTGGTGTGATCTCGGCTCACTGCAACCTCTGTCTCCTGGATTCAAGTTATTCTCCTGCCTCAGCCTCCTGAGTAGCTGGGATTACAGGCGCGTGCCACCGTGCCCAGCTAATTTCTGCATTTTTAGTAGAGATAGGGCACCATGTTGGCCAGGCTGGTCTCGAACTCCTGACCTGAGATGATTCACCCGCTTTGGCCTCTGAAAGTGCTGGGATTACAGCTGTGAGCCACCGTGCCCAGCCACATCTTCTAGATGCTCTAAGCAATTTGAAGCCTGAGGAAGGGGCAAACATTTTACTTCAAATTAAAGGAAGGCAGAAGTGGCCTCTGTCCTCAGAACTGATATTGGGTATGTTATTTACATTCCATGTGTCTGTTCCCTTCTGAAACTGCCCCTGGAAGTTGCCCGCTCTTCTACTCCAGCATAAAGTTTCTTTCTCTGAATTAAGATATAACAGAGAGAATCAACTGAAGCCATCCACACCCTGGATTCCTTTCCTAATATTCCCCTAAAATGGTAATGTTTTAGCTTTCTCTTCATTTTCCTATTTTCTTCTTATCGAAGGGAGGAGGAGTCCCACATGCGTGTTTAAAAGCATCGAAGTTTAGGTAAAGTTTTCCCAGCACATTATATCACTTCTTGGACAAAATCCAACTGAGGGAAAAAATGATATTAAAGAGAATGATAACCCTGATGCAATTACATATCAAGCAGTAAACCACAATTTGTGCTTCATATTTGAGGTCTGGTTAGTATAAATAAAGATTCTAATTTAACATTATTCAGATACTTTGACTTCTAAATCTTTACATTCCAGCTCTTTGATAAGAAATTATGCTTCCAGTGTCTACATATATATATTTTCCAGATATCTGTCATTCATGCCTTCAAGAATGCAGAGGATAAAATGAAATGAATAAAACTAGTAGTAAAAAATACATATTGTAGTCATATGTCAAGGGCTGGTGAAGTGCGGGGAAAAAAATTTGTGTGAGCAAACCTGAGAGTTTTGAATTTCAGCAGAGAAGAACCAAATATTCATTGGCAAAACATAGTACACACTTTGTGAGATAAATTTCCACTAATAATCATGCTCATTATCCATTGCAATTGTGCCATATTTTATAGTATTTCTGATGTTGGAAACAAACATTTATTACGGAAAATTTAGAAGACACAGGAAGACTAGAGAAGAAAACTATTAATAAAGTAAACCCATGATGATTGCATTACTTAGAGTTGCTGTTGCTACTTTTCTTTTACATCCTGTATTCTTTCACTTATTTAACAGATATTTAATGAGCCCTTACTTTATGCAGGGATGCATCTCTGGCCAAGCAGACCAGTCCTGTTTTAATACTTCACGTCAAACAAGTTTTGTACGCCTCTCCCACTGCTTCACATTATGTATGTTCATTCTAAGTATGCTTCATTCCACAATTTTCTTTGAAAACTTACATTTTCTTGATTACCTATATACCATCATATCGATGCACCATGATTTTTTAAGCAAAGGCCCACTGTTGGGCAGGTAGATTATTTCAAATTTTTCACTATAATCAAAAAACACTTCAATTCAGATTTTTAGTTTTTTTCTTTGAATGGATTTTAAGAACTGAAATCGTTTGAAGAGTACAAATATTTTTTAAAAAAATTTAAGAGTACACATATTTCTAAGGCTTTCAGTGTATATTTCCAAATATCATATACAGGAAGTATATGTATGCAATACAGATAAAATACTTATATATACCCCTGCATGTGCACACACACACACACACTTTTACATCTGTATGATTATGATACAATGAAATATAGGAGTTGGTAAGATTTATGAAAACTATTAATATGTTACTTTCTTACTTTAGCTTTATTTTTAAATGATAGAGCTAATCATCTTTATGATTAGAAATCTTACTGAGCAAGATGGGAAACAAGGCAAAAAAAGCATTCTCCCCCCACCCCCCCATTTAACCAGATGCACTATTTTGGCATTTTAATCAGACAGTGGTACCTTGATCCTACAACTTGGATTGCATGCTGGCAAAACCAAATCTTGGCAACTCTTTTTCATTAGCTACTCAAATCATCCTATTTCCTATACCCCACTGCAACTTTCTTAAATTCACTGTGACTTGCTTAAAGTCTTAATCTGACATCCCTTAAGTCTATTAAATGTGGTCTTTAATTGAAGCCACTAACAATCTTAAAAACTCTTAAAGTGCTGTACAAAAATATACAACTATGCCTCCAAGCATTGAGACCACGTGCCAATATGCCTTTTCAGAGCATGAGTTCACTGAGACTGAAGAAGTTCTAGTCAGTTGCTTAAATTAAGAAGAAAAAAAATTAGTATCATGTAGGAAACAGTTACATTTAAGAGGTCAAGTGACCCTAAGCCTTATGACAAGTTTACCATTTTTTACCTATGTTACCTCAAGCTGATCACAATCCAAGTATTGCAAATATTTTCTTCCAGAAAAAAAATTGCTCTATTTTGGCATATTTGGTTACTATGAAAATGTCAAAACTTAGTTCTGAGTCATAACTTCAAAGCAAAAGGTAATGGTTCAATAGCAAAGGAGAGGAAAACATTATAAAGAAGGGAATAAATTTTCTCCTCACTAAACTATTCATCCAGCTGATGTCTATCTTAATCACCTTAATTGACAAAAGCCAGAGTTCTCAAGTTCCCCATTTGAAGAATCCCATTTTCAAATGTTAAGGACATGAAGAGCTTTCAGATTTTTCTTTCCTCTGGCCCATGATCACTGGCCCTTCAACAGGAATCTCCTTCCCTTTAAATGGTCTCTGAATACATTACAGGTAGTGCACAGTCAGTGCGCAGGTCTCAGTAACTGTCTCCCTGGAGGAATTTCCTGGAAAACCAGGGTGGAAGCTCTGGTCCTACTTGGGTTTCAAGTGCCTTCAGACTATCCTGATGCTCTTCACTATAGCTGCAGACACAGCGGTGCTGGCATGTTTCTGTTGCTTTATTTTTCAGTTCCTTGATCATTACTTGAGAATTTGAAGATTTTTCTCACTGATTATTTGTGTGCTTTCAAATAACATGAAAATTACCTGTTTGTTAGAAGATTAGCGTCATTCATGAGTAAATCTTTAGACCTAGGACCTTTTTAAGGCAGATTTTGAAGATGTGTGTTCAGATATTCTAGTTTTTCTTTGGTTAATTTTTTAAAAATAATCTATTTCATTGGTTTCCCGATCTATTCAAATAAAATGTACATAATATTGCCTTGAAATTTAATCTCTTCTGTATCTGCTTCATATTTTAAATTTTAGTTGTTGCTTATGTTCTTTAAAATTAGATTTTCAGAGTTATCCTTATTTCATTCCGAAGAGACTACTTTCCAAAGAACTTTTAGTGCAATAATAATTTTTTTGTTTTATACGTGATTGATTTTTCTTAATTTTATCATTTCTAACCTCAGACTTCTTTAGTTATATTTAGTTAACCTCAGACTTCTTTAGTTATATTTAGTTAGCCTAAATATAACTTTAGTTATGTTTAGTTAACCTAAAATAGAGAAACCTAAAATTTCTTGAGTTAATTATGTAATTGTTTTACTTTTTTAATATTAAAAACATTTAATACTATGCATTTGCCTCTGAATATTATTTTGGTTGCATACTATTAAATTTGATATTGGATTCTTCCTCAAGACAAAAGCAATTGACAGAAAAAATTTAAATTAATAAGTGACTTGGGGTATTTTGCTAATTTCTGGTGATCAGTTTTTTACTATATCTTATACAGATCATATATTTAAATAATTTTTGCATGTAGGATTTTGTGGCTTTAGTATATAGTTAATAATAAATACTGTGTGGGATATTTAATAACAATGTCTAGTATTTGTATTTATAGTATAAATTATAAATTTATTAAACAATATAAATATGTAAAATATATTTTACATCATATATATAAATATGTAATTTTTTTTTTAAAACACAGGGTTTCACTCTGTTGCCCACGGTGGAGTGCAGTGGTACAATCACTGTAACCTCCAACTCCTGGGCTCAACTAAGCTCCCTCAGCCTCCTGAGACTACAGGTGCATGCTACCAGGTCCAGCTAATTTTTTTATATTTTACTTTTTGTGGAGACAGGGTCTTACTATTTTGCCTAGGCTTGTCTTTAACTTTTGGCCTCAAGTGATCCTCCAGCCTCTACCTCCTAAAGGGCAGGGGATACAGGCATAAGCTAGCATGCCTCGTCTACAAACATTATAATTTTTTGGATGTTGGTCTATGATTAAATTTTATATTCTGGTGTTTATTTGTACATATGCAGCTTTATGAACAGAATCTGTTAAATGAAAGAAGTAAATTATTTGGTGGAAACTTTGAGGTGGGAGCTTTTTTCTTTTAAATAGAACAAGAAAATAGCAAACTTTTGAATAAGTTTGTGAAATAATCACACTAATTGTAAAAATCAAGTTACAATTTGAGATTGTTTTACTTTTTAACTCACCATCTGTTAAATTAATACATGCTAGAGTTTAATTT
Source organism: Chlorocebus sabaeus (assembly GCF_047675955.1). NCBI lineage: Eukaryota > Metazoa > Chordata > Mammalia > Primates > Cercopithecidae > Chlorocebus > Chlorocebus sabaeus. The sequence continues at coordinate 30,727,053 of NC_132913.1, read as the reverse complement.
TTGTTATTATATATTAATTTCTAAGTCAACTTTCTTTGACATTTATGCTTTTTCCATCTGTCAATATGCCCCTTAAAATTTATTTTTATATACTATAGACATACATTCATTATTTCTACATAAATATCTCTTTATCTTTCAAAACACATGTACACAATTTAATAACATAAATACTTATATATAACAACAAAACTTAAAGAGAGGCAAGAAAGGAAAATTATACAAAGCCTATAAAATGTATAATAGAATGTGTTCTGATTCAGTTCTGATTCAGACTGACTTCAGAATCTAGACTCCAAAACTAAATATCTGTGTTCCCTCCTCTGTAAATGAATATAAAATTATTAGCATATAACATGTCTTGAAGATGAGAAAATACATGCTACATGCTTAGAACAATTCATAGTGAATACAAAATTTTATTTTTTAAATTCATACTGACATTAATGTATAAAGATAGATCACATTTTTTTCTTTTTGGAAGGGAAATGTTTTCAGTTTATGAAAATAAGTTTAGCCATTTCACTTTACATCTTTACATTGTTTCCTAATGTTAATTTTATTATATGAGACAATAGAAAATTCAAAATTATTTCATTTTTAATGATTCTAAATATTTCTCCCCAACCTTTAATTCAGATGCCACTCTGTCATTTATATGTTTACCATTTTATTTTTAATACTCTGCAAGTTGTACGGACTGTTAGATATATTTGGTCTAATAGAAGTCTCAATGTTAACAGTCAACATTTAACGAGAACTTACTATACTCCAGACACATTCTGAGAACTTTCAGGGGCTAAGTTATTTAGCCCTCAGTGCCAGTCTTCGGGGAAATGTTGCCCAAGCCAAATGTAGGTACTGGCAGGGCCAGGACTTAAGCTGAGGCTTCTGGCTCTAGCACCCAGATTCGTCATTACCACAGTGCAGCTGGATACCCAGGTGAGCTGCCCTCCTCTGGACTTAAATAATGGGAAGTATTTGCTTCCTAATGGCTGGGCTCCATGTCATTTAACACTGTGTCTATTACTAACAAGTGACAGATCCTTCTTCCTAGGGCCAGCCAGGAAATAATGTCAGTCTCCAGACCATTTGGGATAAAAAAAGATACCAGGACTCAAGCTTGTAGCATTTTGATTTATTAAACTGTTTTCTTTTTAAACACTTGGTGGATTATGGTCCATGGTGCTACTTAATACTCCATAGATGAGAGTTTGGCCCTAAGGTGAATGCAAAATTCTAAAAAATTCAATATGAGCTAGACATGTAAATTGGATGAAAATAGTACACTCATTTTGTTAATAAGATCAAGCAGGTGTATTTTAACAGTATTTCATCATGTGTATATTCATCTTTAAATTAAATCAACTTGGTAGAGAATGTGAAATAGCTACTTAAAATTTGACCATAAATGTCAGAGGTGTTTGAACCAGAGCAACTCCATCTTGAATAGGGGCTGGGTAAAATAAGGATAAAACCTCTGGGGCTGCATTCCCAAGAGTTTAAGATATTCTTAGTCACCTGATGAGATAGCAGGTCAGCATAAGGTATAGGTCACAAAGACCTTGCTGATAAAATGATGTGATAAAGAAGCCAGCCAAATCTCACCAAAACCAAGATGGCAATGAAAGTGACCTTTGGTCATCCTCACTGCTCCTTATACACTAACTATAATGCATCAGCAGGTTAAATGTCTTTTAGCATGGTCTAAAAAGGGGAGGAACCCTCAGTTCCAGGAATTACTCACCTTTCCTTGAAAACTAATGAATAAGCCACTCCTTGTTTAGTATATAATCAAGAAATAACCATAAAAATAGCCAACCAGCAGCCCTCGGAACTGCTCTATGGAGTAGCTATTCTTTTATTCCTTTACTCTCTTAATAATGTTACTTTCACTTTACTCAATGGACTCACCCTAGATTCTTTCTTGCGCGAGGTCCAAGAACTCTCTCTTGGGGTTTGGATTGGGACCCCTTTCTAATAACATAAACTCTCTTTGTTAATGTGGAATTGAGAACATTTGGAGTCTCTTTAACTCCAGTGCTTAAAACAGTACATGCACAAAGCAACTCCCCAACAAATGCCTGTGATGTGAATGTGTGAACTGAGTGCTTGCTCTTAGTACTCCATCTTTTTAGAGTTTACGTCATCTTTGTTTGTTCCCTAAATACGCATTCTAATTTTTTTTTTTTTTTTTTTTTTTTTTTTTTTTTTTTTTTTTGAGACGGAGTCTTGCTCTGTCGCCCAGGCTGGAGTGCAGTGGCCCGATCTCGGCTCACTGCAAGCTCCACCTGCTGGGTTACTGCGGTTCTCCTGCCTCAGCCTCCCGAGTAGCTGGGACTACAGGCGTCCGCCACCACGCCCGCCTGGCTAATTTTTTGTATTTTCAGTAGAGACGAGGTTTCACCGGGTTAGTAAGGATGGTCTCGATCTCCTGATATCGTGATCCGCCTGCCTTGGCCTCCCAAAGTGCTGGGATTACAGATGTGAGCCACCACGTCCAGCCACATTCTAATTTTTAGAGCCTATTTTGTCTTTCCTTATTCACCAGATATAGATCATTTTAATGAGTTAATCTACTTGTATTATAAATATATTACAACAGAGAAAAATTATTAATCCACCCATATTATGAACATAACAAAAATATTAGGAGGAGTATTGCTTTGTGCAACTTGCATCTTTGTTGGTTTTCAGAGTAGATTGGCTGATCTTTCTGGTTGAGCCTAAGTTGCCTCATACCTTTATTATCATTCTGTTTAAGGCCTTTCCTTTCTGTCTGTTTAGTGGAAGAACAACAGAGCTCAAGAGTAGATGAGGAGCTTTACTCCACTGGTAGGACTTTCAAATAAGCAACCAAATGGATAAATATACAGTGATTGCTCATCAGATTGTATTCCCAGCCAAATAAAACGCATTGCTTGGTGTTTAAAATATCAGATTCTCTTTTTATCCCAATAGTTTCCCTAACATATTGAAAGAATAAAGGTATCTGTATGATTCATCCTAACTTACAATGAACTTGTCTCAATAAAGACTAGTGAAAGATGGAATAGAAGAAAGGAATTCCAACTGATTCCTAACTTTCTTGACAAGCCCTTAAATACCAGTTGTCTTACTACTTGAGCCTGAGGACTATGTATCAATTACTAGCAAATACGAGTCCTCAGGGCCTCTCAATGACAGTGATTAATAAGGAAGGCTTCTGGAACATTCTTTCCACCCAACTTTGAAAGGACCGATTTGCTTCTTTCGTTTGTTTATTCGCTATCAAATGCTGATAAGTAATTTATTTTCAGTTAAATTCCTGCAACTTCATTGAACTTTGTACTTCCATATTCTATTGCCAAATTTTAAACCTCTCAATATGACCATTCGAGTTACATAATTATACCAGTTAGCTGAGTTTTCTGCTCCCTTCTGAAACCAGACACATGCGCTGAAGCATGTGTTCTATCAGATTTGCTATGAAAAGCCTGTCTCTGGAGACAAAGAAATTGAGCCCTGTCTTTAACATCTTTTTTTTTTTCTGATTGGATAAATTTGTTTTCACTCAGTAAGCTAATATGATATATTTATGTTATGTATTATGTTAATAGTGAATCAAGACTTTTATAAATGGAAAATGAATGAAAACAGAGTCATAGTCCATGAAGTTTATAGCCTTCTGTAAGGCACTCGATATACTGTTTTTCACCTATAAATCCAAAGACGGTTTGGAAAATACATTAATCTCTAGGAATGTCAATCATTTATCTTTAAGATAACCTTTTCTTAACCAAATTAGGAGAACTTTACCAAGTACTATGAAAGAAAAGAAAATACTCGTACTAACGTTATGATTAACATTTATTGAGTACTTACATTCTCCCAAACAATGCTATAAACGTCGCACTACTTAATCTAATTTATGCTTCCAAGCAACTCTGTGAGGTAGGTACTATTATTATTGACATTTTTAAGATTATAAAACAGTAGCTTAGTAAGGTTAAGTGACTGGCTCAAAGTTTGTAGAGCTAGTAAATTGCAGAAACCATCAACCTCACTCCAGAAGCCCGAAGCTACATGGCAGTTTGTTGTTCCAGGCTGTGAAGTTAGACTGCTTGGTTTCAAATTCTAACTCAGCTACTTCTTAATTATGTAACTTTGGGTATATTGATGAACCTTTCAGTGCCTCAGTCACTTAATAGATAAAATGGGCATGACAATAATGTCACTGAGCTGCATAGGGTTGACAGGATTCAATGAGAGGACATTAAAGTGCTTAGAATACTGCTGACGGCCTGGTAAGCTCTCTAACGTATTTACCATATCTATACCATGCTTCCATGATACGGGAGACATAACAGCTTTGTTCTTACAATACTGTTCATAAATTTGACATAGTAATTGTCCTTGGGTAAAAATTAAATAATTTCCTTTATGTCAAATATTTTTGGAATGGGAAAGCTTATGCTTATTTTGAATTCTACTATATCATCCCAATATTTTCTAGTAATAATCACTATTTATTAGGGTAAATTATAGGAAGAAATGATAAAATATTAAACACAGACAGAACCTCTGTGAGAACTCTAATTGCATCTTTTGTTGGCTTTCCCTCCTACCCTCCCATGATCAAATGAGCCCTCTCATTTTAGATTGCTACAGCATTGAGACAAAAAAAAATCCAAAGGGGCCACAGTTGAGGACTTTTGCTACAAGGGTGCACCTCAGCACACAAAAAGTTACACATGCATCTTTTACATACTTATCCTTAAACTGTTTATCTGGCACATCGACAGGCAGCTGGTGGAACAAATAGGAAATCCTGGGAAGCACATTCATTTTTAAAGTGTTAATGCACCCAATCCAAGAGACAGTAATGTGCTTCCATCCGTTAAGATCCCCTTTAATGTTTCGGATTGGAGGGCCATAATTTAAATGAAATGCATTATCCAACCTGGAAGGTATTCCACATCCTAAATATTTAATTGATTTCTCCATCAGGGGAAGATGAGCCTACACAATAAGCAGATCCTATCTATATCTAAGTGTTCGATTAATAGTGTCTCTAATTTAGGGTAATTTAGGAGTTTACAACTTATAAAATGGCTATTTCTTCCGCATTCCTCCCAAAGTACCAAGAGGATTGTGTCTGGATTAATTGCAAACAGCAGACGATCCTCTGTGTATAATGAAAACCTAGAGTCAGCATCATCCAGCCATGCACCTATAATTTGAGATCTCATCTGAATATTTTTCACCAGGGGCTTCACATCCAATGTAAATTGAAGTGGCAAAGGAGGAAAGTTGTAATTGTTGCATCTCCCTATTAAAAAAGTTTAACCAGTCAAGTTCATTCCTGCTGATTTTTACTTAGTTGGGTCTTAGCTAACTGAGTGAGGAAGATAAATCAAGCTACTTGCAGATTTTCCTAATGGTGCAAAGTTTGGCACCCTGAGGACTGTGGAAATGTCTATTACTACACTTGTAAAGAAGAGAAGTGGAACAAGACTGTGGGTGGCTGGATCCATATGAGTGATTTATTACTCCTGAATCCACTTAGTCATTTCCGGATAAGCACTTAAGTGCCAAAAGTTTATGGTCATTTTCAGTTTAAGAAAAACACAGGGCACATCTTAACATATGAAACAAATATATTATCTAGAGAAATTGGTACTTTTTTCTGAATCGACTAGCAAATTTTAAAATTTGAGCTTATAAATGCAAAGGAACATTTAACTCAACTAAATATGTCTACTTTTGATTTTCTGAGGTCCTTTCAATTCTAATTTTTTCACAGAAAAAAATACAGATATTCTTGAAACTATTTTGGGATCTGGGGTCTGATGACAAATAAATTAAAAATTTAGTGGCTTATCAGGTATATAATTTTTAATGTTAAATTTACCTTTTCAGTGGCAGTTTTCCTCTGTCTTCTTGAAGTGCTACTTTCTAGATAGCTTAATTTTTGTTCAAACACAAATTAGAATCAATTTTCTAGGGAAAAATAATCAGTATAGCTTCTGTTCTCCACAACAAAGAAAATACATTTGTAGACATATTCTGGAAATTTAAATCCCCGAATGCTCTTTTGAGCAAGTCCAAGGAGATTTGAAGACTGACATTTTGTACTTTGCTATCCCCGAGAGGCGAATGTATGATCATCTTTACTGAGGTTTGTTTCCGTCCCTGCTGAATTAATATGCATTTTCGTTAACTAATCTTGAAACAACAGGAATAAAGTTTATCCAGGTCTTTTATACCTCAGAGAACAAAACAAATACTACAAATCTTTAGAGAGAGAGGATATACAAAAGGGCTTGAGGTGAATATTTCAAAGCAAATACTCTTTAAATGATGTGCAAATTATTTCAGCTCTTGAGCAAGATTTATGAAAGGGGATTAGCCCACTGAAATAAGAACCAAGTTTAAACTGTTGAGTTTCAAAGTCAAAGATGAGAAGTGGTTACAAGAAAAGGATGGAGACAGGAAACAGCAATTTAGAGAATGGATTTGTCTGAGTTTTTCCCTAAACTGACTCACCTTAAATTGTCACCAACTATTATTTTAAACTGTAGTAAAAAAAAAAAAAAAAAAAAAAAAAAAAAAAAAAAAAAAAAAATCGCATTTCTTCTCTAATTTCCTTCTTTTTTTCCCCTAATCTTTAGAACATGTGAAGTTCCTCTAATTTTCTATAAAGTTGAGAGTGCAATAATTAAGAAATGATGCTGGAATTTATATTTCAGCAACAAGGTCTCTACTTGCCAGGTAAAAAGTATATACTCCCAAACTGTGTTAAACAATTAAAACTATTCAAGCTGAAAGGGGTAATTTCTAAGGGTTTTGAGTCAGAGAACTTTTTTTTTTTTTCAATTCACAAGTCACATCTATAATAACACAACACAGATGTTCTAATATTCCAACATGCTCTTCAAGTAATAGTTAAAAGCTTCTTATAAGACTTAAGAAAATGATCAGTTTTATGTAATTGTAAAGATTAAGTGAGCTGCTTCTTATGATTCCATAATGACCTGCAGTTCTGGAAGGTAAAGGAAATTTTAATGTCCCCACTCATATGTGATTAATATCTAATGCTTCTTGACTAAAATTCTAGATTTTGTTCAATAAAAATGAGTTAAGCAAAAATTCTATGGGTCTTCAGCCAAACTCTTCTGTGGAAATCAGTCATGGTTATGCCCGATTTAAAAAACAAACAAACAAACAAACAAACAAACAAACAAAAAGGCATGAAACCTCAAACACAGCTACCCACTAGGAAAAAAAAAAAAGATTAATTATGAAACCTCAATAACAAACCCAGGTACTCACTAGGAAAAAAAAAAGATTAATTATTCTTATGTTAAGCTGTCTTTACGAAAGCTAAATAGGTGAAGTGAATCCAGGCAGTACTAAAAATTTAAGGCAACTCTTTCAGATCTGTCTCATTACTATCCAACACATTTTTAAAAGACAGGACATTTAGGGTCACATTTATGAGAAATATTCTTACTGAGAAAAGAATGATCATTTGCCCATTTTGGTTTCCATTTCCTATAATTAAAAAAAGGTAGACATGAAAAAAATGAGGTTTTATTTCAGATAATCATTATCAGTTCTTCCCAGTAAGTGAAATCTCACCCTACTAAGAGAATTAATCAGACTTTGTTTTGAATCTTTCTTCTATTTTTTGATAACTAAATTGTGGGCCTACTTTTGTTTTCTTTGCAATTTTTCAAAACAGCTTGACTGAAGTACAGCCTGGTGGGCCTTGATTGTTTTGGCAGGTGCAGCAAATAAACTTAGTCTATGAGTAAAACAGCTACGTTGTGGCTCATCCAGAATTTTAACATCTAACCTAAAAGGCCAATGGGAAATGAATTCAAGTACTCAAGAACAACATAAAAATAAAGAAATTTAAGCAATCAAATACTATTATTCCTGCCTTTGGAGAAAGGAAATAACAAAAAAAGGCTACATGTGAGATTATATGTTCCCAAAAGAAGAGTCAAATGGAAGACAAAGGATAAATAGAATTTCAAATGGATTTTGCACATTGAGCTATCCAGGGAATTAGTGGACAATTTCCAGGGAATCGCTTGGATCTTTGGTTTCTTGTCTGTTTGTTTTGGTGAGGTAGTTTAGGCTCAGAATCATTTTTTGATATTGTTGCTGTTGTTCTTTGGCTGGGACTGTTGATTTTTTGATATGGGAGTTCAAAGTTTTTGACTTACGTGTGGCACAGGCAAAAGTTACAAGGCAGTGTAAGTCTTGGTTCTTTCTCATTTAGTCCATAATCATGGGTTGAAAGGGATCGATGAGATTAAAGAGCCACCATTCAAAATCATGCATTGTCATGGCATGAGCAATATAATAACCGTATGCAGGGTTATTTTACACAAAGGTCGACAAGATAGCTCTTTTATATGAGTAGGTCTTTTGTCAAAGTCTCAAAGGCCACTCCCTGGCTCTGGAGTTTCACAAACCTCTTTAGAGAAGTTATTTATGTCACATGGTAATGTGTTTTTCAAACTGTAATGTGCATAGGAATCACCTGTTAAAATGCAGATTCAGTTCAGTAGGTTTGGGGTTGGGCTTGAGAGGTCATATTTCCTAACAAGCTCCCGGGTGATATTGTCATTGTTGGTCCATGGATCATGCATAGCGTAACAAGAATCTAGTAGGCTCCTGAAAGAATGAGATTCTGCTTAGCTCCTTGGCACCCTGATTGTTTTCCAAACCACAGAGGCAATGGGTATGTGGGAGCTGCCAAGACTTACAATATATGTCAAGAAAACCTATCAATATCACGTCAGAAATCTCTGGAATCTTTCTTCTTTATCTATTCCTACTGCCTAGTTTGCGCCTGCAGCATATGGTACTAGGTCTACTCTAATAGTCTCTGAATTCATCTCCTTACCTCTGATTTCTCACTCTGTGCTACCTATCTCTACCATTCTCCACATTTTTCCCAAAATTATTACTCTAAAAATCAAATCTGTTCATGTCTCCTGCCTACATCAAAGTCTTTCACTAGGCTCCCATTATTTATAGTGGAAAGTCCTAAATTTTTTAGCATTCCATGCGAGAACCTTTGCCAATGGTTCAGTGTTCGTTTCCAACCTGATCTCCAGTTGTTGCCCCAATGTTTTGCACATTCCAACCTCACCAATCTATTGTGCTCTTCAAACATTTTATGCTCTATGGCTCTTTCTTTCCTGTACTAAAATCTATCCATTCTCTTCTCTGTCATTCCTTGCTTCTCCATCTGAAAAACTGCTAGAGTTCTACAGCAGCATTAAACTCCACCAGCCTTTTATTCTCTTGTATAGGTATTTTCTCTTCCCTGGCTGTCTTCTGCCAGCCCCTACCTATGTGTGTCGAGGGATCACTTCCAAATATATTACCTGTACTCAAATCTTTGTCTCAGGGACTGCTTCTGGAAGAACACAAACCAAAACATCCATCAATAGGACAGTGCCTCACAGTTCAGCCTTTCCCTTCATTCTTCATGCATAAAATTTGTAAGGGTTTCTTCAGGGTTCCCCTCTCATGCTCTCAAGTCACTTGTTTCCTCACTCACTCAGACATTTATTAGTCGGTGCAAAAGTAAACAAAGTTTTTTTAAAAATGGCAAAACTGCAATTACTTTTGCGCCAAGTTAATAATTCTGACCACCACTAGGTTTCAGACTCTGTTCTGGGTGATGGGGATAGGGAGGGGTAATTAGCAGAAGGTTGTGGCTGACACCTCCAGGCACTTGCAGTCTAATGGAATAGAGTGGTCCTGGTTTAAGCTAATAACTGAAGCTTGGTCAGCTGGGACTACTCCCCAGAGCTCAGATATCACAATCCTTTTGATAGAGTGAACATGGTGGGTATCCCTTGCCAGCTTATCAATATACTATACTTTGGTGAGACCAGAATTTCCATGGTTTCCGGTTTACTCCTTATAAGTGGTTCAATATCCATGTGATTTGTATAATATGTTTACTTTAGTCAACAAAAGTCATCTTTTTATCACAAGATGCTTTATGACACTGGCTTGATTCTAATATATATTTCTAAAACATTAAAATTAAATAAAATCTTTCCTTGTTTTTAAGTGAAATTACATAACTCTCTGTCAAAATTCTACCCTTCTATTATTTTACTATTTTCTGTAAGAATGGAAATGGCAACAGACACTTGACAAACTTTAATCTCTAGAGATTGCCATCATATCAGGCTCACACTCAAGAATGGCAAAACCAAGCATTTATTCCCCATGACACTGAGGATCCCTTAAGAAAACAAAAGGTAAAAGGATATATGTTAACCAGAGTCAATAAAATAATGAAGATATTAAGAAATTAAGCCTTCAAAAAAGTATGTATTTGTATATTCTGCACTTTGGCAACTGTTTAAACAGTTGCAAAAGTAAATTCTTGCTATATTTCTATATTGGTAGATTTATAGTAAACAAACAAAAGTCATGATTATTTTACTCAGAATTTACCCAGATGGAAATCACTTTATATCATAATATTTAATCTACAAAGTTATTTTATCTATTTTAGATCCACTATATACATTTTCCCTAGATCAAATACATATATTATCTTTTTAGATAATTGACATTTATATTTATAGTATCTTATAATTATATAAAAATATATATTTATCTGGAAACTAAATTTCAGGAAACTTAAGAAACTTATCAAAGTCATATTGCTGTATACCTTGGAGTTAAGAACTGTACTCAAATTTTCTGACTCTCAGACTCATATTTCTTACACAGTCTCATACAACTTTTTGAACAGGGTTCTGAGGACTAACACTTTTATAACTTTTGTGTTAAACTGGACTTTTACAAATAAGCCGGTACTAGAGAAAAGATGTTTTCAGTCTTCTAAAAATAATCAAAATTACTGTAATTATTTGTTATATATTACAGAGTTTCTTTTTCTTTTATTGTCTCCAATAGAACCTTGAAAATTCCAAGTCAGAGCCCACAGAAGAGCCTCAAGAATAACTATGAATCACAGTAACTCTTTCAAATAAAATAGGTGTTAGAATGGATGATGGGAACATTGGGAAGTATGATCTGGGCTGAGTCCTAAAGGATGTTAGCTTTGTAAAGAGATAACCCTGATTTCAAGGTAAAAGTCAACATGTAGCAGTGTGCATCAGGTATTATAGACACTATTTACCTGGAACATAAATTATGGGTCATGGAGTGATGAAAAAACCTGAAGAAGGGGCACAGATCATAATGAGCTTTCTATATAGAAACTTGGACTCTAATTCCAACAGCAATAATTCCAGTGCAGTCATTAGAAATTGTTCTTAATCTGGCTGGACATGCTAGCTCATGCCTGTAATCCCAGAATTTTGGGAGGCCAAGGCGGGTGGATCATGAGGTCAGGAGTTCGATACCAGCCCAGCCAACATAGTGAAATCCTGTCTCTACAAAAAATACAAAAATTAGCCAGGTGTGGTGTGAGACGCACCTGCAGTCCCAGCTACTCGGGAGGCTGAGGCAGGAGAATCGCTTGAACTTGGGAGGCAGAGGTTGTAGTGAGCCAAGACCACGCCATTGCACTCCAGTCTGTGTGACAGAGTGAGACTCTTTCTCAAAAAAAAAAAAAAAAAAAAAGTAATTGTCCTTAATCTTTGACTTCAATTATGGAGAAGATCTGATGGCAAAATCCCAGTCCTATATTTTCTGCTTGGTTATAGCATTTCCTATATTGTCCTCTACCTTTTTAGGCCAATTAATTTTGTATCCAAATAGGGTATATTTATTTACATTAGGAAAATTGGGTAGCAGGAACAATTGATTTCAGGTACTACTTAAATAACCAAACAAAGATGAATTGGCAGATTGCTTTAGATTTCTCATATCTTCCATGAGCCATTTCTTGAAGAAAGCTAAGAATCCTAATGTTATAGATCTCACTTTATTAAAGTTTGATGAAAACATCTGGTATTTTTGGGTTCATCTAATACTTTTAGGTGAAAGCAATACCTGATATTGCTTACATTAGTGAGGGCCATACTATCAGTATTAAGAAACTTATTTTACAAGAAAAATCAAAGATTCTATGTGTTAACAATGGAGTTCCCCCCGACCAGCATGTTATTAGGCCTATTTGGGACATCCAAATAAATCCATCAAAAATCAAATTACTTTCTTTTAGAATTTTGAAGGAAAGTGGCATAAGTTACTATACTTCAGAAACATAAAGGAATTCACCAAATAAATCCCGTATACAGAGAAAGATGATCATTTGCATTCAAAATAATGTTTTACTCTGCACAGGGATTCACTGTACAAATGCCCTGAATGCTTAAATGTCATCTTTAGCAAAGATTCTTTAAATCTGATGTGACAACAATGAATGATGATTACATGCCTAACTTTATAAGAAAACATTAATATATACTCATTTTAAAGTCATGGAATTAAAAAAAGGACACTTTCTGAGGATATCAAAGACCTTTTTTTTTCCTTTTGTTTACAATCACAGCAGTGTATTAATGCCAAGAAAATATTGTTTGAGAGTTAAAGCAAAGAGCCCTCTGGATTTGGCCTATTATTGAAAGCAAGATGCCATTTGACCTAATGAAATCAGAAATTGATTAAATGCAGTTCATCTAAGGGGAAATATGGTCATGGTGTTATTGCCAGGGTCAGAAGGAAGATAGGGTGATCTAGTGCTTGAGCACTGAGAGGGTTAGATGGACTTTCAGAGTAGCTGATGCTACGAGATACATGACAATGGACGTCCACAGGTCAGAGGGCAAGATCAGCCCCTTAGATGGGAAAGAAGAGATTAATCAGGAAATTCTTTGCTCAGCTCATAACGAAGTCCTCTTATCAAATGACTCATTGAAAAGTGAATGTTTTGAAGAAAGTGCAATCTGTGGGTCCTAGAAAAACTGGGTGCCACTGCTTGGGAACGTATGTCAGAGCAACAGCTAGAGTCACACAGGGCCATGGCGAAGCCCTGGGGCCCTTCATGCATAACACTATTCTGATAAATTAATGTGGATGCTTGACTATCAAGTGTGTCTAATTTTTACTGTTTTCCTCTCATGATGTTTACATCTTACAGCTTTAACAAATTTTCATTTATAATTTTTCAATTTTTTTCTTTACCAACTGAAATATTTTGAAATAAAGAACTCTCTTAACTTGTGAAAAACAACTGAAAAGACAACTGGCACTCAACTATTCTTTAGATACTGTCTTATAATTATAGTAACAAGAAATGATTTGTTTTCACATTTTAGCTCAATAGTTTATTTTTCTCAAGAGGATTTTGAATAAAACTGGTACCAGAATGGCACTAGCTATTTTGGAAAAAAAAAAAAAAAAGGTGAGTGATCCTCTCACCCAAATCAGAAAATTTTATCCTCTTGATAATATAATAATCCATGATATTCTACACTAATACGACTTTTTGGTTGTTTCCAGGAAAGAGCTCTTCCATTTCTTCAGAACCAGATATGGTTTATCTGTGCAATTTTAATATTGTTTTCATTTTCTTGGCAGATGGCTTGTTCATCTTATTATTTTCATACATTGGCAGGATTAGACTGTTTCATACAAAATTTTTAATAAGAAAAAATTTTAAAATATTTATATGAGCCTCCAGAACAGGCTTCACAGTATGTGTTTTCACAATTGATAATTACATATTTATGCAAGAAACTAGTGTGACTTTTTAATTTTGGATAATAATAAGTATCTTACAAGTTTTCTTGATTACATAGTTTGCAGAATGGTCTCAGTGGTCACAAGAAAAAAAAATATTGGTTTTGGAGGAAAAATAGGAAAACAATGAGTTATCAATATTTCATGTAAAGAAGTCTTAATGTAACTTATATTCAGAAAATTTCTGATCTTTTCTTTGAAAGAATTTTGATCTTTCTTTGAAAGGTTTCAAGTCATAATTTGTAAACATGTATATTCTTTTATTGAATTAGGCACATGGACATACCTAATTTTGTGTGGGTATGTGTGTTTACTTCAGGTTTTAATCGGGGAACTTTTTCAAACATACAAAGAAAGATGAAACAATAGGATCATGATCGCTTGCATATGTACCACCTAGACTCATCAAATGTTTATATTTGGGACAATTCCAGACTTAATCTGTCACTGCACATACTTTTTTACCAAGAATATCTGTCTTGCTAAGGACTCACTTCCCATCAATGCTGCAAAAACTGCCTATCCAGTCCTCAATTCTCTCCTTTTTCTATGATTTCTTCTTGGTTGGAGGCTCTGAATTCCCTCCTTGCCACTACTGGGGACTTTCAGGGTTCACCAGAATCCTAGCCAAAAACCTTCTGAGTCTCCTAATTGCTTTGGTGGAGCTGGTACAGAAGTGGGGATCTAGACTGGAAACTAGATTGAAAGCAATGCTACTGGGAAGTCTTAGCTCCCAGGGCCAGAGGTGCAGCAAATTCAGAATGAGTAGTTCCCTAGAAACAACATTCTAGGTGACTGCAGAAGGTTCAAGTGTGCTTTTGTGGCTTGGTACATGGTTTCCTTGTGAAAATATATCAAGGTCTAAGCAACCAATTTACAATTGGATGTTGAGAACATAGCCTACTTATAGTTGTGAAGACCAGTATATAATTATTTAGATTAGTCCAAAAAATTACCGTCTTCACTATCAAACTTGTTTTCACTTGGCATGGTCATGATACTTCACAGCAAATTTTTTAAACAAAGACAAGTTAGAAGTCCATAGCATTTTAATTTTTATTGTGTAACTATCTCAATTCAAGTTATTTTTTCTTTCTTTCTTTCTGTTGCCTTATTGCACACATCATTAAGGGGATATGGAATTGGGAAACACACATTTAAATACAAATACCATTATTATTAGAAACATATTACATATACCCTTATTGCACACATCATTAAGAGAATATAGATTTGAGAAATCCATATCCAATTGCACTTAAGATTTCACCCAGCACACATTTGTTTTTTTATGATAACTTGATCAAGAGACAGCTAAAGGAAAATCCATTTCCTTTTAGCTCTCCTACCTTTTGATTTTAGTCTTCTAACTCATGTTCATTTTAGAGTGCTTATTTATAATACTAAAGTGTCAGTTTTATATTCAAGTTATCCAAGATCTCCACAATCATGGATTTTACAGTTTAGCAATGGATAAGTATGAGATATATTACTACTAAAGCATAACCTACATACAAAAGTTATATTTTAAAAATTGAAAGCACAAATGAGTGAAATCAATAATTTTAGCTGTATACTTTTAGTTGTATTTCTTCATAAAAAGAATGAATGTGTGTATGAATGAATAAACTAGAGTTTTGTGTAAATGAGTAGTGAGATAGCTAATGCTGAATCCTTCACATCAACTTGAACTTCTGAATGACATGCTCTTCTGGGTTTAGGGGAATCAAGAGTGTTTCTTAGCTGCTTTCTACTGTTTCCTGGTGTGCTGCCCCAAGAATGCCCTACCTGCCCCTTTCACATGGGGAGTTGCCCGGGGAAAGACCAGCTGCTCGTACTTAGATTTTTTGCAGCTAGGACTCCCATATCCAATTCTCGCACCCTTTTCCTACCTTTTGCACACTCAGGGAGTAGGATGGCAAGCATGTACACCCTGCTCCAGTCTTTCATCAAACACCACCAAGTTCAAGCCCTGTCTCAGCGCCATCTGCTTGGGGACATGCAGGATAATAAGAGTTCCTACTTACTGAGTGCCTGCTGTGAGCTAAGTATTTACATGTCTAATTTCAAATTCTCACACGATCCTTTAAGGACAGTATTAGACCCATTCTTATAGATGTGGAAAGTAAAACTCAGAAAAGTTAAGAAACCTCGCCAAGGTTATCTGATGCAAGATTTATTATATTTGGGCCTTTCCCCTCTTTGCTGTCAGTGGAAGACAATTCTCTTTCCTCAGAGAAATATATTCACATCTTCTTTGACTGACTCTCCACTTTCCATAACAGCCCTCCCTGGAGAGCTGCTCTCCTACTCTCATCCCAGGCTGGTGTCCTGAGTTTCCCACAGTGATTTGGCCCTTGCATTAAATTTTCTGGCTTCTTGTCTGTTAGACTCAACTGATATCTTAAAATATCTGATTAGTTCTTAATAGTGTTGGCAGGTTAGAATCATATTTTTTAAAAGGAAAGTATATGTAAACATAACTTTCTGAATTCACTCATTGAGAGAACATATTTTTCCCATGTTATATAGACAAACTGGACAATGAAGTGACCACCTGTTAGCTGCTAATGATGTTCACATGCCTTTTAAAAAAGTAATTCTGGCTTTATCTGTCTACAATCTTGGCAGCAAAACTTATGGGAACATCAAGGGCACAGGAAGCCAAAGGCAGAAAACTGACAAAAAGTTTGTGCTTAGACTAGTAATAAGGAAGAGGATACTGTGAGTCTCTGATTCAACATAATTATTTAATCGCCAGAGGGTGACATGAAACCAAATGCATGTTTTAACAAACCTAAGTTTGGGTGTTCAAATCTAGGACTGAGATCAGAGGGGTTTCACACAGGGTATTTCCTACTTGAAAAAATATTTTACAAAGCATCAAATATAAAATATGTCAATCACTATTTCAAATGCATGGTCTAATTTGATATTGTGTGAGTGGGTCAATCATTACGCCTTCCAAATGAAAATGAATACGTACATATTGAATGAACTTAATTCAAAGTAATAGATGGATATTAACCATCCTACATTGCAAAAAACATACTGGCCCCCCCAAAAAAGGCTTACAACTATACGTACTCACCAAGACTCAGAAAAGAAGCATTTTCTAAAATTAGAGCTAGGTTAAAGACTAAATTATTATTTTAATAGTGAAATCAAAATGGTAAGAAAACACGCAGTTTTAATTATTTTTGCCAATAACTTTTTGGGTCCTGATTCAAGTTTGCTGATTTCCATGAATCTTATTTTTAACATAATATTTCTATCCAAGTCTAAGGTTGATATAAACTAAGCTTACCTTTTACTTGTTCACTTTATTATAGTGAAATGGTTAAAAGTACAGGCTCTAAAACAAGACTGCTTGGGTTTGAAACATGTCTCCATAACTTGTCTTCGTACAAATCAACTTAGTTCTTCATGCCTCAGTTTTCTCATCTATAATATAGGGTTACTAATAATATCTACCTCATAGCGTTGGTGAGAGGATTAAATGTATCGCTGTAAGACAAGCACTTGGAACAGTGTCTGGTGTACAGTAAATGTTTTATATTTTCTAGTTTTTTTTTTTTTTAACTTCAAAGTAAAAGGTGAGTGTGAAGTCATTGTACAATTAGTTACATTTTGAAATGAATAAATCATGTACCTCTTCCTTTGAGACAGAGTCTCCCTCTATGGCCCAGGCCAGAGTGCAGTGGTACAATCTCAGCTCACTGTAACCTCCACTTCCTGGGTTCAAGCATTTCTCGTGCCTTAGCCTCCCAAGTAGCTGGGATTACAGGTGCCTGCCACCATGCCCTGCTAATTTTTGTATTTTTAGTAGAGACAGGGTTTCACCATGTTGACCAGGCTGGTCTCGAACTCCTGACCTCAGGCAATCCGCCCGCCTTGGCGTCCCAAAGTGCTGGGATTACAGGCATGAGCCACTACTCCTGGCCTCCCCTGTTTTTAAGCAGGATTGAGTTTAAGCTCAAAGTAGAAAAATAAATTGTCTTTTCCAATTAAAAATAAATAATAAAGATAAGTAGTGTTCTATCTGTAAGATTTTTTTTCAGCAGTATCTTAAAACTTTTAAAGTGACTATTACTCAACAGAGAATTTATTATCCTCAATGTTTCTCAAATACATTTTTGCAAACCTTTATTTTCTCCATATATATCTTTCTTCATGTTTTAGAAACATCTTAAGGTCTCCTCTGAACCACAAATTGTATCTAAGATTCCAGATCTGCTAGTCATTGCATCACATATTCTTTTATATGGACTACAAAATGTTTATATGATTAACACTAAATATATACTCCCAACTGAATCCCAATTCTGAAATCTTACCTTATGTCTCAAACCATGTGAAGCAAAAGAAGACAATGATCAGGAATGAAGAAAATATTCTTTAAATGAAATAACTCTAAACTGTACCATTATATGGAAAAGTCTTTTGAAATGGCATTAACTCTCCACAAATACACCATGCATTTTCTGGACATTAACACTGATACTCTTAAAATCCAACTTAGCATAACTGGCTAAGTAAATGTATCTAGCAGTTGTTGAAAATTATGGCATGGGTTTTTGCATAATGCCCTAATTTCGAAAGGGTGCTTCTACTCTTAAGTTCTCATGCAATTTCTAGGTTTGTAGACTTCAGTAACTCAACTCTGGAAAACATGTTGTCACATATAAATAGCTTCTCTCTTCCCTATCATATGTGTATGAGTGTGTGCATGTATGTGTATACCTATACATATATATCTTTCTTAGTGCACACATGTGTATATGTACATATGTACATATATGTATATATTATATATATTTTACATATATATATATTCCATTAGCAGCTCTTCTCAACTTACTGCATTCTCCTTAAATTCAAAGGTTTAGGATGTCAGTATATTGATCTTTGGTCAGAGGGAAATAGCAGGAAAAAAATGGTGATTCGCATAATTGGGGTCAGTCTGGTAGAAGATCTCCCCAAAATACTATAATTTTTAAGAGTTTGGGAAATAGGTTTTCTCTGGTTCCAAAGATGTCTACCTTTTCTGAGACAGAATCTTGCTGTGTCACCAGTCAGGCTGGAGTGCTGTGGTGTGATTTCAGCTCACAGCAACCTCTGCCTCCCTGGTTCAAATAATTCTCCTGCCTCAGCCTCCTGAGTAGCTAAGATTATAAGCACATGCCACCATGCCCAGCTAATTTTTGTAGTTTTAGTATAGATGGGGTTTCACCATGTTGACCAGGATGGTCTCGAGCTCCTGACCTCGTGATCCACCCACCTCAGCCTCCCAAAGTGCTGGGATTACAGGTGTGGGCTACCTTACCCAGCCAGATGTCTACCTTTTTTTTTTTCAGGAGGTTGAGACTCAAATCAACTCTGTGAGATATGTGTAACATATTTTAATAACCCTTTTCATTGAGGAAGAAGCAGTTTGGGGAATGGTTAAGAAAGATAGCCAAGATCACTATGTAAGTAGTGAGACCATTGTTCTTACTCTAAATTCAATTCTTTCAGAATATTAGAACTAGGTGTGACCTTGGAGAACATCTAATTCAATCTCACATTTTCTATCAGCCTCTCTGCAAGCATGTTTCTAAATGTTTCTGGTGGTCTGAAGGTGTGTTAAGTGGCATAGCCTGTTGACTTAAGTTAGACCACGCTGGTGGTCACTCATACCTTTTAATGTATGCAAATAAAATAGTCAGGATACCAGGGTTGGAGACGCTTGACATTTCCCACTCTCAATATCAATCACCAATCTGAACACCATGGCTATTACTCAGAGATTCAGAGGTTTGCTGTAAGCAGAGACCATGACCTTGGAACAATTATTTTCTCAAAAGGCATTATCAACAATGATGTGAGCAAAGTGCCCAGACTGCCCTCCAGTGCATGAATCCTTGGCCAGGAAATGGCTACGAATCTTCCATGAGTGTGATGAGTTTGGCTTAAATCTCATTTCAATGCATTTATATTTCATAAGCACTGCATTTAGACAAACTTAAAATGAGCAAGTCAAAGAAAATACTCACTTAAAGATTTTCTGTGCTCTGGTTTCTGTTCTTTTATATCACTGTCATAGTGACTTAGCAATTCAGTGCTGGAGGATCTTTGGATTTTGAATAATTCCAGGTTTCTTGATGGACAACTTGAATCCTTTGGCTGGAAACAGAAAAAAATTAGACTGAATAATTTTACTAGAAAGAAAGGATTCTCCATATTGTTTTGTGTTCTATTTTGGTGTTTATGAGGAAATTTGAAGTAAGGTAATTATTTGGGGATAGGTCTTCTTTGCTAGGCTCGATACTCTAATAATAGTTTGTATATGTGTATGGTACTTACTAAATGATAAGCACTATACATGCATTAGTCCAATCAGTCATTACAACAATTCTATAGAGTAGGTGGTATTATTTTTATCCTTATTTTCCTCATTAAGAAAATGAGGCCAAAATACATAAGTAATTTGCCTAAGGTCACACAGGTAGCAAATAATAGAAGTAGAATTCAAACTCTAGCAGTCTGGTCCCAGAGTCCATCCTCAGTGACAATAAACTCTGCGTGTATGAGTGTGTATGTATGTATGTGCACTCACACACATTCACACGCACACCCCTTTAAGGGGAATATAGTGATAACGGGAGAAACTACATTTGTTATTTTACTTGCTAAAGTGTTAGTCCTAAAATGATTTAATGAAAGCCTGCAATTAAGTATCAAGAAAATCACACAGAAAATCTTTTACTATCGTGTTGTATTCTGTATTAAGAATATTTCTTTCTCAAAATTTTGCAAATATTAGTGTCATAAAATTAAATGTTGTTCTAGACACTCAGCATGAAATGAGTGGTTTGAAATAAGTTCATTCTTACAAAACATACTCTAACTGTACATTTTAGGATAATTTCATGAAGTTCTAGGTATGTAATTTTCATGAGAAGAACAATCTAGCTTAGCTGGAAGAATAAAAATCAGTACAAAGGGTTATTATTTATTGGTATTATAACAGTGAGTCTTAAATATGTGGATATTTATTTTCAGGAATATGTACTACAGACTACATAAACTGAAAACAAAAAAAAAAATCAGTAGTTATTAAGTGCTTGCGTGCTTTTTACAGCCTCCAGTAAATGAATGTCCATGTTATTTCAGAAAAAAAGAAAGAATGCATTATATTTTTGAAAGAGAGAAATTAAATGACATTTAGTTCTACAAATCCTATCTGCTGAAAAGGTTTTTAGTGGATTCTATTTAAAGTAAAAGAACTTAATATCTCTCAGTCCATAGGATCTATTTAAATGAGTGTGTATGTTATATGCCTGAGCAGTAAGATTTAAATGACTACATTTTAATTAATAAAGGTAACAGCCAAAACAAATACATACCAATCTGTCAATTGCATTTTTGATAGCGTGGAACCAATCCAATATGATGAAGTCAATATCTGACTGTAGAAGGAACTCATTTCCTGATACTGTTGTGATCTGAAAAAAAAAAAAAAAAAGAAAAAGAAATAGGTAAAGAAACTATGTAAGATATATCTCTTACATGTAAAAATCCTTTTTTAAAAAACACAGTTTAATAAACTGAAATATTTTCTTGTATTCCAGTAATTGTCTTTCTGGGAACTGGGAGCATTTTGAACTGCTCTCTATAAACTGTTTTTCATGTCATAACAAATACATTATTGTTTTAATAATAGAACGATTAAGTCAGAGTAGGGCTAGAGCTGAATTACTCCAACTTAAGGAGAAATAAGCCAGGAAGTTCAGAGAACTGCAGACAGTACACACTTAAGTCAGAACCCGCAGAAAAATGCACCCGGGTGTGTCAGAATTCATTCTGCACGTTTGCTTCTTTCCTGTCTGTCTTTTTCAAATCTAATAGTATCTCTATATTTGATTTCCTTTTATGGAGAGCTCTAAAACAGATTATTTACCAAAAAGACTAATTACAGACTTCCAAAAGGTCATTCAGACGAATAACATTTGACTATTTCTACTTTCTTATCAGAGATCTATAGGAAAGTAATGAAGAAACCAATTTCCCCACAAAAGGAGTATATTAAAATAAAAGTTCATTTACATATTTGAACCTCTCTGGGAGAGTGTTTACCAAATGAACATCCAGGTTCCTGACTCTCAGCACTGCTAAGTAGTTGGCAATGTTTAGCATGTAACTGTCCATTTTTCATTACAGTAAATCTTTTTCTCCCCAGACTTGTGAGAAAAGGATATGACCCTATAGAAACAGGGCAATACTCCTAGTTTCACACGTAACGGGCTACTTAGAGAAAAAATTGATTAGAGTGGGTGTGGACACGCTTTTTGTATTTGGCCATCCATCTGAACTGTGAAGATTTTCCCTTTGTATTATTGACTTTTTCTTGCAACAGGAAGATGAACATTTCCCAACTACCGTCACACAGAGTTCAGAGGTTTAGAGGACTGACATTTCAAAATACTCAATCAGGAGCCAGCCACCTCTTCTCAGCCTTCCTTGCTCTAAACAGGAGGTGAACGCTGAAATGTGGCACAGGTTCAGAAAATCACAAATCATGCTTTAGGCCATCTCTATAATTCTGTCATTAAAGTGACAATTATTACCCCAAATAGCTCATTCTGAAGGTTTCAAGGATTCTTATGGCTACATTTGATGACAATGATTTTGGGGTTTTGAAAGAAATCTGTTACATATGTGCATATGTAACATGTGCAAATGTGTATTTGTCATTTGTTTTTAGGAAAACTCTATAGAGATTCAACATTAATCAGTACTGCAAAGTAACCATTCTTGATTGAGATGGGTTCCAATATCAAATGTTTTCTCTCTAACTATAAGGAGAACTGTTTAAAGTGTATGCAATTATAAGAAGTGAAAGATTGAAAAATAATAGAATTTAATTGCCCACACTAGAATTTGACAAATTACTGGGACCAATCATTTTCTCTCTTTTTAAAATGAAACTGCATATAAGAATAAGGATGGCTCAAAACAGTTTCCTGTTTTATGCATCCAGTAAAAGACAGCTAAGGTGATGTTTTCCTAATTATCTGAACACCATTGCAATGTTCTCTACTCAGATAAAGTTCCAAATATTTACTTTATAGAGTGTTGCCTAAGAAATAGTAATCTAAAAATGGAAGGTCATTTCTAACACAAGAAAACTAGTAATGTCCTAGACCTCTACCTTCATCCTAATCTGTAGTTAAATATTTTGATTATGAATGTATTTCTAACATCATAATTTGTTAACATACACAAAGACAAATGAATTAGCCAAAGCACAATGTACAATATTTCTCTGCCAGTATAAATAAACCATTATTAAAATTATAAAAAGAAACATTTTAAAAGTACGAGAAACAAACATAATTAGATTTACTATGTTATGAGGGTTTACGAAAGAGCCAACATAGTTCAGCTTTCAGTCTAGTAAATTCAAACAGTGATAAAATATAAGTACTTTAGCAGTACATTTGCATTTTTGGTGTATGCTATGCAATGCAAAGGGGATCTTATATTGCTAACACAACCAAAAGCAAAATGTATTTTAAAAGTTCCTTTGTCCAAATATATTACTGCATTAATCATACATAATCAGTGATTTATGAATTCATTTTGAGAAGTTAGATCAGAGAGCTATATGAATGCAATTCATTCAAAACATCCTATCAGAGAGATACAGTTCACATCCTTTCCTCTGTCTTCCCACTAATCTTTCGAGTTACCAGGCAGTCTGGAGAAGTCTGCTACTGCTCTCTACAGTTTAAATGCATCCACTTCTTAATTACAGTCAGTAATTGACTTTGTTCTGCTCTATTCCAGTCACTCACAGGAAAGTAGTTTCAAAATCTTTGACTGGTAAAGCCCATTTAATTCAGGTTCCTCAACCCACTTTTTTACTTTACCTCTTTAGGATTTCTGATAAATGGTTTGCTGAATCATATTTGCACTTTGAACAATCGAATTTCCAACACTCTTGGGGAAAAAATACATCAGTAAAGAATGTTAGCTTTGACTAAACCTTTTGATTGAACAACTTATGACAATCTAAAATGATGTATAACAGACATAAAGGCTTTGATATTAAGCCGTGCTAATGTACTCTTTCTATATGTTTTGCCTCCATGACAGATGCTGGGGTGAGGGGATGAAGGAAGAACTTACGGAAAACATAACAGGTTTAGATAAGTGCTGCTGGTCTCCATCTTGCTTAGAAACCTACTTTAGGTAAATGTTTCTTGAAATCTCCTCATCACCACCATGTTGTATTTTGAAGGAATATATCAGGGCACCAAAGTAACCTTAATGAAGTGTGCCAGTGTCAACAATAAATATCTTTAAGTATCCATCTGGGGAAATTTGTCTTGAACTTTTTCATACTAAATAAGGGTCCATCTGAATTCTTGCTGGTAAGAAATATATGCCCAGGAAATTACTGAAGCGTGTCCACTGAGCAACATGCAGAGTGGGCACATTCCTTAAGGTTTTTGGGGATTAATTCAACAATAGTTTTCATGCGGGCTTAGAATAGTCTGTGTCCTTGTTACGGTTCCTCTGAATGTGGAGGCAGGTGGATGCAAGTCCAGACTTCACTGATGAAGAGCGAAGAAATTTGTGTTTTAGATTTTAATTAAATGGAGTTTTGTTATGCTAATTTAAAACATCTTAAAAGAGTTTTAAGAAGTAGCGTTTATGTTGATTTAAATATTGTTCTTTTAAATATTGTCAATTAAATAACACTCTCATCAATATTCATTCTGGCAGTAAGATTTTATGCTATTAGATTTTAATTTAAATGAGAAATTAATGTGTAGAATGGCATTTATACAAATTTCCATACTTTTGTTTACTAGAATATAAACAAAACCTTTTTTAGAATTCTTTTTTCTGACTATAAGAATAATACTTTATTGTGTAGAATTTGGGAAAAATAAAGATAACAAAGAATCAAAATTATGCATAGCTACACAAAGTAAACATTGTAGGTATTTTAGTTATTGCCAATCTTTTATAAGTAATAACCAAACAGAAATAATGATCAATGTTATAGATACATCTCATCAGCAAAATATATTTGATGGAAAAATATTATCAGTTTCTTTTCCAAATGACTTCAGATGCACATGTGGAGATTACCAAAGATGTAAGAGATAATGAGTGACATGGTACTTCCCTCTGTTTGAGAGCCCCACCCTTCCGATTGCAGAATAAATCCCACAAATAATTTCATGTACAGAAGAATAGAGAGGACACGTTCATGACAGAACATCCTATTAATCATTAACAATGACTGATTAAGCATCCATTAAGTACAAGGCACATTGCTAGAAGCTAGGGAGACACAGCCCCCACCCTCAAGAACTCACAATCTGTTTGGATAAAGAAGACATATGCATATACAGATAAATAACAATAGAAAGTGGCTCCTCCTGAGTCCCAATGTGAGTGGCACACACAATGCTTATCAAGATTTCAGAGGTATGAGTAGTTACTGCAGGCACATTTACATCATGAAAGTATGCATAAAGTGGTGGTCATGATATGTTATTCTTTAAACGTTGATTGTATCAGAACTTCAGTATATTAAGGATATGAATACCACCACTTGGTATGCAAAGTGATATCAGCTTTAATGATCTCAAAGCACGTAATAAACATTCTCCAAATGCAGCTTTCCTCCACTATCATAAAGTAATTTTGCAAATGAAGAAAATGAAGCAAATGAGGAAAATGAGAATGCCATTCTATCAAATTGGCATCATTTTAAATGATAGAATTAAGAGATTACAAAGATCTTGATTTCTAGTTCACTAGTTCTCAGCAAACAGTTGTATACAGTCAAGGACTGTGTGTTTGAACAGGAAAAGGGCCATGATAATTTGGTTTCAGTTATGAAATTTGGAATAGCAACTTTAGACAAAGTTGCTTCTTTCCTTGCAGTTAGACTAAAGATAGCCCGATTTTAAAAGATCATGCAAAATCCTAACTCTGTTTTTTCTTTCCAAAAACAAGCACTCTCTTGCTATGAAAAAATATATCTAAGACTGAATTGGGTTATCTAAAACTCCTTCAAATCCTAGAAAAGACTAAAGCAATCCTACACTTGAAGCTTTCACATTTTGATTAGAACCTAAGGAGGGATTATTCCATCTTAACGAAACTGAAATGGTATGTAGGAAAAGTATAATAAAATATGCCCAATATCCAAAGAGCCCTAAAACATGTTAAATAGTATGGCTACAGTGGTTCTAGAAATACATAAATAAGAGGAATGGAATTTAATTTCTATTATGTTTAGAGATACTTTGGATTTCATGATATAATTTTTATATTTGAATTAAATTAAGTAAAAATAAAAAGTTATATCAACATACACTGAGTTTATTTGAAGTGAATATGAATTATTTTTGTGATAATTTTGTCCATATCTGTATTCAATACTCCCAGCAGAAAATATACATGATAGGGAGATATCGAGACCTAAAATTGAAGTAATAATGCTTTAAAAACCCACACAGATTCACATTTTTTTCATCTTGCATCATTCAACATATAGCTGATCAAATGAAGGTGGTCATGGTTATACTAATAGCTAATTACTTGGTCTCAAAGGTGTTTATGACCACCAAAGAAATTACACTATCAGACTAAATGTCTGTCTCAAATTACAGTCTAGTTTGAGTAATTCCTAACATTTTTCTTAACATGTTGAGCAAAGTTAAAATAAAACGAAGGGTAAAATATCAGTTAGATGTAAAAGGTCTTCAATTTGCCTTTCCAAAAATGTTACTTGTTAAAGCATTTTGTGAGAAAGTATCTGCCTTGTGTTCCCAATGTTGCTAGATGTTAAGTAAATATACGCTGATTACAAAAAAAAAAAAAAGTTGCTTTGGCAACTCTCTTATTAAAATGCATTTGTAATCCCCATCTGTCATGAAAGTTTTGAAAAGTTTGTTTACTTTGGATAGCAGCCTTATCCAGGGTTACCCTAGCAAACAATGATAGCAGTCTTCAAAAGTTGTATGAGGAACAAGCCACTAGGGATCCATTTTTGTTTTAATTGGCAAACACAAACACTTTTCTGGTCTGTCAAGAAGATCAAGCTAATATGCATGGAGGGTGTTATATTCTCAGCTTTGGGGAGCAGTAAAGCTCCCTTTATTTAAGTAATTTAAATGATAGACTGCAAAAACTTTGCAAGTCAGAAAAATGTTTTATACTTTCTTAGGGAATATTTGTTTTAAGCAACGGAAAATGTTCTACATATCTAAAGATGTTGAACCTTATGTTATAATTACTCTGTTTCTTCTAACTCCGTGAAATGTTCCTAAATCCACATGCTACTAAATAAGCCAGGCCACCAATGGATCCAGCATTTCCACAACTCCCCCTATGTTAACAAATGTGTGTTCATTAGTTTCCAGATGTTTATTGGATATGTTTTAAATGTGTTTGGGGTTGATTGATTTGCATGTACATTTATTGGAACCCTCAGTGGTGTCATCATATCAAAATAACCTGCCCATGTAAGCAATTTCTTATTTAATGGAAAGTAAACAAATGTCGGGTTACATACACGACAGACCTCCAGTGCATTCCAAAATCTAAGGTTTAAGGCCAACTTTTCAAGAAACAATGCTTTTTAAGTGAAATTGAGCTGTATTCTGACACCTAAATAATTTGGTCCATGCATTTGTACAACAGAGATTTGTTCTGCATAATAAAATTGGCCCTGTAGTGCACATTCACACCCCATATTACTTACCCACTCTACCTTTCTGTTTATTAACAAATATCTAAACCCAAAATTCATTTCAAACAAACATGCACAAAAACCCCCTAATGTTCAGTCTTTTATTTGTGTTAAAATATTTTAAGTACTGAGAAACAGTCTTCTCAATATTCATGAAAGAATACTATCCAAGTAATTAGTAGATAGTTTAGCAGTTTCCACAGTTTTGCAGCAGCTATACCAAAACTTTTGCCTGTGGTGCTCATATGAAAAACGACTCAAAAAGAGACTAATTGAAGCTGTTGGTGTGTAAAGATACCAACTTAGACTTTTATTGCTCTTAATTTTTAAACTCGGGGGTTGTACTTGTCTGTAGATAAATGAATCATCCTGGGACTTGTCACCACCAGTCACTCCCTGCCAACCACAGAGCATCTTCTTGCCTGAGCTATATTCACTGTGTTCAATTACTCACTTAGTCACAGTCACATGACACTTGGGAATCTGCTATCCCTATCGTTTTCAAATTGGAATTATTTTTATTATTACTGTCCTTATGTAGGTAATGCTCAATTTTAAAAGTTTTAATAAATTCAAAGGTGTAATATAAACACATAATTTCCCTTTCTTCAAGATATACTGACTTCTTATCTCCGTGTACATACCTTTTTGACCCATGAGAAAACATCATGTATGTTTACAGTTTAATGAAAATATCATGTATACTATTATGAAAATTTTTTATGTATCTTACTATTTACACTACCATCATCTCTTATGAGAATTTAGTTATAATATCCTTTGCTTTCCTGTCTCATCCATGGTTTTCCTTCAAATCCGTACTATATACTGCAGCCAAAGTGATCCCTCTGAAACTTGGATATGATCATCCCATTCTTCTGCTTGATATCATTCTGAGGCTCCCCACAGCTGTTGCAGTACAGTGCAAACTCTTTAATTGGGCCTGCCAGCCCCTGTGTGCTCTGGCACTGACCCACTCTGCAGTTCCTCTGCTCCACATTTTCTTCCACATTTCTACAATCCAGCCATACTGATTTTTTTTGGTTCCCCAGCTGTCCCATACTAATTCTCATTTCTTCCCTTAGAGCAGGTTGTTCTTGCTGCCTAGACACCTTTGACATCCTCTGTCATACCATTCAAATCATTTGAGATGTCACCTTTTCAGTAAAGGCTTCTTTGAAATAGGTATTCCCCCAAGTGTGCTCATAACATCCTGCTTCTCGTTTATCTTAGCACAAATTGGTCTATGTTGCAATGCCTTGTTGGTCTTTCTGTTCCCCCAACTATGCTATAATAATCCTGAGGCCAATGACAATTGTCTATATGCATAACTGAACAACAGACACATAAGGAACACTAAGAAAATAATAGACAAATCTTATCTACTTTATTCATTTTGGTGAATGCATTATATTACATTGTTTGATATGCCATAATATATTTAACTCATTCTCTATTGTCATAAAAATTTGAAGGTTACAATACAACTGCATTCTTTCAGGTAATATAAGTAATGTAATACTGATGTCTACTGAAAACACCACATGAGAGTAGAGTAGGCAAACTATTTTGAAGGTTGATAATGGCAGTCTGAAGGCTGTATTTTCCCAGCAGTCAGCAAGTCCTAGACCTCACACAATAGGATTAAACTTGGAAGGACTGGGAAGCACAAGAGTCATATTTCAATGCATATCCCTAAAACAGAATGTTCTTGATTATATTCCAAAGCCACCCAAGTATTTTACAGGGATCATCTATACTAGATCATCCAAGACTCTCACCCTATATATAGGCTTTTGTAATTGGGAGTTGATAGTATGGGAACTGGAACATAAGTTCAAAATTTTAAAGAGCTAATACTTAGGTTAATGGGTCAAGTCTTTAGAGCACCTCAGTGATACAAAGATGCTCACTGTTGTCCATCAGCATTGTAGCCATTAATTTTACAAGAACATTGTTAATATTAATAAATAAGCAAACTGTGGTAGGAGGTAGCAGTAGTTATGTTGTTAATAATTTTATTTAGAAGTATTACCTAACTTTATGATACAGTGACTTAAGCAGAAGTAGGTATTGTTGCCACTAGTCTCTTATTAATAAGTACTGAGAGTGCACAACGAGAATAAAAGATGTTATAGTATGTATCTTTATGCTATTGTAACGTATTTGGCCATGATTATGAGTGTTTATAAAACATTTAAGAATTGTTCCATGTCTACTTACATTAATGAGAACACCTGTTAGTTTTAGTGCTGTACAGACTTATTTGCATTAGATTCAGGTTTTCACATACTGTATCTCACTTTTTGAAACAATTAGATGCTTATAGAGAAATATAGCTAAGTGAAAAACAGCAGCTTGAATGCCTTCCGGCTCAAGACAATTCAACTCCAGGTTTCAGGGAAAAACAAAAATCTGCTCAATTACAATATTGCCACTTAGAAGTGAATGTAGGTGTATTTCATAATTTTACATTCAGAGAACAGAAGATACATATGAAAATCTGTGCTTTAATCTTCAAGTTAAATTATAGCCAAATGAGGCAGTTTCTAGACAAGGATGCCAACAAATAAGGAATGGCAATGCCACCACAACATAGGTTCTCTGTGATCTTGGGGGCTTGCTACCCAAAGTTGGTCTCTTTATTGATTTCCAGAAGTTGGATGACTTAAGCTAGTCTTCTGACTAAGTGAGGAAATCTGCAGATGCTTGCCCACCTTGTGTCGTTTCCAACACTTTGCCAAAGAGACCTTTCTATGTGATGACAGAGCTGAAAGGATCAAAGCAGCTGAGGACTCTCTCTGAGTCCGTCATTTTTGGGCTACGGTTTGCAGCATAGCCAGAGCATACCAACCTAGGAAATGCACCACAGTTCCCTTACAGAAGCCCAGACCCCTCTGACATCCTCTCTTATATCATTCAAATCATTTGAGATGTCACCTTTTCAGTAAAGGCTTCTTTGAGTCTGTCTTATTCATTACTCACAACTTCTGTAGGTGTCACTCTATTGACACATTTGTCTGCTACTTCTCTTAGGATGCTAAAACTTCCAGAATTTAAATATTTTCAGTTATTGAAAAACGGAACACTTGAGCAAATCTATGGATTCACAGCCTCTATTATCATCATTATACTTAAAAGGTGCAATATTTACATAAAAATAACTCAGGTGGTGATATAGTCCGAAGATAAATGAGTATTTGTGATGTGATCAGAAGAAGTGGGATTTATAACTATTTTCTCAGACATAAACAGTGCATCTCTGTACTATACTAGTAAACACAGATTAGCCCAGGCACACATGAACTATTCCCACATGATTCCTGATACTCTGTCCTGGAAAATAACAGAACTGGGAATGACCCTTGCAGAGTGTGTGACTCACAAGAAGAATGTTATCTATTTCATTCTCTGCTGTCAAGTTATATAATTTGGGTAGAGGAACAAATATTAGGTAGCGATTTGGAAATTAACCAGTGAATTCTTTTTTATAGAATCCAAACTGCATAATTCAAGAAGTAAATGTAATACTACAAAGCTTACTTCTGGTGTCTCATAATTTTGAAATTGTGTTTAACCAAGAGCTTGACAATCTAGATTTTGCTCTCCATGAAAGAGCATGATCATTCATTAGGAATGATAGACTAGCTATCTACGTAATTAGGATGTTCATGAATGAGTAGTAATGTTTCTTTTTCCAAGAATGATAAGCTTAAATAAATTGAGAGTGTTGAAAATTTTCTTCTGAGTATGTGGAAAGATTGTAATTCTGCTGTTTGGAGAAAATTCCTGTTTACTCAAAAGGGTTATCTTTAAACCAAACATGAAAAAGCATCTGACATTTCTAAAACTACAGTTAGTGGTTTACAATATCTATAGTATATATGTACATATAATATGTTCATATATTATATATGTCACTATATATGATATATATCAGTATATCACATATAGTGCTATATATCATGATATAGTGATATATATCATATATGTACATATGTACTATAAAGTTATATATAATACATAACATAGTACATATGTATATATAATATGTTCTATTTCTATATATATAGAAAGAGAACACAACAGAAAAATAGAGAATTCAATGGTATTTTTTTAAAAATAAACCACCTGTGACTCTATAATAGACAATGACATCTGTCATTAGGTAGGCCACCCACCTAATAAGGAGACATCTGGAATGACACATCACTCCATGCCAAATGTGTGCAAAAATACCTTAACACTCCTTACTCCCCAAAGCAAAATGACATGTGTACTGAAATATTACCACTTAAAGATGCTAGACTTAAAAAAAAACATATTGGTAGCACTATCAGTAGGATGACTATATAATTTAGTGTTGAAACGATGATAATTCTGAAGACAAAAGGCACTGTTAATAATCACACCAGAACAATAGGTATAAAATAGGACGAGGCCTATTTTGTGTCTCTGGGACATATGGATCATCAGCCAACATACACAACATTGGGAGTCATTTAATAACTATTTAGGTGCCTAGTGAATACCTGCTACTGGTCCAATTCTAAGAACTGTGAGGTATACAAAAAAGTTAGCAGTGACCCTTCCTCTTAAGAAGCTTCTAATCTAGTGTGAAAAAAGACCAGCATGGGAAAACAATTAGAAACAACAATTACATAATGATTCAAGATGGGACACATAATGGTTTTTAATGAAAGAAACCAAACTTTCCTTGAGGGTATAATAGAGGACTCAGGGAAGAATGTTGGAGAAGGATTTCAAAGGATGGATGAGATTTAGTAGAAGAAAAGGCAGGGTAAGAGGACAACACAGGTGAAGCTTATACAACAGGAAAAGCTTATACAAAGATTCTGAGGAAGGAAAGTATATAGCATCTCTAAAGGACACGAAGAAGCTGTTCCTGCACCCTCTTTGTGGAATCTTCTCCCTTCACTCATCCCTTAAATGGAGGTATTACCAAACATTTTCCTGTAAGACACAATTCTTCTCCCTTATAGACACAATCCAGAATTATATTACCATTTCTCATATTTTAAAATAAAAAAAAATTAGAGTTGCAAAAGTGAAGGATCCCTAATGTATATCTCTAGTTCAATTCAAAACAATATCATTTCTGATCTATTACAATTCGGACCAATGTGACTTCTGGTCTGACCTCCTTACTGCCAGATGGTATAGTTACAATCTGTTCTTTACATCCACTCATGAGTAAACTCCTAAGTTGACTGACATCAACTTTGTCCTTGGAGATCTTTGTAAGTCTAATTCTCACATTCACTAGGACCAGACCTGGGGGATAGGGCCTAGTATTCTGTCTGTTTACAGAGCTTCACAAGTGATTTGAAAATTATGCTGTATTGGAGTCTGCTGCTCTAGACCCTAGAAAGATGATCTACCTAAATCCGTATCTGTCACATGCCACTTGAAAGTCACTGAATGGATCCCTTCTATCCTCAGGATAAAACCTAAATTCTTTAATGTATGTTGCCAAACACTTCATAATTTATCTCTCTGTCTCTAACCTTTTCAATTCCTCTACTTATTAACTGTATAACTTTGAACAATTTAAAATTTTTGTGTTTCTATATTCTCACTTACAACCTGAGAAAAACACTAATACCTACACTTCATAGGACCATTATAAGGGCTATATAAAATACAATCCAGAAGAAGAACTTAATACCTGGCACATAATTAGCACTTAAAATCATTATGTTATTACTTGATTTGATTTACTGACTGATTCATTGATTGTCTCCTGGATTTTGCAAACTCCACCTCTTTATTCAGGAAACTACTCAAACATTGCCTATTCAGGAAAGTCCTTTATAACATCTAGAGGTTAAAAAAAAAAAAAAAAAAAGAGGTATCCCTCCAGTAGTTTGTACTAACTTCATAATGGTGTGCATCTCACTATTGTACACATCTAGTATCTTGACCTTTCCACACACTAAGCTCCCTGACCACAAAACCACACGTCCCTGCACTCAGCCAAGTACCTGGAGTAGCACCAGCTCTCAATAAAGGGGTATAGAATGAATGATAGCTCAATTGGCTTAGGTTAATACTAAAAGGTTTTGGTATCCACATAATGAAAGGCCTTGAAATGTAGAAAACAGATTTTATTTGGTATACCAGTAAGGAGGCAAGCAGTGATTAGTCACTAAGAACGTGTATTAGCAGAGCTATTCCACAGTGTCACAGTGGGGAACACATCCTCTTAAAGCTGGCTCTATTTTGCAACTTCCATAACTGTCAACATGCCACTGCTTTCTAAGGTTGTACCAATGCATCTATCTGAAAAGATGATACACGATTTTGATAAGAAGAATGCCTCTTCCATGGGCCCCTGAGTTTTCTCCAGCTCTTTCTGGTTCCTGATCTTTTCCTCCTCTTTTAACAACTCAACAGCTGCTTCTTTGCTTTCAATGTTAGATGCCCCACTTTTGAGATGTTTGGTATTTAAATTAAGACCTTTGCCACATCCCAAAGTGACTTGACGTGGTCTCAGGCCCTGAGAGTTGAGAATGCACCCTGTCTTAGATATTCTATCTTTGCCAAAGCTCATTTCTGTTGCTGCATCTTCTTCTTGCTTCTGGCTTGTGGTTCCCTATTCTGGTGGTTTATCACATGTACTAGACCCTCTCGGCTGGTAGTGTCCTTTTGCCAGACCCCCTTTAAGGAACTGGGGCTCTGCGGAGCATCTCCCTGATCCTCACAGCACCTCACTGAGTTCTTTAAATTCACCTTCCATCTGCCTCACCCATCTGAATTGTTACACATGTAATCAAGAAATAATCCATACTCGCGTTCAAGGCACCATCGTTATAAGAATATCTGAAAATGAGTCATGTCAGTGTATTCAGCAATCATCCAATGGTCTTTAAAATATCCTTGTTATTTCTGGTTGGAACTCACACCCTAACAGCCTGGACTGAATTTTGTTATCTTACTTTTTGGGTTCTGTATTCTGTCCAGAAGACACACTTCCTTCCAATATTATCAGCTCAAACTTTTCCATAGTAGTTGTCCCAACTATAGTTTTTTGCCTGCTCCATCAAGATGGTTCTATTGCCATTAACTTGTTTTTTTTGTGATCTCAAGAAATAATACCAATCCATGAGTAAATGATATCTAAAGATCATCAATACAGTAAGTTGCTCCCTCAATTTCTCAGGCTTACTATCAACTATTGTGCCACTTATCATTCTCTAGTATCTTGGGGAGTAGGACTTTAAGGAGAACATTTTTCCATCATGAGAGCCAGTATTGGGTTTGTAACCTGCTACCCTTGAGGCTCACAGCATTGGATTCATATTTCACTGAGTTTCATCCACAACATTTTCTTTAAAAGTTTGTGGCTTAATTAGATGAGATTTATATGCAGCTTGTTAATTTACCTGAATGCAGATGGAGGAGGCACTAAGGGAAGAATGTATTCCAAATTTAAAGAAGCCACTCTCCTAGAGGTATAATCTGGTAATGGCTTTCAAACATGTTTGTTCATGAAACATGGTAAGAAGTAATCATTGCCAATCAGTACCTCTCTTTCTTGCTCTCTCTCCCCGCTTTCTCTTTCTCTCAGATACACACACACACACTCTCTCTCTCTCTTTCTGTCATCTAGGTATCTTTCTACACATCAATTCATTTATCTATTATTCAATGTATAATAATGAAAAACACACATATAG
Source organism: Chlorocebus sabaeus (assembly GCF_047675955.1). Classification (NCBI taxonomy): domain Eukaryota; kingdom Metazoa; phylum Chordata; class Mammalia; order Primates; family Cercopithecidae; genus Chlorocebus; species Chlorocebus sabaeus. Next base: position 30,691,908 of record NC_132913.1, on the reverse strand, counting down.
ACACACCATGTGCATATATGTTCATATATATATACACACATATATCATATAATTGAAACAAAAGTTGTATTAAATAATACCTCCCTTTACTTTATGTGATGTAATCTGATATTTTCTATCCTGGTTTTTTCTTTAATTTATTTCATTTAAAAACGCTGGTCCCAATTCACTAAGTTGATTCTGTGACCCACTAAAGGATCTTGAATGCAATTTGAAAAACTCTGGCCTAGGGAGTAATGAAGATGTGATCTTCATACCCTGTTCCTTGACACGTTCTCTTTCTCTCTTTTCCTCCCTCCTTCTCTCCCAGTCCCTTTGTCTCTCCTTCCCTTCCCCTTCTTTTCTCTTCCCACCCTGCACCCTCCCTACCTCCCTGTTTATAAGATGCTTCAAAATACCTTCATATATAATGTAACAGTTGGATATTTAAACCAAGAAAAACTTCCAGAATATTTGTCACATTTGTGACTATTAGGCCTGGGTGATCAATAACCATGTGTGGGTGATTCTGCACTAAGTCATTTCCTGCCATTTGAAAGTAGAATTAACATGTGGTTCTTTGGAATTTGGCTTAGACCCTAGGTTTTCTAAATATACCTTAAAGCAAGAGTTCCTTTATAAAAGAAGAAACAAAGATGGGGCAATGTGCTGTTTGGAATACATTTTAGATACCTCACCATGATCTGGAGAGGGAAAAACCAAAGAAGTTAAAAGCCTGGCAAACTATCAGAGACAGAGATGGCAGCTATTTGTTTTCAAGTCCCTTGTATTGAAACAATGAATGCACTCCACGTTGCATCCTGCAGCACCATGATACAAGGTCTGGGAGTAGTTACTAGCATGTGTCTGTGTGATGGGAGCGAAAGCTAAACATTTTAATAGTGTTATGGCCTCTCCTTCTCAAGTTCCCATTAATGCAAATATAGCACATGTGGTTTAAGTCCCAAGAGCCTTGTAGGACACAAATCACAGATGTGGAATAAACATTATCAGAGAATAAGACTCCGTGGTCTTCTTGCTATCAACACATGCCCTTATGCTCCCATGACATCAGGCAGATACCTGATAGGATATCTTAAGCAAAATCACAAAAAGTCAGGGTCATCAAAGGGCCCAGGATGGCAAGATTCTAAGCGGACTCCAAAGACTTCTTGGTAAATTATGGCAGAGGCTTCAGCTACATCAAGGCTTTCAGAGAACACTCACACTATGATAATTAAATATAGTAAAAATTACTCATCCTTCCTGCACCAAAATTACCAGAGACTTATGCTATGTGAGGAGTAGAGTGTTCTTGTAATGTAACCCAGACGATGTGATGGCACAAGGCCTGTAAAACAGAGCTGGTGTACTTCAGATACACAATACAATTTCCCCAGCTATCTCAATTCTTCTGGGCTGCCTTCAAGACTACAATTCAAGGTGCTTGCTGCTCTAAGATTGCTCTCTTTTCTTTTTCCATCTTCTGTTCATCCCTTTCTTTCCCCATGTCATTCTTTCCCAAAATTTTCAGGCTCAAAAAAAAAATGAGTACATTGAGTCTCGTCCAACTAGCTCATTATCACTGCTGTATTCTAAAACTCACTACATTTGAGAAACTTGGGTAAACTCCTGTGTATTGGTGAACTGCATTTCCCCACACGCCCATAATTGAGACTTCAGTATCCATATCCTGACCTGACCCTAAAACTTATATTGGCAGTACTGTCAATTGCCATGTAGTGTGATTCCAGGAGCCTTAAGAGCCTCTTAGGATGACAAACTAATTCCCTAAACCTGCTGTCTAAGGTCTGGAATTTTAATTAAGTTATTCCTTTAGATGAAGGTTTTAAAACAATTTAATGAAAGGATGGTATTTTTCTATACATTTTGTTCAGATACTGGTATGTTACTTTTCTTAGGAAAATATATTAAAGCAAACTATTTCTGAATATAAATGCACACTTGAAGACTTTTAAAATATGCAAAGCCAGAAATGTATAAAAATTAAAAACACTTCTCATCATAGTACTCAAAATATCCCTCTTAATATTTAATGTATTTTCCTTCAGACTCTTTAATACATATGTTTATATATGTGTGTGTGTGTGTGTGTGTGTATGGTCATATATAGGTCACACATATGTCAAATTAAATATACAATATGTATTTTATTTTTTTAAACATTATATCATGAAGGCTTTTCCATGGCATTATTCTTTGAACGCATCTGTTTGATGGCTTCCTAATATTTTGTTAAAGATATTTACTATAATAAATTGAAGTGTCTTCCTATTTTTCCTTGATTTAGTTGTTTCCACATTTTGTTATGATAAATAAACCCACGCGGCATAGGCATGACTTTTTGTTAAGATTTCTGATTTGTTTTTCTTAGAAGAGATTGTTAGAAATAGAATTACTAGGTCAAATAAATGAATTTTGAAAGACTGCTGAAATGCATTACTAATCATTTTCTAGAAAGTTTGTCCCAAGTTGTATTATCTCACCAAAATTGAAAGCAGAAGCCCATTTCAATTCATATTTTCTTGGAAGCAACACAGTATTACATGCTTTGCAAATTGTATAAGAAAGCTCATTTTTTCTTAGGTTTGCATTTCTTTTATAATTAGGCATTTGTTTTTTGTTATTATTTCTTACTAATGTGTTTAAAGTTTTAGTACTTTAAGTACTTTCTGTACACATTTTTAAGTTTTAGTATCTTTAAGATTATAAAGCAGTTTTAAGGAAGTTAATTAAACTTTGGTGCCAATTACTACATAAATTTTCCCCAATTTATTTTGAATGGCACTTTTAATAAAATTATTGTCATTTCTTGGTAGTCAAAAGAGCTTGATTCCAAGCCTGCTGTGAATACCACAATTCGCACATGTTGAGTCCCACCATTGGCCCAAAGCAAACCTTCCATACAAGAAGTCAGCCCTCAATATCAGGGTTTCATATTCTGTGAATACTGCGCTTTCCCTCTGCACTCTTCGTTGCAGATGTGGAAACATTAGATACAGAGAGATCCCTTTATTTATTGGGGAAAAAAACTCTCTCATATTAATGGGCCCCTGCAATTCAAACCCACATTGTTCAAGGGTCAACTGCATTTATATATAAATGTGTTATTTTTCATTTTTCCATTGTAAGCTTTAGGTATTTCTCCTTTGTAATTTTTCCAATTTATATTTTAAATCTTAGAAATCATTTGAAGGACTCTAAATCTTTTATGTGAAATTTAAATATTTATTCTCTTCCCCCAGAATATTCTATTGGGAATTTGATAAGATTGTATATTAATTCTGTATTAATTTGGGACAAAAAAAATTAGAAATAGTAAGACCTCTGCCTCAGAAAAGATAGTATGTCTCACTATTGCAAGGTTTTGTTTATATCTCTAAGTAAATTTTCACAGTTTTATTTGTATATTTACACTTAACCTTAGGTATTTGAAATGGAATTTTGATAGAGGCCTGGAGAAGAACTTGAAGACAACAGGTATCTCAGCAAAAGAGAAACTACAACTCCATGAGAGGAAAGGCTCAGCACAAGTAGATGGGGAGAATTTTTCTATCACATCTTTTACCATGGGGCTGTCCTGATGACTCCAACGAGGCCACTATCCCTTTCTCCTGTTCCTGTTGTCAGACCTGTAGCACGTGTTTATCACAGGACGGAGTCTCTGCAATTGACTCTAAGCTAACAGGTGCCACTGGGGTACTAATCCAAAGCCATGCAAATTTTCTGACAATAAAAAATAGTATTATTGTACCCAAAATATACTATTTCTATTGGTTTGAGTTTCTTGTTCTACAGATGATGGCAAGTAAACCCCTACCCCATCAGCAGTTGCAGAAACTTTCATCCAATTGTGGATCCAGGTTTTTACTTTTATCTAAAAATTGGTTTCTCAAGTTACTATCAACTCTTCATAAACAACCTTTTTAGTAGTCATGTAATATTACATCGTTTGGATATATCATATGGCATTCTCAATTTTGAGTATGGCTTAAATTTCTTTTATATCTTTATAATGTCTAACAAAATGAAAGCCTGTAACTTTGAGTGCAAAAGCAGAACATAAAAGTAGCAGAATAGCAAGAGACAGTATCGCTCAAGTTGAAACATATGGGCTTGGCAGATACCACTTAGGTCACATCTGTGCCCGTCATTCACAAGCTCAGTCCTGCACAAGTCATTTCACTACCTGGTGCTTCTGTCTCACCTGTAGAGATTAAAGAGTAGCTACTGCATAAAAATGTGGCAATAATCAAACGTAATCCATGAAAATCCTGTGGCAAAGTACCTGGTAAAGAGTATCTAATTATCCATATTAAGTACACACAAGTAAAGAACAAGGTGTATCTGTAACCACCCCTCTCATTTTCCCTCCCCCAAATGCTCTGCTCCTAGTGTGTTTGGTGAAAGAAGAGAAACACTTCAAATGAATGGCAGGAGAAAGAAGAAAGTATGTGTAACCATTTACACCTATGCATAAGCATGTGTGGTATGCCTCCATAATCCACAGGTGTGATCATTAGGCACAAATAAATTACAAAATGCAATTAGAAAATGTGACAAGTAATGAGCATATTATTGTAGGCTGCAGCAATTAAATCCTGTGTAGAAAGGATAAAGAGACCTGAACTGAAGACCCCCGAGACCCAGGTTGAATCTTTCCGCTTACTCAGGCACTACACTCTCCGATATCTCTTCGACCAACTTTTTCAAAGAAGTTGTCACCGCAATGGCAACTTCCAAGAAGCAAAAAAGGAAAGAAGCACCTTAACCACAGAGACTTCACAGAATCTCTATTAGAGTGAAAATGCCTCCCAGAATCCCTGAAAAGGGAATTGGTAGTCCTGACCCCTGTCCCAAGAGGGGTTAGAGGTGAGAGAGTATGCTGAGAGAAATCTGTTGCCTGATCCTAAGCTTCTGGTGAAGTGGTGGTGGTGGGAAGTGGGGTATGGGGTGGAAGAAGTGGCAGGCAGGGAAGCAAGGACAGAGTCAGGGTCTATACCTAGGACTAAGACAGTCTGTAAATGGCTTGTGTTACTGTGTTTGTGTTACTGTGCCTGTGAGAACAATTACAGATGCACTAAAAAAGCTCCAACCTGAGGTCAGAACCAAGAGAGACTGGAGAAAGAAGGGACCTCAGAGTTAAAACAAAAGAAAGGGCTTACCAACTTTGGCAGTGGGAGCAGCTTGATACCAGCTAGAAAACAAACCATAGCAAATTCACAACAATAACAAAATCCAGGCAACTGATTTGTAGTCTTTTATCCCTTACCACCTTCCCACCCTTTCCCCTTGAATCCCCAAAGTCCATTGTGTCATTCTTATGTCTTTGCATCCTCATAGTTTAGCTCCAACTTATGAGTGAGAACACACAATGTCTGGTTTTCCATTCCTGAGTTACCTCACTTGGAATAATAGTCTCCAGTCTCAACCAGGCTGCTACGAATGCCATATGGCTTGGTAGTATTTCACTGTATATATACACACATATATATACACCAAAGTTTCTTATATCCACTCATGAATTAATGGGCATTTGGGTTGGTTCTACATTTTTGCAGTTACAAATTGTGCTGCTATAAGTTTGCCTTTCACTTAGACATCATCTTAAATAAGAATGCCTTTCACCAGCATTCTTCTAAAACAGAATATGATTAATCTTTTTACTTTTTAATATTTATCAATATGATGGGTGAGAATGGTGTCCCAATTTAGGCTGCAATTCCCTGACTCTTAGTAAAGTTAAACATTTTTTTCTATAAGCTGATTGAAAAATTTAATTATTTGTCTTTAAATTTTTTTAGTTATCTATTGGCATATTTCTTATGCATTTCAAGGTGCTGTCTTATATTTTCCCTCCTTGCAAATGTATTTTTTATCTTCCAATCCTTTATGTTCCTTGTAGTATCTTTAGTCAGAAAGAGGTTTTAAATTTTATGATTTTAAAATTTGTTTACATAAGTCATTTTTTTCCTGTGATAATCTATTTCTGTTGTGGTCTACTATTCTCTAAAATCAGGTGTTAATTTTTATCAATTTTGTCCTAAACAATGAATGAGATGATCACTTGATTTTTCTTCTTTATTGTGTCTTAGGATACACCAAAACAAATTTCATCCTGTTAGAGATACTTGCATTCTGAATGTAAGTATTTCACTTGGTCAACAAGATTTGATTGCTAATATTGTATTTTGAAATCCTACCATCATCATGATCAGCCTGCAGTTAGTTTCTTTTTGGGGGCTATCATTGATTTTGTTTTCTGGTTATTCCAGTCTCATAAATAAATTGGGATGTTTTCCATATTTCTTTTTCTTGAGACAGAGTCTTGCTCTGTTGCACGGGCTGGAGTGCTGTGGCATGATCTTGGCTCACTGCAACCTCTTCCTCCCAGGTTCAAGCGATTCTGTCTCAGCCTCTCAAGTGACTGGGATTATAGGCATGCACCATCACTCACGGCTAATTTTTGTATTTTTAGTAGAGACAGAGTTTTACCATGTTAGCCAAACTGGTCTCGAACTCCTGACCTCAAGTGATCCATCTGTCTTGACCACCCTAAGTGCTGGGATTATAGACGTGAGCCACCATGCCTGGCCTGTTTTCCATATTTCTATGTGTAAGACCTTATGTAACATGGAGAGTGGTCTTTGAAGGTTTGGTGATATGCATCTATAAAAAATGTTCCTGATGCTCTTTCAGGTATAGATCTTTTATTATTTTTAAATTTTTTTCTATTGAGAAAATTTCAATTTGTTAAGTTAATTTTCTAGGCTTAAATTTTCCTAAAAATTCACATTATCTATGTTTTCTGAGTTATTAATCAAGCTTTATGCAAATATTTTTTGTAAAACATTTCTTACTTGTAGCCATTTTCTTATCTCCAATATAATTTCTTTTCTCTCTTTTTGGCTATAATTGTCAAATATTTTCAATGTGACCATTGTTTCTTTTTTAAGGGACCAGCTTTTCAGTTTTATTGATCAATTCTGCTTCATTTGTAGTTTACTGCCTCATCATTTCGTTTTTGGCTTTTATCTTTATCAAATTTTTAGTACATTTTCTTTGGGATTTTTTTTTTATACCTTTTAAATCTTAATTTAATTACATATATATATTATTTTTCCTAAATATATGCAATAAGGTGATTAATAGTCCACTAGAAATATTTTGTATTCTATCATTTTTTTCCATTAAGCAAAACGTTTCAGGCAATGGCTGACTAGCTTCAGATTAACTTTCTGCCAGAGAGAAAGAACGTGCGCGCGCGCGCCACACACACACACACACACACACAGACACACACACACACACACAGCCCTACCTACCTTCCATCTAGGGCACTGAAGAGTTAACAACACATAGAAAACATGTGAGCCAAGATTTTGAAGAGAATGGAATCCTGGACAGATGAGCTCACAGTTTGGTCTTGCTGCTTTTCCTGAGGCATTCTGCATTCAAAAGCTGTGAGTACGCTGGTTGAAGTGGCTCACGCCTGTAATCCCAACATTTTGAGAGGTCAAGGTTGGAGGATCACTTGAGCCCAGGAGTTCAGAATCAGCCTGGACAACATAGTAAGACCCCATCTTTACAAAACATAAAAAATAAATTAGCTGGTTGTGGTGGCTTGCACCTGTAGTCCAACCTATTCATGAGGTTGAAGTGGGAGGATCACTTGAGTCAAAGAGTTCACAAGGTTACGGTGAGCTATTATTACACGATGGCACTCCAGAGCCTGGGTGACAGAGTGAGACCCTGTCTGAATCAGTCAATCAATAAAAATTAATTAGAAGTTATAGGTGATAGGCTGAGAAGCTTATCAGAGTTGATGGCAGTCTCACAGGACTTGAGAAACAAAATTGTAGTTTATATTCTACCAAGGTCGAGGGGCCTTGAGGCATTCGTTTGGGATCTTGAAGGACTATGCCTTAAACAGAAGAGCAAACCAGAAATATACTATCCCTCACAAAGGCAGAAACCCAGTAATGAATAAACATAATCTCTACTTGGATTAAGATGGATCTGCTCCTAACCTGAAGGGCCTGCCAAAAATGAAAAAGAAACACATTCCTTCTGGAATAAAATGTCATCCTCTAGATTCTTAAATAATCTCTACACTTCTTAATATGCAATATCTTGCACTTGATTATAAATATTTTTAATAAACAGTTGATAACAAATAGAAAATTTGATGGAATTGGACCCACAATAAATCTAGATAACACAGGTATAGATACAATACAATATTTTCAAAATATAAATAAGATGAAAAGTTTTGACAGATAATTGGAAACAATCAATAAAATAAAAATGAATTTTAGACCTGAAAATAGTTGAAATTAGGACAGATTTCACAGTAGATTAAACATAGAAAAATAAACTGAATAGGTCAGAATAAAACATGCATACCTGGAGCACAGAGAAACAAAAGAATGGAAAATTCTGAAAAGAGCAGAAGATAAAAGAAAAGGTTTGAGAGATATGTAACTGGCGTCTCAGTAAAAGAGGAGAGAGAGGAGAAGAAGCTGTATTTAAACCTAATGGCTGAGAACTTTTCGAACATGCTGAAACACATTAAGCCACAGATTAAAAAATCACTACAAACCTCAACCAGGATAAATTAAAAAAAAAAATCCATCCTTGCTATACCGTAAGTTAATAACTGAAAACTAAAGACAAAGAAATTCTTAGAAGCACCCCCTAAAAAGGTGATTTTAATTTAAAGAAACAATAAATTACCAATTAATACTACAATTAAAAGTAATTTGCAAAAGAAACCTGTGAAAAGATAGCACTCATCCTCAATAATAATTTGAGGTTGATTCTGATCAATATTTTACTTTGATAGCTGGAATTTTTATTAAAAGCTACCAAATAGTGATACAATTCAAATGTCACCATTATATATCAATACATTTACAAGAAATCCTGTATTTGAAAAGTCCAACCAGATATTTTCAAAGACGCTTCCGTTCGTACTATTTTATTTAATCCACTTCTGTTTTGTTCTTAATCACCCTTGTTTCTACTACTCTAGACCAATACAGGGACCACCTCTTACAAACACAACATAGAACTTCCAAACTGTTCCACCTGCCTCCATTACTAACCCTCTACACTCAATTTCATTACCAAGCTGACAGAGCAATCATTAAAAGGTATTAACAGAATCATGTCACTTCTCTGGCCCAAACACCCTCCTGGTTCAAATTGAAACACTCAATTACAGTTTACAGGTTGATGTGACCTGAACATTTGCCTATCATATTGACCCCTCTCCTCTCAAACCTCAGCCTCTTGCTCTGAGCCTTTGAGCAAGACTTAAGCTTTTGGACTTCTGGTTTCCTCTTTCAGGAATCTCCTTTATTCAACCTAGTCCCTCTCTTCCTGATTTATCTTCAGTATCACTGCCTCTGGGAGGTATAAAAGGTAAGAGAGTGTATACTTTCTCACTACTTGCTATTGCTTTCTCGATTTTTCTCATAATAGATTTTTAATTGACATGTATTTTTGCTTATTTGATTATTGACTTTTTCCACTAACATGTAGACTTCATGAATCCAGGTATTTTTTCTGACTGACTTACCAATGAATCTCCAGTTCTTAAAACAGTAGTATGTCAATACTTATTTATTGAATGAATCAATCAATTTATTCAAAAGTTATAATAACTGAGTGCCACGCATTCTGTTTTTGTACACACACAAAAAGATGAACACATAGGGTCCTTATATTCAATAAAGCTATAGAATAATAAGAAAACACACAAATCACTAGGAATCAATATGATAACTATAATAGAGAAGTTAAGACAAGCAAAGTCCATGTCACAATGATGTAAAGTTTGTTTGTTTTGATAGAAAAGTAATTGATTAATGTACACATCTCCAAACAGCAGGTTAATGATTACTTTAAATGCTTGTATTTAGACAATAATTTTCTGTTAAATTTATTAAATACAGAACTAAAGGCCATGCTTCCTAAAATATGAATCCTGCCATGGTCTTTAAAATACATAGTTTTATAAGTATTTTAATTAATGTAGCCTTTCCTACTATATTTCCTTTTTTCTTTTGTTTTTTGAGGCAGTCTTACTCTGTCACCCAGGCTGGAGTGCAGTGGCATGATCTTGGCTCACTGCAGCCTCCACTTCTGAGGTTTAAGCGATTCTCCTGCCTCAGCCTCCCGAGTAGCTGGGATCACAGATGCCTGCCACCAGCCCTGCTATTCCAGCCCTGCTAATTTTTATATTTTTAATAGAGACGGGGTTTCTCTACGTTGGTCAGGCTGGTTCGTGAACTCCTGACCTCAGGTGATCCGTCCGCCTCGGCCTCCCAAAGTGCTGAGATTACAGGCGTGAGCCATCACGCCTGGCCTCCTACTACATTTTCATTTTTTTATTATTATTCTGATTGAAGCTATCATAATCAGATAAATCCCTGTCATCAATAAAACCTAACTATAACTTTTCAAAAAAAAATCCTTACCTCCTCCAGATTTTACTCAAATATCACCTTTCTGAGACCTTCTCTGGCCACCCTATTTAAATTTCCAGTCCCTGCTCTCTATTTTAATTTTCTTGTTGTCATAGCAACACATAATACCCTATATATTTTATTTTTCTGCCCATGTCCAGTCTCATCAAATTAGAATATACACTCCATGGGAGTGGAATTCTTTTCTGTTTGTTAACTGCTATTTCCCAGAACATATCTTAATGCCTGGCACAAATGTATACCACTCTATGACACAAAGTAGTTGCTCAACTAAATATTTGCAGAATGAATGTTCACACATTTTCGCGTGCTTTCTTTCCCTCCAGGATGGATTATAGGTATTCTATCTCAAATATGAGAAAATGCTGACATAAAAGTGGGCATATAGTAATAGACAATCACATAGACTGGTGTCAGTTAGTAAGTATATTAAGCATATTTTTTACATTCATCTCAAAGATGAATTTGTTACTATGCACATGTGTCCACATCAGTAGTTGATGAAAAATCACATGAATCTTCATGTGATGTGATGATGACATCTTATTTGTCATCAAAACAAATAACAGATGTTCACATTACAAGGAATATACCATTTTATAATAGAATTCGCCATTACTTTCAATATGTTGGTATAACAAAATTTAGTTAAAATTCGATTCTATTTTAATTTATTTACATAGTACTCTTCAAAATGATGTGTACCAATACTGGTTTCAGAAAGATTTTTGGGTCAATTTAAAAGATCAGCATCTCAGTTTATTTATTTTTTCTATATTCAAAAAACTGTAAAAGTGAAACAAAATATATTTTTGTTTTATAATAGGGGAAGAAAGGGTGCTCCTATAACATCCAAAGTACAGTCACACATCACTTAACAACAGGGATACATTCTGAGAAATGCACCATTAGGCAATTTTGTCATTGTGGGAATATCATAGAATGTACACTTACACAAACCTAGATGGTATAGCCTACCACACACTTAGGCTACATGATATAGCCTATTGCTTGTAGGCTACAAACTAGTCCAGTATATTACTGTACTGAACACTGCAGGCAACTGTAGCATAATGGTAAGTATTTGTGTATCTCAATATATTTAAGCATAGAAATGGTATGGTAAAAATACTGTATTATATTCCTATGGAACTGCCACCATATATATAAGCTGTCATCAATCAAAACGTTATTACGCAGTGCATGACTGTATTATTCTTTGTAATGGGGGGTATATAGGTGAATAATAACAATTTTTTCAGAAAGCTTATACTGTGATATAGGAATGATCTTAAATCATGTAACATTAACATGAAGCTAAATAAGTTTGATTAAATAAGTGGTTAAGCCCAGTTAAAGGACCACTGGAGATATTCCCTGGTGGAATTAACACTTCTAATATGACTGTGTCTCCACTTCTGTTTCTGACATAAATTAATAAGATTCTATTTGGTTTTTAAAAAAAGATTCTCTCATTAGTGTCCCATCAAAAATAGCACCATTTGCCTCATTAATTTTAATGAGGTTGTTGTGTTGTTGTTGTTTTCTATTGGTAGGTGTGGGTGTATGATATATGTGTCAATGTGTTAGACTTGTATCTTGAAAGAACATACTTTACATAGGCTAGCTTTTCTCTGAAGCTGTAATAAAATTGCTTAACATGGTGGCACCTGGTTAGGTAGCCAGGTAATATATTTTCAATTTATTCTGAAAAAAATAAAAAGTGTCAGAGATCATTGCTTTCTATGTCAAACACTCATAATTAAACAATATCATTATCAGAATATTTTATAGTTTATAATGCTTGTAAGATATACCCTTCAATACAAGTTTTAAAGGAAGAGAACGTATCTTCTTTTATCTATAGTCCCAAATGAACAAAAAATCTTGAAATAACAAAGGGAATTACTTTAAGCTATTATTCTTCCTTTCCAAACCACAGAAAATTTTATTAGCTGAATGGTTAAAATATTAATTCAATTATACTGAAGTTTGATATTTTCTAATTTATGAAAATTAAAAAATGAGTGTTTTAGACATGTATAAATTCTAATCAAATGTTTCAAATACCATCTGTATTTAAAGAAGACATTTTACTTTTTTTGTAATTACATAATAGAAGTACTTGAACATATACACAATACGGATGTAAGAGCTTAAGTAATGTCTGTGGAGTTTTTAATCTGCTTGAAATTATCTTTGGCAAAAATGATATGAGAACTATTAGCATAATGAGTAGGGGAGTTCTAAGAAAGTAGATGTTGGGAAATTCTTAATCTAATCTCAACTTTTAGATGTGAAATCATTTGTAATATTTCATTACATGTTCTCAAAGACAGTAGTAGGCTTAGATATGTGCAGCCTAAAGCTGGAAGAGATCTTAATAGTGTGGTCCAGAGTTTTGATAAGGAAGGAAAAGAAGCAGAAGTCCAGATATAGAAAAGTGCACAAATGTAGTATGTAGATTAAGAATATGAAAAGAGAGAAGAAAAGGAAGAGGAGGAGGAAGAAGGGAGGAAGGGAGAGATGGAGAGAGGCTGTCCAAAGAAAAAATTCACAACTTTCTTCAGATTAAATAGTTTGAATTTGAAATCAATCCTTTCTATACTAAGATTAATGAACAGAGAGCATTCTGTGTGGGGCTCAGGCACAGACACTGCAGCTCTTGCTTTTACTTCCTCAGAAAAGAGAGGAAAAAAGATTATCTATCTATCTATCTACCTACCTACCTACCTACCTACCTACCTACCTACCTATCCAAAAGAGAATTCAGACTTTAAAAACCCACACCAGAAGAAAAAGTATTCCAGAAAACAGGAGAAAATGTCACACACAATTTTTTCTAGGAAAACTTGGACCTATTGAAACAAATACACAAGAACAAATGCAAATGGTAAAATAAAAGATAATTTGGCAAAAATATAAAATGAGCATACTCAGAGTTCAAAAGAATTGAGTATTACAAGAAAAATTATCCCCAAAATTAAAACACATTAAGAAAGCAAGAAATAGAATAGGTACAATGACAAGGTAAGGTAAAATACATAAAATTAAAAAAAATTAAATCAAAGATTTTGAAGAGAATATTGGATTTAATCAAAATGTAGAGTGAACACAAACATTAGTCCTACTCTCCTGTCATGTTTCCATCAAAACAACAAAAAACATGAAGTATCCACATGAAGAATACCCCAGGATGTTTTGGTTCATTGTTGTTGCTGTTGTTTTCAGTTCCACTGAGGGGAGAAAAAGCATGCTCAGAAATCTTGATTCATTCAGTCAATGATATTTCTAAACCACTACATAGATGCAAATATATCCCCAAAAGTCATTACATTTTCAAAAGGTAGAAAATAGGAAAGGAAATGATGACTACTTTTGGTTTAAAAATTAGCATAAAATAAAATCACAGAAATATTAAACACTTCATCTTAAAAAATATGAATGGGTTATATTTTCCCATTAATGAATAGAGCTTATGAGGCTGAGTTAGGAGAGAGAGATATCTATCAATACACTATTCACGAGAGATAAAACTAAGAAAACAATGAAGCTTAAAATGAAGGATGCAAACATATACTCATGAAATATTATAAAAATGTAAAATAAACTTTCAATATTCAGAAAACAAAAGATGTAATAGGGACAAGCATTAATAAATGGCAGCCCAAATATTTCTATTTTTCACCAGATTTTTTTCCCTCCATGTAGGAACTCATGGACTGTATTTCCAAGCCTCCATTGTAGTTATATGTGCTTAACAGAATGCAAACAGTAAATCCACCACTTCCAGACCTGGTCCTTTGATATTCTCCTGTATAACTTTCATCCCCTTTCCTTTTCCATTAGCTGAGTGGAGAGGACTCTGAGAAACTAATAGAGGATGGAACCATAAGATCGGAAAAATCAGAGTCCCTAAATGATCATGGTGTTCATTGCCTTGCAGAGAACACTCAATGAACTGTGATATGATCGAGAAATAAACTTTGTGCTAAGACACTCAGAATATGAAATTCATGTATTATGATGCCTAGTGCTACCCTAGAAGTAGTCTGTCTTGGTAAAATGCATTTTATGTGAGAAAATAAAATAATGCCTGATTAAATAAAGTATATAAAGCAAAAATGGTAAGAAATACAAGGATAAATTTGAAAATCCATAATATATTGACAAACAAATGGATAAATAGACAAACTTAAATTGACAGACTGACAAAGTAGGAACATGGGGATTTAAAGAACACAATGATGTGAACACAATTGTCTACACATATCATAAAGAAGACTATTTGAAATATTTAAAAATATTAACTGTAGCTTCAGCCACAAAGACAGTATCAATGATCCACCAAAGCCGCACCTCTTAACTACAATGTCCTACAATTAGAAATTAAAAGCAAATAGTAAAGCTGAAAAGAATCCATTCTCTTGGACGTAATAGCATATAAAAAAACACTCTTCTAAATAATATTTTGGTAAAAAAGACATTAAAACTAGAATTACAAACTTAAAATTGAACAACATTAGCTTACAAAATATGGGCACATGGTGAAAATACTAGGCTCAAAATACAAACTAGTAAAAAATTATTAACTGAGGTATATCCATTTATGAAAGCCAATACATATGAGAAAACAACAAAATACATGTAAGATGCTCATCATTGGTACAATCGAAAAAGAAAATTGAAATAAAATAAAACAGAAAAATATTCAAAGATCTGACGGATGAAAACGCCCCTGAAATAGAGAAAAACCTGAATTTACAAGTAGATAAGATGTAAGTGTTCCAGGAAAAATTGCCACAGAATTAAAATCCTAAAATATGATCTTGCAGCATTACCAGACTTTATGGACAAAGAAAAAAGTCTTATGGACCTCAAGGCAGAAATATGAAGTCACTTATTAGAGCAAAAACAGACTGGCTTCAGACTTCTTTATGTCAATATTCTTATGCAAGAAACGATGGAGAAAATCTAGGGTCCTGGGAGAAATTAAGCATTACCCAAGCACTTTGTAGGTAGTCAAGTGTATGTTCACACACAAAGGCACCCAAAAAGATTGCCTTGGACAATGTGAGTCTCCTAATACATTTGATTCCAACCAATCAATAATCAAAACGGTTAAAAAAAATCTTCAAGTGAGAAAGTTGTTATATAAAAGGAGGGACACTCCTTAAGCTAAAACTCACTGAGAATTAGAGTGACAAAATAAAATATAAAGTCAACTTGACAAAATAAAAATATAACTAACAAATCTATATATAGTTTATGACAATGTGAAAAGAGGAGTACAAATTTTTTATATTTTATAAAGGGAGTACATTTTGCTGAAGTGGATGAAGCAAGTATTAAAATTTACAAGGATAACTGTAAACATAATGAATTCTCATAAGAGGGGAAATCAAAAAAATCAAAAACACAAAATGATATGCAAAATTTGATTAAGGCCACAATACAAAACAAAGCAAAAGCAAAAGCAAAAAAACAAAAAACACCCTGCTTATAAGCATTTATTTATTTGTTTTGCTATAGGAAGGTATACACTATAACATCAAACTTACTTAAATGTACTTCATAAACACTTTCTCTTATCACACATTAAATTGGTATAGAATTTGATAAAATGATTTATTTGCATTACAAATTATTTAGCAAGGGTTAACTCTGTCATTCTAAAATTCACCTTGATTTTTCACAAATTATTTTCATAGTTTGGAATCATTGCAAAGAGAAAAAAATCTAACCTACAGATTGTTTTCATGTAGAAGTTGTAAATTTTGATAATATAGGTTTCATCTCAGGCAGCCTCTGAGAAACTTCATACTGTGTATGCTCATATAATCTGTCTCTAGTTTAATGTGTAAGTTCTCACCACTACCTAAGTAATAATTTTCATTAATTTTAAGAGCATGACCACGAGTCCCCTTTACTTTTTCTTGTTTTATAAACTCAATTCAATTCACCAATTTTCCTTAATGCTGTTGCCTAATGAGGCACTCATCTTTCTTTGGTTGCTCTATGCCTGAGCTTCTCAGAACCATCCCTAGAGCTTATGCCAGGCACCTGGTAGGAATTCATAAGTGTTTGCTGATGAATGACTAAATCAAACATGACTTCATAGTTTACATCTTTCTTAAGCTGAACAAAGACTGTTTAAATCAAATATTAATCAACTAATACAAACCTAAAGGAAACCCACACATGCAGTATCAGATATTTATTTTAAATTAGAAGTACACCATGCTTTAGGTGATAAACATGCTCCTGAAAAAATATAAATTTTTCTATTAAATGATACATACATTTTCAGTCTATAATTTGATCCCATCTGTTTCTGTCAATTTATTCATTTATATTCTATACATATCTTAGGGTCTCTATCAAATTTTACTTCTTCAATACAAATTTCTTCCATAAAATGTTTAGCCCTCCAGTTTTCCATAATTCTATCATTGCTTTTACCAATTCTTGTTCTTGAACTCTATCATTCTTGTTTTCTCCATCTCCTTTGCCTGCAGTATTATGATCATTTATGTTTCCCTTGTCCTTCAATGTTCAGAATCATCCGTATATTCTACCCCCTATTTACTGATGCCAAGGTTTGCCACCATGTCGTCTTTGGACTCCCGTCCTTTTAATAACTGAATATTTAATAACTTTAATAGCATAGCTACATCATGTTTTTCAACAACTCCAAAGTCAGCAGATATTAACATTATTGGGATTTTCCATTTAAACTGGAGAAATTGTGATCTACTGTCACTTGAATAAGTCTTGAGTAATGTGGCTTCCCTTCCTTTTATCAAAAAAAAAAAAAAAAAATTACATCCGGGTTCCAAGTATATGATCCTTATTGTGCAGCTCCTGATGAGTCTTGCAGGGATAGTTGTCACTGGTGAAAATTTAAGTGCTGTTTATGTTAGCTTCATATCTTCATAACAGAAACTCAACAATCAAAAGGATTGAGTGACTTTATAGAATGATTATTTTACAAAATTTAAAGAATTGTGTTTAAAGTTACACACACACAGAAAAATACACATATACACATGCACTTTTCCCTTGACATTTCCTGAAACTCCAGTCTTTTTCTGGTCTGTTTTCATATCTCACTCATATGTTTCTTCCATTTCCGGGCATACCTTCTCCATCATTATGTATTATGTGATTTTTAAAAAAGAGTTTAAGAAATCGGTTGTGTTTTTGTTTTGGGTTGTATTCTGTGTCCCTGATTTGATCCCTGGTAACATATACATATTTTTGAAAATAGTAACTATTATGTGCTTCTTTGTAACCATCACAATACTTAATCTATCCCCGAGTTAATGAAAAATAAGTTAAATTGAGTTGACGGAGTTTGAAAATTAGAAGAAATATATTAAGTACCATGAAAGTGAAGCATGTGAACTGGAAGTGGTTCACAGTAAATAAATCTTCAGAGCTTTAAGGAAGACTGACATTGGCAAGTGGAGTGTTGAAAAAAAATAGTATAACCCGGGTCTCCAAATTAACACAAGACTAGAAATCAAACAGTCTTATTGGTTTCAAGGCTAAAAAGAAAAAAAATTTTTTTCATAATTTTGGTGGAAAAATATGGTTTGAAAAGAATACAAACTATTTATTTTAGAATATATCATATTTCAGTCAACTAAATTTAAAATTAACTTATGGATTAATATTCCTTTGTTTCCACATAGCTATATTTATATAGCTTAGCATTTTACTAATTACTTTTTAAGGTTTTACTTGAATCCTTTTAAATCTTTGAGAAACTAGGTTTTAATATTTGAAATTAGGTTAACAAAACCAGATGACTTAAGAATATATTCTTTTATAAGGAAAATATAGGTTGTCCTCTAGAAATTTCCTTAGCCAGGTAGACAGCTAACAGACAGGTGAAAAAAAATTTTCATCGAAGTCCCAAAGTGACCTTCAATTAAGAAAAACAATCGACTGATGTTTCTGTATTAGATGCCAGGAATCTCTGTGCAGTGTTTCTGGGGTTTTTCCTTCAATCAGCCCAACATGAGGCTTTTTCTCAAGCTGTGATTTTGTAAATCTTTTTTTAGTACCTATTGGGACATCCTGTGAATTGTGGTCTCTTCATATCTGCATCATGGGGAAATGCACACAGAGCAGAAAGGATTGGACAATTTCACATCTCAAAATAGTTCCCACCCACCCCCCTTCCAATTTAGAAAATAAAATTAGCTGTGAGTTTTTATCCTGGGGAACCACATATTTTGGAAACATCAGAGTTTTCAAGTTCTCAAGCAGGGTAATTCTTTTGTTTTCTCTGTCACTAATAAGCCATTTCCTTTTGTGAACTCAAAAGAAGCTAAATCTTCCCTAGTACCTTTGCTGTTTTCTATTTTTCCAACTTTAGTTTGATCTGTAATAAAACACCAGAATATCTGTGCCTCTCATTCTCTCTTTCAATCCTACATGGCCTGACTAAATAAGTCAGTTCTTTTGTTGGGGCTTAATAAACTTATCCTGCATTTTTTATATCATTGTAATAATATTATATGGCAGGCAAAAATATAATGATAAATGATAATTTGCCAAAAAGATTAAAAAAACACTGAGGTGTTACCTATCAAAAGTTCTCCTTCTGTCTGTGATGCAGCACAGATTGTGATCGTGACAGTAAATCTGGTGCTATTGTTAATGCCATGGCACTTGGGTTTTTGGCTTGCTTTAGTCCAATCTGTGACATGCTTGTGAATATCTTTCTTCTGTTCTGTCTGTATGGCATATGGATTTCTGGGATACAACGTCAGACCTATCCACATAACAAGTGTTCAGAGCACCTTATCATTTTAAAAAGCCAATTACTCAAAAAGACAAATGTGAAATGTTTCACATTTAATGATGAGCAAATCTGCAAAACAAATGCAATTTTGCTCGTTCTAAAAAGTTTAGTTTAACTGTAAATATTGCAATGGAGTCTTGCATGACACACACCACCGATAGGAAAAAGCTCATTTCATACATATTGTATATCATCACTGTCAATTACATCTGCACAGGATTTAAAACGAGGATGGTATAAGTAATTAGAAATAAAGCAAATAGAATATTCTAAACTACAAGGCTCTGAAATCACTGTAAAAATGTCACTGCTAACATTGAACACTCTAAAAAAATATTTTGAAAGTCTCACCCAAAAAACTGAAAACTGCATATGTCTACAGAGGTAAAGGTCACTCATGAAACACTCAACAACAAAAAATACCAATTCATTTTTTAGAAATATTTGTCAATATGTAAAGAATGTTTTGTACATAAGTTCTCAGTTACTGTTGAATCAGTGGCTGTATGTAATATTCCCACATGGAATGATGTCCTTTCAAATACTTTAAAACAAAGGTTTAGTGAAAGATTTTATGGGGACATCTTGAGTGCTGAGATTTTTATGCATTGGAAGTGCAGCTAACAAAATACAATAACATTGGTTTTGCAACTAATATATTTAAATTTTTCTATCTATTTATGATAGAGATAATAGCTACTTTATAAGTATTCATTTCTACCTCCATTCACCCTACCTCACCTAAACTAAACAAAGACAAAACGAAAAAGAAACAATCCTGCTCTTCAGCATATCCTATGTAGATTATGTAAATATTTGTCACATTTACATGTCCTTACTCTTTGCTTTGTCTACACATTCTTTAAATCTTCTTTTAAACTGTGAGCACTGGTAACAGAATATTATATGACATGAGAAATGGAATGCACCTGGCGCCGGTGATTTCAGAAGAAACTAATGTTGATATTTATAACATCATTTAGCAGGCGGAATGGTTTTACCAGGCTTGGAATATGGAGAGATGAAAAAGTTCACTCAGTTCTCATACTCTCATTCTACACCGAAATGAACTCAAAAATCAGAAAGTCCCCAATCAGCTGTCACAAAACATACATAGAAAAGTCTACTCAACTCCCCTATAGGGGGAAAGTTGAGACTAAACAATACCCTGCAATTTTCTCTACTATATGTCATCTTAATTACTTGTTATCCAGCATAAAATTTAAATAAGAGGGGCAGAACACCCTATCCGTACGTTAAAGGTAGACAGCATAGTTAACTGTATTTCCTAAAGGTAATTACTGAAAATAAAGGCCTCCTTTTGTATTTACTTATCTGTATATCTACTATAGGTCCATTTCAATTATGCATGTGTATCCTACCTTGAAGTGAATGCATATGAGGATTTGCATGGCACTTGCATATTTTTATGTGATAGCTCATAATTCACCAGGTGATCTCAGGGCACTTAATTACAAAAATGTAAGTTATAGACTACCTCAAAACTTTGGTGAAAAGATACAGGGCCTCAGTAAACAAACAACTAGATAACTATTCTTTCTTGCCTCTTTAAAGTAAATGAATTTTACCCTATTTACAAATAAAGTAATTTGAAGTGCAAACTCCTCCTATAGAGCCACCACCTAAAAGTTCTGTCATTCACTTTCAACAAATTGATTGTATTTTTCCTTGTTTTAAGCCTAAATTCCTTAAAATATGATAAAATATGTAACCTACCCAAATTTCTATTGTAATATTTAATTTCTAACAGTTGAGACTTAAAAAAAAATGTGACACTGAAATCCTTAAACTCAGACATTCATCTCATTGTTTATATTAATGGTTTGCACAGATATATTTACACAGAAGAAAATGATGATACTAATGGAGCTTTGTCAAAAAACAACCAGTTCACAGAACCACCTAGTGACATGAACTAGATTTGGTTGTGTGCTGATGTGACTTTGAGGATCAGAAGAGATCACCCTTGCCTGGAGTCAAATTGCAACAGATATTTGTTGACTAATCTGTTGCTTATTTTTATAATTCTAGTAGTTTATAATCACATTTCAACATCACATTTTGAAGTTGGAAGGAGACTTCAAGATCATCTTCCCACCAACATTCTTATTTGATAGAGGAAAAGATTTAGATCCAGAAGGCTTGAGGGGCTTTCCAGAGGGCACATTCCTAGAAAAGCCCTAGGCAGACCGGGAGTCAGATGGTCTGGGTTGGAGTTCTGGTTGCCTAACTTACTCTGTGAGCGACTCTAGGAAGTCTCTTAACCTTTTTAAGAGGGTTTTTCCCAGCTGTAAAAATCTGGTGGCACCTATTTCACAGAGATATTGTGAATGAGATAATACGTGGGAAAACCCTGTAAAACGTAATGTTCTCCACAAGTACATTACAGGGCCCTTTTCCAACTCACCAGCAACTTAGTTCCTTGTTTCTTTATCATTATCATTATTATTTTGCTTTATCTTATGGAACATAAACCATTAAACAACAAAAGAAACATCAGGGAATAAAATTCCAGCTTTTATAGATAGAGGCAAAGCTGCCAAGAAGGGCATTTTTTTTTTTTTTTTTTTTTTTTTTTTTTGGTCTCAGTGCTCTTTGAGCCTATGTGAAATGGTTTACTTACAGCTTGTACCCCTCTTCTTCTATAGAAAAAATGTCTAAAAGGATGAAAAAAGTAATAATTGTATAAGGGATAATTACGACAGCTGCAAACCTCCATAGTCAGCCTCCACATTATATTATTATGTGAAATGTTATCCGGGAAGTACCTGAGTCCATAAAGTGTCAGGTGGCCATTTGGCAAGAGAAAAAGAAAGGAATCGGATCAACATTTTATAAGTGGTTTGCATTTTTTTTTGCACCTGTTATTCTACAATTTCTTTCAGTTATATTTCAAAACACTACAGTTGGGATCTCCTTGCCAACCTGAGATGGCATAAGCCTGGATAACAGAACAAAATGTGAGAAGGTCCTTCTGTCTTTAACGCCTGTTCACCAGTGAATCAGCCTCCAATTAATCTGTTTCTTCAGTAGGAGTTTAATAAAAGTCAAGCACACACATGTTCAGGCTTGTTTAGTATTGAAGCTGTGTGAACATTATCTGTCTAGCCAGGTCAAAAATCCTGTGTAATTAGATGCCAGAAACCATTTCAAAAAAAAAAAATAAGGATTTTTTCATTTATTATAAACAATTGATTATTTGAGATAGGGAAGTTTAAGTCTAAAGTGAAAGTGCAATGAGAGGGATGCTTCTCATTAAACATTGCAAGGGGAAGAAAGTTTGTTTCATGGCCAAACTGCACATAAAACTCAATATATTAGGTTTGTTATTTTCTATTTGTTTATGAACCAGAAAATTCAGGATCATTCGGCAACTCTTATTTCCATTACACTGTGTGGGTGATGATCAGTGTTGGTCATTTACATTCAATCATATACAGCATTATGCTTGGAGGAAGCTCTTAACCCAGTCATCTGTGCCTATGAACTGAGTGTGCCTCAGTGTTTTCTGGAGGAAATCAGCAACACTGCAGATGGAAATACAGGTTTGCATTTATGACAAGCAGAGTTAGCAACTACAAAAGCTCAGAGCCGAATGCTTCCAAAACCCCAGCTGGGCTGCTGAGTTTAAGCAATGGTAGAGGTCACAAAATTCTAGGAAAGTTTAATTCTCTTAGAGTTTATGGCAATTGACGTTTAACCCATAACTGAAGTGGTACGTTAACTTTGCCTAAATCACAAAACAGATTTGCCTTCACCAGCACCTCTCGAGTCCACCTTGGAGTCTCACTGCTTAGGCTGAGGAGTATGAAATCTGATTCTTGCTCTTATATTTGCAAGGTGGGAGGATGAAGTAAAGATGACTCATAGTTACAGGACTTTCGTACGATGGTGAAACTTTTAAAAAGCAGATTATTTAAGAGTTCAGTAAAAGCAGAAAGACATTTCAAGGCAGATAGGAGTTAATGATGAGAGCCTACACTCAGGTTACAGATTTCATCCAGTTACTCAGAAAAATAATTTCTTGCTTCTTTTGAGAATTTTTATAATCAATTCATTGAAGATACAAATCTATATACATTTCAAATAATTGCAGAGGAATACTCTAAATATTCTAAATGAAGATGAAACATTGTGAGATAGACTTGCATGTTAGAGAAATTTCAAATCAGTGGAAATTAATGATGGTGTTGACATCCAGCACCATACCAGGCATAATACACTGTAGAGCTCAGTTTTTCTTAAAGTGTTTGGTTTTGTCACCTTAAAGTGATAGGTTTTGTTAAATTGCTATTTATGAAAAAAGTTAAGCAAAAATGAGAAGACTGCAAGTAAAAACGCTAGGGTTATATTTTATTTCCTCTTCATTTTTTTGCCAATACTTTAACATATTAATTGCTTCCACAACATTATCTCTAATACATCAACTTTATATTGTCTTCCTTTAGAATCTATGAGATTTAGCAATTTTTAATATGCAATTTTAAAAATTGTATTAAAAATGTTCCATGCGAAACAAATGACCAGAAACATAAGTACTATTCACACATTTATCATATGAAACTAAGGTTGAATATATATATATATCTCATATTTATTATTATTGTCCATATTTGTCTTTCTTGTCATTCTTATTTATCATTATTATTCACATAAATCAGTGATCTTCACAACTACTTCATTCATTGGGATGAAATAATCATCCAAACTATGTTTAGGGATTTATGTCTTCTGACCCCAGTTGTATTCTCTTGCCATGAATCTGGATCTACTTTCGTCTGTACATAGGT
Organism: Chlorocebus sabaeus; assembly: GCF_047675955.1. NCBI lineage: Eukaryota > Metazoa > Chordata > Mammalia > Primates > Cercopithecidae > Chlorocebus > Chlorocebus sabaeus. Next base: position 30,667,789 of record NC_132913.1, on the reverse strand, counting down.
TGCCCTTGAGCTGGCAAAGAGGAATCTGTGGACTTTTTCCCTTTGCAGCACTGAAAAATTAGGAAATAATGTGGAGGAGGAGAACTCTATTTTCAAAAAGAAATGTCAAGGACTTTTCTGGAATTCTTCCTCTTCCTCCATCTCTAACTTTAGGTGAGTCATTGCCTCACTATATCTCATCATCTTTACTGTTGCGTGTTAGAAATCTTGAGATAATTCATATAATGTTTACAGACTTCAAAGAGCTATATACATATTATTACAATCACAATTGTTAAGTGCACTCCAGTGTGCTCCTGGGAAAGGTCCTGGGTATTGAGATGCTTCATCTCCTTGACTGAATATGCTCGAGCCATTTGGACCTCAATGTGCATCTAGATGAGTGACAGATTTCCCAATGGATAGTTATTTCCTAGGATAGTTTTCCTTAGAGTGAAGTTCATGAAACCATTCAGGAAGCTGGAGATACCAGTTTAGATTTTTAAAAAATTACTTAAATCTCTTTTTCTCTGGAATCTTTATACAGAGCATACTTAAAAATGCACACACACAATAAGCTCCTTATTATTGAAACAAACACTTTACTTAGTCTGTCATAGCATCATTAAATTGTTAGTCTCTGAGGACCACTCGACTGGGGGACTCGCTGCTTATTAAAACCTGTAACAGGTGATGCTATATTCCTGAGTCAAGCTGGCCATCAGTTTATACTCTTTGGTATGTTATTGAAAATGTAGTTGTGGTACAGAGAAGATGCTATGGTTTGCTTCATGAAATTCTGATATTACTAATAATGTTCTTACTCTGTTAAAATGGAAGAATTTTCTGGAAGTACAGAAGCAATGATAATATAAATGTTTAGTTTCTTTCTGTTGCTCCCAAACACAGTGGAATAAAATAGACTCAGCAAAAAAGAAACTAAAAACACAGAATCCTTTTACCTTATTTTTGATGAGAACATCAGTAAAGCATCTTGATTTGTGGTAAAATTTTAAGAGACAAATTTGTTCAGAAGCTGACAGTGTCTAGGGTACAGTGACGAAGACCAACAGTTCCACGGTATCGATTAATGCAATATGAATGAAGTACTTGTGTTTCCTGGGATTTTTGAGGTCTGGTTCTGATTTTGACTAGCATCATCTTCATCTGCCAGTACACCTCACTTCTGTACCCTGCACTTCCGTACACCTGGTGTACCCTGGTCTGTACACTAGGACCAACTCACCTTGTCTCTGCTTGCCAAAACCTTCAACGGCATCTCACTGATCACATATAAAAGTGAAACATGTTTAGTATAGTTGACAGGGACCTGTATTACATTTCTGTCTACCTCACAGACCTTATGCCTTAACACACTCTGTCTTTCTCATTCCTTTCTTTCCAGACCTCTTCTAGTTCTTCCAATATGCCATGCTTTCTCTTGCCACAGGGCCATTGAATGAAATACTTTTTCTATCTTTAACCCTTTTAGATTCTCTCTTCACTCATGCATGGTTGTTTGTTCTCCTGTTCCTAAAAGTCTCTTCCTTAGGAGAGACTTCCTTCACCCTCCAGACTAGACACTGCTGAAGACAACATTTAACACTAATTATGTTCCTTTCCTTTTTATACCGCAAGAACATCTTCTATAGGTAACTATGTGTGTGTTCCCATTGTACTTTGTACTCTTCTTGAACAGCTCTCTGCAAATGTGTGAATATTTAATTATTTGCTTAGTATCCAGTATCCTTCTTTTGATTTAGACCACAAACACCATGAAGTCATCGACTTTATTCACCGGTGAATTCTTAGTTCTAGGTCAGAAATATAAGAAAGGCTAGAAAATTTCCATTGACTTGAGAGATCACTCATTCTCACTTCAAATCTCTCTCACTTCTTTGCTTGTTGAATATCTACTCAATTATTTAAAGTCAAGATGAAATACTCCCCTCTCACAACTGATTTAATTCCTCTTTGATATTCTTATATAGTAACGACCATTCCTCAATGAATTTTAAGCTCCTTTAATGTAAACAACTATTTTTTAAAATTATTATAGTATTCACATTTTATAATCTATGTGCTTTGAATTTTTATGATTTATGTTTGGTTTTGTTGCTAAATATGGTAGTAGGTGATCCAGAAAGACAGTGTCTTTCAGACTAAGCATAGCAATCTTTCTTGCTCCTTGCCTTCTTCACTGTATCCTCTCTGAATGGTAAATTTCAACCACTTTCAAATTTTTTTTCTTGAAAATATGATACAGACTGGAGTCCTGGAATCTTTTGTCTCCTCCTTGTCATAACACATAGCAAGATAATCGGCTGATCAATAAACTGTCTCATTGCTCTCTGAAAATTCATTTTATCATGTAACCTAGGACTTCTCCAGTCTCCTTAACTCTAACAAACATTTCAAAATGTGAAATACAACTCGAAGTATAGGGGATGATTCTTTGTACTTTATCATAAGTCCTCAACAGGATTAAAAAAAAGATGGCTGTTCCTGAAACATGACTTTCCTAACCTGGGAAACTCTTCATATTTTCATTTCTGTTGTTTTCAGCAGGTAGAAGACACTACTAGTCATTAAAGTGGCCATTTGGAATATGAGAGGTTGACAGAATTTCTCTTTATCATTATCACCATTAAAAGAACCCTCTGGGTTGGTGACTTATAGAGAGTATAAGACATCTATAATATAGAGTCAAGGTCTCTTGGAAACCATGCTTTCACTGTGAACAATTATTCTTGCCATGGTCTCCTTACTTTTTCACACTTCCACAATTTTGCAGTCTTTGTTTTACAACTTTCCAATAAGGGAGAGAGTCACTTGTGTTCTTGTCTTGCTGTCACTAGCTCTTGAGTCACCTTGGACATCTCCCCATCCTTCACAGACTAGCATATTTGTGGCTGCTTTCATCGCTGAGTCTATTAGTTTATGCAGAATGGTAATGAGGTTGTAGCTTAAAGTTGTATGGAAGTTAAATGTGTGTCGCATTGGATGAGCAAAGAAGTCCATTTGAAAAGCTCTAATTAAGTTGTCATTGTATGTATTGTGGGCTTATTTAGTGATCACTGTGTATATGCATCAATAATTAATAGTCTTGCTTTAGAAAAGGGTGGAGGTTTTAGAAAAACACTTAAATTTGCTGTCTTCCTAAACCACAGAAGCAGGATGGACACGGCCCTGTTGGGTTCCATCCTCCAGCTCATAAGAATGCCAATGCTGACAAATGTTTACTGAGAAGTATTGCTTGCCGAGTGGACATTTTCAGTAGATTGCTCTTCCTACAGTCAGACTGGCTGTATGGTAATAGAAATTTGAAGTGTTTCTGTTTTAATTATGTTCCGACTGGGAAGACAGTCCTGTGAATGACACCTTAATGTCCTTCCTCCAAATTTCACTTTGTAATTTTATTTATTTATTTATTTATTTATTTATTTATTTATTTGAGACAGTCTTGCTGTATCACCTAGGCTGGAGTGCAGTGGCGAGATCTCGGCTCACTGCAACCTCTGCCTTCTAGGTTCAAGTCATTCTCCTGCCTCAGTCTCCCAAATAGGTGGGACTACAGGTGCACACCCCCACGCCTGGCTAATTTTTGTATATTTAGCAGAGATGCAGTTTCACCATGTTGGCCAGGATGGTCTTGATTTCCTGACCTTGTGATCCACTCACCTTGGCCTCCCAAAGTCGTGGGATTACAGGTGTGAGCCACCATGCCTGGCCCACGTTGGATTTCTTAAGTACTAATTAAGTAATAACATAAGATTTCTTATAAATTATCTAGAGAGATTTTCTAAAAGATGAATTATGGATAACTTACATTCTTAATATTAGTAATGATGCCTATTTAGTGGATAAATTATTATTGGTGATATGAGACCTAGCACTTAACGGATAAAATGCAATATTAATAATGGTAGTCCCTGGATTATAAAATTTATAATAATCTAAATCTTATAATCTAGGCAAAAGAGAGAGGAAGCTAGCTTTGGCTGGGTAGATCTTTGAGCTCTCTAGGTTTAACTTTGTTTTTCTTCAATTTCAGCGGTCCAAAACTGAAAACAGGGACAGAAACCTTTAGAATAAAAGGTTTTAAATCATCTCTTTGTAAACAACGTAATTTCTTTCATAAAATAGGGGGAAAAGCTAAGATGTGTCTGAAAAACATCTTTCCTTCTCCTCTCCCTCTTCTTCTCCTTTACACACACAACATATACTCTGTATTTTTAAGCCTGACTATGAGGTTTTTTATCTATTGAGATTTCTGTCTTGAGACGCACATCTACAGTGAGTTAGTCTGAAAAAAATTTTATCACTAATTACTGAACAATTCTCCAAAGATAATGACTTTTGTTGAAAACTAGACCAGTCACCCAAAGGTCAAGATTATATCATAGAGACATATGTGCTGTGCAGAATTTTTTCTATACTCCCAAAAAACCAAATCAACAAAAAACTCTCAGCACATTCATTAATTTTCTATTTATGTTTCTTTAATACCTCATCCATCTCTACTTCACTTGCTGATTTCATAGCATTACTTCAAGCTGCTGAAACAGCCACACTCATCCAAAGCTATCCAAAATAAATCTCATTTGTCTTTTGTGAGGAGAGTATAAGTGTAAGTGTTGCTGTGAACTAAGGGGATATATTGTGGAAATATACTCATTACTTAAACATGCCACATCATATAGGTGGGATTTAATACTCAATTGTATGTATAGGATTTTAAATCTCCATCTGTTGAAAAAATATACGACATATAAGTCTTTCAGAAGATATAATTTCAATATATATTTTTGAAAATAATATATTTCTGAAAGTTGACGTGGATCAAATGATAATATTTCTTTTTAAAATATTTTATATTATGTACTTATTTAACATTTCTCTAAAATTACTGGAAAATGGCAGCTTCATAAAAATCCATAACACTGCAGAGAATAAAAGTAGTAAGTCTTTGGAAAAGTATAACAGGACTGTAAGTACATTTCCTACATGTTCTCACAAGAACTGTATAATGTAATGAACTGGAGTTACTTTGAAAACTGACCATTCAGAGCATGATAAGTTTCTGTGGGCCCCTGTTACCTAATTCATTCCTGTCACCTTTTTTTTTTTTCCCCCAAAGCCAATGGACCTCTAATTTCCCCTCAGGAATCTCTTGGATAGTCTATGTGTTAGTTTCTAATAACACGTTCTTTTCTGTGACCTGAAGTACCACAGGAATAACCTTTCCCAGGTTCCAATGACAACATGATAAATGTCTTGAAATCTGTAGTAATTATTTTTGAAATGTGAATTAAGGCAATGTTTGTTCATGATTTCCCCTAAAAAGAAAAAGGAAATATACAATTTCAGTTTACCACTGTGCTAGAAAAACCCTTGGGTCTTCTTCGGCTGTTCCAAATCTTCCTTCTCAGGGAAACGGGTATCCTGCTCTGCAAGCGATGGTGGGAAGGAAATTCTGTAACCTCTGACAGCCACATAGTCAAGAGTGGTTCAGGGTCATGCGACTGTACTCACAAGGTGGCATGAAAGAGGACTGGTGGTAGTGTATCATTTTCTCTTGTAACTTTATAATTAGGAACCAATTGAGTTAAGTGCTTGCTTAATAACTGGCCTCCAGACTGAAGTCAGGCTCCCCAAAACCACCAAAATAAAAACTTGTATTGTGCTGCATAGCATGCTTTGGTAGAAATCAGATCTCGCCTCACATAATGGCATAAATGGTTCTCTGTGATTGCATCTAACAAAGGTATCACATGGACATGAATCAACAAGGGTAACATACTTCACTACAGTTAATTATCCTGATTTATCCCAAGAAACTAGGTTTTATTCTGTAATCTGTGAGGAAATCTGCTGTTCTAGCCTTAAATCCTTTCCTCAGCCAGGTGATTATCAACTACATTTTTGTACAGGAGGGAATTAATGCCACATACTGCCTAAGCAGCTTTGAAGGCAAAAAGGCCTGGACCTGTAATAACTTTTGTGCAGGGTATTGATTCAGAGAACCTGAGGGAGCCCACAGTCACAGGGGTTTCCGGGGACTTTCTATGCCCTTCTTTACCTTTTATATGCTACCGCGCTTCCGCCTCCACTGTGAACTTCCACATTAACTCTCCACAGGAGATCCCAGGTAACTCTGTGCTGCTGTTACCACAAACTGAGTAAAACCCTAGGTAAAAAGCTGGTCCCACAATGAAGTCTGATTTTCAAGCCAGCAACAATCAATACAGCTTTAAAATTTGATAACAAGGAACTTTGGCAGAAAATAATCAGGGTTGCTGTAAACAGCGGAGGCAAATTTTCTTCGGAGTACACGGATTGTTCCCTCCCTTTCGGTTAGTACTTTAGCGGGTGTATTTCTCCGTGTTTGCACGTGTGTGTGTGTGTGTGCGTGCGTGCGCATGTGTTTTCCAAAGGTATACTTGGAAATATCCACGGGGGGATCTGCAAGCTTTTGTTGGAACTAGGAAGCACACTTGGCTGGGAGTTGGGGCTAAAGAGGGAGAAAATGAAGGGAGGGGGAAGCCGAGAGTGGGGCAGAGCATCTCCTGCTCCATGAATTTATTCAAAAGCATTTCAATCTGTGTGCACATCTTCATCACTTCAGCGATAATTAAATCTCAGCATCACAGGTGATGTCCTCTCACAGTCTCTTTCCCTGGTTCCCACTGGGCCAATGAAGCAGGCCTCCCCGTGAGGCCTGTTAGCACAGATCAGGTGGTAATGTGGAGGGACAGATGAGCTTTAGCTGACAGATGGCAAGATGACCTGGAAAACCTGCCCCCTTTTCTAGGATCAGGCAGCAGCTGACAGGTATTATTTCATAAAATAACGTCTAAAAGGAATCGCCAGGGTCTTCGCATTAATCTGAGGCTGCAACCAGCCATGTAACGTTTATGTCAGAACAAATCTGTCTCTATGCAGGAGAGGGAAAGTGGTTTTTGATGAAGTTGTTCATAAATTTTAATATAATATGCCTGATGGTGTCAGATATAGTCTCATATCTCTTTTATATTTAAAGGCTCTAGTGAAACATAGAAATATTCAATCTTCAACAAGCTACTTTTAAATAACTAAAAAGTTAACCAAGGATACCTTACTGCCTTTTTTCTTTTCTTTTCTTTTCTTTTTTTTTTTTTAATAAAGGACTGGTTCGTCTGAGCTCCCTGTTTTTAAATGAAAATTATTTCAATACCATGAAAAGCTTTTTGCCTGGGGTATCAAACAAAAGGAGTAGGGCCGATGCAAAGTTGCTTTTATGGAACACTTGCTTTCTGGAAAGGAGGAAACTTGCCCAAACACACAAGTAAACAACAATGGCAGGAAGCCGCTGTCTTCTACATACATAAATAATATTTCACAACTTCTAGTGAAAAAAGTATCAACTACTGACTGGTTGGCAGAGATAACCCTTTCATTAAATGAGCTCTCCAGGCACCTGACTTTTGAAGGTTTCAGCACAGATGAATATTTGGGGAATTCTACCACCTGGCTGGTGTTTGGCTTTGTCTGCCCCATGTGGACTTACCAAAAGAGTGATATCGAAAGGTGCAACCTAAGCCTCAATTTGCATTTTCCTATGAAATAGCAAACTCACTTTAGTCTTGTTCTAGATGTGCAAACCAGTATTTCAGCGTTAAACTTCTGAACCTGCCAGGGGAAAATGCTGACATGTTGCTATTTATCTGGTTGTTATGAAACATTTATTGTGATGGTGTTAAGGGAGGGAAGTTTTTCTCTTCCATAGACATTGTGTGGTGTAAGGCTGCTTCTTTCAGTATCTCTAAGAATAACCATAAAGTGAATTCATGAATGTAACAGACACACAAGTCACCTGGAGAGTCAAGTATTACAAACATGGATATATCGCCACACACCTCATAATCACATTTTCACCTGCCCATCTGGTACAGACCTGGGCTTAATAGTAAATTCACCAGATACACTAGCATGCCAGTTTTGTGTTTCAAAAACACATACTAAATACAATTTGTAAAAGAAAGAAAAATAATGTCTGAGTAAAAGAAACAGAAAATAGAAATATTAAGATACTCCTTTTAAAAACTGAAATTATTAAGGCACATGAGACAATTTCACAGTCCACCGAGGTATTTTTAGGGACTACCTATATTGAAGCTCTCTAAACTGCTAGTTTACCAAGTTAAAAAAATTAATTCTCCACTTGACATATAATAATATGAACTGGAGACTTGAAAGTATTCATATCAACATTTATACTTAATTATAACATAATTGAATTAATCCTTTAAAAAGATTTTACAAAATGGCACTGGCCTTTGTGAAGATTCCGGTTGTTTCCGCTGTACATTGCACATGCAATTAAATTACAAATTAATGGAATATAAAAGTTAAATATAATAATTACAGAAGTACTCTTAAAAAAAACAATTAAGACCAATACTTGATGAGACATTTAAAAAGAATTATTATAGCATTATACATACATGATGCCTCCCTAAGCCTATTAATTAAGTTTAAAACAAATACATATACATATTTAGTTGGCAACATTCTTATGTAGGGCCAAAGCCTTTCTTTGTATGAAGGCCAAAGTTTGGGGGTTTGTGCTATCTCTCTTCCACAAACCCATCTGTAGTGTACCATGTAATTTCTACTTTTGATTTCGTTAGAGTGCAAATTCAGTGATACATACAAAGTAAACCAAGTGCAGAATCCTTCTGGATTTTTAAGATTTCTTTTGCAGCTTTTCACAGTTGTCTTGCTCATATCTAATTTGGGAAAATTTCTTTTAGCAACTTACTTATCAAGTCTTTCAAAGAATTCACCTTTGGTTTTCATACAAACTATAGCTTCTTTGAACACTGTTATTTCATAAGTTCATGTAATATTTGTATATTAATTACAAATAACATGAATAAGTTTGGAAACAAATGAAAAGTTTTCTTTTTAAGTACCCCACTCAACTGTCAGGTGCACGGTAATATAGGCATACCCAAAAGTGGAATATTAGCAGTATTTAGGGAAGTGTTGATATGAGTTAGTAACAATTTAGAAAGAAAAGGGAAAGTATTAGGTAGTCTTTGAGGCAGTTCAGTGGGCCTGTTTAAGAGACCTTCTGAATATCATTTGCTTGTGTGTGTGTGCATGTGTGCGTGTGTGTATGTGTATTCTTTCACCTTCAGACAGGGGTACCAACAACGGTTCTAGAGTAGCAGTTAAGAACTCAGTGTTTCTTGCCACCTTTTTAAATAAGGATCAGTAGTTGGTGGTGTTATTTTGTTTTGTTTTGTTTTTCTATTTTGGGAAGATTCAATAATGTGTTCTATTCTTTTTCATCCCTATGGCCTGGTTCATATCTGGTAATTAACAGTGGACTGGCTATATGTGCATAGCAAGTTCTCTACCTGCTCTGTGTATCTCTTTCTTCATATTTAAAATGACAATAATAAAATACCAATTCATTTTAGGAATCTGTTGACTAATAATTGAAAAGAGTATAGAACAGGGCCTGGCTCATAATGGGTGCTCAATAATTGGTATTTATATTATCAGTATTATTGGCAGCTAATCTTTCTTCTTTTAAAGAGTTCATTCATCAAAGCAAATCTAATGACAAATGTGAAGGAGATTGCTGAGTTGAGACTCTTACATTCTGTTTAATTTTCAAAATTGTTGTCGCTTATTATCAGTGGTACCAGGATATCAGATAAAAATGACTTTCATTCATCAATGTTCCTAAATTCCTTTAGTTGATTCAGTGAACGTCCACCATTACAAAAACATGCAATCACTATCTTAACTCTTTTTCATCTTTTTCCCTAGGAATTAATGATTTTTTTTTAACTTTTAAGTTCAGGGTTACATGTGCAAGTTTGTTACACAAGTAAACTTGTGTCACGGCGATTGGTTGTACAGATAGTTTCATCATCCAGGTACTAAACCTAGTACCCAATAGTTATTTTTTTCTCCTTTCCCTCCTCCCAGCCTCCACCCTCAAGTGTCAAGGCCTCAATGTCTGTTGTTTCTCTTTGTATCCATGAGTTCTTATCACTTAGCTCCCACTTAAAAGTGAGAACATTCAGTATTAGGTTTTCTGTTCCTGCATTAGTTTGCTAAGGATAATGGCCCCCAGCTCCATCCATGTTCCCACCAAAATAAATAAATAAAATAAATAACAACAAGGAATTAATGTTTTATAACTATTTCTGGTAAAATATGACATGGCAAAGTAGCATGGTTGTGCATGCTTGTACTTCGTTGTGTATGTTTGTATTGTGAAACAGATAACCTTTATATAATATTATAAGCTAAGCTGCCCATTTGGAACAAAGATAGATATGTGCACAAGTAAACACTGTAGCACTGTATATGTATGTGTGGGTGGTATTGGCCCTTTATTAGGTGAGTGGAAAAAGGTATTCTAACCTCAGTCTATTTCTTACAAATATTTTTGAGTTTTGCTTTACCTGAAGAGTCTAGTATTTATTTACATGTTACCTTCTTAAGCATGAGTCTTCAGGAGGCATTGATTTTTCTCCTTTTAATCGAAGTTGTGCTTTCTCCTTTTTCCCCCCACTGGCATTTGCAAAAATTGTATGCCTTAACTACAAAACAAGCTCTAAATTAAAGAAAATTCTATTTTTTGATATATGGCTCATTTTACTAACTCATAGTGGAAAATTGCATATTTGGCCATATCTATTTAGAATTTCAACAGTTTTTTTTCCTTGGAAAAACCCATGGCTTTTTTTTTTTTTTTTTTTTTTTTTTTTTGTCTAGTTTACAACATCCAACCTGAGAATAAACAAATGATCTATCGTCTCTGTGTTGGTGGCTGAGTGGTCTCAGGCTGTAATACACCTCAAGCGGAATTCATTTGCATTTCCTCCTCTATTGATAATGTGAATTACATCATGTATGTTTTAAGGAAACCATTCATTCTTTATGCTTGGCCATAAACTGGACTATGACAATGATTAGAGTTGAATATGAAAGTTAAGATGTCCCAAGAAACGATAGAGAGGAAGTATTTATTTATGTAGTTCAGAGCATTAACACTGTGTTCCACTGTCAAACATGACTGCTAGACGCTGAGATGGCCTTTTAACTGGTCTAATAGTTCTGTCTCTTCTGGTTATCTTAATATTAATACAGGTATGAATCAAAGAACCTCAAAAATCTAGATCAATGTTTATCCAAGACATCTACATTTTCTAAAGAAAAAATACTTTTGCTTGATTAGTTTGTTTCATCTAGTACAAACAAATGGCTTTAGTTTAGGAGAACAATAGGGTACTTCAAAGTCATGCTACTAGCTTGGTGTCTGAGAGTCGGAAAGTTGTATGACAGGCTAGATAATGGTTACACTGAGTGTCCCATGATTTGGGAAAAGGAACTATTACTATAATTCCACTTTCCTTAGTACAGAAAAAATATATGGAGACACATCTTGAATACATTCAGGTAATTTTAGTAATTGGTATGAACTTTGGTGAAATGCCTGCTGGTAGGAGTGTCCAGAAAAAAAGCCTTTCAAATGTATACAGAAAAATTCTCAAAACATACGCATTCACTTATAAGTTTAGCCATTATTCTGATGAAATAAAGAGAATTTTAATTTCAGCACTCTAAAAGTTGAGTGGTCCTGTGCTGAGAGTTACAGTCAAGTGACAGAAAACACTTCAGTTGACTTTCTTTTAGTTTAAGCTTCTCTACCCATCTATTTATCTTGTCATCATGAGTTGTGCATAAAATCCGATGTTCTCAATCATTGTAAATAACTGCATGTGTCAACCCAAAGTGGTCCTAGATCAGGCAGACACTCGTCTAGTCTTTGTGTGGCTAGAAAACATATGCTTGACTTCTGCAAGCTCTATTCCCTCACTGTGGTTTATATATAAAACCTAAGATTGGTAGATTACTGAAGCAGTCATCAATTTTACATGGTGAATTTATGAGAAGCTTCTCTCTAGGTAAAATAAAATGGTAGCCCAGGGCTTCTATCAAGTACTTGACAGTATTGACTTTTGTAGAATGAAACAAAATCTCTTTTTCTATAAAGGAATGTCTTATTCAGTGTTCCAAAGTAAAGATATTAGGGTAAAAAATTTTTTCTCTGAATGCACTGAAGCTTTTTCCATCCCCCTCCCCCATAATGTGGTAAGGTATACCTGGACAGGTTAGGATTAATTTTCTCAGAGGCAGAGGTAGAAATAGATGGCCTTTCAAGGGGCCTTCATGTCTTTGATTGTGAGTTTACTTACAAATACATCCAGATGATAGCACACAACAGAAGGACACTTCAAATATGGGTGATTCCTGAATGACGCCAAGAAAAGAGACAGCTATTTTGAATATCCAAATCTCTTTTCAAATTTTACTTATGCAGGTGGGTTACATTCCCCTACTATGTACTTAGCAACATTTTTTTTTTTTTTAACTCTAAAACACATAGGCCTTTTTGCCTGAGTTAAATTTGTTTCTTTAGCTGGTAAAGCTTTTCCTTTCCATATGGTCAGGATAGCTAATTTAGTTAGTCTCTGAGGTGGCCAACATTATAGTGTGGTATCATAGAATATAAAAATAAAAGAAGGTATGAAAACCTTATTCTAAAAATGAAATAAAAACAGATGGGACATACGTTTCTAACGTATTTAATTTGCATCGTCTTTTTCTCCTTTTAAAGTTCTTGTGGACCAATCTTGCAAAAAGGCAAAACAAACCCTAAACACTCCAGTTCCATGCCAGCAAGCTGCCAGGCTGATCTTTTTATCTCCATCAACTCCATGAAAAATCAACGAAAAGAAAAAAAAAAATCAACAGGCATACGTTTAAATGTCCTGAGATTTTTAAAATAAAATTTTAAAATAAAATTCTTAAGAGTCTTTTTCACTTACGTAGAGTCAAACTATTTCCAAGTAGAGGAACTGTCATCTGCAAGGTTGAATTACCCTCGGGAGCCTAATGATGACTTTTCTCTTGTCTGAGGAGGATGGCAAGGACTTTCAAGGGTAGCCCCAGAAGATCATGCAGGTGACTGTCAATTTTAGTTTTCTCTCCAATACCTGTTTCTTTATTGCTGTTGTAAATATTTCATTATAGACTCTAAGACCCCATCTTGTAAGTCCTGCCCCTAGATTTGTCCAATGTGACTTGTTTAGTATTTCACTGCATAACACCCTTTACGGTCTAGTACCGGCTACCATATGTAAGACTAGGTCTATGTGATGTCAAAGCAAATGAATTAGGAAACAAAATACTGTAGGCACATAATTACTGGTTTTGTCTGAACAACTGGCTTAACTATTTTGTTTTTCTACAGTTTCTTGAATCAACTTTTTAAAAATTTAAATCAAATTAACATACTGAAGAATTGTTTGAGAACTGCAAGAATCTGGCTTAAGATCAAGAATATGATACAAATTAGTGTGTATACTTTCCATATTTGGCATAATTACTTTCAATAAAGCACTTCCGAGAGAGACAATTTGGATTCCATATAGGTTTGTAGCAGCATTATTAACAACAGAGGATTTGTAAATATAATTCCTTTTTGACATTAAAACATTTCAATTTTATTAGTAATCAAGAATATTCATGGCTATTTCTAATTTTTAAAGATACATTCAAATAAAAGTATTGCCATGCTAACCTTATATAAATGAGCCAAGAAATCTGCTTGAGGAAAATGTTTTATTTTCCTCCATTTTCCAATAGAAGTGACAATGACAATTATAAATTATTTGTCATTAGAAGAAAACTTTGAAGCCTTCTCAGGCAAATACTGCAATAGTTCTGAAATGTCGTTATTTCTAATGTATTTTTTTTTCTATCCCTAGTAAAATTTAAAAACATTTTAAATGGTTTTATTAATTACTGCAACAGGGCATTACAGTTGAGGGTTGATACGCTTTTTTGGTATCCTCTGCAACTTTGATATGTGTCTATGTAATACAATTTGGGAAGAAAAATAAAACTATGGCCAGTGTTACTGGTACTTGATAATTTTCTTTCTCACAATGCTTGATAGTTTTTCTTTTCTCAAGTTAGGATGTTTACCAAGCAAATTTTATACAGTTCACGAAAGAGCTTCTTGCAAAGGTTGTGGTTCGAATCTGTCGCTTAAGCAAATGCTTTTTATGAGAATTTTGTGTCTGACTCTGCCTTTTCTACTATGGGAACTCTCAAACCAAGAGAGCAAGTGAACAGCACAGAAAAGTCACAGACAAGACAGCAGCCGGCGATGGCACTTTCAGCCTCACGGGATCTTCCCAATTGCTAAAAGCTGTCAACATTTCTTTTGGAAGCAAGTGTGAGGAAAATTCTGTTCTTAGTTGGTGCTATGGGTTGAACTGTATCCCCCTCAAGAAAAGATATGTTGAAGTCTTAACCCCCAGTACCTCAGAAGGTGACCTGATTTGGATATAGGGTCTTGGCAGAGGTAATCAAGTTAAAATGAGGTCACTAAGGGGACCCTAATTCAATATGATTGGTGTCCTTATCAAAAGGGAAATTTGGACTCAGAGACAGACATGCACAGAGAATGTGAAGACACACAAGGAGAACACCATGTGACAGCAAAAGCAGAGGACTGGGTGATCCAGCTGCACACCAAGGACTGTCAGAGATTGCCAGTTGTCCACCAGAAACCAGAGTCAAGGCACGATTCCTTCAGGTTTCAGTGGGAGCGTGCCCTGAAGACACCTTGACTTCAGATTTCTAGCCTCCAAAACAGTGAGACAAGAGGCTACTGTTGTTTTAAGCCTCCTGTTTATGTGATATTTTGTCACAGTAGCCTTAGGATATTAGTGCTGTTTTTGGAAGCTAGTGCCATTGAGGCTGGTGGAAGGAAGGGAGGAAGAAAGAAAGAAGGGAAGGAGGGAGGGAGGGAGGAAGGAAAGAAGGAAGGCAGGCAGACTGGCAGGCAGGCAAGCAGGCAGGGTGGTTTTAGGAAAAAGCAAAAACACCAAGAGAAGTGAACCACTTAAATGAAAATTGTGATGAATACTTCGGGAAAAAATAAGAAAAAGATACAAAGAGATATCAAAAAAGACAGACTGCCTGATTTGCTGAGTTTGAAAATCACCTCTTATGTATACCTCCTCTCCTTTATGCTTGTTTTTTTAAATCTAACATACCAAACATTTCAGAATGCTGCACAGTAGGGAAAAAATCTATTGCTCAGGAAACACTGGGTTAGAGAAACTTTGTGAGGTGCTGCATTGAGACAGTGACGTCGATTTCAAGAAAAATCTCATGGAAAAAAAGACACAAGAGGATGGTCATAGTCTATAGTGACAGGGTGCCTGTAAATCACTGTGTAAACACCCAGGAACTGCTCCCCCAAAGTCAAGAACCAGTCAAGCAGTACCAGCTGTAAAAATGGAAGTGTGCAGGAAGTAGAGGATTCCTCCAACATCTGTTGGGGCCATTAAAAATGAAAAGTAAATCCAAACTGGTAATATAAGAGATTTATTTTTCTACATTAACGCTGACAACAACTGCCAATTTTTTTTCAATCTTTTGCCACACAAGTACCTTTTAAGGGGCATAAGAATCAGTGCCAACTGCAAAAGCAGCAATAGGTAGAAAAATCAGGATTAAGACAATTTAATATTGATGGCAGACATCCAATAAGATGAGGGTAAAGAGGGGAATATGAGAAGTCAAAGCTGGTGGGAATGCATCAACATTCCCCAGCAAAATATAATCATCTGGGGAGAATATAAATCTGAAGTGCACCTTAAAATCACAACAGAGCCAAACAACTCTTTGTAGGCCATATAATATTCAGCAAAATAAAGAATTTGAATGAAGACTTCACTTGACTAGACTTGTTTTAAATACATGCAACTAGATTTGTTTTAATACAACTAGTCTTATTTTAAATAAATACAAATGACCCTAAACAATATTCAAATATTTTCGCAATGCAAGGACCAGGATGCCACATTATTTCATGTTCTTAACACGTCATTCACACACCAAGATACAGCTTCGCTTAACTAATTGTCCAGGGTTATTTCTCATGCACATTGCCCGGGGAGGCTACTTTCTTTCTGCAAGGATTCACAGCCATACCTGTATTATGAATTCTATAATGTGTTAAATTTCCCATTCTGTCTAGCCTTCTTTTCATCATTGTTTCCTAATTCTTTGTGCTAAGCCTGATGTAAAGTTTATATCCCAGTATCATGAACCCACACATATGTGTCTGCTTGTACTTGGAGTCCTAGAGTTCAGAGATGGAAGGAATCCTGGAGATCATTTACTTTAATGGCTTCATTTTACATATATACAAGGAAGCGCTGCAACTATTTAACCAGAGTGAACATATAGAGTGGCTATGTATATGGGCTTTAGGCATCAACAGCCTTGGATCAAATCTGTTTCTACTACTTGCTAGATTGCAATTATCAAATTTCTCATTAAATGGAGAAAATTTATTATATCATCCAAACTGGGGCACTCTTGAGGGTAAAAGGAGACACTGACACTGATAACAAGTGTACTTAGAAAACAGGGCAAAAGTGGGACTATCTCTAACAAACTGGACTTACAGTCACTTGTATTGTCAGAATGATACCATATGGTTGATGTGAGGATTGAAAAAAACGATGTATGTAAAACACCCAGGAAATCAAATCAATGATAGCTATTCCTGTTATTAAGTCATCTGCCCATGGTCAGCCCAAATGTTAGTAACAGAGCCAGGAATGGAAACCACAGAGTAACGTTCTTTCTACTATGCTACACTATTACTTCAAATAGTAGATTAAGGAGGAGACTAACAAGAAGCAGAGTAGTAACATATTATATTAGTACTCCTTATTAATCTACTTTATCTGTTTTGTTTACACTATCAGATGCCTACTCAATTCTCCAATTAGATTAGATCTTTTTGAGGGCTATAACCACGGTTCTATTTCTCTTTATCCCTTCCTTCATCATTTTCTTTGGGAAGTACCTACTATACTGCTTTACACAAAGTAGATACTTACAGAAATGGGTAATTTTGTTCTTTTTGCTCTATTCCACTGCATATTTTGAGAATTGAAAATAAGAATCTAGTTCCTGGCACAGTATTTGTTTAATGGATGTTGAGGAAGAACTTCTTTAAATTTACTTGTTTGTATACTTGCTGCTTTTACTTTTTCTTTGAAAACAAATAGTCATTCTTTGTCCTAAATTTTGAAGTATATATATTTACTGAAAAAGGGAAATCTATTAATAATTATTTCAGATTCCTTTATTTTCAACTTAATTTTTATGACAACCTTTGGCTGTTCATTTTTCTCTATAGTTGACAACACATCTTTGTAGAAGACTAGAACAATGAAGGTTCACATTAGAAAATTCAGATTCTTTTTCAGGAAACTAAAGAGAATTGTGTAAATTATGCCATGATGAAGCTGACACACTGTGTGCATGTGTATATATATGTACATACATATATACACACATATACACATATATACATATATACACACATATATATACCTAAAATACCCACCTTGTTTAATGGTCAGTGTGGGTCATTTTACTATGAATTCAAGCACTGATCGGCATCAACAGGCAAATTTATGCTTGGATGATGATTTACTCATCAGGTTGTGCACAGACTGAGTTCTCAACCTTCACTCCCATTTTTAGTTTAGTCATGTACATGGGAGGCATGTATGCATGCACATGAGACAATTGATTAATCATCTCTGCTTTTAATGAGTGCATATTTGGAAATTTGAATTTCTAAAACAAGCCATCGGGGACACTTAACTTGCAAATTTTTGAAATTCCCAGTTAAAACTTCATGGTTCAAACCTTTAAAACTTAAAAAAAAACAAAACCCACAAACCCTTATTGGTTCCAAGGTTTATCATATATACCACCAAAGATTTCACCCATTCCCATCAACATTTCAAATGCTTCCACTGACAAACTGTAATATTTATCTACTGCACTTTTTGTGTACAGTCAACTTTCAATACTTCAGAGATTGATTATCCAGTTTGTGGATATAATTCAAATTTTTGACTTCTCCATTTCCCTCAAGCAACCTGTCTTTAGGGCATTTCTTCTCTTTCTAGAATCTCTGCTACAGGATGGCAGTGGAGGGGGAAGGAGATAAAACACATCAATCAATGCTTCTACTTTTAGCAGAACTGGTAGAGGATGGTGCTTAGGAAGATGTTGGAAAAAACTAGCTAAAATGATACTCTTGAGTGATTCAAAGTTCCCATTGATTTTTGTTTTGAAAGTATATTCTTTTCTCTCAGGCATTAAGAGTGACTACAGCTCTTTTATAACTACCACTGTTATCAGAGAGAGAATTCAGAATAGGGAGGATAATGGGTTTGATCCAGTATATTACTATTTTGGATAGATAACTGGGAATTGACCCCAATATGCCAAGAGGTAACATGGATACATAACATTAGCCTTAATACCAGAAGAGATTTATAGAAAAGTGTCTTTATTTCTTAAAGTTTTAGAAGTACTTTAATGTCTGTTTAATAAACTTGTTTCGTATCTCCAGACTCAAGAACGGCTTTGAACTTCCAATCACCTGCAAGTTATTTCTAAAAGATCTTAGAAATTGTGCTTTATGACCTTATTTTCACAAGTGCTAATCACATTAGCCACTATTATTAGATGACCTGCTTTGCTGAATTCAAACATCTCCCAAAGTCAGCATCCAAAGCATTGGTGAGGAGGACCCTCCACCATTCTAATTAATTTCAGTAAACATTATGTTTGTTTATTTTCCTTTCTGCATTTATCTCCAAAGGCTGTTTCTAAAGCCAGAGTATTCTACTCATTAAGTATTATGACATTCTGGGTGTATTAAATTAATTATTAATGTTTAACTGGAGACAATACTTTGGTATATTTGTTGTGAGGGGAAACGGGACTATTTAAATCAGAGAGAGATGTAAAGTATGTATAAAAAAGCCTATTTATAAACATCATTCAAAGAATTACCTTTTGAGCAATACATTAAGACTGAAATGTTTTTAAAAAGCTGATGTATACTGAACCAGGAACAGAAAAGTTCTGATGCAAAGGCACATGTTCTATAATATTTTGTTTGCTACTTTGTTAATTTATTGCTGTAAATATTACAAAACTCCAACTCAAACCTTTTTAACACTGAATTTGTTGTATTTATTATAAACATAGAAATTAAATTGTCTTTCATAAAGTATTTAGTGACTTGTAACTTTCACACTCTAAATTTTGTGATAAAAAATAGGAAACAAAACTAGCTATAAGATCCCAATTTATAAAGTAAAAATGTATATGTAAAGGAAAATAAAGGCAGAAAAATATGTAACTCTTATGTAATATATTTAATAATAGATACTCTGGGTACTATTATTTTACTTTATCTTTTCAATTTTTCTGAAATAATTATGTATTATAAAACACTTTTTTTTTCTAATAACAAAAAGAACAAAATTACTGAAACTGTGCTAGCAATTTTTTATTCTTCCATTTTGTAGAAAGAGGTTCTTAAAAAGTATGTTAGAATGAGGAACTAGAATAAATGGTCACTAAAGTTTCTCCCTACACAGTATAAACTTCATTTGGTAAGTATTGGCTGGATATTTTTTAAAGTATTTATTCTTTATAGGATTACAATTTTACCCAAATGTTTTAAGATACATTTTATTATTCTGTCACTGAAAACCCTATTAGATGTTGGTGAAAGCAGTCCATATATGCCATTTGTAAATGAAATCCAAAACTTGTACTTCTTCAATAAGGGAGCAAAGTCTCATTTTAATGCCAGGCAAATGAATTGATGTTCTTGTTTATTACTTACTGAGCAAAATATTTAAAAGGCATTACAGGAAAGTATTTACTATTACCAATAATCCAAAACACAGTATATGTGCAATCTGAAAAGCAAAAAAGGAATGCTTTTGAGGAGTGGAAAAAATATATTTTGTGAAATTAAATATTCAACATCTCAAAACATTAAACTGGGGCTGAGACCAGGTTTATGTTTTATTATAGGCTCAAAAAGAAACATAAAATTGAGAACTGAAAGCCAGAAGAAAGTAGGAGTAAATTAAAATATGAATTTAAATTAAATAATATTAAATTATAATATTAATGATAGCTTTTATATGGCATATCCTTTAAAATAAGTCTAATTAAGATCACATTTTCTAATGTTTAGTGTTAGCTTCCACGGTATGTGTTACTTTCTGAATTTTATTCTATGTGTTCTAAGTCTTACCATATACATATCTGAAATTGATAAAAATAAATGTTCTTAGCTCATGATATACAAAGCTTTCCTTCTGGTCAGGATCCTGATTTTGGAAGCTTTGTTTTCTACACAAAGCTTACACAAGCCAGACAGAGTAGGCTGTAATGAATTGATTCTATCAATAATTGTTGATACTTGAACATTGTTCAGGAAATATTTTCATTGACAGGCTATAAACAATCGAAGTAAAAGTAAAACCCAAGTTAATATAACACAAATTATATAGCATGTTTTGGCAATCAGGGAGTTTAGTTAATTGATTGTCCTGGTTAGCTCAGAATGAATAAAAATCTCTCTGCTTTTCTGTCTTTGTAATTTAAATCTATCTTAAAATGGCTTAGTTCATTTCTCCTTCCACTTTTAGAATACTAAAGGGTTGCATAATGAAATATATCTGTAATGTTGAGAATCTTACAGAACCTAGCAGTCATTTTTCTAAACAACAGCTCTGATTGCAACCAATGGGAAATGTGGAAGTTGAAGATGTCAGAGATGACAAAGAATGCAACATGCGTATTTGTTTTTCTCTTTGCATAGTACATTTTACAATGTGAGCTTGTTCTGTTGTCATTTCCTACTTTTTATTTAAAGAGAGCTTGCTCTTCTCATAAACACTCCTATTTTCAAGCAGCCATCACCAAAAAAAGTAAAATCTATTTAATGAGCATTTGGAGTCGTTGGGGTCTCAGCTGGCATTTCCCTGTTCTTGGCTGCCGGAATGAACTCTTTAGAGCCATAGTGTTGATAGAAGTTTTCAGTAAGAACACTTAACCATGGCAGTGTTATCAGTGGGTTTGCTCTCTTTTTCTTCAACTTATGCAATATCCATTCTTTTGTAAAGCGACAGCATCTTCAACTTTCACAGGGCAGTCTAAATCACTAGAGCTCCCAGGGAGGCCGTGTCTTTATGTATGTCACCACTGGATACTCTTTCACTGTTGTTCTAACACCTAGTGAGCTGAGTGAGCCGCACAGTTCCTCCTCCGACATTCCACATGAGCAAGAGAGTATATTTTTCTTAGTTCATAAGTGCTTGGCAGAACTGTGATTCCCAGGGTACTTGGGCTATGTTGTTCTGAATTTTCATCACCAATCAGCTTACTCACTTTCAGGCCATAAAAGTCACAGAAAAGAATTTGGGAAATTTACATTTAATAGTGCTCTAGGGAGAAATGGCAGAATGAGAGGTGAAGAGAGGAGGGGAGGCCAATGACATTTCTATTGATTATAGTAGAGAGCTCTGATCTAGATAGATGTTAGTAATGAAGTTATTACTAGGAACACACACATTTTAGCATAACATCACTAATGTTAACATTAAAATTAAACAAACATTTGCTTTTTAAAAATATAAACTGTCATATATCAGTACCTGTTTTGTCGTAAGATGACGTATACTACATCTTAATGTCTCCATCTGTGATTAACGTATCTAGCCAAATTTCCTTTCTTTCTAGCCTCTTGTGTTTTCATTGCTTTATTTTACAAATATGGATCCCACTGGTGAATCACCTTCATAGTGAATCTATGATCATATATTCATTTATTTTCCCTTTTATAATCAATTATTTTGGCACACATGTATTAACAGCATTATATTCTGAGATTATAAAATTGAAAAAGGACTATACCTGTCCTGGAGGAGTCGTTAGTCTGGTGGGGTAGAACAACTCTTTCCAAAAGTACCTGTGGCCAGGAGCAGTAGCTCATGCCTGTAATCCTAGAACTTTGGGAAGCCAAGGCGGGAGGATTGCTTAAGCCCAGGAGTTTGACACCAGCCTGGACAACATAGTGAGACCCTATCCATATAAAAAACACAAAAATTAGCAACGTGTGGTGGTGCATGCCTGTGGTCACAGCTACTTAGGGAACTGAGGCAGGAGGATTTTGAGTCCAGGAGGTTGAGGCTGCAGTGAGCCAAGATCACATCACTGCACTTCAACCTGAGTGACAGAGCAAGACACTGTCTCAAAAAAGCAAACAGAAACCCCCCCCAAAGAACAACCTACTATGGTCATAGGGTGGATTTACTAGTGCTGACATGTAAAAATTACTCTTACGGTCCAACGAAGAAACAAAGAATGGATTGTCTGTGTGCAGGATATGGCAGGGTGAGGTAGCAGTAGGAAAGAAATGGGTTGGGGAAAAATGGCGAGAATAAGCAGCTACTAATGACACCAAATAGGGTGGCTCCAGGTGAAAGTGGCACATTCCAGTGACAATATCCCATAATCCACCAATATTCTATGTTCCATTTTTTTAAAACTAGGAACTGAATAATATGCTCCCCTTTAGAAATCCGTTCTTTCTTAGCCACGGGATTTTATTTCACCCGTTATAATGGCTTTCATCCACTTATGTTGCTGCACCCTTTGCCAATTCTTTGAGAAGTAATAAAATTACAAATCTAGTTACATATGAGCAACAGAATAATTGTACCTCACAGATATACACTATTTGGGATTTGTTGTTATAGACCTGTTTTTAAGAGCTAACATATTTCTGAAAACAGTTTAGCCTCAGGAAAATGGTTCTGCATGTTTGCTAGGTCCATAGGATGTTTCATGTATTTGGGATTTCTTGTTTATGAGTAACTCAATAATTATGTTTTACTCTTTCATTAGGAGACACAGAACTTTATTAACATTACACCGAGCATAAGTCATATTTATATTTAATAAGACACCCCACCGTAGGTGCTATGTATCTCCTCTACTCTTTAAATGACTAACACAAATTTGATGTGCTTCTCTGAGACTTTTCCTAGACTACCAACAAAAGTAATTGCTCTTTCATCTTGCCATTCCATATTGCTTGAGACATTTCTGGTGTGTGTTTGTGTGTGTGTGTGTGTATGTGTGTGTGTGTGTTTTGAGATGGAGTCTGGCTCTCTCACCCAGACTGGAGTGCAGTGGCGCGCAATCTTGGCTCACTGCAAGATCTGCCTCCCGGGCTCATGCCATTCTTCTGCCTCATCCTCTCGAGTAGCTGGGACTACAGGCACCTGCCACCATGCCAGGCTAATTTTTTGTATTTTTAGTAGAGACGGGTTTTCACCGAGTTAGCCAGGATGGTCTCAATCTCCTGTCCTTGTGATCTGCTTGCGTTGGCCTCCCAAAGTCCTGGGATTACAGGCATGAGACACCGTGCCTGGCCTTTCTGTTGTATTTTTATGAGAGACAGCAAATGTGATGGTTAAGCACATGGATTCTTGGAACACGTTACCTGGCTTTTAGTCCTGGTTCTGCCCTAATACTTGTGCAATCTTGAGCAAGTTTCATTACCTCTGTAGTCCTTGATATTTTCATGTATAAGATGGGAATAATAGCAGTACCTGACTAATAATGACCTGAGAATTAGATGAGTAAATATACAAAAGGGGTTATAAAGTTGTCCAGTATAAAAGGGACTATAAAATTGTAAGTACTGTGTAAGTATGTGCTATTTTCTATCTCTGTCTATCTAATCTAGTTTTTGAATATAATTGCTTAAATGTGTATCTCCCTCACTATTCTTCCTTTTTTTTTTCTTTTTTCTTTTTCTTTCTTTTTTTTTTTTTTTTAGAGGAGAGAGAATGGTTAACATTTATTAAGCTCTTTTTATGTACAGGCACTGTTGTAGGCTTTTAAAAGGTGTCCACTCACTCACTACTCATCAGTGAAATGAGGTGCAAATACTTTATCTTTATCATCTAGAACATATCATTTGTTTTTGTGCCCAAACTTTTTAAGCCTTCTTAAAATTGCTTAGCATCTGATAGGAATTTAATACATGTTAACTGATATAACATTGAAACCAAAGACTCCAGGGAGGCCTGTGAATGAGCTTCAGGAATTTCACAATTTGACACTGTTTATGTGAAACTTTTTCTAAGGCAAGTATCCCTATCTTTCATCAGATTCCTAATGAAATAATGTAATGAAAGTGGTAAATAAAGAATCTTCCTAACTTCCATAAAAATATAAAAATTTCCAGATCCCTTTGGAATACATAATCTGAAGTTTATATATGAATTTATGAATACCCACTCATTAATGTGATATCTTCATTATTTCTTTTGTTCATCTTCATTTGTCTACAAGCAATTTTAAAATTCAAATTTACATAAACACAGGCACACGTACATGAGTAGACTAAGAAGCTATGGTGTCATTGGTGAAACAGAATTCTTGAGGTCTCTGGGTCCTTTTTTTTTTTAATTGACTATTCCATTTTATTTTTTGTCACCCAGGCTGGAGTGCAGAGACGCCATCATGGCTCACTGCAGCCTCGACTTCTTCAGGCTCAGGCGATCCTCCCACCTCTTCCTCGTGAGTACCTGGGCTTACGGGCGTGTGTCACCATGCCTGGCTAATTTTTTTCTATTTTTCATAGAGATGGGGTTTCACTATGTTGCCAGGTTGGTCTCGAACTCCTGGGTTCAAGTGATCCTCCTGCCTTAGCCTCCCAAAGTGCTGGGATTACAGGTGTGAGCCACCGCACCCAGCTGACTAGTCCCTTTATTTATTTATTTATTTCCATAGGCTTGTGGGGAACAGGTGGTGTTTGGTTACAGGAGTAAGTTCTTCAGTGTTGATTTGTAAGATTTCCTATTCTGGAAAGACAAATGATATTTTTGTAAAAGTCAAAGGAGTAAAATTAACTGTTAGGGTTAAGGGATAAATGATTAAGTTGCTTCTCAGTACAGTCATGATAATGGAATACACAAACTGAAACTCATTGAAGTCTTACATACTAGAAGTACACATATAAATGATCACTTAAGAGTGGGCCATCAGAATTTACAACAAAATAGTTGGCAAAGTATAATACTGGTTGTAATGTGATGTTTCCATAAGGAGGAAATTTCCAAAACAGGGGAACAAGCTAGCCTTGAAAAAAAAGAAAAAGAAAAAGAATATTGGAGCACTTAGCTCAGTGTATGGATTATTACCAAACCAAATCAAACCAGATGAAACTGAATCTGTATGTATATATTCTGAATGTATTCATTTCTGTCATATTTGCGTTGGGGGTAGGGAGAGGAGACAAAGACAGATGGATAGATCGACAGACAGGCAGACAGATGAATGGATCACTAGGTAGGTAGGGAGATAGAGAGATGGACAATATGCCATCTTGGAGTCTCATGCAGAAACTCTAGAGATTGCCAAATAATATATAAAACTCTTTCTTCATTGTTAGAGAAGAAGTCCTCACTAATTTGTCCTTCTCACTATTCTTCTTTCAGAAATTTATCTACCTAATGCGTGTGGGGCTTCAAACCTAGATGACAGGTTAATAAGTGCAGCAAACCACCATGGCACATGTATACCTATGTAACAAACCTGCACATTCTGCACACGTATCCCAGAACTTAAAGTAAAATAAATTTATCTGGGCAATAATATTTCAATTACTTTCTATACCCAATAATATTCTTTTTCAAAAGTAGACCTAAAATAGGTATCTACAGTCAAAACAATAACCACAACAAACGCAATAAATAAAAACTGACAACTACAATCCCCCAACAACCTATTCCCCTCAATTTATCAGGGCACATTGTACAACTATTCTTATAGTCACTTTGGTCCAAGACATTCAAAGGAGAAAAAAAAAGGCATAATTAAGCAATCAAGGTCTCTTGTCTTTCATAATCATTTGAAACATGGAAAAAACTAAACATTAAACTGTTAATGTGGGTTTACAGGATACCATACTAGAGAAAGAAATAAATGAAAGGAAGTGTGCTTGTCTCAAATACCACACATCACCACTGGGAAAAGGAATCTGAAGTTGCTTTGAGTATCGTGAAGTGTACTAGTCCACATAGAACAGACTCAAATCCTGCTTGGTAGAGGCTTGTCAGAGTTAAGAATTCTAACTATTGTTGAACAAATGTAATAAAATAATTTTAGAAATGATATAGAAGATATTGCCTTCTAATTAGATAATTTCTTCATAAGGCATCAAGTCTATATTAAATAATTACAAAAGCTGTAAGTATATACAATATAATCAGTATGACTTTTGATACAACAGTACTATTGACATGGGCTGGAGAAACAAAAACGCAAGACATGCCAAGAATCTTAAGTATGTCATTGATGAAATTCACTGTTTTTTGAGTTTTGTTATTAAAGAAACACTATGAGCTAAACATCTCCAGGGGAAATTGGTATGCTTGCATAAGTCCTGTTTGTTGTTTAAGGTTTGTGTTCCTTAGGGTTCTTACGGTTCACTTTTTTATGACATAAAATTATATAGTTTTTTGCACCAAAGAAGAACTCTTTGTTTAAGACCTACTCCCTATTTACTTCTTACTGTCCCAAAATGACTGTGACGTTGCTCCATTATGACAGAATAATTCAGTGGAAGTGAGCATGCATTTTAGAGTAAAACAGATATGAATCCCAATTCAGGATTTGCATCTACAAGGGGAGAAATATTGGGCGGATTCTATAACTTCCTGGAAATTCAATTTTCAGTAAATAAATAGATATGATAATAATAGGAGGAGGAAAAGAAGAAGAAAAAGAATACTGCGTTCTCTGAAAGGCTGTTGTATTACATAAAATATTCTCTGCAAAGTGCCTGGTAGAATACCTTGCACTAAAATGGTCTCAGGATATCACAATGGATTACATAGCTTAAATAGATAGTATATGATATCTATGGCCCAAATGCCTGCATTATCTATGGCAAATTCAACCTGCAATTATATTGGAAACTTTGAAAGTTTGGATAAGAAAGTTGACCAAATTGAAGTCTGTTTAAAATCAACAGCTCTACATTACACATGATTACCTTTTCAAAATTATAATCTTTTAATAAACTGAGGAATTTAAAAAATTATATGCTATGTAATTAAAAGGCATTCTAATCCACTTCTAAGCTCAAAGATTTGTCTGCTTTTGGTCCTTATATGAAAAAGCAGAAAATAAATTTTATATAATTTGCCATTTTAAGGGAAAATTGGCATTATATTTATGATATTTACCATCTTTCCCTGATGTGGTCTGTAGTTCACAGAACCACAATTTAAGATAAAAGAGATAAAATATGATCAGTGAATACTATTTGAAGAGCATAAGTATCACTGAATTAGATTATGGAAATGAGATGAACAATATACTATGAACATAGTTATAAGATGCCTTCTTACATAGTATGCAAATGTGGAAATTGCATTTGAAACTAAATTTTGCCATTTTTAGAATTTACTACCATCAGGGTTCATTTTGCATGAATGTCTGTGCAATATTTTTTATTGTGTTTTGGGCTCCCTTGCTGCACATTGGGAAGTCTGAATGTGTCACTATTCATTTATGCAATAAAGAAAGTATTATTCCAATATTAAGTTATTTTTATTTTCTCTGTTGACTATACATTTAATTTATTCAACTGTTAATCGTAAGTCATTAACTACTGTCATAAGGTAGTAGTGATCTAATCATCAATGCAAACTGGAGAATCGATCTGGATGAAATTAAACTTAATAGACAGCCATTTCAAAGCTCTATTTTTCTAATTGAAATTAAGTGGGCGGCTTTGAATCCTATGGAAAAATTGCTTTCCACTTGCTTCTCACTTGCTTTCTCCTGCCCCCATGCCTAAGTGTCCTCAAGTTCTCTTGACTGAACCTTTTAATGACTGTCACATATCTTCTAATTATTGCTTCAGATTCTGCTTTAGTTTGTGCCCTCATTCTGTCTCACTGATATTATTTTACCACTCTAAGTGGCTGTGGTGTTGCAGTCCAGTTTCTTCATGTCTACTAGAATTCTCATTCCAAAATGAAATCTGATCATGTCACTTCCATGATTAAACTCTCCAATGACTCCCATTGAACTGTAGGAAAATTCCAAATGTCTTAGCAAAAGACATGCTTATATTTTAGTTTTCTTTCTGCCTCTCTTCCTGTTAACTCTCCCTTTCAATTATAATATGAAACAACATCTCTGAATACAGTTCCTCATCTCCAGGTGGCAATGTGTGTATGATTCTTTGATACTTAGCTGAATTGTTATTTGCTCTAGAAAGTCTTCTAAGACCCTCCTCATATTTATTTACTCCAATCACACATGATTGTATACTGTTATTTCACATGCAGTATTTTCCACATTGTACTGTAATTTATTTGGTACATTTTTATTTGCCTCAAGTTTCTGCTTTTCAAGGATTTTCTTGAAGAAGAAGGGATATCTGGTTTTAAATGTATCCTTTATTATATGCATGAAGGCATAGAAAAGCATGAAGATTAATGATGTTAGCATATATGCACGACTTTCTTATCAGTTAAGTACCTCCAAAGGTCTAAACATCTCTCTCTTGAAGTAAGTTTTACATTTGTCCATTAATCTTTTAATAAACTACCCTTTTCTGACCTCAGGTCAAAAAATTAAAATATCTGTGGTCCTTTTAATTTGTAAAATTAGCTTCTAATTATTTTTTTAGTTAAGCCCTATAGTATGGCTGTAAAGAAGGTGGCTGGAAAATTGCAGTACAGTGAATTCAAACCTATTTTTAGACTATTCAAATTAAGGCTGTTTGTGACAAATACACAGTGGTTTATTTTATAAACCATCCTAATAACACATGAAGCGTGAATTACAGATATGAAGGGATATTTTAAAAACAACAAAAATAATACACCAACATGTATGAGACAAGGGAAGTGAAATGGAGGTTGCAAGAAGAAATATACAAAGAAAAGATGCAGAGAGTAAATGGAAAATCCTGAAAGATACATTAATGTATGCCCAAAGACAATGAATGCCATTCAGTTACAAATATACTGGAAATAAAAAAGGAGCCAATTAGTATGAACAAGAAAATACAAAAATGATCAGTAATAAGGAATAGCAATATGCAGGATAAGTTGTGTGAGACTCAAAACAGGATGGGGAAGATTATAAAATGAAGCCAAGGGAATACAACATGATAAAGGAAAGATGGCAAATAAAGAGAAAATTGTGAGGATGATCAAGATAAATAAAACAACATTTTTCAACTGCAGGAAGGGCAAGAGGTCAGATTCCTCAGAGATGGATTTATTGACAGCAAAGGTAGAGTTGATGATAAAATTAATTTTGGGGGATGCTCAGTGTCCACAAATAGTAGAGAGGTTGATGAAGCAAACACAGTCATACATTTCCCAGGGAATAGGAAAAAATTGTTGAAGGAAATTAAGATTGCTGTGTAACGCTTAATCAATTGAAGAAGTTTTCTTTTACATGTTTCATTCTATTTAAAACAAAAGGTAAAATTAAACAATACTACTACTGCAACTTGGCTACTATAAACATTTTTAGAGTCGATTCCAAGTGTCATGGACCTGCCAATTATATGAAGAACATACAAGACACTGAAAAATATCTTTAAGATAAATCTAGTAAACACTAAGATAGCAGAGTCAAGTTAAAAGATGTTGCCACAGACAAATACCCAGGCCACCCTTTATATATTTTATTTTAAATTTCAGGAGGAATGAATAATTATATAACTAGGATTTTTCCAACTGAAATTGTTTAAAGATTTTTTTTTTAAGTTGGATTTTAAGTATTAAAGAGCCAATAGATTTTTGTGTGTGATTTTATTTTGCTTCTAAGTTTACTTGAATCATTTCCTTAACCCTAGTAAACAAATCTTCAAATAATAAACTGAAACGTACAGATTTTTATAGAATTAATCTAGAAGGCATTAATCAAATTCCCTAAAGAAAATGCACAAAATATCAGTATCATACCAAAATGCATAATTTTTAGTATTTTGTTTATTATAAACACTATAACTTTGACCTAAGAGCAGATTATTATTTGTTTTCCTCATGGAATTTTTATCAAATGCACAAATTATTATTTTTTGGGGTTGGTGATCTTGAACAGGTTTTAGGCAGTTTGAATGATATAAATTTGTTAACTAGAAACTAAGAAAATTCATGTATTATTACTGTAATATCTGGTTGTCCACAGCAAGGCATATACTTTATTAGGTAAATTACTAGATATAATTTTACAGATTTTCCACAGTCTACATTATTTGACAACAGTTTAACATCAAAAAGAATCATTCAAAAAAAGTGATTCAACATGTGTAGATACAGGATCTGTTACTTGAAAAAATAGCCTATTTAATGCTGTAAGGGTACAAAATTAAAACTGGACCTCAACACATAATAGAGAGACTATCTATATGTGCTACTAGAAGGCAGAGAAGGAAAACTACCATAAAGAGTTTCTGATAAAATGCTTAGGGAATTTGGAAAATGGAGAAATTCATGGCAATAAAACTTCTTTTCAATTGGTCATTCAAAAAATATTTTAGAATATATGGAGGTTGAATATAAAAATAAGGGTAAAAATTAGACAGATGGAAATGTGAAGTAAACTTTCTAGAAGAATCAAAAACCCCAAACAAGGAGGTGCTAATCTCTATTAAGTTCCTAGTATGTACCTGGTGTTTTACACACCTTCTGTCATTGATCTTCGGAATATTTGTGCACTGATGCAAAAATAGTTGTGGTTGTAACTTCACAGAGTTAGTTCTTTCAAGGGTGGGTATGATTATTGCTATTTTACATGTAAATCAATTTGGAATCAGCGATGTTAAGACGCTTGCCTAAGGTCTCACATGACCTAAGTGAGAAGGCAAGATTCAATTTCGGGAAGTTCTATGTTTATAATCCAGGCTCTGGAATTTCTTGCTGGTGATTCGTATGGTGTATATATATATACAAGATCCGGGTGAGATTTCAGTGTGGAGGTGATGGTTGGTGCTAGATCATGGTGTACATTTTTGAGTGCTTAAAGGCAAAGTATGCCCGACAATTACGGCAATGTACAAATAGAGGGATCAGCATTGTCACACAGAAACTACCCACCAGAAAGTTAGCAGCAGAAAACTAAATCAGGAATCTAGAGATTTTGATCTCAAAGGATGATTGTCAGATCTCCCTAAGACCTAAAGAAACAGATTCTTGTGCCAAAGCATTTGCTGAATATCCTGTCCTAATAGATGCTCAGGTCAGTTTCTTATTTATTTTACTCCTTAGTACTGGGGTAGAAGAGAAGCCAGAGATGAAAACAGAAAAAGGCACACGATAAGACAAAGCATAGGAGACAGGGTCAGAAGGTTTTAACACAAATTGGGTGGTCAGTTGTTTTACTTGCTACAGAGAACTTTAGAACGTTTCTTTTCCTTATTCAGGTGTACTACATCCTCTATATTATAAGAACTAAGACTACTATTCCACCTTTCTTTCCTGTGTCTTGTTAGAATGAAACTATTTATTTATTTATTCTTTTTCCCACACAGAGTCTCGCTCTGTTGCCCAGGCTGGAGTGCAGTGGCCCAGTCTTCGCCCACTACAACCTCTGCCTCCTGGTTTCAAGCAATTCTCATGCCTCAGCCTTCTGAGTAGCTGAGATTACAGGCACCTGCTACCATGCCTGGCTAATTGTATTTTTAAGAGATAGGGTTTTGCCATGTTGACCATGCTAGTCTGGAAATCCTGGCCTCAAGTGATCCACCTGCCTTGGCCTCTCCCAAAGTTCTGGGAATTAAAGGCCTGAGCCACCATGCCTGGCCTGGAACTACTTAAATTAGTACTCTGTGATGGTCCTTTTTCCTTGAAATATCTTTCTTCCCCTATCTGCAACATGGTAAAATTCCATGCATACTTCAAAACCAAGCTTTCTTGATTTTTCTAATACATGAATCCTACTGATTCTTCATTGGGGCATACTTTTTCTCTCTTCTAAAGTTTCCCAGCATTTACCTGGTACTTATAACATCATACTTGTAATTGTCTAGCACATGTTATAAATATTATGCTCAGGTTTTATATTTTTATTAGATTTTAAGCTCCCTAGAAAGTGTTTAATAAATATTTCTTAAATAATGAAATGTTGTCCCTCCTACTTCCCACTCCCACTCCTAAATGAATCCTAAACTACTTCTGTGAGAGAACAAAATAATTTCCAAGTAAAACTCCAAGGAAGGAGAAAATTAAATTTCTATTTTATAATATCACAAGAGTAAGGTAAATCTTACTGTTCAGGTAAATCTTATTATTCAGATGATATCTGTTATTTTATGTAATAGATAATTGAATGTCTTTATTATTATTATTATTTGTTACTGTTTCCTCTCTGATTTTTGGCTTATTTCGCTGGGGAAAAATAGTTGAAAGAGATTTGGCTTCCCTGGTACCTCTTAAGACAACATCAAATACTTTATAAGGTCCTTCTCTACCTTAGAAATTGGTGTCTTTGTTAAATGAACTTTTTAATCTTGCTCGTTGATCTTACTAAACATTTTAAAATTTGAGAAAAAGACATGGCAACTTCTTCCACTCTCCATCTATTAGTAGTAATCCTCAAATAAGTTTCACTATTCAAACTGGATTTCCCATGCAATTGCTATTTCCTTTATCTGACAATTATTTTTGAGTTTCTACTGTTTGGAATCCAATTCTAGGTGTTGGTAATACTGCAGTGAACAAGACAGGCAAGTCCCATGATCTGATGAAGTTAGCATTTTGGTGAGTTTGGAGATGATAAATCAATATTGATTGACAAATACATATAGGTGGTAATAGGTGTTATGCAGAGTATTAAAATGATAGGTGATATGCAGAGAAATATGTGATAATGATAGGTGGTATATAGGACATTGTGATAGCAAATGTCTAAGTGGCTACTTTTTGAAATGGCACTTAAAATCCTTTGCAAGCAGGTAAAATTTGAATGACAGAAAGAAGAAAACTATATAAAGAACAGTAGCAAGAGTGTTCTAGTTTTCTTCCTTTGTTTCTTTTCTGAAGACAGAGTCTTGTTCTGTTATCCAGGCTGGAGTGCAGTGGCTCAATCTTGGCTCACTGTAACCTCTACCTCCCGGGTTCAAGTGATTCCATGCCCAATTAATTTTTGTATTTTTAGTCGAGTCAGGGTTTCGTCATGTTAGCAAGGCTGGTCTCAAACTCCTGGCCTCAAGTGATCCTCCTCCTTGGCCTCCAAAAGTGCTGGGATTAGAGGCATAAGCCACCCCACCAGGCCAAGGGTTTTCTAGACAGAAGAAACAGTAGGGACAAACCTTTAGGACAAAACTGAGTTAACATGTTTAAAAAAAATGAATGAAGACTAGTGTGGCCATAGCAAAGTGAAAAGAAGGGAATGGGATGAGATGGAGCTAGAACGTTGGAGGGGGTTGAATCGTGCAGAGAATATTAAACCAGGATTAGATAGATGTCAGATTTTTTTCTAAATAGAATGGAAATTATTGTAAAGCTTTGAATAGGAAAATGGCTTGACTTGATTTACACATTTAAAAGATCATTCTGGCAATTCTTGAAGAAGGTATGATAGGAGAGTTAGAACATAAGTAAGGTGACCAACTGGAAGCTTACTATAGTAGTCCAGAGAATGATGATGGGTGTCATGGACCATGATGGCTTAATGGAGATAGAAAAAAAGCAGATGTGTTCAGGTTGCTTTAACACAGGGCTGAGAGGTCACAGTGATTATTTAGACTGTGGTGTGTTCGGATACAAGTCACGA
Organism: Chlorocebus sabaeus; assembly: GCF_047675955.1. Lineage (NCBI taxonomy): Eukaryota > Metazoa > Chordata > Mammalia > Primates > Cercopithecidae > Chlorocebus > Chlorocebus sabaeus. Next base: position 30,633,988 of record NC_132913.1, on the reverse strand, counting down.
ATGAATCCTAGATTTTTACCTTGTACAACCAAGTAGTTGGAGTAGTTCATTTATTATGGTAGGAAATAACAAGAGAGAAACAGATTTTGAGTGGGAAGGAAAATAAGTATTCTTGTTTAGTCTTGTTAGTTTAAGATGCATATTAAACATCCAAATAAAGACATCAAAGAAACAGTTGGATGTATAGGTCTGAAGATCTATGGTCAAGACTGACTGTAGAGATTTTCATCCTGAATAAAATCATCTAGACTATTGTAGATAATAAGGAAATAAAGGGGTTCAAGATCAATCCCTGGGAATCTCAACAAATAGGTGAAGAGGAGGAGGCAGAATTCTCAAAGAGGCAGAAGAAACATTTTGACTGCCTAATGCCAGAGAAGAAGGTATTTTAGGACAGAGCTCAACTATGCCAAATACTGCTTTTTGCCACAGAATAGTCTAGGCCTTGGAAGTATAAAAAGTAATATAACCTGGCCCCTGAACCTAAGTTCATATTCTAATGGGAAACACAGGGAAACAGACAATTTTACTCTGATGTATAATTGTGAAAATTCAGGGTATTATAGGAGCACATAAAAAGGACACATCCAACCAGACTTGGGGGCTGAGGAAAGCGATTTGGAATGGCCTTTTGGAGGAAAAATTAGAAAATGTGGCTAGGTAGAACAGCATTCCTGGTTAAAAATAAATCTGGAAAACCAACTTAAAGTTTGGTAACTTGTAGGTAAGCTTCTAGCTTGGATAGAAGTTCGATTCAGCATAGGATATAATGCTAGAGAGATAAGCAGCAGCCAGATCATGGAGAACTTTGAAAGTTATACTAAAGAGTTTGAACTGTTTTTCCTAAAGGCTATTGGGATTCATAGAGAAATTATTAACAGTGAACAACTAAAAAAACAGTTTGCATCTTGGAATAATCTCTCTGGCAGCCAGCCCCAGGAGAATGGCTGAGAGTGGGTCAGGAAGTCTGATGTGAATATTGTTTATGAACGTATGGTAGAAATTCAATCAATAGGTGATGATAACCTGAACTAAAGAAGAGGAAGCACAATTCTTTTTAAAATCCTAAAGTCCATGTATTTTATAATAGGTCATAAATAGCAAAGATGGACACTATTTTTAATTAAGACAGAGGGTAAGTTTGAGCCAGTAAATGGAGCTCCTTAATTTGGAATTTGGTCAGCAAAAACTGGTAAATAATTCCTGACAGATGGCAACACAGAATCTTCTGTGACCATTAACATCAAGATCTCTGCTTTATGCTTCATCCAAGAGATGCAACTTCTGACAACGTAGACATTTCCAATTCTTTAATAGGTCCTTTTCCACAAGAGTGCTCTTCCCTTTTATGGAAATACTGAGGTCTCTCTTAATTAATAATGTTTATAATAATGTTGATAGTTAAGATAATAATTATTTGGAGACTTTATATACTACATGAGAATTGGCACATGCCTCTCGGGTGGCTAATAGGTGACATATCAAAGGGCTGAAGACTCGACTAGAGATCAGAAGCCATCTCCAAGGATTTTGATAAACTGGATTTCTAATTTAATCTTGAGTACATATATATATATATATATATATATATATTTTTTTTGCTTGTGTAGCTCACTTCTGCTACTCACTTTCTCCCTAGTGTCTATAGATATAGCTCCTATCTCTGCATTTCTGGAATCTTAGATTCCCTAAAAATGTGGAACTCATGCATGGAATGTGCCAATGGCATTTCTGGTGGTAATGTTCTGAGACATGGAGGGTGTTACAAAATTTTGTTCAGAGATCTACATAGAGACATTTCCCATTGTTAATGTCAACTAAATTGGCCAAAATGTGTTCCAATTTATGTATCAAAAATTATGCAATGAGAAATTTAGAACATAAAACATTAAGAACTCATATAAATGTTTACCTTGTTAACTAGTTTCAGGAACTGCCTGAATCTCTTATTTGGTAATTAATCACGTGTTGCCTGGAGATATCACCTGTATTGTGCTATTTATTAGTACTTAATTCTTCCACCTTCACATAGCCACAGACTGTTTTGTAAGCAATCAAAATGCTAGAAATCATTAGGAAAATGCTGTAATTATATGGGTGAGGAAACTAGGGTCCAGATATATAAATACTTCTTATATTTCTTAGTCTGCCAGAAGTGGAATGCAAACTCAGGTTTCCTGTTTTCAAGCTCAATGTCTTTGCTTAAAACTCTTGGACAGAGGAAATATATCTAATACTAAAGACCATATTGTTTTTTACTAAAATTTACATCATTTTGACTTGATGCTTCTAAGTTGTTGATGCCTACAACGTCCTAGAATAATCTTTTGATATTTATTAAGAGAAATGTGATTTTCAAATTATTTTTGAGATGGGGTATTTCTCCATCACCCAGGTGGGATTGCAATAGCACAATTATGGCTCACTGCAATCTCAAACTCTTGGGCTGAAGCAACCCTCCCTCCTCAGCCTCCCAAGTAGCTTGCGACTACAGCCGAGCACCACCACAGTGTGCTAATTTTTTTTTTTTTTTAATTCCTTGTAGAGATGGGGTCTTTCTATTTTGTTCAGGCTGGTTCCTAACTCCAGGCCTTGAGCAGTCCTCCCACCATGGTCTTCCAAAGTGCTAGGATTACAGGCATGAGCCACCATGTCTGGCCTTCTGAAATGTGATTTTATGGGATTTGCACTGTCTAAAGTAACCGTTAAAGTTTTCTCCCTTTCTTTCTCACCTGAGAACAGAAATCACATTAACTCAGTCTTTCCAGGCCTTTTTGAAACTCTATATAATTAGCCCTTTTAAAAAGAAAAACAAAATGTTTGTAAATATCATATTTCCTCATTTGAAGTTTGGAAATGAAGTGATAAACTACTTTATGATGTCATCCTATAGTAAAATTTTCCTACCAAAATCATGAAAACATTACTTTCTGTAAATTTAATTATAGTTGAGGGTTCAGTTTTCTAATGTAATCTAAATTAAAATAAAAGTTAAAACCAACAGGCACATCACTGTGTGAATAAAAACTAAGCATAATATTTCCCAAATGTATTACGATAAACATTTTTGTTCTTATATCTCCTTTTATAAATACTGACCTGCACGTATTTCCTATCAAGGCACATTTCTGGAATTTTCAGGTGAGGCAGAGCAGAAGCTTCTATGTTTTTATTTCTTTGCGTCAGTTATAACCAGAAAAGGACATATTGAAGGATGAAGGCACTGGCAAGAAATGAATTCTGAAGAAGAGTCACAAAGAGAAGAAATTAAGAAAAATTTCCTAAGAGTGACAATACTTTTCAAAAAAAAAAAAAAAAAGAGGCAACAGAAAAAGGGGGAAATTATGAAAGGTGTTGATGATAGTCCTAGACTGGAGAGCTCAAGTTATTCATAAACACAAATAGGGTATTGGTAGCATTTTGTCAGCTTGAGAAATGTAGATGTTGCAAGATGGAGGAAGGAAGGTTATAAGAAATTCCCTCAAGTCAATAAACTTCAATGAAAGTATGCCTAGGAATCATTTGCAAGACAAAAGTGTTACCTAAGATAATGAGGAATCATAAAAATTCAGTGGAGAAAACTAAGGAATTTTGTTACCCCACTTATTAGAAAAACATTTAAAAATTGTGGTATAGCACAAACCATAATCAGAAGATTTTTCTATTTCTCATATCATACTATTATGTAGATAGTACATGTTTAAATCTATCACACCCTAATGTAATATGTTGACATTTTATACATATTTTGTTTTATATGAATTACTCCATGATTTTAATTTACTAGATAAGTATGCATTTTATCAGTTGTTTTTTTTTTTTTTACATTAAACAGATGGTACTTACTATCCCTTTTATTATAAATGATTAGAATTTGGCTACCCACTCAATATTTTTATTTTGTCTTTCTGATTTATAATGTCTGTGTTGATGATGAACTCCATTCACACATATAAAAACATACATATACATACATAAGTATTCTATATAGAAAAATCAACTATAATCATTTAATATTTTGAAAGAAAAACTTATATAGAAGAATCTGTTAGTATAGTTGCATAGCTATCTATTTCCTTATAGAAGGAAAATATTTCATACATGCAGCATATTTATAGACATGTATGAAATATTTTCCTTCTATAAGGTCCAGGTTTGTAAAGAAAAGTGCCTTTTCCTAAAAAATAAATGCCTCCTCTTTTTTTTAACTTTACATATTTTCTTTCAATCGCAAAAATATATTTAAAATAAAATATATTTTTGCATAATGTCATATTAAATGTGGCTTTTAATGATTGGTTTTGGTGATTTTTGAAGATTTTTGTATTTAGATGGCATACACATTTTCAATCATGTCTTAATTACTTTTAAAAATGCTGCACTGGCTTAGGGACAAGACAGATAACTTGTTAAGCATTTGAAATTTCTGAGCTGTTTTCTCAGTTCTGGCAGTCACTACCCAAGTCCAGATTGTAACCTCCTTTCTGCCTCCAAAGCCTGCCTTGGCTCCGTGTCCAGTGAGGGATTATGGATTTAGCAAGGAAGGTAAGTGTGACTACAAGCATTGGCTCACCATCTGCTCCCCAGCAGAGCATGGGCCAACCTGCGTCGCCTGCAGCAAGACCAGGGCACTGTTCTGCAGCCAGCCCTTTCCAACCTGGCTCAAGGCACACAGCACATTCAGTCAGATGATTAGGTCTAAGTAGTCCATATGTAACAGAATATTTTTCCTAAATACCAAAATGAAAACAAAATGAATGCCATTTTTTTCATTCTCCTTACTCGATACATCAAGTTTTACACAAATAAATACTCTCTTAAGGTTTATGCAAATGATAGAAAAATAAAACTATGCATTATTTAGCAGTTCTCCTATTTCAAGATCTAACAGACTTTATTCACAGCATGTTTTTCCCTAGTTTATGCTGGCCTTCTTTTCTGATTCGACTTTTTAATTCATCTTTTTAAATTATTCCTTTTTAAATCATTATCTTATGTGTCTTCATAGATTTTCATGTATTAATCTATTATTAATTTTTACTATACTCAACTTAATCTTAAATTGTTTAAAGCTCTTTTAAGAGTAAACACTTGCCTATGCTTTAAAAGTAGCTTGTCCTTTAACATTTTACATATTTGATCCAGTAGCCTCATTCAAACCTAACTGTCAAATAAATTATAATTTTATTATGTGCATTTTTATGCACAGAAGAACCAAGCACTAAACAGGAAAGTTAACCTTTGGGTTCAGGCATCAAGATTATTTTTCAATTCTCAAGAACTAAGATTTCTAGCCACCCACATTAGCACATTTTATTCTTTTTTTTGTATTTATCAATAATATGCTATTATATGTTTTTGTATTTTGCTTCAGGTCAAGTGCCTTAAAAAAAAGATTTCCATAAATAGCAGAAAAACATGCAGTTGAAAGTAGCTTTCTGCTTCCTTTAGCCCTGTTGCTGATTTGAGCACACAGAGTGAACATGAAAATAAGCTGAACAAACATCTCACCCTTTTTACTTAAACTGTTGTCTGCCTGACTGCAGAATGCACACAGAAAACAATCTAAAATTGTATAACCCATAATACAGTATATTAAATTACAACATTGGTCAGTAATGGAAACTTATTCCCAGATATAAATTATTTACAGCCCATTTAAGTAATCCATATTCAGGTGTGGCAATGAAAAAAAGTGCAACATAAATCTTTAATGCTGACCGGTTGAGAGAGCAGAGCTGAGGATTACAGACATTTTAAAGAAAAAAAACTAAACGAATTGATATAGCCTGTTCAGTGGCTTACTGCACCAGCGTGCTAATAAATTGACGGATGGCGTGTCAGGGGTAGGAGTTGAAATCCTAGCATTTCTAACTAAGGCGGGATCTAATATCAGACTACCAAAATAAGGAGTTTCTGAACCTGGTTGTCACAGGAAACAGCCTGTGCATCTTTTTGTATATGCAAGTGTTCAAAATATCATATTTCAACATGAAAATCCATGAAGGATTTTTTTAAAATTAACTCAGTCACTGCATTAGTAATTTCAACGAGCCACATAAATTGTGTTATAAAACAGAGAGGGTATATTAAAGGTAAGCGTTTCTTTTTCTTCTTCAAGGAGTTGGGGCCAATGCTTTATTTTGGGAAATAAACTTATCAAAGAAAATCCCTTTAATCCTGTTTTACATTTCCATGGTATATAGAATAGAATTCATCAACCAACTTAAAGGGGGAAAGGAAGCAAAGACTTCTGGAGTGTTTCGCACTATTTTTAATACAAACTGTGCAAGTTGTTAGCTACTTCAGTTTGAAGTATAAAAGATCATGGTGGGGGAAGGGGGGTGGTGCCTTCATGTTGCAATTTCTTTTGTTTCCTGGAGCAGTACCTATATTAATTCATCTTACAAAGATCATTGCTCAAGAACTAAATTTTGCATATATTAGAAAGCAGAATTAGCATTGCACCGTGTACAACATTCCACGCTAACTTCTCTCCAAGCAACCATTAAAGGTCATGTTTTGACGACTGAATGGCATGTCGGCACCTTGGTTCCCTGGAGAGGCATTCCCCAGGTACATGCAAAAGGTTATTAAATTACCTTCCGAGCAACACTATCTCTTCGGATGAAAATAATTACAGGCTTTTAGAGGCATCAGAATGCTTTCTTTCTTTCTTTCTCTCTCTCTGTGTCTCTCTTTTTTTTTAATAAGATGAAGATGCAGTACCTAATGACCATTTTTGTGTGTGAGTCATATAGCCTGTCAGTGGTGACAGGACAAATGAGCATAATGGCATAGCTTAAAGGGGAAAGGTTCATTTTAAATAGTGACAAATAATATTTAAATGGCATTGTTGGAGACCCATCATGCTTGTAAAATGTAGTTTGTATCTCTTCTTCATCCTTTAATTTCATCACTGTCAAATGGCATTAGCTGTTAACATGCAACATCAGGTGCAGATATAATTTTTAACTGCTAAATGTGTCCATAACCAAACATAATATATCTTGATTTTTCCTGATTTTTTTGGTACTATGGATAACTCATTCCATAATGCAAAAGACAAAATGTATCTGGGGATTTGATTGTAAAGACAACTTTACTAGATGGATAAAATAACAGCTTAAAATATAATTCCTTGAATGTTATTTCTTGTCAAGGTTCAAAAATGGAAATGAGTTAACTGTTAGGCTAACTCTAACTGATTGGTAATACCATGGACAAGATTACCAGCTGTAGCGATTTGGTCAAAAGAGTCATGGGCAAACCAAGTGTAATGACCTGTATACTGTCTGTACTTGGAATAAGATGGTGAACATAAAAAAGATTTTCCTTTGATGCAAATGTATAACTTCAGAACATGTAATAAGTGTAAATCACATCACCAACAGGCAACATTTTTCTATTCTTTGTCTAGTTATGGAACTTGAAAAAGTTAACCGAAAGTCTATGCTGTCTTTTCAGTTTTCCTGACACAATACAGTGCCATAATAAAAATATATGGAGAAATGGTAACTGCTGATATATCCTGTGTATAGAATTGCAATTCTAATTTCAAACTTTCATATAAAGCCTTCTAATTCTTAAATATTTTTACACAGCTTCATCACATTTATTGCTACTTTATTTTCAGATCACTTAAGCCAAAACTGGAGACAGTTTAGGTACCTTTGAGTTGTTAAAAGTTATAGCCAATTTTCTCAAAAATTATACCAGCTAAAAACACAACATTAAATATTTACCCTGTTGGATGTTAAAAAACGCTTACAATGAAAAATGTTCACATATTGACTATTCAAAATGGCCTTCACTTTGAAATTGTGAAATGGAAGGGATTGCAGATGTACAAGAATAAATATAAAAACAAATGAGTTGACTTGAAGTGTTGCCGGCTTTCATAAACATGCTACTGCAATAACATGTGACATTAATATTTAATTACAAAAGCACTGCTGCAAAATCTTTGAAATTAATGTTTTGCAAAATTAACATTCAGTGCACAGAAGCAAAGTCGTTCCAGGCGCGACTGTGATTAACAATGCCATTCACTTTACATATTATATTAATATATTATTCAAGCTACGAATTAACACCTCCTAATTTAAATAAGGTGCTACATATCATGATGAGCTAAAATGCTTTTCTTAAAATGGCCCGTCTGATTTTAAGCAATCTGTGTTTATCATTTAATATTTTGTTATTGAATACTGTTCTCCGTAAAACTCCTTCCACTTTAATTTCAAGCAGAGGAGACCTCATTAAACTGGTGCCTTCCGTTTCTAGGACTGTTAAACCATTTGAACCATATTTTGTTTGCTAGCTACGCCAGCAGTATTGAAATACTACTGTGTGTATGAGTGTGCTCGTAGACAGCCATACTTTTACTTTTAGGGCTCTGAGGGATCCTACCGAGCAATGTGCTTCTTTGCTTTCAATGAGACACTTGTTTGCACAAATGTCGCCACTATCATTATGTCACAGATTTCTACTTACTCACTCCGATCGAGGTGAACGCAGTTCCTTGGAGGGAGGAGCTGCAGTTTCAAAACTGCCTCTCATAACTGAACCTCAGAGCTTACCAGTTCCCTTTGAAAGTGTGAAGAGTTGGAGATGATGTAAATTTTTCATTCTAAACTATGATTGTGGGATAATTGTCATTCCTGTTCAGAATCCATTTATTAGGAAGGAATTCAGAGGGCCATTTCTGTTTTACTGAGGCCAATGCAAGGGAGAGGTTCTTGTTTGAAGAAAAAAAAAAAATACCTGAGCAGGTAAAATTGCTCTGTAGACAACATCATTTTAGAGCCTCAGAATCTTGTCCCATCATGACAACTTTGGGGCAACAAACTTCAATGATAATTTGTTACCATAGCATTTTTAATATGTTTGAAATGAAAAGACAATTATTGATGTTCTGAGAAAATATTTAGTAGCAAAAATCCATGCCTAAGACACTGCAGGATAATCTTGGTGTATTCTAAAACAGTTTCTAAGTTATGGTTCCTTAGGTTCCAAGTCGATCAACAAATATATGGAAATGATGAAATCGGGCTGCAACCATCTCACAATTTTAGAACCCTGGAATGAGCAGCTTTCATTTGTCGGTTTCAGGTTGAAGAACCATAGGCATTATTTCTGCATATCTCCTGTGTCATGTAATTCAGACACAGGTTCAATTATCTAACTGAATTGAGTAACAATTTTGAGATCCTAAAAAAATAAATAAATAAAAAGATCTTTAGCAATGCAAAACCACCTTCACACCATGTATTTAACCTAACTAAAGAGTGTAGAGACCAGTAGGATATTAACCAGTATACAGTTGCATTTTCCCACTTTGCTAAAAAAAGCACCAAAACCCTTAATAGCACAAGTTTCTCTTAAAGGGCTGGACTAGTCTTGGTTGGCCTTACATTCAATGTCGATCTTTTATTTTATTTAATTTTTTTAGAGACAGGATCTCACTTTGTTGTCCAGGCTGGAGTGAAGTGGTGTGATCATAGCTCAATGCAGCCTCAAACTCCTGGGCCCCACAATCCTCCTCCCTCAGCCTCCAGAGTAGCTGGAACTACAAACCTGTGCCACCAGGCCCAGCTTGTCAATCATTTCTTGCTTATATGCCTTCTAATTTTTGTAATGTATTACACATCTATTCTTTTCCTGAAAAAATGTTTCTTTAAATTATTTTATAAAGTGTTATTCTAGTTCAATGTTATATGTCATTTCAACAGGAGAAACCCTAAATCAGAAAATTTTACGTACTTATTAAAATTATAAATAATGGTTTTGATGATGCTGCTGCAATGGAACTTTCCAAGATTGTACACTTTTTAAGAAAGATTTATTTACAGCTCGGTAATATATTTTAGCTATTCAATTCCCAAAGAATGTGGAAGAAATCAGAATTTTTCAAGGTGACAGTTTATGTGGAAATAATCTGCCTATGCCTTTCACGCAAAAGAATTTGTAAAATGTTGGTCAATGTGAGTTGGGTTGACCATCAGCTCTGTAGTGTTTACTCCAAAGATAAAAGGATATTCCATAGTTATGGAAATATTTTAAATTCTGAGTTAAGCAAACAAATATTTTTATTCAGGACTTCTCACAGCCTTGATGTTAATTTGCACTGTGGCTCTCCAGGTAGAAAATATTATAGCACATGCAAATTTCCTCAAACTTATTTGACCATTGATAATTTTTCCATAGATCATTATGGAAAATGTGGGCCACATTTTAGAAAATACAAGTCTAAAAAAATGCTAATCATAAGCGATTGAAATGAAATCCCAAATATTTCGGTGTTTTGAAGACAACCACATTTTAAAGATTATTTTATTTTAATGATTCTAGAAGGTAGAGAAAGGCAAATCTATTTTTTAAAAGTCTATTAAATGACTCTTAAAAACATAATTTTCTGGTACTAGCTTAACAATATTTATTTATTTATTTAGATGGCAGTAGTACATAAAGAAAGCTCTTTAAACAAATGTTTTCCAAACTATAAATTTCCCTAGAAAATATACCATAAAAAACTAAAAGTCACTAAATATGTTAGGGTATTCTTTGCCAAAAGCAATGGGGGGCAGAGAGGGGCATTAAAAACACTGCAATACAATGTAAACCAAACTACAAAGAATTGTAATGTTGTTTGAAAATTGAGGACAATAAAGGTTATTCAGGGTGAAGCTTTGCCTTAACTCTTGATGAATGATGTCTATTTCTTATGATTTAGTCCAAGATAATGGTATCTAGGAAATCCACACCTTGTAAATAATTATGTTCTATAAATAGTGAACTGATCCTTTTATTTATATTTTGGATAAAAAAAAATTATAATGACAATCTATGCTACATCCTAGAGTAAATACCATTCTCTGTTATCGAAGAGAGAAATATCATATTCCTAATTCCATGCCATATCACAGCAAAGCTCCAGGGTACCAGAGTAGTTCATTTTCTAAATGCCAATTAGCAATTAGTTCGATCTTATTGATGTAGACACAAGATTGAAAAATGGGGAACTTCTGACATTAATCCTCCCACCACAAGTCAGCTTAATTGCAAACCAACATAATTACAGATGCCCAAATTCGGGCCACTACCATAGACATCGCATACCCTGCGTCCCCACTCCCCACCCCCCCGTTTAAAAAGCCATTCCTTGTAGAAGAAATGGACCCAAGAAACTGGTTACTCTGACCATCCAGGACAAATTCTGTTCATCATGGCAAATACATTTTGTCCATTGAAGCATTTTGCTTAATGAAGGTGGAATTTGATTAATGGTGTTATATCCAGAAATTCAGTAGTCTCACTCTCTCCCTCCTCTTTTCCCCCCTTCTCCTCCTTTCCAGGTGAAAATCAGCTTTGAGGTCTTCAGTTATTTGCTGGACAATTCCCTGATGATATTAAAGCACCCAGTAGAAGAATGTACCCAGTAGAAGAATTGATAAACATATATCAAATCATGATGATCCTTTAAAATATATTTATTAGTTGATTGCTTATGGCTGTTTTAGACTGAAAGACCAACACAAAATGGTAAGAATAGACTAGTAGTCCTTGTACATGCTAAGTAACAATGAAGAATTCATATTAATTCACATAACTTTTGCAGTTATTTTCAGAAGCATACTTTGTGCGTACTGCATCCATTCTTAAACTTTTAACCTTCACGCTACAGCATGTCTATTGTCTTTACAACTCCAATTTTCTCTCAAAGAGACCCAGATGACCTTCTGGGTACAATATAAGCCCCAGACTTTCAAACTGGCTTTACTTACATACTACAATAGATATTTTAATAAAGACCAGTAAGATACATAAATAGAACAGAGACAGTTGACTAAGTATTTTATGTTTCCTATTTGCTCCTTGGGGCCATCTTACCACAAAATATATTATTTTTTTATTTTTTTTGAGACAGAGTGTCGCTCTGTTGCCCGGACTGGAGTGCAGTGGGGTGATCTTGGCTCACTACACACTCCACCTCCTGGGTTCACGGCATTCTCCTGCCTCAGCCTCCTGAGTAGCTGGGACTACAGGCGCCCATCACCACGCCCGGCTAATTTTTTTTGTATTTTTAGTAGGGACGAGGTTTCACCGTGTTAGCCAGAATGGTCTCAATCTCCTGACCTCATGATCCACCCGCCTCGGCCTCCCAAAGTGCTGGGATTACAGGCATGAGCTACTGCACCTGGCCCACAAAATATATAATTTCATACATTGGAAAAATAAGTGATAAAATAAAATAACTAATGGATTAGCATCCTCTAGGCAGTTTCCAACTTTTCTTTGATATGGAACTAGTTATGGTCCATTCTGAAGATACTAGCCTTACTTTTAAAAGGCAAACAATTTTCTTATGTTCATGAGTGTAGAGTTCTACACAAACTCTCCTAACTATTATAAACGTTGAAACTCAGGCAAATGATAAAAATCCCTGGTCATTCCAGTTATAATACATCCAGGAGGCACAAAATGAGGTATCAGTGAATCAAAGATATGCTTTTTAAAAAATATGCTGAAAATTAAACTAATTATAAACATGAATAGATATTGATTTGAAGTAGTTTTCAGAGAGAAGACAGTCTGAAAATAAATCTGTTTTGTGATGGTAAAATATATTTTTATATATTCTCTCCATTTTTAGGGTATAAACAAAAATTAAGAAAATAAAAATAAAACTATGATAATATTGCTATCATTGCAAGGAGATATTTTATAATAAGTGTTTATTTCAATGTGTTGTCAAAAAGGCCTATTATATTTCAACTAACTGTCACTAAGTTTAAGTTGAAATAGTGGACTCATAAACCATTCTTCTTCTACTGATCTTAATATTTTATCATCCATATGCACATCCTTCCAAGAAGGAAGAGAGTAAGGTAACATAAATATATTACAGCAGAGAAATTGAGGCCTAGAAAGGTAATGCACTTACTCAACCATACATAGTAATTTGCTTAGCTAAGGCTAAAATTCACATTGCTTGATTTCAGATTTATCCATGACTTTACACTTGGACCCTGGAGTTTGTTGTGGGACACAGGAAGAGCTATAATCCCTGCACATAAGTTAACAATGTCATCATACTAATACGAAAGATATTTATTATACATCAATAGATTTACATAAAAGTCTAGTTATGTAGGTAAATACAAATATCAAAAAATAGAATGCATTAATTGGCTTCAGCAGAGATATCTTCACATGCAAAGTGACCCCCTCACCCAATTTCAACATAAGAAACTGAATTATTTTAGAAAATTACAAGCTAAATGACTACATCACTTTCCATCTTTAAGAATGAAGGTGAATTAATGTATGCCATGGATAGGCATTCATCCTAAGGAACTGGTCAGAATTACTGCCACTGAGGAAAAGACAGGAAATGAAGACTTCTTGGAGATAGCGGTGGGCTTCCATGCCTGTTAAACAGACTTTGATGAATTGATCTTGTTTCAACAATAGTTGATGCTTTCAGCAGTTTCTTTTATCCTCTCACTCAAATCGATCTAAATTTCCAAGTTCAGAATGAACATTTTTATTGGCTAGCTTTGCTAAGTGTTGACTAGATGAACAAATAAAAAGGCAATCTTCAAGTTTCTTCTGAACAACTTCCAACAATGTCAATAAAAACTTTGGAGGGTCTAAATAACTTGATAGATCTTCAAAGTCCTTTGACATTTTATATTTGTATGTGTTGTTCAGGATGTTAGGAGTTATTTCATTCCTTCCAGTGCCCACATTTTTCTTATCAAACAGTTACAGATTTTTAAAAATCTACTCCACATAAACATCATAATCAGTAGGCGATTCCTAGAGAATGGAACATCTTCTGACTTAATTTACTTTTTCAATTTCCTTATTTGGAAGATTGGAGGTAAATCTCCAAATAAAAAGAATCTGGTGTTTTCAGCATTTTTTAGATCGGCATTGAAATGACAGGTAGTGGAAGCATGGGAAAAACTATCATCATTGAAATTTTATAATGATTATTTAAAATCACAGATAATTCAGACTATCCTTAGGTGTAAGATGGAATGAGAGCAGTCACACATGTAAACATGTACCTCTAGTTTGCTGCTCACACCTACAGACCAACACACACGGACACCTTTACCACTTTTAGCAACGTGAATGATTTCATAAGCGTTAATTGAGATGAGGCTGACACTTCAAAAATCACCCTGACCTCTAATTATGGTTGTAATGAAGCACCAGTTTAACACTGTTTGGTTTTATTCTTCATTAATAATTCAAAATAACAGTTTTTTTCTAATCCTGAAAATAAGCAAGTGTAATTTTTCAGTACTGAAAATTTCCGAAAGAGTTAAAATATCATAAAGAATGACAAAGGCACTTTCAAAAACAAAATAATGTGGCTATCACAGTAGAACAGTATTTCAGAGAAATAGTGCGCATTTGATGACTGTCAGAATTTACATAACTTACTCTGCATGAATTAACTATGAGGCATAAAATTCAACTTTGGCTTAAACACACACGCAGTAATTGTCATGTGACATTTTGAGGCATTGTGAGTATGACATCAAGGTATTGCCTAAATCACCAACACAAATATGACAAAAATGACTGTGACATATGACCTTAGTGTCCCAATAGGTTAGACGGGAGAAAATGTGATCGTGTCAGTAAAAGAACTGGAACAAAAATGGGTCCATATCTGACAGTGTGTTTAGGACTTTCTAGTTGAAATGGATACTTGTCAATTGAGTGTCCATGATCACCACTCTGATATATTAGGGTAACAAACTGGGCTCACACAAAGTAACTCACAGATATCAGAATCTCTCAAAATTATGAACCGTGAGGAAAATCAAATTCTAATATTTAACATCTGTCCTAGGATTCTTACCATTTATCTTCTGATCAAAATTTCAAATGGTGCCAAAAAAAAAAAATCACGAAGTCAAAAGGACTTGGTGGGGGTATCTTTGTTTCTCTCCCAAAGCCTAAAAGTTATACTCAACTGCAGCACAAAGAGTAAAGAGGTTGTTATTCATATTAACTACATTTACATTCCTAACGCAACATCCAGAGAGCTAATAGTGGGGTTATTAACATAACAAACGTAAATGTTCTATATAAATAATACTGTTTCAGGCCAGCAACCGCTCATCTGACAGCATTTAGGCACAGGCTCAACATCTGTTTATGAACACTTTGCCTAATGATATCATCAGATATCATTAAGTGCGGCAGAATACAGCATAGAGGCAGGTGCAGCTGCCTTCACAACCCATCACAGAGAAAGAAAAGAGCTGCATTCCCCATCCGAAAACCCATCATTAGGACAATTTTCTTCGACAAACCAGCCCTGTGATTTCAATCTGTATATCACCTGTAATTGTAGTTTTTAGCAAGAAGCTGATTCTATACATTTAGCGACGAATCACGTTGATGGCCTGAATACTGGAAACACATTTGTGGTACCAGCTGCGGCAGCTTTTTTTAGAGCCTGTGTTAACAAAATACTGCTAACAAGGCAATGCTGGGAGTGCAGCTTTGTTTCTCTTTCTTGTTCATAGTGTTTAGATGTGCATAATTATGGAAATTAGCAATTGATTGCTTCTCAATAATAATTGATTACTGGTCACTGAACTCTTCTGTAGCACTTTACTGAAGGTGAGGACATGAGATAAGTGAATTCTTACCAGTTCCAACCATATAGAAAAGAAAGAGACCAAAAAGAACTCTCGATTTGTACATCAGTTTCCATGATAAACAGACCAAAGGGATAATAGAATATCCCAGAATCTAGTTTGCCCTGAAGCAAATTGTAGAGATCATAGCAAGCCTGCAGAATTCTCCCTGTGGACCTTGTAAGAAACATACATCATTTTTATATATGTCAGTTGGTCTTTGATTTGAAAATATTTCTACCCATTTAATTTATCTCTTTCAGTCAGTTTTCTTAAATTGTACAATTTAAGGGTTATATCAAACAAATGAATACCAATTTTCAACCCCTCTCAAATTGAAACAAACTGACAAAATAATGTGAAGTCTTTTTTTGCAAAGAGGTACAAATTCAGAAGCCTATCGTCTCAGACAGATAGCGAGCACTTCAAAATGATTCTCCTCTTTTTGATCTGCTGTATATCCATCAACATTTTGGTCTGTGCCGACTGACTTGTTTCAGTATAGCATAATGTAGGGAATGTTACTTGATGCTGCAGCTAACGTTTAAAGGAAAATGCACTTATTTTTGGCTTAATCACTACTGTCAATTTGGACATAACATATCCAATTCAAATTTACTGCAGTACATGGAAGCCTCACAGACAATAAAGAATCCGTGGTGTTTGTTAAATGGGAAACACCGTGACTCATGGTGTTTCAAAGATGGAAAGACTAGTAGGGAAAAAATTTAACTCTTTATTTTGGAAGAATAATGAGCTTCCAAGTGTTCAATGTAATGCTCTCCCTGGTGTGTTTGTGAGTGTGTGTGTGTGTGTATGTGTGTGTGTGTGCGCGCCCTCATTTGTACAGGACATGACTGTATCGTGGCAGTCAACTTTACAACCTGATTCATAAAAAATGCAGCTTGGTTAAAGTTAGCATGCTCAATTTCAATAGTGTTTTTATCCCAAAATGGGTAGCAGATTGTACAATCATGACTCAAAAAAATATGCACAAGTTATAAGAATTAGGCAACAGTTTGAGAATAAAACTGAATCCCTCCTCTCTGCCCACAGAAGGATTTCTCATATAATGAACAGGTGCAATTTCCAGAGATCTCTGTTCACTGAGATGGCAAAAGCCACTGTTTGTTGCTTTCCCCAGCAGCAACACAAGATAATATGGTGATAAAACTGCAATCAGAAACTAAAAAGCCACATCACATATATGTACAATTCTATTCTCTTAGTATACCTTGCAAACACAAATTCATATTCCTAGCATCCCAGCTCTTCCTTAAAATTTATGCACTGAATAACAATTATAAATTTTTGCACTACTTTGTACCCAAAGCCTGCAAAAAATGAAATAAAAGGAATTTAGGCAACGTGTATGAGTCCATGTGCTTACGCCATTATGTTAGTGCCAAAAGCGTTAAAAAAAAATACAGACAGATTCCCTGTAATATATCTCCGAGTTTATTATCAGCATGACATTTTAATGTGTGTTATTAAAATTATATTTTAGGGGTTGGGGTGGGGTTCAGGTGGAAGAGTACTTTGGAATATTGCAAGAAGTTGCACATAAAAATGATTTTGGTAACCTAGTGATGTCCTTGACACACTTTGGCACTACAGAGTGTATCTGCTTAAAGAGACATATGGCTGGAATGGCAGAAGTCAGAATTTGAAGGGTATTAGTAAAACCATGTGGGGGAAGCTTGAACTGATACTGGCTTAGGCTAATTGTAGCTCTTCTCTGATTTCGCATGCTCCAAACCCGTAAAATAATTTTAACTACTGAAACCATAATTTCCATTTTTGGGGGGATAGTTTTAAATCACATTACTAGGAAATGAGATTGAAAATAAATCCACTTGCTAATAATAATGCCGGGTGACTTTAAAATGCTAACAGTATAAAGTTTAAAAATGTGGTAAATGATCAACCCAAACCCCTGAACCGCTGGTGTGATTTGTTGCTGTTATTGTTGAATCACACCTTGTTGAAGTAAGAGAGGCCCTCTGAGAAAATCAGAGATCAACTTCAAGTCTTGTCTTCTCAGCAACGATTTTCTGACCACTTAAGAGCCCTGCAGAGCAGCCCTGCAGCCTTCCTCATTAGTTATGTTTTCAGCAAAGCACTTTTGACTATGTGATATGCCTTGTAGCTTACTTGTTTATTTGTTTATTGCCTCTCTCCTCTTTTTACTGAAGTGTAAGTGCTGTCACAGAAGGGATCTTGCTGGTCTTCACTCCTCTCTGCCTGACATCTATAAGACACCCAGTAAAAAATGTGCAAAATGAATAAACGTGATACAATGTTCTTTTCAAGCCATGGTCTGCATAATATTCTCAACTTTTCCATGGGATGGGAATTTACTAACCTAGTATAAATTTGTAAATACACTAACCTAGTATAAATTTGTAAATGATTTATGCCAAAGTTTACACAAAATATCATTTCATTACTGACAAATGAATTTTTTTCACATGGTGCCAAAACTGATTTATATAATCTGGCCAGAGAGGTTTTATTTAATTAAAGAAAATTAGCTCAGTACTTCCTTACTACACACTCTACTATACTGCTACCTAAACTTTTACTTGAGTAAATAATTTAAAAACTAAAGGCTTAGGTTAAAAGCATTTTTTTAAATTAAGCCAATTCTTACATCTTAAAAAACTTGTTGATATTTACATACAAATAGCAGTTTAGAGACAATCTATATTTAATTTCTGCTCTTGATAAATGCATTAGTTATATTAGGCTTTGAAAGAAAGAATACCAAGTTGCCTATACTACTTTTCTACTCAGGGTTAAAGATGCTAACCACTTTCAAACACCCATCTGAGAAAACTATTTTTCATTTAGGACCTAATTCCAAACATATTGGAGTAGATGAGAGAATAAAAGGTGTGTTACTGAAAGGGAATTTGGAACAAGTCATCATTCTGAATGTGTGTACATCAGAGACTCCTCAAAGCCTGCCTGGCAATCTGTTTTTCATGTAAGTTTGTTTTATCTGCGGTGGGGAGTGCTGATATTTAAATTTGCATTAACTACTTTCCATAATGAATAAGAAGTACATAGCTAAACTTGATTTGTAGCAAATCAATTTTGGCAGACAGCAAAAAGTCAAAAATTGTTTTTGTTTTTAAAGTAGAAAGCTTCTGTTTAAGACAGTTAAAGATTTTCAGAGAAAAGAGATTATTAATAGGAGTAACCTAGATTAGTGTAATGGTAGGAATAGTTGCAGAAATAGTAAGTGGCTTAGAGAAAGCTCCCCAATTTTAATGCCCTGAAAAATTGGGTGCAATCTTGTCTTCCTCACTAGAGCTACTCCATCACTCAGAGTTATTTATTTTCTCAATCTGTCAATATTTATAGTAAAGCTTGAAGAATCACCAAATTGTAAGGTCTAAAGTAACGTTGAGAAATCATTCATTAACTCAACAAATATCGAGTTTCTATCCATCCTCCACACTGCCAACACAGTGATCTTTCAAGGGCAAATCTGATCTTTCCACTGCCCTGCAGAAAAGCCTTTCAAATATTACTCATTGCTGTAAGGCTGAAATTTAAACTTCTAACAAAGATATAAAAGATTCTTAGCCCAATCTCTACCTCTTTTCTGATCCTCTTTCAGTAACCTTCTTCTCTGACCCTTTCTGACCACCCCATCCCCTGCCAAATTTCCTTGACACCTGTTGCCTTTATTCTCTATCCCAGAACTGACTGCTATTTTTCAACATGCATCCTCATGCTCTGTAGATGCTCTTCTCTCTTCCTGAATTAGCCTCTCTCCATGCTCCCTTGTCTGCATGGTCAGCTCCTACTTATTCATGAAAACTCAGATTAAATATGATTTTCCTGTAAAAACTTTAACCAGTGCAGGATTTATCATTTGTTCTATCGCATCACTGTAAAAGTCTACCCTACTACTAATTATACTGTCTTCATTTGCTCTGTAAATACTTATCAAGCTTGCGTTAGGTTGTAGGTATTGAGAACACACCACTGAACAAAAATGGAAAAAATTTTCTCATGAAATTTTACCAAGTTGCAAAATAATACAACTAAAAAAAACCTAATTTACATAAACACACACATATATGGTTAGATAGTGTTAAGTTCTAAGAAATAAAGATTAAAACAAGGAAGGAAAGTGTGTGGTATTGAAAGAGGTGATTAATATTGTCAATATTATTGTTAGGGAGCAGCTAACTAAGGAGAGAGATTTTAAGAAAAGATATCTAGTGATCATATATTCACAACGGGTCTTATATGTATGATAGAACTCATGTTACTGACTTTTTAATGATCGCCATTCTAACTGGTGTGAGATGGTATCTCATTGTGGTTTTGATTTGCATTTCTCTGATGGCCAGTGATGATGAGCATTTTTTCATGTGTCTGTTGGCTGTATGAATGTCTTCTTTTGAGAAATGTCTGTTCATATCCTTTGCCCACTTTTGGATGGGGTTGTTTGTTTTTTTCTTGTAAATTTGTTTGAGTTCTTTGTAGGTTCTGGATATTAGCCCTTTGTCAGATGAGTAGATTGCAAAAATGTTCTCCCATTCTGTAGGTTGCCTGTTCACTCTGATGGTAGTTTCTTTTGCTGTGCAGAAGCTCTTTAGTTTAATGAGATCCCATTTGTCAATTTTGGCTTTTGCTGCCGTTGCTTTTGGTGTTTTAGACATGAAGTCTTTGCCCATGCCTATGTCCTGAATGGTACTACCTAGGTTTTCCTCTAGGATTTTTATGGTATTAGGTCTAACATTTAAGTCTCTAATCCATCTTGAATTAATTTTCGTATAAGGAGTAAGGAAAGGATCCAGTTTCAGCTTTCTACTTATGGCTAGCCAATTTTCCCAGCACCATTTATTAAATAGGGAATCCTTTCCCCATTTCTTGTTTCTCTCAGGTTTGTCAAAGATCAGATGGCTGTAGATGTGTGGTATTATTTCTGAGGACTCTGTTCTGTTCCATTGGTCTATATCTCTGTTTTGGTACCAGTACCATACTGTTTTGGTTACTGTAGCCTTGTAGTATAGTTTGAAGTCAGGTAGCGTGATGCCTCCAGCTTTGTTCTTTTGACTTAGGATTGTCTTGGAGATGTGGGAACAACAGGTGCTGGAGAGGATGTGGAGAAATAGGAACACTTTTACACTGTTGGTGGGATTGTAAACTAGTTCAACCATTATGGAAAACAGTATGGCGATTCCTCAAGGATCTAGAACTAGATGTACCATATGACCCAGCCATCCCATTACTGGGTATATACCCAAAGGATTATAAATCATGCTGCTATAAAGACACATGCACACGTATGTTTATTGCGGCACTATTCACAATAGCACAGACTTTGAATCAGCCCAAATGTCCATCAGTGACAGACTGGATTAAGAAAATGTGGCACATATACACCATGGAATACTATGCAGCCATAAAAAAGGATGAGTTTGTGTCCTTTGTAGAGACATGGATGCAGCTGGAAACCATCATTCTTAGCAAACTATCACAAGAACAGAAAACCAAACACCGCATGTTCTCACACATAGGTGGGAACTGAACAATGAGATCACTTGGACTCGGGAAGGGGAACATCACACACCGGGGCCTATCATGGGGAGGGGGGAGGGGGGAGGGATGGCATTGGGAGTTATACCTGATGTAAATGATGAGTTGATGGGTGCTGACGAGTTGATGGGTACAGCACACCAACATGGCACAAGTATACATATGTAACAAACCTGCACGTTATGCACATGTACCCTAGAACTCAAAGTATAATAAAAAAAAAAAATTAAAAAAAAAAAAAGAACTCATGTTACTGATGCTGTTACACAATTTTGCCTCATCCAGAACACAGCATAGTTTCTGACACATAGACTTAACCAAGAAATAACTCTACACAAACCTAAAGGTTGTCAGAGCGACAGGTGGAATGTTATCATTTAGCCTCTTGGAACTTCAGTGCTAGACATAAGATCCTGTGTAAAGCTTATAGCCTTTAAAATGCAATTACTTATACAATAACACTGAAGAATCATGTGTCTGGACGAATATCTTGTAATTAGTCAAATTACTGTATTGCTATACAGGAGAGAATGATCATGGCATATTCATATTAAAAATTCCTTTATTAAGGCTTTATTAATAGCACAAAATGTAAATCATCTTTCCTATTTGAGACCCTTTTTTCTTAAGAAATATTATACAACTAGATAAGTATTGTTTCCCTCCAAAGACTGTCCTGTCCTGCGTTTCTAGACATATAAACTTCCCTTACGAGTGTTCTTTTTTTCTTTTTGAGAAAACACTTGTAATATCCATGATTCCCATGGAAAGCCCAGATAGTATCTGTTGATGCTTAGGATATAGCTTTCAATTTTTATGAATCTCCAAAATCATCATCATTTTCTATCACATCGTTGTGTACAATGGGTAAAATTCTGCTCAACAGACATACAGCTCACAGTAAGGCCTGTGGCATTTGAAAATATAAATATGGAGTTGTCTCCAAGTCTACGATTAATGCATGGGCATTGTGAAGAATTTTGGATAAGCCAAATATAAAATAGGGTTTATATGTATTTTTAATGATTAAAACTATTTCTTAAACTTTGAAACAATGTAACTTTTTATATCATCCAACTGAAAACAAGTTGTATTTTGAAACATTTAAGCAGCAGAATTGCTGAGAGTTCAGAATAATCCGTATTTTGTGAAATTCTATATTTTGCATAATTTTAATAATAGTTCTGTGACTCCGGTCAGGGCAATGTGGATCTACTAAGTTTATTAAATAAGCAGAAAGGGAAACCAATATGTGATATGTCTTTGGTTGGAAATCATTGGGAGACATTCTACATGTTGTAATTTAGCATTAATGCAAAGTAAGCAAGAAATTTTAGGAACTTACAAGAGTAGGGGGAAAAGAATGGTTTGGTGAGATGAAATTTGGGGTAGAAATCCTTATTCTGTTGCTTCCAAATGCAGATGTGACTTTAGACTAAGCATAACCAAAACCAAAAAGGAAAGGAGAGGACATGGGGAATCTGAAGCTGGGACAAACAGACTGTATATCATTTTAAAATAATTTCCAGAAAATGTATTAGGAGTGGGTTTAAAGGTGTTATTCATCCTAGCGAAAACCTCACACATTGCCAGAAACTTCTGATGAATATGTTAGCTTCACCTATAAAACTGTTCTATCAATGAAATCCTTCCCAATATTTTCACAACAGCAGTGAATAACGCGAAAGGTCTCAATTCAAATATGACAGTGTCTTAAAGAGTGATTTGATGAGTAGGCTATGGTTCGGGGGCTATTCTAAGATAATGAATATGAAAGAAAAAGGAGATATAGTTCACCCCCTCAATGAACTTCCAAAAGAAGGGATGCTGGAGAGGTAGATAAATGCCGTATCTAATGGATGATGTGACAGGACCAGAAAAGCAGGACCTGCAGGCTTCTACGTGTTCACAGAGAAGAGAGGAGGGGACTTCTCTCCGTGTTTTTAGAAAAGAAATCATCAATGGACAAAATTAAGTCAAATGAATGAATAAATACCCCTGAAAGTGTAAAAACAAAAAGCTACCTGTCTTACATTGGCCAATTGACAGTGAACATTTCAGTATTCTGATGTATTAGATCAGCTTCTATTTTTTCCAAGTATAGTTTTCCACTTAGCATTTTTTAATTTAGCATTGCCAAGTCAAATGTCAGAAAAACAGAAAAAGAAAAATATTTTTTCAGTAAGCGTGCTTCTCCATTGTGCGCCCCCACCCTTTCCACTAGTGCTAGGGTTTCATCATATGAACGGAGGAGGAAATCTTTCCACCAAAGTTGCCTTCTTTCAGAAAAGTGAGTCTATTGGTGGGCTTTGTTATGAGAATCAACATTCCAGCAATCTCTGCTCTGTGCTCTTAAAGCCACCCTGAGCTTTCCAATTTAGAAGTTGCCAGATTTGTGGTTTATGATCAACTTAAACAGAGGTGCTTGCATGCTGCTTGCCCATAAAAAGTAATTGATTTCTTTTAAAATTTAAAAAAAGAGAAAAAAATCTGCCATTAAAAATTTAGGATAAAATCAGCCATAATAGCAAATTAAAATTACATCACTAAGAGAAAACTTTCAAAATCTTTCCCCGACGTTGTCCCAATATCTTACACAGTGGAGCACATGTTAAGATTATCCTATTCATTCCGTCAAAAATTCTCAACACTATCACATAAAACTCAGCACCCACAGGGTGCTGAGTTTTCTTCCAGCCTCTTTCCTCTTGCTTTGCCTGGTTTATTATTGGTCACTCTCATCCTAAAATGTTTCCAACCTGTCTTGGTTCTCTTTGGTTCTGCAGCTTAAACTGTTATTCCAATAAGTAAAATAAAAGTATAGAAAGCCCAGACTGGCAGGTATCTGGCCAAACGACAAAATGTCCCTCTCTTTTTGGATGTGATAAATGAAATAGTCCTGTTTGTTCTTTTCATATATGTGTTGCTTCTGTATATATGAGCAGTATGTTTTAAACATACTGATTGTAGTTTTCAAAGAGACAGAAAGAAAACTAACTTTGGGTTATGTGAGTCTGAGACGTTTAGAAATCAAGAAGGGATAAAATGACTGGTTTGTTGAAAGAAGGTCCTTGTTGGTTTATGTGCCATCTAAAAAGTTGTATGAGAACACCCAAAATATTCTCTAGAGAGTTACACATAGTAAGTGAGATGCAGGATTAGCTTCAATACTATAACTACAAATTACAGTGATGATGCTGAATATAATAGCTGGCTACATTTTAAAGTATAGTGTGCTAGTTTATGTGAACACACATAATGTGTAACTTGAGAATCTTTGTCATAGATTGTCAGTAGTCAAAACTATAGGCACCATGGAGAAGCAAGACGGAATCTAAGATAATTTTGATAAAATGGACAGAGGTCTGGGTTGCCCAGTCTGACTCCAGGGCATTGGTGCACAGGTTTTATGATCTTTCTTTTCCCTGGTAGACACCTGGGTCAAAAGTCATACCTTACAGTGAAGTTTTGGTTTGGTTGATTTTACCTTAAAAGTTTGCAAGAATACATTTACATTTGTATTACATCTAATACATTTGATGACATGGGAGAAATAGTTAGGAACTGACTTCTTTTGGTGGCCTTGCTGCCAATAGAATAATTCCAGACTCCTTTGCAGGCACCCAAGATTGTCTGGAATATAACATAATCTGTCTTCGTAGCCACGGCATCTTTTTGTAGGTTTGCTTGACATTTCTGATGAGAAGTATTACCCAGTCTTCCTATAATTCATCTTTGCCATCCCATTATAACTCATTGCTGTATCCTATATCTGACTATCAAAAATTTGTGAATATGGCCCTAGATTTATAAATAATATCTGGCTCAGTATGTTACCTAGTCTTTCCTTTTAAAGATAAGAAATTGAGAACTCAGGATTAGAGAAAAGAGAATTGCCCAAAGGCACCAACCTGGGAAGTCTGTGCCTGCCACCAACGTCACACATCCTAGTTCAGTCATCTTTTTCACTGCGCAACACTCCACTACAGTCAACAACAACAGCAACAAAAACAACAGACCCTTTCCTGCTCTTTAATTAAATATTAGAAGTTGGCATGACATTTAAGGAGCATATCCTTTAGAATCAAGTCTGACATATAATGGGCATTCAATCAATATTTATGAAAAAATGGATAGCTATCCCCAACAGAGAACACATTACCTCGTATTTATTGCTTGTTATGGCATTCTTTCTTGTTTTCTATTATCTAGAATGACATAGTAGAAAGAACATGAATTTTGGAACCTAGGATTTTTATCAACACAGTGACGGAGGTACTATTAGTTCTAATTTTATAAACAAATTGAAATTTAGAAAGGTTGAATAGCTTGTAAAGGGTAAGTAAGCTATCAAGGAACTGAAGAAGAATTTGAACCAGGCAGTCTGACTCCAGGGCATTGGTGCACAGGTTTTATGATCTTTCTTTTCCCTGGTAGACACCTGGGTCAAAAGTCATACCTTACAGTGAAGTTTTGGTTTGGTTGATTTTACCTTAAAAGTTTGCAAGAAAAAGCTACTTAAATGGAAATATATAAAGTCATAATTCTGACAGTCTCTCTACACTTACTATTTAACAATTTGATACTAAATTAGCTGTACAATGCCTTCTTTTCCTCTCCTACTTCCCATCGAGCAACCAAATATAGGATTCCAATTCTATTTGTTGGAGAGATTGTGGATGCCTTTCACACATCGTATTTTAATGTCACAGGCTTGCACTAACAAATTCTAGTCTCTGAGATAAATAGTTTCCTCCTTAACAATAATTTTCCTTACAATACAAGGAACCATTGAAAGATCCACATGAGCTGAAGGTACTAGTCTTTTTCTTCTTCTGTCCACATGTTAGAAATTTGTAAGCTACCATGAAATATACAGCTCTATGTTTATTTTTATTTATTTTCAAGGCAAGTTACTACAGTACTTAATCACTCTGCTCTTGATTGGACTTCTTGGGTTAAACCTCTACTCAGCCATTTACTCATTGGTATATTCCTAAGTAAGTTATCTCTTCTAAAGGCTCTCAAAGAATAATAATAGCACTCCTACTTCATGGAAGTAATTGTAAGGGGAAAATGAGATAGAACATATAAGACTTAGATTAATGCTCACCATATCTTAAGTGCTCAGTATGTGTTTATTATTGTTATTAGATACATTAAAGGAACATTTGAGAACTAGAAGTGAAAGGGAGGAGTAATGCCTTCAAAAATTTACATTTTAAGATGTCTAACAGTACTATATCAAGAAGAAAACCTTGGGGATTTAAAAGTCAGAGAATTACTAAATAATTTCCAACTGAGCAATTAATTTAATGCTGTGTTCTCCCCTTCAAGTTAATTATCATAGGTCAATGGCATTCTACCTTCCAGTGTTTTGGTAGGATTTTACTATCAAATAAGCAGCACACCTTCCACTCTTTTTTTTTTTTTTTTTTTTTTTTGTTAATGTTTGATATTTTGCCAGTCATTGCTGAATTTAGTTGACCTGGAGTTATTCTGAAAATAAATACTGTGATCCCAAAAGTATGAAAACCTAAAAGAACTCCAGAAGCTGTTAAATTCCTAAAAACCCCTGAAAAGAAGGCATTATACAGCTAATTTTGTATCAAAATTGTTAAATAACAGTAGTAGAGAGACCTTCAGAGTAATGACTTTATATGTTTCCATTTAAGTAGCTTTTTCCTGAATGTAATGCAGAAACCTAGGTAGGCAAAATCTCTGAATCTGGAATGTAAAGCAAAATTTGACATATCTGTCATATACAGCCTGTAGAAACAATGCCACATGCCAAAAAAACATCATGCTGCACTGCCTTGAGTCATTTCATGGCTTCCCATCGAACTTCAAATAAATATGAAATCTTTAACTCAGCCATCAAAACTGCAATCTGGCCACTTCCTCCTACCTCCCCATCCTCCTATCTTCCTCTACCCTCTGCTCTTTCTCTCCACCTAGACCAGCGAGTTTGGAAGTCCTCAAGTGGACCATCTTCACAGCACTTTTGCACACTCTCTTCACTCAGTCTGGAGTTCACTTTCAACCCATTACCTCCCCACCTATCCAAGTTCCACCTTCTGCCCATTCCACCTCACTGAAAACTCCCTCCCCTCTGGCCTCCTTGACCAGATTACCTGCATGCCTTGGAGGTTTCTTTTCCACCTCCTGAAACACTGCACAGTGGCAGCTTCATACCTATCTAGGGCCCTCTTCCCTACAACCCTACAGCCTGTAAAGTCCTTGGTGATAGGAATCTTTTTTTTTTTTTTTTTTTGCCTGGGTTTGATTTCTTTTTGTTTTTTTGGAGACGGAGTCTCTCTCTGTCGCCTGGGCTGGAGTGCAGTGGCGCGATCTCCGCTCACTGCAAGCTCCCCCTCCTGGGTTCACTCCGTTCTCCTGCCTCAGCCTCCCGAGTAGCTAGGACTACAGGCGCCCCAGAGACGCGGTTTCACTGTGTTAGCCAGGATGGTCTGGATCTTGTGACCTCGTGATCCGCCCACGTCGGCCTCCCAAAGTGCTAAGATTACAGGCGTGAGCCACCACACCCGGCTGGTAATAGGAATCCTATCCATGATCGCCACTATTTTCCCAGTGTCCAGCCTAGGGCCTGGCACAAGGCATGCTCTCAAATATTATAGAGTAAATAAATAAAACCAAAATGTGAAAACAATTAAAAAAGAAAGCAGAAAGCCTTCTTCAAACACAAAATAATCCAGTTGGCATGTTTGGCTAAATATATGACTTCTCAATATTAAGAGTGATTTTCATACTCTGCCTCCTCTCCTAGGGTCCACCTGGGCCTGGAAAAGAAGGGAGCTAAGTGGAAAGAGAACTACAGAGTAGTTTCCTGGGGCCTTTCATACCCACATCACCAATTAAACACAGTCATGCCTGCTTTATCACTGCATTTTTTTTTTAACTGCGGAATCCATGAGCAAAAGATTCAGAGGCTAAAAATAATTTGAAAATCAGTGATATAGAATAAAACCACCTAATAATCAATTATTTTTTTCTTCAATGCCATAGCAAGGACATGAATTGCCCTCCGTAAATTTTTAGTTGTCATAATTTTTCGACTCCCCAAACTATTTCTAAATTGGTCATGTTCTTATACATTCAAGCACATCAGAAAACACAGATTTCAGTATTCATCTCTGACTGTTTCTCTGTCACTCATCTGCTTCTCCCGTTACAGATGTACATCCTTTAGAGGTTCCTCTATTGCCCAGGGGAAAATATCCAAGTTTGCGGCATAGTATTTACAAATTGGAGGCTGGGCAACATGGAGAAATCTTGTCTCTACAAAAAATATAAAAATTCACCAGGTGTGGCGGTGTGCTTCTGTGCTCCTGTAGACTCAGCTACTTGGGATACTGAGGCAGGAGGATCGCTTGAGCCTGGGAGGTCGAGGCTGCCGTGAGCATTGATCACACCACTGTGCTGTAGCCTGGGTGACATGGTGAGAACCCTGTCCCCGCCCCCCCCCCCCCAAAAAAAAAACAACTAAAAATTAATAAGAAGAAATAAAAACTATCATTGTTTTCACTTACTATTCCAGCTTCCTTCCTCTCCACTGGAGTTTTCTATTGGAATCATGAAACATACCATGATTTTCTCCACACCTGTGCCTGTCTTCTCGGAGTACATTTCCTCTGCCTGAATAATCCCTTCAAGTCCTTCATGAACCACCTCAAATGTGACCACTGGCTTTTCCCAGTCTGGGTAATTTACTCAAACTCCTACCACATGCACCTATGGGACTCTATGGTTTCACCTGACACCTTAAAACACTGAGTGACTTGCTTTTTTGTCTTTTCTGCCTAGGTAGTTATATCCCTAAACAGATTCAGCTTCATGTTCTTCCTTCCCAGGTTATTGCTTGGCATAAGTATATACTGAATGAATAGAAGAGTTCCAAGAACTTTTAACATTTCCTTGGAATTTACACATTTATTATTTATAATTTCCCCTCCTTATAAAATTCCCCAAAGTATGTGCCATACAGAAATTTGCTGAATCCCAAACAAAATTGTGCAAGCGGGGAGACTACTGCCCACAGACACCCTTTAGCTGATTAGTCTAGTCAGTCTCTCTGACTCAGCATCTAAAACGGTTTTCACATTTTTACTTAAAACAGTCTTGTACCACTGTAATAATTTTCAAGAGGATTTTCCATTATTGTGAAATTTCCTGGGAATTATAAGGACATTTTTAATTTAGAAAGTTGAAGAAGGAAAGTGATTTTCCCACTACACAGCTAGTCAGAGTTGGTGCTGGTATAGGTCAAGATCAGTATTTCTCAAAGTATGTTCCAGGACTCACTGGTCCCTTGGGATTCTCAATAAAAATGTCCATGATCAGATATGTTTGGGAACGCTGAATTCCAGGTCCTTAGCATATTAAATGCCCTGAGAAATTCTCCAGTCAAGATATCTATTTATCTTTGTTATGCTCAACATTTCCCAAATTCCTTTGATCACGAGTTCGATGAACATTATAAAAACTCACTATGGAAAAAGCTAGTCTTGATCACCAAATTCTCATCCCAATGTTTCCCCTTTTACTTACAGTAGTATGTGCATATGCAAAGTCGAGATCTGAAGCAATTATTTGTTCTCAAACTCCTGACCTCAGGTGATCCGACCGCGTTGGCCTCCCAAAGTGCTGGGATTACAGGCGTGAGCCACCATGCCTGGCTGTTGAAGCAGTTATTTGGGATACATCTAGGTACCAATTTTATTTTGAAGGGCATGTATAAATATGAACAAATATTTTAGATGCTTCTTTGCTTATTCTTTAGTGTGAAATATTTGAGTGCTTAATTTTCTTCTTTAGGGTGATCAGACATAAAATAAACAACCTCTTTGGAACATGCTACATAACAAAAAAAAAATCACATTGATTATTTTTCACTGCAGTTTCTTCCCACATTATTATTAAAGTTTTGCAATCATGCTTTACATTTTATCACCATTGCCACACTGCAGCAGCAGGTTATAGTATTTTAATGGCATGAATCTTAAATTTAGATTAAATTTAACTTCAAAATAGAAAAATCTGGCTGAATGGACACATATGTGTGTGCAATAGTTGGTATCTAACAAGGTATACCTTTGTGAGTCATGTAAGATTAAATCTAGAAAAAAATAAGGTGTATCATAGCTATTCTCTTTTTGAACATTCCATGTTGAGAAAAAAAAAGGTATTTTGTGTAAGTATTGGTGTTTCTTATTTAGACTGCAAAACAAATTAGGACCAAAGAAAAAGGGAAGTCTTATTTTTACCAGCTTAAGAAAAATTATAGAGATCTGTGGTTGTTGATTTTCTAATAAATATAACTACATTTTCTAGATTAATTCAGCTCCTACCACTTCAGTATGGTCTATACCGCAAACGTACAAGGCGAAGCTTCAACTGGGATCCTGCTTGATAAGTAATGTAAGATGGAAGTATCTGAACACTTAGGTTGTCACCTTAAAACAAACTGTCACACATTTTTCTTCACACATTTGAAACCCAACTTATCAACCTTAACAAGTGTTGTTATCAAAAGAATTTTGGTGCCTTTGTTCTTTCCCTCTTGCAAGTAAATTACACTTTTAGGATTTATTAAGACAAGAAACAATTTTTGAATAGCAGGTCAAAACTCTCTACGGAAAAATTCTCATTACTTTCTAGCCTGAAGCAGTATTTACCACCCAATGTATCCATCTTTTTCCTGTTTCTTCTATATCTATATTTCCCGAATCTTGTTTCTGTGCCTAATGCTATAACATTGCAGCAGTTTGTTCAAAGCAACACTCTTATTTTTGCTCTTAGCCGGTGCTATACAAACCCTGATCAATTATTGAAGTAGAAGCCCTGAAGTAACACAGCCATTACTGCAGCAGGCGGATAAAAATGGAACACTTTGAGCTACAGCATATTTACTTTTGAGTTTCAGCAAACAAACCAACAAGTTAAACTACTTTGTCTTTCACTTTGTTTGATGTACTAATATTTCCTGCTTTCTCCAAAGCCGTTTGCTTCATAAAGCAGGTCTCTGAAAAATCGTTTCTTTTTGGAATTACGGTAACCTTAACATTTATGCAAAAGAGTACTGCAACTCGGACAAGAAGGGCTCGAATGAGTTACATAGACATGGCATGCCAAGAGCTGCATGGTATTTGATAAAGTTCGCTGACGTGTCGTCTTCATATGGTAATAACACTGCGAAGAGTCCACAGTGATATTTAAAACAACAAACAGTATAACTGAGGAAAGTATTCATTAAAGCCTTTCACAAAAGTCAAATTAGAGGTGGAGAAAATTTCTCATGAAGAGCAACCGTTAATCACATTTGGAATTTTTCTCTCTCTTCTGCTTACTCCATTATTCACAAAAGATTGCCCAAGATGTTGTAATTTTATTTTTTAAACTGCTCCGTTATTTAATTATACAGAATATATCTGGTCAGGTTGCCAGTGAAGGCTACAAGTATTCATCTTCTGATGATGCCAACTTGCATCTGCAGCCTCAATATAATGGTGGTTTTTTTTTTTTTTTTTTTTTTTTTTTTTTTCATTTTAAATGTCTGTTCTGGGTTTTAAGGACTAAATAATAGTGAAGATAACTGGAAATGTTCCAAGGTTTTTACATGTACTATGCAGTCGAAACAAAAATTAGTAGTTATACTCCAAAACTAATAATATTTGACACTTATTCTTATCATTGCCTGAAGTTTGGGTAGAGAGTTCCAGCAAGTTTCTGAAAAGTAGCTAAGACAATGTAAGAAACTGTTTTGACGTGTTATGTATCTGCATCCTACTCAGAGCTCTTCTTTTCCAGCCAAGCAAATAAAAGCAATCTGCGTAACCTCTAAGCATCAAAGGTGAGCAGATTATGAAAAATACTTTCATGAATTCATAAGTATGTCATCAAAGCCACTTGAAGCACTCTGATATTTGAATAGAAAAGCCGTGAAGAAGAAGGCCATATGCACTGGGAAACTTTCGTAATTTAGGAGAGTTTATTTCAATGTCTTGTTATGAAGTGATATTCATCTTTTCCCTCATATACTCTTCATTTGTGAATAGGCCTATTAGATACAATATAAAGCATAAAAGATCTCAACTGAAAAATACAACAAATGAAGATCTTATCAAGCATATTTTAAAAATATGAGGATGTCTGTACTTCTAGTATTATGAAAGGCAGTTATATCTCATCATCGAGACCACCACAGGAAGACTCTTTTGTAAAATTCCAGGCTGCATTTAGTGGGTAGGCAATAATGTCATATTTTATTATTAGTTCTCTTTCCTTCTACTCATTTCAACGAGAAGAAATAACGTATTTGTATAACCAGTTCCTAGGACATCAATTTCTTTGTTTGAATTGATAGTATGATCTAATTATTATACAAATGGGTGAAAGGAAGGGTGCAATTTTATTTATGTACTAGGTTGACCGAAAGAGAGATGGATCACTTATTGACTCAAACATCTGCATTATTATTTTTTAGGGTTTTGTGGCAGGTACACCTCATGAAAGGTAGCCAGAATGACAAGAAACTATTTGACAAAGAGTGCAGAAAGGACTCTAGAAATGTATGCTTTGTAAAACTGTTCTTTAACATGGCTCTGGATAGTGGAAACAAGCTGACTGAATTTATGAGGTGTGAAGCTTATGTCTTATAAGACATAATAACGATTAACATTAGACTCACAAGTTAAACCTGAGGTCAGACTTAAGAAATGATATTAACCCTACCTCTACTGCTAAAATATCCAGCCATCTCTCTTTTTACCTCAGAAGAAAATCTTAGCCTTTCTAAAGTAGCTACATGTTTCAATTTTTTTCTCATGTACCTCTTAAGAGTACTTTGTTGTTTTAATATCAACAATATTTCTTTCGGAAAGAGATGTATGAAAGCATATATGTCTATATAATCCTTGCTTAGATCTGACTGCTAAAATTTTCATTATCCACTCATGCATTCATAGATTTCTTTATCAAAGGATAACATCAAAACCACTTCATTGAATGATAGTTACGCATTATGTGCTCTGCTGGGTTTTAACAAAACAAATCATGTACCAGACACTGTTCCTGCTCTGAAAAGTGAATAGTCTAGTAAAGGAGACAGAAATAAACAAATATGTGTAGTTAAGTACCAGCATAAAGTTATATACATCTGTGGTACACTACTGACCTAAAGATGGCATGCTTTTTTATAAAAAGATTGGGGTGGGAAGAAGAGTGATGGGAGCAAGGAAAGCTTCACAAAAGGAATCTTAAAGGCAGTCAGTGTATAATGTCCACAAGAATAGAAAATAATGAAAAATATATTGCTAAAATGTAGTTCCCAGGGGGAATATATATGTTTGGTTTTTATGTATTATAATAACGTAAAAGACAACTCTGGTTTATGTATGGGCTCATAGTTGGGAAACTCCTTCACCCACATCTGATCTTCCTAGCAACCTCTTGGCTGCAGGTATGATTTCTGTCCTTTTGAAGCTGAAATAAATGATATACGATCAACTCAAAGTTCCCTATTTAATGAAGGGCACAACGAGGACCATCAGTTTACAACTCAAACCAAAGAAATGATAATCTTTAGCGAGAAGGTGACAACAGTTTAGTAATATTTACTTGAACATCCTCATAAGGAAATCTAAACAGTATGCATACAATGTAGGTTATTTATGTTTAATGTGCAAATAAATACTTTCCCTATGGACATCCAAATTGATCTAGGGACATTGACAGTTACCAAACATATTACTTTAGAAATGGAAAATTACAACTCATCCTGTGTGTATTTATTGCCTAGAAGAGTTTTCCAATATATCACTGATGGAGAAATGAAACCTTAAGGACAAACTGAATTAGAAAGAAATCATAATTCCATTTGGGTAATATGTTGAAATTGCATAAACCATGTAGCAATATTGTGTATGTGCTACTTCAAAACTCTGAAGGCATGATTCATTAGGTTTCTTTGCCTTTATACAATGTCCTAAAGAGCCTGAAAAATATAGATTTTATTCATCTGTAAAGTGGCAGGGACTTAGGAATCCTACATGGCTACTCATGAAATCTTATAAATTTAACACACAAATTACTATGGGTATTTTATGTATGTCTTATATGATGCCACTTGAGAATTTTGTTTCTATTATACAAGTTTGTTTTGTATATTAAAATTTGATGGGAAAATGGTAGGACAGTTGAAAGGTATATCTAAAAATTTTTTAGGCAGAATGTTGAAATATTAACATTACATCATATTATTTATATTTTACAGATTCTGTAGGCCAGTTTTCACTTAAGCTCTTCTGTCTTGCTTTTGACAAATAAACACTAAGCTTTTAAGTTAATGCCAATTTTTCCCCCTGAAATTATAAATTATTAATAGTTAGGCCTTTTTTTTTTTTTTTTTTTTTTTTGAGACAGAGTCTTGCTCTGTCACCCAGGCTGAGTGTAGTGGTGCAATCTAGGCTCACTGCAACCTCTGCCTCCTGGGCTCAAGTGATTCTCCTGCCTCAGGCTCCTGAGTAGCTGGGACTACAGCTATGTGGCACCATGCCTGGCTTTTTTTTTTTTTTTTTTTGTAGTGATGGGGGTTTTGGGGCAGGGGGGCAATTTTCTTAAAAATATGTTCTTTCATAACTTTTGTAGAGTAGCTCCACAACTTCAGTGAAAGTTTTGCAATTAAAACTCTAAGTTAGTGATGCTGCTGCTGAACTAGGGAGGGGGGTGTGTATGTGTGAATATGTATACATTATATGTGTATATGTATATAATTTCTATATAAATTGACAAGTTTTATAGTACATTAGATATAACTTTACGTACTAGTTGTCTGTGGCTGTGTAACAAATTGCCACCAATTTAACAGCTCAAAACACAGTATTTCTTATTTCATAGTTTCCATGGGTTAGAAGTCTGTGCACAGATGGGCTGGGTCCTGTCTTTGAGATATCACAAGTTGTAAGCAAGGCGTCAGATGGGGTTACTGTACCTTCTGAGGCTTTGCGGCCCTCTTTAAAGCTCACATGCTTGTTGGCAGAATTCACCGCCTGTGGTTGTGAGGCTAAGGCCCTCACCTCCCAGAGGCCACCGCTTCTCCATCCTCAGAACATAACATGGCTGTTTTCTGATTTGAAGCCAGTAGAAGACTCTCTCTCATATCTAGACTCTCTTTCAAAGAACTTACACGATTAAATGAGGCCCACCCAGGATCATCTCCTTTTTGAGTAAATTTAACTGCTTTGGGACCTTAATTGCATTTTCAAAATTCATTCACCATTGCTATAAAATGTAACAAATGTAACCAAGTCCATCATCTTTGCCATATGACATAACCTAGTCCCAGATATAAGACCAGGGGATAGAGGTCACGGAGGCACTCTTAGAATTAACCTAGCACACCTTACTTGAGCATAGTAAAGTAAAGTTACTGCTTTAACATTTGTGAGGGCAAGGTTGTATCATTCAGAAATCAAGGGGAACCTTAGAGAATATAAATGCACCAGTTGCTTTAATTTTGTCACTTTTTTAAAAACTTAATTTTTATGGGTACCATAGTAGGTGTGTATATTTATGGGATACATGAGGTATTTTGATACAGGCATGCGATGCATAATAATCACATCAGGGTCAATGGAGTGTCCTTCACCTCAAGCATTTATCATTTCTTTGTGTTACAAATATTCCAATTATACTATTTTATTTTTAAATGTATAATAAATTATTGTTGACTGTAGTCAGCTGGTTGTGCTATGAAATAGTAGTTTTTAATTCATCCTATTATTTTTTATTATACTTTAAGTTCTGGGATACATGTGCAGAAGGTGCAGGTTTGTTACATAGCTATACACGTGTCATTGTGGTTTGCTGCACCCATCAACTCGTCACATGCATTAGGTATTTCTCCTAATGCTATCCCTCCCCTACACCCCCTCCCCCGGCCCAGCCGACAGGCCCTGGTGTGTTATGTTCCCCTCCCTGTGTCCATATGTTCTCATTGTTCAAGTCCCACTTATGAGTGAGAACATGCGGTGTTTGGCTCTCTGTTCCTGAGTTAGTTTGCTGAGAATGATGGTTTCCAGCTGTGTCCATGTCACTGCAAAGGACATGAAATCATCCTTTTTATGGCTGCATAGTATTCCATGATGTATATGTGCCACATTTTCTTTATCCAGTCTATTGTTAATGGACATTTGGGTTGGTTCCAAGTTTTTGCTATCATGAACAGTGCTGCAATAAACATACGTGTGCATGTGTCTGTATAGAATGATTTGTAATTAATTGGGTATATACCCAGTAATGGGATTGCTAGGTCAAATGATATTTCTGGTTCTACATCCTTGAGGAATTGCCACAGTCTTGCACAATGGTTGAACTAATTTACACTCCCACCAATAGTGTAGAAGTGTTCCTATTTCTCCACATCCTCTCCAACATCTGCTGTCTCCTGACTTAATGATTGCCATTCTAACTGGCATGAGTTGGTACCTCATTGTGGTTTTGATTTGCATTTTTCTAATGACCAGTGATTATGAGTTTTTCATATGTTTCTTGGCCACATAAATGTCTTCTTTTGAGAAGTGTCTGTTCACATCCTTTGCTCACTTTTTGATGCTTTTTATTTTTCTTGTATATTTGTTTAAGTTCTTTGTAGATTCGGGATATTAGCCCTTTGTCAGATGGATAGATTGCAAAACTTGTGTCCCATTCTGTACTTTGCCTGTTCACTCTGATGATAGTTTCTTTTGCTGTGCAGAAGTTCTTTAGTTTAATTCGATCCAATTTGTCCGTTTTGGCTTTTGTTGCCATTGCTCTTGGTGTTTTAGTCATGAAGTCTTTGCCCATGCCTATGTACTGTATGGCATTGCCTAGGTTTTCTTCTAGGGTTTTTATGGTTTTAGGTCTTATGTTAAGTCTTTAATCCACCTTGAGTAATTTTTGTATAAGGTGTAGGGAAGGGATCCAATTTCAGCTTTCTGCATATGGTTAGCCAGTTTTCCCAGCACCATTTATTAAACAGGGAATCCTTTTCCCATTGCTTGTTTTTGTCAGGTTTGTCAAAGATCATATGGTTGTAGATGTATGGCATCATTTCTGAGGGCTCTGCTGGGTTCTATTGGTCTATATATCGGTTTTGGTACCAGCATCATGCTGTTTTGTTTACTGTATCCTTGTAGTATAGTTTGAAGTCAGGTAGTGTGATGTCTCCAGCTTTATTCTTTTTACTTAGGATTGTCTTGGCTATACGGACTCTTTTTTGGTTCCATATGAAATTTAAAGTAGTTTTTTCTAATTCTGTGATGAAAGTCGTGGTAGCTTGATAGGAATAGCATTGAATCTATAAATTACTTTGGGCAGTATGGCCATTTTCACGATATTGATTCTTCCTGTCCATGAGCACGGAATGTTTTTCCATTTGTTTGTGTCCTCTCTTATTTTCTTGAGCAGTGGTTTATAGTTCTCCTTGAAGAGCTCCTTCATATCCATTGTAAGTTGTATTCCTAGGTATTGTATTCTCCTATAGCAATTGTGAATGGGAGTTCACTCATGATTTAGCTCTCTATTATTGGTGCATAAGAATTCTTGTGATCTTTGCACATTGATTTTGTATCCTGAGACTTTGCTGAAGTTTCTTATCAGCTTAAGGAGATTTGGGGCTGAGACGATGGGGTTTTCTAAATATACAATCATGTCATCTGCAAACAGAGACAATTTGACCTCCTTTCTTCCTATTTGAATTCGCTTTCTTTCTTTCTCTTGCCTGATTGCCCTGGACAGAACTTCCAACATTTTGTTGAATAGGAGTGGTGAGAGAGAGTGTCCTTGTCTTGTGCCAGTTTTCAAAGGGACTGGTTCCAGCTTTTGCCCATTTAGTATGATATTGGTTGTGGGCTTGTCATAAATAGTTCTTATTATTTTGAGATACGATACATCAATACCTAGTTTATTGAGAGTTTTTAGCATGAAAGGGTGTTGCTTTCATTTAAATATCACAGTGTAGAAAAGTCAGGAATGCATACACTCAGAAATAACATTGGAAAACAGTGTGTGATTAAATATCAAAATGAGTGGCATGTACAGTAACTCAGAAAATTGCTCACTTGAAATGAGTGAATTGTTTCAGAAGTCACTATTATAGAAGAGATTTAGGCTGGTTCCCAAAAGATACAAAAGACTGGGTGAATGAACAGGGACTTTAGTTGATAAAGCCATTTATCATTTTTTCTCATTTTTTCTCAGTAGTGCTGTGTAGAGCCAGGCGGACATGAGTTTGAATTCCAGCTCTGTCAGTAAGTAGCAGTGTGACTTTTGGTAAGTTATTTGAACTCTCTGAACTTCCATTTTGTCATTTAGAATAAAAGGAGTAAAAGCACCTACTTCATAAGTGTTGCTCAGATAATAGTAAATCAAATGTCTGAGTTGCTTACTCACAGGATCACTGGAAAGAATATATAACAACATATTAAATGAGAAAAGAGCTCTGAAAATAATAAAGTACCATAAAAATATAGGTCACTCATGGCATAAAGTTCCCCAGTGATGTTTTTCTGTTTGGTTAAGTATCTCTAATCTATTGCCTTATTGTATTTGATATAATTAACATGTAAGCAATTTTAGGATCAATCTGAAACAAAGAAGTTTAGAAATAGACAAATAGAGCAAATAATAAAATTAGCCTTTCAACTGAGATTTTAACACCACAAAGTGCACAATAGTGTGGAATGTTCAGGGACCATGAAGATCAGCGTGGGTAATATTTAGGGAAAGGATTTACTTTTGTTTCCTTTTTTACTTGTCATCATTCTTCCTGGTGATTATTTATGGCATGTAATAAATAGTAGATGTAATAAACTTTCATTGAATAACTGCATTATAGATGGAAATCAAATATTTAAATAATACAAGTATAACCAACATAAAAGCACTGTTCATTACAAATGTACATTCCATGGAAACAGAGGCTTAGTGTGATTTTTTTCTGAAGTATACAACAGCTCAAGGTCCCCAAATAAAGGACTGAATGTCTCTAAGTGATTAACTTGGTTTATAAGCGTCCAAAAGTTTTAATTCATGTTTTGTACTTTTTGGAAAAGGAGAACCACCAAAATAAAAACTAGGTTTTCTCCTTGCATTTCAAATATTTTCCATTTGATAATCATTGTAAGGAAGGTGACTAGGGAGGACTCTGGGAATATTTATTGAATTGTGAAAGAAGAAATCTGACAAACAATATGCTTAATCATTTTCCATTTATCATCATCATCCTGTGACAGGATATAAAAACAATTGTACTAAAATGAGGTGTTTTGTTGAGGAGGAGGCTCTAGAGTATTAAAAAAGAGGATTTATATTTGAGTAAATAAAATTTTGCTGGAACCAGAAATTGAAGAGTATTTGAAGAAATGCTCTGAACTATGGTAACTGATTATTCTTCATTTATAATGTCTGTTTCAAGCTGTCTTGAACATACGGTCCAAGAAATTTTGAGTCAAGACAATACACAGCTAGGGAAATACAGTAACTTTTAAGTTAACTACATATGAAATGAATTTTCAGAGTTGTCTAGGTAAACTGAAACTGGTATATGTTTATAGCAGGCTTTCCCTCCCTTTGATAGTTGTATCTCTGAAAAAAATGTGATTCATAAGAAATAATAAAACCTTGAGATTGACTAGTAAGTGTTCTTCTCCAGCCATGACTTCTGACCTATTGTGCACATGCTGGAGAATGAATCTAATTTTGAATATTCATTATAATCATGTTTTTTAAAAAATACATTTTAATGTCACATAGAAACAAAAGCTGTTCACGGGCCACAGCCTAGTCACTTAGGTTTACCACAGAGTGATGAAAATTCATCAAAATGTCAAGAGATCTGTATTTACCAAGTTTGATGAAGAAAATCTGACAAATACTATTTAAGATAAGTGGCATTTTTTCCTAATTGTTTTCATATGGATGAATGAAAATCAAGTGCCCTGTTACTTTGATGAAATGCTAAATTGCTTAAAAATTCATATTTATACAACGGACCAGAATACAAAATCTGAACATAAGATCATGGCTTGAAAACCACTGTACAGATTTTTCCGAGCTAACCCTGTACATTCAAATACAGAAATGAAAGTATTAGTGAATGCTTAAACTGGAACAAAGTCAGTTCTACTGTCCCTGCATTTCCTCACTAAAACACAGTTTTCCTCACTAAAATACAAATAAATATTAGGTTACAAACTAATAAGTATTTCTTCCATGGAAAATATGTCAGACTTTCCATGTTGGTGGTAGCTCATCAAAGACAAATACGAGTCATTTTTTAGCAGGTAATTCACCTCAGGAATTAAGTATGCAAACACCAAAAGAAACCATTGACTATTTTCCCAGTCCACATAGAACATGCTATAAGTCTAAGGAACAGGAAGAAAATGTTAGGAAAGCGAAATGTAAAACAGGCAAATATTAACCTTAGCGGATGTTATACCTAAGGAAAGAAATGATTGCATACGAAGCTTTGTTCTCCTTGTAGTTTTATGTGTGGGTATGTTCCTATGTATGTATGCGGGTGCATTTATAATGCAATTTTAACCCAAAATACCACAGACTGAACTAAAACTAAGAAGTAGTAGAGTTGACATTTGAATCCCAGGTCCATGAGATGGGATAGCACATGGCCTCGACCTCTCCTTCATGTTTATATCTCTTCAGATAGTTTTTCCAAAGCTAATTATAAAGCATTTTAAGGAAATCCTAATGTTTGAAATTCACTGATACATGGTCTGTTATCTGCCTATTTAGATTTTTTTAAATTAGAAAATATAATAAAACAGAAAGGGGCACTGAGTCATTTCTGAGGTAAAATTGATTTTTCAATGTTGAAATAAATTTCCTTACACTTGCAGATGTTTCATTCCTGTCCAAGGCGTTTGTAGTTTTGTGTGCTAAGTAAAGGTGATCATCAAGTCCAAGTCAATTCCCACATTCATAGACTGAAGCCATCTTTGGGCAATGCATATATCCAGCTTCATCAAATCCTAAAGATTCCTGAAGAAAGCTATTTTTATGACCTCATTCATTATCCATTTCCACTGATTTTGAAGAGCAATCCACTGTTTCAAAACAAAAAGCATGTTCACTAATTGTGTGATGGGTTCACTAGAAGCCCAAATTCCAGCATTACATAATAGACCCAAGTAACAAACCGGTACATGTTCCTTCTGAATCTACGAAATATTCTCACACACAACATAAACATAGCTTATCTACATTTTCTAAATAAAAACAATTTATAGCATGCAAGGAGCACAAAGTAAAAAGTACACTGAAAAGCATGCATTAACCGAAGAGAGTCCTGTGCAAACTGGAAGGTTTGGTCAGGGGAGGGACAGATGGATACAAGTTTTTAACTATTCAGCACCAAACATTATTTCCAAAGTCACCTAATTTTCATTAGTCTAAGATAGACAACCAGTTGGTTGATAATTAAAAGTACAAACATTAAAAGATAAGGAATTAAGTTATTTTAATTGCAAATGGAATAGTGTTGCTTGCTCACAACATTAAACCTTCACCTTAGCCATTCTCCCAGTTATCAAGATAAACATTTTACTCATGAATTCCTCCTCCTTCTCTAATCCAGTACCGTATCTAAGCATCATGCAGCTCAGATGGGAAGTAAACAAACAATTCAGTGACAGCAATAATTAGGCTAGATCCTGAGGTCATTCTATCCATGGTAATACTGACTTTCGGTTTTTCCCATCAGGCAACTTTACAGTTTAAAATGGAAAATTGCAAAACTTATTTAAGCCTCAAAATTGTAACTAAATGAAAATGTTTAATTTTGTGGTTACCTTTTGTTATTATATTATCATATTTCTATATTTAGTAGAAGTCTATCATGGCATTTTAGATTAACTATCCTTGTTCTATTATTTCTGTGACATTCATTTCACAAGCTACTTAGGGTGGGCTATAGAGAGTTACTGAGAAGATAAACCATTCTCTGATTAAACTTTTTAATTACGAATAAAAGTAACACCTTAAATAGTAAACGTATTAGCTTCTCTATGCTAAGAAAGAAGCCCCTTCTACTTAGATCATGGATTTTCTTGGCAAATCAACATGGTATCTCCTAAGTGCCATCAGCCAGCCTGACAGAAACAAACTGTTTAGGAGCCCAGCCACTGAGAGCGCCCAACCATGGTACAGATCTGGAGGTGAGCGTGGCACAGAGGGGTTGAACGGCATCATTGGAACTGGACCAAAAACAGTAGAAATAAAGAACACTGGACATGTGCAGGAGAAAGATATTTTAAAAGGCATAGAATCTGGGGAAAAATGAAAGTTAGCAAGAAAAGAAGGAATCCTCTAGATAGAGTGATTATTATCAGAGCTTGTGCCTACTTACGGAGGATATCAGTAAGTCCCCTACAACTCCATTAGGAAGACAACTGTGGCCAAGGCAGGACGATTGCTTGAGGCCAAGGCTTCAAGACCAGCATGGGCAACACAGAGGCCTGTCTCTTCAAAAATGTAGCAGGGTGTATACCAGTGGTCCCAGCTACTCCTGAGGCTGAGGTGGGAGGTTGGATTCAGCCCAGAAGATAGAGGCTGCAGAGAGCTGTGACAGTGACATTACACTCTTAAGTGGGTGACAGAGCAAGACCCTGTCTCAAAACCAAAACAAAAACTAAACTAAAGTATTGTAATAGATGTCTCTCTCTAGCTACCTTGCACTCCTTCCCTTGAGGAAGTCCTCTCACTTTCTGGGGCTCAGGCCCTTCTTCATGTCTGGCAGAGGACCTCAGGCCAGAAGGAAATTTTATTTCTCTGCTCATAGTTATTGGTTCAGGGAAGGGCAGGTGACCACAGCGAGGACAGTGAGCAGTCCCCTTAGGATTTTCCCCTGGAAGTTACCGGAAGTAAGCAGTCTCTCCTGTTAGCCGATTGCCTGAGTGCTGAGGAGGAGCACATCTGTGTGAACCGACTATGAGAGCAAAACTGTTTATAAACAAAGCCAGTGGACAAGAGGAGAGCAAAGGGACTTAAGTCAGTTTATTCCCTTTTTTGCTTCCACAAGTTTGGGTTGAGCTTTTGTCACTTGCCATATAAAAGGTCCTATACTTCCCATGACCTAACATTGGACTGTGGCAGTTACCGTGTGTTTATATGTTTTGTATACACTTGAGTGTCGCTGTTCTAGTTCTGAACTAGAACTAGTTTTTTTTTTTTTTTTTTTTTTTTCTACATTCACACCACCTTCGTTCCGAAACTGGACTCTTCCCCTGTGAAAAATGCTCAGAATACCAGGAAAATGATAGTGGGCACTGAGAGCCAGGGTAGGCATCCAGGTATCCAGGGGTACCCATGACTATCCAGGGTTGTGAGTAGAGGCTGTTAGACCCCAGGCAAAAGCCTGGTGCTGTAAGGTGGTGTTACAGCTACGAACAGCTGTACCTAAGTACAACAATCTAGTCTCACCAGGTACATATGTTGT
This sequence comes from Chlorocebus sabaeus, assembly GCF_047675955.1. Lineage (NCBI taxonomy): Eukaryota > Metazoa > Chordata > Mammalia > Primates > Cercopithecidae > Chlorocebus > Chlorocebus sabaeus. The sequence continues at coordinate 30,590,242 of NC_132913.1, read as the reverse complement.
TGCCTGATAGAGTCACATTGCTGCAGATTCTTAAAAAGTCACTTTTTATTTAAAATCTCATCCGGTTCACCTTAGGACTTTCAAAACCCAATCCGTTAACCTCCCTCTCCAACCCACCAGGGGATGCAACTATCCAATACAAAGAACATGCAGTTACCCTATTTCTGCTAGGAGAATTTCCCCAAGCTTCCCTGCCTAGTCTCATTTTTAACTCTTTGCTATGATCTTTTCTCCCAGAGTAGCATCTTGTTGATTCATCCCTGAATTCCCCCTTTGCTTAGCCCAGTTAGATTCTAGGGTCTTCTTATTGCTTTCTCTCAATTAGTCAAGTGACTTCCAGCATATGTTTGCCCCAAATTTCTGGCCCTGGGTGAATGCTGTGCAAATAAATGTTTATCATAGGATCTCTCGGGGGAGTGGGGGAAGTCCTGATTTGTGGCATTCATCAATTTCCCTACTGTGAATATTCCAACTGTAGCCAGTTTCTAGCTGACATTATGTCACGGAATGTGGGGTTCAGAAGAGATGTGCACAGTCAGCTCTGCAGCCAGCTCCAGCCCACCACTGTCCTGGCCCCTCCTTTGTCTGTTAGGACTTAAAATACGGGAAGAGAGAATTGGTGCAGCTAAAGAATCCTAACCGGGTCATGTATTTTATATTAGCAACTTCCACAAAGTTTTAATTATCTTTCATTGAGTCCATCTGTCTCTACTCACCAAGAACTGGGTAGAGATGAGGACAGAGGAAAGGTTTCATGTTTGGTGCTAACACACACACACACACACACACACACACACACACGCATTTATATTTATTACAATACCTTTCTGAAAAAAAATGTAGATAAGTAGAAATGTTTACTTTTTATGATTAATAAACAGCATGATTTAGTCTATTAAATATAACAGTTGAAGACCATTTACATTTTTACCGAACTTGGTGTACTCTACATAGAGTGTTTCTGACATAGCCTTTTCCTCTTCTTTGAAATGCTCCATTCCTAGTGAGTTATATATTTAGCTCTCCACCTGTTATTTATTATTTTTGTTTACAGAAAACCATAAGTGCACAGAACACATAAAAGGCCCTATAAAGATGAGTTTTCTAATCCAATTAGGAAGATAATACCTTGGGCAACAGACAAAATGGGCAAAGAGATGAAAATATTTTTATAGTGCAGATCAGAAAAGAGTTTCATAAAATAAGTAGGAAAGAAGAATAAATAGAAGAGAGAATACAGGGGTTGGGGAGCACAGAATACGGGAACATATTGTGTTATTGAAAATAGAAATTAACAGCATTTAATAAAAGTGGTACCTGGCCAGGTGCGGTGGCTCATGCCTGTAATCTCAACACTTTGGTAGGCCGAAATGGGTGAATCACCTGAGGTCAGGAGTTCGAGACCAGCCTGGCCAACATGGTGAAACCTCGTCTCTATTAAAAATACAAAAATCGGCCAGGCATGGTGGTGCGCCCCTATAATCCCAGCTACTTGGGAGGATGATGTGGGAGAATTGCATGAACCTGTGAGGCTGAGGCTGCAGTGAGCTGAGATTACACCACTGCACTCCAGCCTGGGCGATAGAATGAGACCCTACATCAAAACAAACAAATGAACAAAACAAACAAACAAACAAACAAAAAACAAAAAAAAACGGGGTCCAATAAAGAAAATCTTTTGGCATGCACAAGAGGGGAGTCAAAGGGATAAAAAAGGAAATGGAGCTATCAATCTAAGAGCATTGAAAATATATATCTGGTAAGTAATCAACAAATTGTGGTCTAGGAGATAAGAGACAGATGGTTAAAATGAATATTATGTGGAAAAGTAGGTAACTACACAAACCTATAGGAAGAGAAATTTGTGGGCTAGAAGAGATTAAGAAAAAATTTCAGGTCTACAGTTGAGGTTCATCTCTGTAAGATATTTGCATGAACCTGATCATTTGAATGCTCATTGGTCAATGGTTTAAAAAGTCATTATTTAGTTAGTGCAAACTCAACAACATTCATTTATTTGGCAAGCAGTTATTGAGCATTAATGTTGTCAAGATACTTTTCTAGGTGCTGGGGGAAAGAGAAGGCAACAAATATTTATTGACTTTCTACTCAGGCATAGACACTGAGACTTAACTTAGATTGTATCATTTTAACCCTTATCATGATCCTACCAGGTCGATTTTAATATTCTCATGGTGGTTAAGAAAACTGTTGTTCAGAAACGGGAGGCAATGAAGATTAAAGACTTGTGTCTGTAAGCAGTTTACCATCCAATAAACGAAAGTCGCTTTTGAATATAGGAAAAGATTCTTGTCTCTTGTATTGACTGTTTGGAAAAAAAAAAAAAGAGCCCTTATCTGGAAGTAAAGTGATGGCTTTTTCTGAGAAGATAATAAACTCCTATTTTTAGACTCATATTTGCCAAGACTACTATGCTAAATCATTTGAGCCTTAAATCAACAGGAAATGATAATATCCATAATCACTGGAAGGACTGTTATCTACACAGATTATATTAGTACCCTCATCATTCTGACTGTGTGAAAGTTTTATGGGCTGGGCATGGTGGCTCATGCCTGTAAACCCAATTCTTTGGGAGACCAAGGCGGGCAGATCACAAGGTCAGGAGATCCAGACCATCCTGGCTAATGTGGTGAAATCCCGTCTCTACTAAAAATAAAAACAAAAATATTAGCCGGGTGTGGTGCCACGTGCCTGTAAGTCCTAGCCACTTGGGAGGCTGAGGCAAGATAATTGCTTGAACCCAGGAGGTGGAGGTTGCATTAAGCTGAGACCGTACCATTGCACTCCAGCCTGGGTGACAGAGACTCTATCAAAGGAAAACAAAAAAAATGGGAGAAACTTTTATGGCAGTTGTATGTGCCATAATAGTGAGGAAGGTGTTGATAGCAAAAAACAAAACAAAACAAAAACCCTATACAAGTAATTGCTGTGTGGTTTTCTGAAACTTAATGTTATTAATTCACTTAATACTTTAAATTCCTACTACCACACTTTCACCCAAGCTACTCTTCCCACTTCCGATAAGGAATCTCCTAACCAGTTGTCTGTCTTTGCAATCTCTTCATCCAGTCCATCCTGCATGTTGCCTTTACATGAATCCCCCTAAACCACTGTTGTGAACGCATAACTATCTTCTTGAAAATACTGTCTACAGAATACAGTACAAACTCTGTAGTTTTGGAGGTAAAGCCACCAAAAGCTAGTCACTAGATATCTTTCTAATGAACTGTCAATTCCACGGGTACGCTCACTGTTTCACGCATAATACTCTAGATACTTCAGCCCTAAATCTTGCTGTTTACCCTTGTGAAAATGTCATCACCATATTACCTACTTCTCAAAACAAGTCTTCTTTCTTCTACTTCATGCCACTGAAATCATCCTTCAACTCCCAAAGAATATATTTTGTGCAATATATGCCTATTATGTATTTATTTCTCAAAAACATATACTATATTTTATGTACCATTTTTTAGTCTGCCATAGTGACATACATTAGGTGCTCAATGAATACACTTATGATATAACCACACACACACTGAATATCCTAGATCACTAATTTGATTAAACATTCACTCGTAAGTTTTTTATTTGCTTCCTGTTTTTATCTGGTACTCTTGTAGTCACTGGGGGACAAGGAAGACAAAGTGTCTGTTTTCTAGATCTTATATTTCCAAGTGAAGACAGGCAGTAAACTATTTAATAATATGATACAATTGCTTACAAAGAGTGATGAGGACCACAGGACCATAAAGGAAAACGCAGGGTAAAGTTGAAGAGAGAGAGGGGTAGACAGGAAGCTTAGTTTAAATGCAATCATCAGGAAAAGGTTATTTGAGGCACTACCATTCGAACAGACACCTAAAGTACATAAACTATAACTATGTAAGTTCAATTTTGAATGGGGACAATAAGCCTGAAGTCTTTTAAAAAGTCACTGAGCTTGACTACTTTTGGAAAATATACTATAAGAGGAGTGAATATAGAAGCAGGGACCCAGTTAGGAAGCCATTTATTGTAATCTAGGCTGGAAATAATGGTGAGATTCCAGCTACATTTTGAAGGTTGATGCGTTCGATTATTTGATACTTATAGTGAGATTACATATTTGGAGACAGAATTGATCAGAGAATCTCATGTTATGGATCAGAGATAGTAACCAGAATTAGTATTTTGGCTCAAATGCAAATTCAAATGAAAGCCTCCAAAGTCTATATGTTATATATATTAAAATATATATAACATATATAAAATATATATATGTATATATTACAAATAGCGAGATTCTGCCAGGCAAAGATAAATCTCTGCACATCTATATTGATTCTGGGTACTCTAGCACCTAGCTTGGAGGTGGGCACACACAAGTGCTGGGGAGTTCTTCTCAAATTTATTGTGCATTCAAATTGCCTGAGAATCTTGGCGGAACACAGATTTTGATTCAGTAGGTCCAGGGTGGCCTGAAATTCTGCATTTCTAACAAATCTCAGCAGTTATCAATACTGCTTGTCGGAGAATGGCATTTATGCAGCAAAGTTTGATGATTGATTGGATGGTGATTTCCTACCTCAACTAGGAGAAAAGTCTGATTTTCTTAAATAATACCCCGTCAGGAACCATTTGAATTGAAAAGTATTTGATCCTTACAAATACGTATTTTATTTATTTATTTATTTATTTATTTATTTATTTTTATTTTTGAGACAGCATTTCACTCTGGTCTCCCAGGATGGAGTGCAATGGCGTGATCTTGGCTCACTGCAACCTCCACCTCCCAGGTTCAAGCTATTCTCCTGCCTCAGCCCCCTGAGTAGCTGGGAGTACAGGCACGTGCCACCTTATCCGGCTAATTTTTTGTATTTTCAGTAGAGACGGGGTTTCACCATGTTGGCCAGGTTGATCTTGAACTCCTCATTTCAGGTGATCCACCCACATCTGCCTCCCAAAGTACTGGGATTACAGGGGTGAGCCACTGCTCCAGGCCTAAATAAATATTTAATATGTATTTATTTCTTAAGGGATTAAGGTGATTCAGGCATATATAACACGACTTGTCATTTTTTTAGGTTAAAAAATATTGAAGAGAGTAGATTTTAGTGGTGTTCTTATTGGTAGTATTGTTCCTATAATAGTTATTAGTATTATTCTTTAACTGTTATTTCTGGCTAGTAGAAACTATGCAATGGTAGCATTTTCTCCCATCCTGCACAGGAGCACCTGGGGAGTTTCTATAAAATACAGACAACTGTGTCCCACTCCTTGGTAATACAGTAAGTATTCTGGTATCCGTATTTTTCAAAAATTATCCCAGCAATTCTTATGTTTAACTGTGTTTAGGAGCCACATGTATATCAAAGTAAGCTATTGTTATAATAACATCATGATTCTAAGATGACATATTAATAGAATTGGCCTAGGATAAATTAAGAAAATTAAACTTTTTAAATGAAAACTACCTAATTCCTTCTAAAATATATTCTATAAATAAAACCCTAAATATAGTACCATAATGTTATATGTATAGGGAATGACTTTAAAATATGTATAAGACTATAAATGGTGACTATCAATTAATAGCATCTGCTAGTTACATAAATCTTTCCCTTTTATGAAAGTCTGATATGTTAAAATTCTACTTGCTTAGAAAAGTATTAAATGAAATATAATTGTTGCTGCAAGAACTCTATTATAATCTGCAAACCTCTTTGAAGGATTAAATAGACTCCCTAAAATGTATGCACATGTATGTGGATACACACTTACATACATAAAAATAAAGATACATACATCTATATTAATCCCTAGCAAAACTTTGTCATGCATTATACATAATGAGTATATTTAAGGTAGGACAGTACAGGGATATTAGATTTACTTATTAATGAATTGATTTGTCAAAGTGTTTTAACTGAGGACAGATGAGTGAAATTGCATTGTAATGTTATTCATTATCTTGAGCAATTTTCTTAAGAATTTCACATTGAATAAAATTGCCAAACACACTTTTGCAAGGTCATTATCCTTTTAGTGTTAAACCTTGAATATTTTCCATTATCATCTAGATCTAATTCATTCATGTTGTTTTTTAGAGGTAGCAAATGTATGTCTAAAAATGTTTTCAGGAAAAACTTAAGAAATGCTTCCCAAGAGTCTTTTTTTTTTTTTTTCTCCCTTAAAAACCAGGAATTTTCATTTATCTTTGAGCATCTTATTAACTGAAAATAAAAGTTGGTCTCATTCCAATTATGTACCAGTAACTCTCTTCCAAACTTTGAGCCCTGAGCAAATCCTGTGGGATAATGTGCTTCTGCACGTTGCCAGGAGCTCGAGTGGCGATCATCATGGAGGCCTTTCACTGCCCAGCCTCATCTCAGCCATGTGCTTGCCCCAGTACAGTGAAATAACTGTCTAGTCCTGATAAGAGTTAATTGTAAAGGTGAGTTATTTGGAAACACTTTTCTAGCTTTAAATGTCATCTAGCATTTTTGGATGAGAAATGCAATTTTTTAATTAAAAATAAAATAAAATTCACGTATGTTGAAGTATTATAAAAGATTGGTTTCTTCCTTAGCAGAATGTAGGCTCTGGCAGAAATATAGTTTCAGGTGTGGGTGTAGGAGGGAACCAAACTTGGATGAAACAGGATTTTATCTTCCTGGGGTGGGCTGCCAGTTAAATTTCTGCAAATAGCAATGTCATAAAGCATGGTTTGAGAGAAAGACCATGTGCTTTCTAGAGTAGCAACCGGGAGAAAAACAACCAAATTACAAGGAGGCTGGAGGCTAAATGTAAAAACAAAAAACAAAACAAGAAAAAAAGAAAAACAAGCTCTCTCCCCATCCACCTTAAGTCTCGCAGAATAAAAATGCATTTTAAAAATATACTTTGTGCAATAACTATTAAAAATCAAAGTACAACAGCATGAATCTTAAAAGTTCCAAGTGCCTGCTTGATGAACTCTGCTATCTGGGTACTAGGATATCAAGGTTAATTAAAGAAACGGCAGTGTGGCTACGGAAGACACATTAGCAAAGCCACATACAAAGCTGAACAGCAATTAGAGAGAATCAAAAAACAGACACACAAAATGGAACCTTTGGCAAACCTAAAGATAGACTCTACCTCAGCATCTGTCGTTATGTTACAAACATCTAAAAACCTTACGTTTCTGATTTTTGCTTCTTGTTCCACCAACCTACCCTCCCACACACACACTCCTTGCCTCCACACTTTCCCGTAGCATGGTTTTTATGGGGGAAATTGGAGGAAGGGAAAGGAGCTAGTGTTAAAGAAAGTTGTCCTAGGCGACACAGGGGAAATGACCGTGTCAGAATAACTAAGAACAATACGGAAGATACAGAAAATCAGGATTTAGTGGAAAATAGAAGTAGTTTCTCTGTTAAGAGGTTGAGTTATAAGAAGCGGGTATTTAATTTTCTACCCATAAAATTTCTAGCATCATTTACTTGCTTTTCTCTTAGCAAACAAATCAACAGTCTTCTTGGGACTTTATGTAAGTCCATCATACTTCAAAACTCTGTAGTTCAGTGGACTTCCTGTTTATTTATTGTTCTGTCTTCCATATTATGCTACCCAAGCTAAGTTTTTCTTTTTTTCTCTCTCATCTTGTCAGTATTTTTTTTTTTAACTCTCCTGAGTCATTTTTAACATACAGTTAGGAATTTTTCCAGCCACTTGAAAATTCTATACTCTTTTCCTGCCATTTAAAATACAGTATTACAGTAAATTACTGCTACTGGGAAGAACATTCTGACTTGATCAGTGCAACCATGGTGTAAAGTGTGACAGACAGAATTCAAACACTAAGAGGGCAGTCTTAGTTTTTATATACCATTCTTTAGTTATAGATGAGTAGTACATTAGCTGTATTTAAGACATCAGAAATACATTTGTATATAGTTGATATTATTAATTTGTTAACTACAATGGCAATTTCACACAGAAACCCTTTTGTTGGAAACTGAATTTCTCATGTAATAATTAGCTGTGGAATATTACCCCAAACAGGTGTCTGTAGCCTGTCAAAGTCAGAACAGGTGATTTAGAATTAGCGTATTAAAAGAACTGTGAATTAGCGAAGCAAAAACGTGTTAATTTCTTGTTCCATCTGTTAATATGAATTCACTGCCAAATATTTTACTTTGTAGAACTGTGCTGGGATTGGCAAGAACATACACTATAAAAAAAGTTTAAAGGCCTGAATGTTTAAAAATCATGACATACGTTACTGCAAAAATAACTTCTACATTTTTGAACATGCTTTTTTTTTCTTTTTATCTTTGAAAAAAATAACTGCAGAGATTGCCATATAATATAGAAAGTTAACTAAAGAAAACATACGATCAAATGTTAGACCTTTAAAACAAAAATTGGAAGAAAATGTTATTCAAGAATGTTTGATTATAAATGAGGACTAATTCTTCAGTGCTACTTCTCAGATGGATCAGAGAACTATTCTGAATTGCTGAAAGACGTGGAGAAAAATATCTGCTGCTACCGTGCAGCTCATATCCAATAATATCCTCTTATACAGAGATGCCATTATAGAAAGATAAATCTTTTTTTTCTATCCAAATACTGTAATCCTTTAAGGGATTATGGTGCAATTTAGGTCACTAAACCACAATCTCTGTATAATTATGAAATCTTTTGTTCATTAGCTTAGTTTTGTTTCTTCCACCAAATTTTACTTGAATTGATAAAATCAAAATACATTATACCCTTAACTCCATATGCATGTGTGTAAGCATCTATGGCAGTGGCAGGAGTAAAGGGTGAAGAGGGAAAAAAGAGGAAGGCCCGCAATGCAACGTAAACAGTTCTTGAGGCGCATTGCGATTCCAACACATTTGCAGGAATTTGGCCTGCAACTGGACACGTTTTTATTCTGAAAACCCTAAAAGAATCTAGGGCTAATGAACTGTTTAACCAGTTTGCCATCTTTGTATCTCTTTTCTTTGCAGGCAGATCCATGGGAGAAGAAAGAAATTTGAAGTGAATTGAAATTTGTGAGCTTAGACATATGCTAAGAGTACAGTTAACTTGAGTTACTTTTTCCATGCTGCTGAATTGGGTCCTGAATGAGGCAGTTTTGTGACTTAAACAGATTTCACTAATTTTCCTTCCTTGCACATTTAAAAAACAAACCACACTCTCCCATATTGCTGTTTGGGTTTTAACGGAGCTAAGGCATGCACACCCAATTACTATAAGCACTTTAAGTAAAGCTTAAAGATATGCAGCATGTTCTTAACTGCAAATGATATGATAGGTAGTGTCTTTCCTCTCTAGTTTTATGTCACATCCAAGAGATTAATCCTCTCATGAATCATCCATAATGACTAGAATAATTTGGGGAACTGAATGAAATTTTTCAAATTATTTATATCATGAACTCACAAGAATATGAATGGTGGGTTATGCAAATACAAACCATGCTTACAAAAGCTAAATACAAAAAAAAAAAAGGAGGGGAAGAGGATTAAGTTTATATTTCTAAAACTGGACGTCTTTGAATTGACACACCGTATCCTTATTACTTTGCTGGTGAGTGATTCCTGTTACAGTTTATGAAACATACAAGGGCAACTCTTATTGTTTCCAACATTTGAGTAGAAAAATATGGATCTTTTGTATAAGGTTACAGTAAGCATACCAAATTCTCTAAGGATTAAGATGTTCATATTATGTGAAGTTCATATTTTGAGAAAAAAACCACCACCTTTAAAAATAGCCAGAGATAAGTTTTTCTATTTGAAACAGACTGGGCTTAAGTTCTGTAATTTTTCCTAAACATGATCTCAGACAAAAGACAATTCTCTATCCTCATATTTAAGAAATATGGTGTTACCATATAGGAATCATTAATGAAATAGGTCCAAAATTATTTATCCTCAATGTAAAAATTCATATAAACCTATATAATACATAAATCATTTTATAGAGTTTTAAATTATACAGTACATCAAAGTTTTAGTTGACTTATCTGAAAAGACATTTTGGTATGTAAATAAAAATGCAAAGAGAAGAACCTGTCAGAAAGTAAATAAAGTATGTAAATTAAATAAAAGGTAAGGCAGCTACACTTTTTATATAAATAACTGTGTTAACAGAGCTTTATGCATATTACAATATATTCAGATGCATAGCTTTTGCAAAAATAAATTCATTGCTCCTCTCCAAAGAATGGATTAAAACAATTTATTTTATAAAATTTGGATAGATAGGATAAGAAATGTAATAGCCATCCATGGAAAATAAATATAAAAATTATTCAAGCTCCATCTACTTTATGTTAGTAATGAGATGCACTTCATTCAAATTCCTTTCAATTGAAACAGTGCTGAGGAAGCAAAAACATGATTCTGTAGGAAATGATTTCTAATCTTCATGATAACATACCGATATAATACAATTATTTACAATTGACTAAAAGTTAATTTCAATAGTATAACATCTTTCTTGCAAAAATGTCAGCTTTTATTGATGAAACAAACTAAGAATAAAACATTTTTACTTGTAGTATTACAGTGCTGTTTTTCATTCTGTTAACCAAAACAACACAGTAATACTGTAAACAAAAAAATAACATCAGACTGCTTATGTTTGCATGATTTTATCAAGAACCATAAGCAATGTAATGAAGTACATTAGCTATAATTTTGGAAAACAATTCTTTTAGACTATATTCATGCTATTTTCAAAATAAGTGACCATTGGGCTAATTGTGTTAATTATCTATTATGCTATGAAAGAACATAAAATAATTGAAAATAATTGATCTCACATATTCAAAATACAATAAAAGCAAATAATACGCAACACAGCTATTATCTATCATCTTCTTCTGTGTATACATACACACACACACACAAGTTCATATATGCCTGTGTTTCTGAAATGGGGTCTAAATGTTTAGAGATATCTTTGGTTGTCACAACTTGAGATTCCAGTAGCGTCTAGTTGGCAGAAGCCAGTGATGCTGCTGAATATTCTACAATGCACAGGACAGCCCCCACAACAAAGAGTTATCTCATATAAAATATTAAGCGTGCCTAGGTTGAGAAACCCTGATACATACCTAGATATTTTGTTGTTACCACCTCCCCTTTCCTAATTGATAAATATCAAGTATTTGTATCAACTAACCCTCCTTAGCCACCAAACTGGTTCCATCACCACAGAGGAATAGTATTCATTCTTAAGACATGTTTGTGGAGTGTATTCTCTGTACTTGGCCTTGTTGTAGGCATTGACATCAGTATAGTACCATTACTTCATTTAAAGGTTGTTAAATAACTATCCAAGTAAGTGTAGTGATCAGCTTACACTCACTTTGGCATAGATGGATTTGAACTGAATTTTCTTGACTCTGAGATTTTAGGCAAATCTTTTGTACATGGGAACCTCTGCTCTCAGCAGAGCCAACAGCTGCAAATGTTATCTGTAAAATGTTGATTTTTATTATGTGTGTATTTTCTCATGTATTGGCTAAAACTCCAAATTGTTTTGGCTGTTTTGAATAGGTTCTTTGTTGCTAAATTTTAAAAATAGAGGTATAGCATGAAGGGAAAATGTTAATTCCACAAGAATAGACCTCATTAGCTGAACAAATCTCCTTCAGTGAGTCGTATTTTAATATTATGCTCAAATTTTTCTATTAACAGTCCTTGATAGAGACTACAGAAATGAAAATACCTTTAGCAATGCACTAACATATAAAGAACAATATAATATTATCAGAATAAACTCCATAAAAAGTTTTCATTTCTTAAAGTGTATTATTTTCTTCCATTTTTTTTCTGTTTGTTGTTGTTGTTGTTGTTGTTGTTTGTTTTTTTGGCTGCCAGGAAGGTCAACACCAAATACAAATTTCATTAGCAGCACAAATACTAGCCCTTATGTTTAATGTATCTGTTTATCCTTTTTTCCTATTTACTATCTTATTTTAGGATATGGGGAAGTGTAAATAAAAAAGTATTTAGGTAGAATTGGCTTCTGTTTTCCTAGGAAGCCTTACTTGTGTCATGTAATAACAACATTATAATGGTCTTTAAACCAAGTCATTAACATGCACTTCTCTATTGACTTACTCAATGATTTTGCAATTATCACATTCCCCGGTATCTCATGACAAGTTACCAAGGATGCTTGTTCTACCATATTCTTGCTTAAAACAATCTATACAGGCCAATGGCAATATAAAGACTCATAATTACAATAGTTACCATAGCTCTTTCATGTGCTAGGCACTGTGTAGAGTATTGCATTGTGTGTGTGTGTGTGTGTGTGTGTGTGTGTGTGTGTCTTATCAACTCAATCCTGCAAACTGGGTACAATTACCCTTGTTTTACAGATTTTAAAGAATGGAATCTTTGAAAGGGTCTGTCACTTGCCTAATATTATCCAGTTAGCTAGTGCGACCTCAAGAATCCCATGGTGGTTCTTTCTGGCTACAAAGTGCTTGCCTATTTCCCCTCATGGTTCTCTTAATGCATAAGAAAAGCTGAAAATGTTTAATAGAGTATGAGATGAAACTCTAAGATAGAAATTTACTTAGATATGATTTAATTCTATTTCTGGTATTCTATTTTTATTAAGTAATGATTAATTTTCATTCCCATTCTGTTTCTCTCTCCATTCTCCCCACCTCACAACGGTACCAAAGACCTAACAGTATAGCTTACCATCTGAAGGACTTTTTTAAAAATTGCTCACAGCTAAAAGTTTGCATATTATCTCTCCTTAAATTTTGTTTAAGTGTACCTGCTTGAGGAAAGAGATTGTGAATTATATTCTTTTCATCAAGAAAGGTATAAAACTGTGTACTGTGTCTAGTTTCTTGTTCATGAAAGACTGAAACTGACTCAGGCTTTTCAACAAATATAAGAATCCATGAGTAAATGCAGTGATGCCTCATTTCAATGGAACTTTTTTTTCTTTTGGAGATGGAGTCATAAGAATTCTATCATAGAAAAAAGAAAATATTTATAATTATGTAATTTTTTTAACCAACTGCTTGACTGAGATGGCTAAAGTTCAGTTCTCTCAGCCCCAAGTCATTGGAAAGGAAATTGGATAGACTCCAAACGAATTTGCAGTAGGTATTTGAAATTTTTCTTCGTTTGGATGAGGGGGAAAAGTTTCTCTTTTTCTCTCTCTTTTCACACTGAAAATATTAAACAGTTACCTCCAGACCAACCTCTTTCCCTCATTATTCAATTTGTAATATGGAATAGGAGGTTTTGATCAGAATGATCAGAATGTATTAACTGATGATACCTCAGTTGCATGTTGATCATATCATGTTGCTACTTTTATTGAGCCTTAGCATTTAAATCTTATCCATATTGCCAAATGAAATGCCCTTTACTTAGTTGAAATAGTTTCAAGGTATAGAAAGCAAAATTCTAATATGATATCTAAAATTATAACCCTTTGGCATAAATGCCCAACATAATCCTCTCTTTTCAATACAGACAGGACCTGTGAGAATATGAGGGATATCACTCCTGTGGTTAGGTGAGGGGATTTTGAAGATGTAACCATGGTCCCAAAGCCATTGACTTTGAGTTAATCAGAAGGCTGCTTGTCTCGGGTGGACTGACTCATCAAGTGTACTCTTTAAAAGATGATCGGCCCTTCTCCAGAAAAAGGGCTTGAAATAGAAGCAATATTCTCCTGCTCGCCTTGAAGAAAACAAACAGCTATGTTACAAACTGCATGGGACTTGGGACCTCAGTCTACAACTACAGTGAACTTAATTCTCCCAACACCAGTGAGTTTGGACAAGGACCCTGTACCTCAGAGGAGATCGCAGCCCCACTGACGACTTGATAGCAACTTTGTGAGACCCTGAGCAGAGAACCCAGCAAGGCAGACTCCTGACCCACGGACACTGTAAAATTATAAATGTGTGTTGTTTTAAGCTGTCAAGTTTGTGGTGATTTGTGATGTAGCAATAGAAAACTAATTCTAAGGGATCAGAAAGTTGGTGGGATTTTGGGTAAAGGGTTGGAACAAGTGGGAGTAAAAAGACTATCCAAGGGCTGCTCCCACTGAGGAAAGTAAAATTCTTCTCCTACTGAAGAGGTGGGTGAATTAAATGGAGGTCTCAATTCAGAGGACTTAGGTCTGTCTTATCCAAGGACAACCCTAATGGTCTTTAGACTAGTGGTACTTGTTTTATAGACCCTCTCCTAAGTAATTCTAAGAAGAACTAATATTTTTGATTGTTTGCCAGGTACTATGTGAGGCAATTTGCATACATCATCTATTTTTATCTCCAGAAGCACCTGAGGTCTATGATACATGATTATTAGTCTATTTATCAGATGATACAAATCAATATGTATGGGCTAAATGTGCCTGTCATTAAATAACTAGTAAATGACAGAGTCAATGTTCAAACACAGATTTAGCCAATTCCAAGTCTTATGATTTGAACACTTTGCAGTGTTTCCTCTCCTCTAAGCAGGCAGTAGTCTCCATCTCTACAAATCTGAGCACTGTAGTAACCACTATTCTCTTTGATCTCTGTCCATAAGTCTCAGGAAGACTTTCTGTGTCTTTCTCACATTTTTGGTAAATATATTGAGGCGTTTTTCTGACTGTCATGCAGTATTTTCATTTGAATAGATGTGCCATGTCCTTATATAAGAAATTCACAATTTGCCCAGTAATGTTACTGAGATTATTCCAAAAGATTTTATTAAAGAGGTGGGAAAACAGGTGTTTGAAAAATATTTTTTCCAAAATTAAAAAACAACCTTTGTTAAAAATTCAATATAAGTACCTCTCACAAACTGTTTTTATAATAAGGTGATTTGTTTGTAAGATACACAGTGCACTTATTTGGATAATATTTTAAAGAATATAGTATTAACTAGTTTTATTTGATTGGCATGCTGTTGGCACTAAATTTTATTTATATATTTTTAATTACCCTTAATTTGTTTAAAACAGTTGCTAAAATTCCATTTGTATAGAAGAACCAATTTTCCTAAAGCAGCGACACTACTTGCTTCACTTTAGAGATTTATTTTTTCCAGAGTGTTCATTGACAGTTAAACACTGCAATAAGAAGACTGGTTATATCTCAAGTTTGATATATCTAAATTATTTGGGTTTTATAATTTTACCACTATTATATTTAATTTTGATTTTGGAAGTGCTATGTTTTGTAAAGGTTTCCAGAGTCAATATCTGACCATTTTAAACTACAAAATTAGCAATTTCATTTGGTTCAAACAAAACTTATATTACGGCCGGGCGCGGTGGCGCAAGCCTGTAATCCCAGCACTTTGGGAGGCCGAGACGGGCGGATCACGAGGTCAGGAGATCGAGACCATCCTGGCTAACTAACACGGTGAAACCCCGTCTCTACTAAAAAATACAAAAAACTAGCCGGGCGAGGTGGCGGCGCCTGTAGTCCCAGCTACTCGGGAGGCTGAGGCAGGAGAATGGCGAGAACCCAGGAGGCGGAGCTTGCAGTGAGCCGAGATCGCGCCACTGCACTCCAGCCTGGGCGACAGAGCGAGACTCCGTCTCCAAAAAAAAAAAAAAAAAAAAAAAAAACTTATATTACAAGTCTGATGAAGCACCAAAAAAACTCGATGAGTATTGCTTTAAGACCGATCATAATTTTATTATTGTTATAGGTTCTGTGATACACGTACAGAACATGCAGGTTTGTTACATAGCTACACACGTGCCATAGTGGTTTGCTGCACCCATCAACGCGTCATCTACATTAGGTATTTCTCCTAATACTATCCCCTCCCCTAGCCCCCCACCCCCTGACAGGCCCCAGTGTGTGATGTTCCCCTCCCTGTGTCCATGTGTTCTTATTGGTCAACTCCCACTCAGGAGTGAGAACATGTGGTGTTTGGTTTTCTGTTCCTGTGTTAGTTTGCTGAGAATGATGGTTTCTAGCTTCATCCATGTCCCTGCAAAGGACATGAACTCATCCTTTTCTATGGCTGCATAGTATTCCATGGTGTATATGTTCCACATTTTCTTTATCCAGTCTATCATTGACGGACATTTGGGTTGTTTCCAAGTCTTTGCTATTGTGAACAATGCCACAATAAACATGCATGTGCATGTGTCTTTATAGTAGAATGATTTATAATTAATTGGGTATATACCGAGATTGCGAGTTCAAATGGCATTTCTGGTTCTAGATCCTTGAGGAATCTCCACACTGTCTTCCACAATGGTTGAACTAATTTACACTCTCACCAACAGTGTAAAAGCATTCCTATTTCTCCACATCCTCTCCAGCATCTCTGTTGTTTCCTGACATTTTAATGATCACCATTTTAACTGGCGTGAGATGGTGTCTTATTGTGGTTTGATTTGCATTTCTCTAATGACCAGTAATGATGAGCTTTCTTTCATACGTTTGTTGGCCGCATAAATGTCTTCTTTTGAGAAGTTCTGTTCATATCTTTCACCCACTTTTTGATGGTTTTTTTTTTTTTCTCTTCTAAATTTGTTTAAGTTCCTTGTAGATTCTGGATATTAGCCCTTTGTCAGATGGATAGATTGCAAAATTTTTCTCCCATTCCATAGGTTGCCTGTTCACTCTGATGATAATTTCCTTTGCCCTACAGAAGCTTTTTAGTTTAATTAGATCCCATTTGTCAATTTTGGCTTTTGTTGCCATTGTTTTTGGTGTTTTGGTCATGAAGTCTTTGCCCATGCCTATGTCCTGAGTGGTACTGCCAAGGGTTTCTTCTAGGGTTTTTATGGTTTAATGTCTTATGTTTAAGTATTTAATCCATACTTTCAGCCCAATCTGCTTTAAAAAGTTAAATGGACAAACCAGAGATTAGAAAGTGATTCTAGTAGCCTGTAAATGTGCATATATACCTTGTAATTTTATACTTATTTACAGAGGAGCAGGTTTATTATATTTGTCTTCAAAGATGTAAACCCTTTTGTTTATCCTCACCAATTAGGATTAGATTATAAAACCACAAGAGTTTGTTTCTGGTCAAGCTCATGATTTATTCAATTGAGTCTTTTCTCTTTGATAAAGGGACCATTTTGTCAGGGCAGGGCTATTCCTCTTGAATTCACATGAAGGGAATAGATATGCATATAAAATATATTAGTTTAGCTTTCTAATGGGCAGGGGTGGATATTGCACTACTTGGGCGAATTTAGAGTCACCTACAAACTGGAGAATGCTTGATCTCCTTCCACTTTTAGACAATTTTTGTCATAAAATTCATGAAATAGAATTACTTCTGCACCTTCCATATTATCTGTGCCACTAAGTTAAATAAGTATTTTCACCAGAAATGCAGATTTTTCAGCCCAGAATTTCACACCACATTGGACTGAAATTTTCAAAAAGGATATAAAGTGTCAGAATTATTTTTAGTCAGAGCAAGAAGTATTATTTATACCTTGCTATAGTTTTTTATGTGAAAGTTTAACCAAAAAATTAACTTAGGGAAAAAGTAAAATCTGTCAGTTGAATTAAAAGTCCTCTTTAACAGTCTTGTAGGGGTAAGAATGGTGTTACTGATTGTGGAGGGGGTGATATTTTAAATGTAGAATCATACATAAGGAAAGAGGAAGAAATTGATGGATATGGAACACCAAGAATGCAATCTATAGGCATCTGATATTCATATTTTACATGATCATTTCAACATGCCTATGTAAAAGAGGTTATTATGTCAACTTGGCAGGTGAGCAAACTGAGGTTAGCAAAATTAAAAATTCATTCAAGGACATGCTTAAAGCAAATATCAAAGTCTAAAACAAAACACAGTCCTATTTTAGAAACACAAAAGTTCTTAACTTTTCTCATATAATCACCTTGGTTGTTTCTTGATTAACCTAGTGGGATCATATTCATTGTTCAAAACCCTTAAAGAGCATTGATTCTATCTCTACGTCTATCTCTGTATCATCTGTCTCCATATATATGTTGTCTTCATATATATGCATATACATATATATCTAGATACATCCATCCATATCTGTATTACACACACGTATGGACAGATGTATTATACCCGTATATACACATATGAAAAGATGTATTATACACAAATTTTATATACATACTTAATCCACAAATTCAGTGAAATATTGAACTCTTTGCAACCCAGAAATGGTGCTACATTAGCATTAAACAAATTTCATAATGAAACAGTTTTGTCCTTAAAAATGTCCTACCATAAATCTAGGAATGAAGATATTTTATAGACAATGAGGCAATATGTGTATCTTGACCATCTATCAAGTAATCATAGTGACTTGTGGAGACAATTTTTATACATGCAGCTAAAGTTTATCACATATTGACTGTTGCTTTCTTTATTAGTGCTTTTGTCATCTTTAAGAAAGTGATAAATTGACAAAGCTGGATATTTTTTGGCTAAGTTCTAAATGGGTGAAAATGACAAGAGGCAAATATTAATGAGATGTTCCTGAAGTATAATAAACAAATGGGCTTTATTATCTT
The DNA here is from genome assembly GCF_047675955.1 of Chlorocebus sabaeus. Lineage (NCBI taxonomy): Eukaryota > Metazoa > Chordata > Mammalia > Primates > Cercopithecidae > Chlorocebus > Chlorocebus sabaeus. Next base: position 30,571,710 of record NC_132913.1, on the reverse strand, counting down.
CAAAACATGTTAGTGTGGAGACATTTAACAGCTCTCCTTTAATAATCTAAGATTTAACAAGTAAATAGTGAAAAGGAATGCAAATATTAAGTTTCAGCACAGAAATATATATTCTTGGTGTTTGGGTATTAGACATTACACTTCAGGAACATGTCATCAATATTTGCCTCTTGTCATATTCATCCATTTAGTGTTTAGCCAAAAAATAGTCACCAGGAAAAGACAAAGGTGATGGTCAAAAACCAAGGGTGTTGTCTTAGAGTTCATGTTGAAGGTCTGACTTATGGAAAAAAGTGTAGTCAAACATTGCATACACATTAAGGTATTCATTAATATAGTTATTCTATCCATACAGTTGTGCAGTTGCTACCAAACTTGTTGGTTTGGTAATTCTGAGAGACAGTTCCTATAGTAATTTAATATATAACACACCCAAGAGTGCCAAATTCCTCTTTTCTAACTTGTACACAACTGGACTCCATTTCCCAGCCTCCCTTCCATTTCCCAGCCTCCCTTCCATTTGGAGTAACCACATGTCTAGGTTCTAATCACTGGAATGTAAGGGGATGAGATGTGTCCTATTGATGGGACAAGACTGGTAAGTAGCTGTGTGCCCTATGTTCTCTCTTTGGACAGAAAGGATGAGGCCTCAGAAGCAAGCAGAGACACAAATACAAGGTACCAGGGTCCCTGAATCACTGCATGGGGGAGAGCTGCTTAACCAAGTATCCCCAGTGCTTACAGCAATGTAGAGTTCACGGTCTAAATGTTTGTTTTGGTTAAGCAATTGTACATTTCTGGTCCACTTGTTGTATGAGCTAGGGATACACCAACTTATATACTGAGGATCGTATATGGATAACCAAATGGATGCTTAGAGATAACTTGAAACCATATGTAAAAGTAGATACAGTTTACTAGGTTTTCATATAAGAAAAAAATATTATATATAGTATTAGCAATTAATTCTTCCTCACCAAGGCCACACCTGATCCTGAGAACTCATCCTCTTCAGCTTCATTATAATCTTTAAATGTGCCAAATCTGTTGACCAAACTGAATGATGTATTTCCACGTGCCACACTGGTAACCAGCAGACCTGGTCCCTTCTACATAGATATCAGGCTAATCACACTCCTGTAGGAAGTTCCCATACTTTATGCCCCTTTGAACAGGTTTTATAGTTTGTCTATACCCATTTCAATTTTCCTTTTATAATTCCAGATATTTCATTTATCAAATGCTATTAAATAAAATCATACAAGGTAAGTATCTTGCTGCTTCATTTACAAGTATGTGTTATAGATTTTTGTTGCTATAGGAGGGAGAAAAGGAAGACTTTGTTGGTTGACATCTGCCTGAAAGATAACAACCCTTCCTCTTTAATATTACTCAAATGCCCTTTCCAACATGGTTGTCTCCAAAATATTCCATAAATATTTCCCAGGTAAACAAACTACTTGACCTATCTTAATTCATGGTAAAACAATTAAAAACAATAAAAAATTTCACCACTTATGAGTTACACATTCACGGAAAGCACTTGTATTTTGCCTACAGAAGAACTATTTAGATCCTCATTAAGGACCGTGAGTGTTTATTTTAGACACAATTTTAAGAAAGTAGTTTTCTCAGCTTGCAGCCAAATAGAAAAGGAGAGGAAGTACCATAGAAAGAAGCACAAAGGGTAGAAAAAAGTGGCAGACAAGGGTAAGACTAGAAGGTGGAACTTCATATAATAAAAGGAAAATTCAGTGTAGGATTCAATAATCCCTCATACCTCAATGATCATTGAGGGCCACTCTATAACATTACATAATGTAATATATGTTTATAATGAAATATCATCAATAGAGCATTATATTAAGTTAGATACGACAAGGTATGAGAAAGTGTGGTAAATATTTACAGGATTTCCATCCGAAATGTTGGCTACTATCTCTTGATGCTTAACAAGGAAAATCTGACACACTGGGAAAATAGAACCCAAACAAATTTTCAGAGTGGTGAGGTTTGACTCTGTCTCTCCAGACTTACATAAAGCATTTTGCATGCTGATTTTAATTATTGCAATATGTATTTGTTCAAGTATATTTCATAATGGATAAGTTGAATAAACAAAGTTTAATCCTTCTTCATTATTTTTTAGACTTTGAACTAGAACTTAAGAAAACTCAGTACTTGCTTTTTATATCAGACACATACTCTTGCTCTTGAAAAAACAATGAAAGGAAGGACCCAGTGCTGGAAATACGAATCAGTATGACACTGTAGCAAAGTTAAAAAAAATAAGGATTTTAGAGTCTATCAGAAGTATGTCCCAGAAAGGTTCTTGCTACACATGCATTATATGACCCCGAGGAAGTCATTTTTCTCTGACCTTCGATTACCACATCTGTAAAGTGGGAACAAAAATTCTCATGTTAAGATAATAAATGTAAAACAACTAGCACAGTGTCTGCTGTACTGTTTATTTGAATTACTTTGATAATTATTAAATTCAATTTACTTTGATAATTTATAATATGTAAATTAGTGTGATAATCGCTTCCCAAATATTGAGATCCATAGACACTATTGCCATATATGTGAGGAGATTAAAACCATGCATGTGGATTTTATTAACATATTTTCTGATTAAATCTTTTCCTAAAAGTAGTATGAGACTGACATTAATAAGACACTCAGTTTGTGTGGATTTGCTCAAATGAGATTCAAATCGATTTAATGAGTTTAAGTTTGAAAAGTACCAACACGTCCTGGAAAATAATTATTAGGAATTTTCTTTATGGCACTAATTTTCCATTCACATGAATGAGGCTTAGCGAAGCTGTCATAATCATCTTTTAATGATACAAGTAGAAATTCTAACAGATGATGTTCTAATGATAAGGTAAAACAAAGTGCTGTCAATACCACGGTATACTAAGAGGATAATAAAGAGTTTCAGAATTATGAGATGCTAACTAGGGATTACATCAATTTGAGGTGTAATCCTAACATTACCTTTTTTACCATTTTTTCCACATGGGAATTTATAGTGGGGATAGAAGTACTAATATCTGTATAGCAATACATACGTGGATGAGATATCTGAGAACTTGATGTGATTTAGAGTCAGAAGCGAAGTGATAGGGAACAAATCAACTCTATTTATCTATTTGGCTTTGCAATTGATAGATAAATACATGCCAGGGAATAAAAAGACGAGTAAGAGGTTCCCACTGGAGCGAATGATACCTATGAACCCAGGGCAGTATAATTTAACAATTAAAATGGTAAGTCTACAAAAGGACACAGGAATGCAGAGGAACGGGCCGAGCTAAAAGTAGAAGCAAGATCACACAGTACATTTGTCACGAAGATTAAATGAGATACTGTATTCAAAACACGTGGCCTAGTAATTGGCCTAATTAGTGCTTAATTATATTGTTTTGTGGTGGGTTTCTTTTTTCTGTATTCATTATTTCCTGATTGCCTATACATCAAATATTCAGGCTCTCTGCTGAATATTTGGCCTAGCCTGGAATATAGCACACTTTATTTCAATAATTGTAGCTCTTCTTAGTTTCCATGGTTTGGGAGACACACAAATAGTTACAGGAAGACTTTTCCTTTTTGTTTTCCTATAGTGCTTGTGAGTAAGACTGGCAATAGCTTTCCTCACTGTGCTCCTTACATTCATCATAACAAACCTGAAACAGAAGGATGTACTGGTAAGAGAGAAAATCATCAGTGTTACCTGAAAATGTCTTTGATTTGCTGCTAAGACTAAAATGTCTTTCCACACAAAGGGGGTAAAGGAGAGCAAGGAAGAAACCATGACCAGACAACAGGTAAAAGATCAGGATGACAGGGTCTAAGAAGCCACCCAACAGAGTTATCAGGATGACATTTGCACTGTGGGCTGCTACAGGAAGGTGCAGAGTCAACCATGTTCACCTACAGAGTACTGTCGACTCAGTACATTGCTCAAGTCCACTGCATTATGGATAGTGTGCAAACTTGTGATCTCTCAGCATAGTACAATCAATTGCTTCCCAATTTTGTAACCTGTACACTTTGTGTTAAAACTACTTCAGTTATCAAAACAACTGACTTTATTTGGGCTGAAATCCCCTCATTTGCTAAGGCTTAATTGTCAGAGTTGCTCTTACTATTACAGTAATAATAACAACTTGAATTTAGGTCGATTTGTTTGTTCAGTCATAGGAAAGGCTCCCCCAAGAAGAGACCAGGGTATCGTTTTTTTCTTTCTGTTTCACTTTGGACATTAGCTTTACAATCTATAATATGATTACTCAGAAGAAATACAAATAAGCATATAACCTAAGAAAAAAAGGTGTATTTGGCTATTATCCTTAGCAAACTAACTCAGGAACAGAAATCCAAATACTGCATTTTCTCAGAAGTGGGAGCTAACTGATAAGAACTTATGAATACAAAGAAGGAAAACAACAGACACTGGGGTCTATTTGAGGGGAGAGGGGAGAAGATCAGGAAGAATAACTATTGGGTACTGGGCTTAATACCAAGTGATGAAATAATGTGTACAACAAACCCCCATGACACGTGTTTACCTAGGCAGCAAACCTTCACATGTACCCTGATACCTAAAGTAAAAGTTTAAAAAAATGTGAAGATCAAGTTTTTTAAAAAGCTATGCTTTATTAAAATCAGAGCTGGTAAGACTCCCATCTCATAGACCAAAACGTTCTGAGATCTAGATTGGGTTTTCACTGAAGCCTAACTTTCTACCCAAAGATTTCTGAGAAACTACCTCACCGGATTGTTTCCACTTAGGAGGATATTCTTAGAGTACAAGTGCACAGAAGCAGTTTAGATTCTATTGTGCTATTACATTGAAAAACTCCTTCTAAATACTCATTCACCTTCTACATCACCCAGCAATATGCTTATGAAAGCTGTTTTCTTTCTTGTAACTACAGGTGTCAGATGCATCACAAAAGCAGAAGTGCCCTTTCAGCTCTTCTCTGTGCCATTCCTTGTCAATTTCATGCTGCCTACAGCAACAACATAATACTGAAAACAGCCATGATGTCACTGGAAGTGCTCTGTGATTGACAGAGAGGGGCAGTCGTAGTCAGAGGTGGCTCCTCAGAGAATTCAGAACCCACTCGCTGTCCTCCAGGGGCTCATCCCTTGATTTGAGGGAGGGATGAAATATTCTCTGCATGAGAGAGCAGAGATGGGAAGTGATATAGGTATGTAAGGATGGTCAGTTACTTTAAATGTAGTTAGACAGGACAGCCAGAATACAGAGGTCTTGGTTAGGTCCTCTGTAACAAGCCCTAGAGGCCCAGAAATGTGATGACAGCAAGGCACATTTCTTAACTCTTACACTTGTTGAAATGAGTAGAAGGTGACATTTGTTTGGAAATCCCTCCCCAGCCTTTGTTCCCAGAACTCAGCATTCATTTTCCTGTGCCTACATACGTAGTTCCTTAGATAAACACTACTACTGCAACAAATCAGAGTGCCAGGCATTACCAGATGGTTACATAGAATTAAAAATATATGCAAAAAAATAAGTTCTAAAGTAAAAATGGATAAAGATGTAACTCTTACTAATTCCTAAAATTGCTTGTTATTACAGACCGGCTGCTACAAACACGGTGTCTTTATCTACCCGAAACTTTGTTCCCAGCATCTTTCTCTTCTGACATTCTCAGTACCTCTCTATTCATGAAATCCTACCCATTTATTAATGACCAGCTAAAGAAGAACATCCTTCATGAACCCTTTCTTGGTAATTTATGTGTAGTGATTATAGCCTTTTCTGAAATCCTATTGTCTGCTTTTTATTTGTCCTTTAATCTTGACTGCTCTTTCCTACCATTTTAGGATCTCTTTTCTCCTCAACAGAATCTAACTTCTTTGAGATGACAGACCATGTTTAAGTTTTTCCTCTTCTGAGTCCACATGACCTAGACAAGGTAAGAAACCACAGGGAAAAGAACAGGGGCTTTCAAATCTACAGGATGAGAGTCAGTTGTACAGAATTACATACTGTGTAACTTACGCCAAGCCTAATTAGAGAAAGTTTCTTTCAGAAAGAAATCTTTTCTCTCCATTTTTCCCTTTGCTTTCAAATGGCATTTTTCTATCTTTGGTGGAAGATAAAATAATCTGATGGAATCAGACTATCTAGATTTGAATCCAGATTTCAATGGATGCTTACCACATGGCTTTGGGGAATATATTCACATTCCCATGCCTCAGTTTCCCCAACTGTAAAATGGGGCTACTAAAAATAATTCCCTTTAGCATCACCCTGAGTACTAACCAAACTAACATATATAAAGTGCTTAGAACAATGCCTCAGACATAGTGAATGCTCAATAAACATGGGCTATCACTGTTATGATTACATTTCTTATCATTAGCTTAGCATTCAATTAAATTTTACTCTGGTTTCTCTGTCAGCAGAGGTCACTTGTTTGCAGACAGAGTCCCACTGGTTGGCAAACAGTAATCTAGTAATAAGAGTCTTTGACTGGATGTTACAGAACTTGAATCCTCCAGTCACTTCTTTGGACTAATCACTGACATTTTTGGATTTTGGATTGCTTTTGGCAGATGATGCTACCAACCAAATACGTGTGGTCTTCTTTCCATATTACACAATTATCACTGGGAAGTGGCTGTCCCCAAAAGGCTACACTTCCTAGTAAGAAATAAGCAGAAGTGATGTGTGTCACTTCCAGTCTAAGTAGGCCCCTCCTCCTCTTCATTCCTTTTCCACTGGCTTGATGTAGAGAAACAGTGGTCTAAGAAGCCACACGTTGAAGACACTGGGTCCATCACATAGGAAGAGTCAGGGTTCCTGATTTAATGGCTGCAGGAAAGCAGCCTGCCAATCAACAATGTCCATGCTGAACTTCACATGAGTGCAAAATAAAATTCTATTTTCTTTAAATCGCTATCTATTGTGGGGATTGTTACAGCAGCTAGTATTATCCTAACTAATATGTTTGGAGGGAATTCTACCCATCTTACAAAAGGTAATTATCAAACCATTAAATATCAAAATGTCAGAAGCACCAAGTAAATGCATGTGACAATATTTTCTTGTTTACCTAGTGCTTATATTCAAAGAACATTCGGATAAGCTTGCATAATTTCTTGGTGGTTCAAACCATTCATAAATTTAAGTGCTGTGGGTTCCAGAGTATGTGAGAACAACAACAGAGACTGTCTTAGAATCTTTAAGGTGCTTATTGGGTGGGAATTCAGTTATGGGGAAAGGAAGGGTTTAGAGGAGATGATCATTTATTATTATGACAAATACCAGAAGAGTTTTAGGTAAAGAAATTGAGTAAGACTAATTTACCATTGAGTTATGTTTCCAGGACTTTAATGAATTTTTGTCAAATGTACTTACAGACTAATTCAAATATTTATCCTTGATTTTGTTGGTGTCTCTTCCTTAAGTACAGAGTTTTCAAACTGAATAGGCAAAAGAAGATTTTACCTTTGAGTTTTTGTGTTAAACATTTGTCACCAAATGATACCTAAATTTGGATCTGAATGTGAATAGCCCATGATCACATTATCCTTTTGACACTTAATAGTTGCAACACACACACACACACACATATATATACACATATATATATATAAAATTACTTTCCATTTCCTTCCTCCCGGAACACTCGGCCTGAAGACCCTTACCTAAGAAACTTTTAGTCTCTGCTTTTCATCAGGTGCTTAGTAAATTATGCATCATTAACAAAGCCTGACATCTTTAACACATCGATGTGGTTTAAGATGCCAAAGTCAGTTTAATCTATCCTCTGCCAAAATAAATAAAATCACACTCTTAACTGTGCAAAATGGACATGTTTTGGGGTAGCCTTTAACCTCAGTGGGTCTCAAGACAAGAATATAAATAGAGATGTGCAGGCCATGTGTCTAAATATTTATCAGTTGTAAATCCAACTAACAAACTTCACATTATCATGTTCAAAAACACTTTGTTGTGAGGACTAAATACATCAATACATGTTAAGAGTGTAGAAGCACCCCTGGCATGTATGAGGACCCAATAAATGCTAGTTGCTAGTGATGAGGATGACAACTTTCTCTCCTGTAGAGCATTACTGGATGAATAAATGACTCAGTGAATGCTCATTGGGTGGTGAAGATTCTCTGGACCATTGGGTGCCTTCTTGATTAATAATACAGTGTCCAAGGGTGGTATCAATACCACCAGACCCCAAATGCCTACCAAAAGGACAGTAACAAAAGACTTTAGGCACTGGAGCTTCCATGGGCATTAATTCTATAATAAGTTTAAAAATGACAATTCTAAGATAATTTAAATTTACATTTATATTTATGTATGACAAGCTAAGTGAAAGCTAAGTGCTAAAGGAAAAGTTTGAAGAAAACTGATTACAATCAGTAATTCTGGTACTGTTGGATTAATACTTTGGCTTAGTAATGTTACCACTTAAAACTAATGAGGTCAATATATATTTCTAGAAACAATCAACAATAGCTTCTAAATTATAGTTGTATTTCCTAGCACTGCTAAAATAAATGGTCTTGTAAAATTCCTATTATAAGAATATATTTTCAAGTACAGAAAACTCTACCATAAATTATTTTACATAAATAATTATTTTTAAAAATCAATAAGAGTATTTTAAAGTTTTGGAACTAAAACAAGATTTTTTTTTAAATTGCTTTGGAAGTGATTTATGAAAAAAATCAACCTTTCTATTATAATAATTTTTAAAAAGACTGTCTTTTCTATTAAAAATTTTAATTTAATTTTACAGGCTGTTACTCTATAAATAGAACAATCCATTTTAAACGGACAAGGTGAAGTATATAAATGACATTATTAGTGTTGCTACTAACAAGTTTTGAACTATGCATATTTACACATAAATAAAACCAAACCAAAGAGGATACAAATCTTTGAGTAAATGAATATTAGGGGTGGCATACCAATTATTTCCTTAGTTCAAGGTGTAAATGGATCAAAATAATTGAGTAATATTGGCATCTTCCTGCATTATATATTGAAAAAATTCATTTGTAAATAATTAACTAAAAAAAAAGCAGCAACACTTATATAAAAACTATCACATTTAAGATTGATCTTAACTTTCTCCTTTTATAATATTCTGTTATTGGCTGGAAGCTAACAGTCACCCTAAAACGACTGATGAAATTGAAAATTCATTGCAAAACTCAAGCTACTGTATTTTAAAATAAGAATAGGATGTGCTTATAGCACAAAAAAAGTCCAATATTATTTATAGTCATTGTTATGAATATTAATTTGGGGCACTTGGCTGTAGCTGTCTAATAGCACCACTGTGAAATAGCCATCACGTTAGAGGTAGTTATGGCTTTTCAAGTGTTTTTAAACTTCCCAGTTTCTAAAATTCTTTTGTTCTAAAAATTTTAAATATGCTGTATCCATGTAACTGAGCTTTTGGTTAAATTTCTCCAGCATCTGGGTACAACTCTTAAAAGATACTGGAATCCTTTACCAAGAATTTTGTTTTTAGCGCTAATCTCATAGCCTTGGTGAAGTGAAGCTGGGGAATGATAAAATGGGTAGATACAGAGGGGCAAGTTACAAACCTCATCAATTTGAATTCAAAGCAGCCCATTCCAGTTAAAACATGGAGCTCACTGAACATTTGCTTAGTGCAGGTTTTAATAAAAGTGGCAAGAGAGGAAGATAATGGGATCCTATCTGGACTGCCTGGCATCTTCCAGCACACTGCCTCTCGGCCTGCTGCTGGGGTTCTCTGAAGAGAACCCACGAGATAATACACTGTAGTACTTTAGAATTAGAGAAAAAACTGTCACATTTGATTTTGAACTATTATATATGCTTTGCTTTTATGTCATAACACTTAGCAAGCATTAGAAGAACACACAAAAATGTATGTGCCTGAGTGTGTCTGTGAGTGAGTGAGGAGGGAGGGAGGAAGGGAGAGAGAGAGAGAGAGAGGGAAACTGTTTGCATGTACATGTCTGCTGCTTTTCCATACAGACTGTAAACACCTTGGGACAGGTAAAGTGTCTAATGTATCATCATATTGTCATCCCCAAGTATCCCCCAAAATACTTAATCCAATACCATACATGCTGTCTTTAGTACATTTTACAAGTACATTGAATTCAGTTAACCAATTTATTTGCTATATTTTTTTATAGAAATTATCAAACTAGGATTAAATTGCCTGGACTTTCAAGGTCAAATCTGTTTGGAACTTAGTCTGTTGCTCTCATTAATAATTCTCTTAAAAATCGATACTTAGGGCATTCTGTTGTGATCAGCCCAATTGCCCAGTTTCAGGCCACAGAACAGTACTGCGTATCTGATGATCTCACTGGCCAAACACCCTGTCTTCTTCCTTCCCTTCTGTCTTGCAAGTCCTTTCTGACAAATCTCTCTTATTTCTCGATAATATCCACACTTAGTTGGCTCTGTTCTTTTCTACCTCGTTACCTGCTGCCGGCTATCATACTTTACTCACTTCTCAAGTAATCTGTTTTTCCCTCATTTCTAAATCTCATTTGTTTCTTCAGCCTAACCCATTCCAGCCATTTACTGTTAAAAAGTATTTGAATCTTTGATTACTCCGAACAGTTCAGGCTCCCTCTTCCTACTCCAACATTGTATATTCATGATTACACACTATCTGATTATGTCAGAAAAGTGGTTGCAACTTGAAAGTGCATGGGCTAAAACAATTTGATTGGGTTCACATAATGCCACATCATGTGTAACGTTTAAAAAATATTTTCTAAATTTAAAATCAATAATTTTATATGAAAATCCAGATTTCTGGTTTCTCCTGGAAGACCAGAAGGTTTGGCAATATTGCTCCACATTCTTGCATGCATCAATGGGCTATAGTTGAATAGCTGCTGTTTTTTTTTTTTTTTTTTTTTTTTGATGGGACCAACTCGAGTTTGGGCTTGTTGCCATCATTTCCTATTTTCCTTAACTCTTAACCACCACTGCTTTATTCTCTTACATTACCAGCCATAAGTGCTTTAGCCTGTGGTTCCTACTTTAATGTGTTCTGAACTAATGTCTTCTTTAGCTCTCATTCCTCAATACTTAGATCTTCTATTTTACTGAACCTCAACCACCTAACTTTCAGCATCCCTTTTCTCTACCTTTCTCCTGATCATAAACAGCTATTGGGAAAGTCATGGAGCTGTGTTGATCAAGCCCAATAGTTTGCTATCTGCTCTGAGCTTGGCTATTACTTAGTTGTCACATTACACTCTGTTTCATTAATTATTCAAATTGCTTGTCAACTCCTTGAAAGTAGGGACTCAATTGTTTATGCCTTTGCAGCCTGAGTACCTAAACTTGCCTGGGTATTTAAGAACGTCCATTCACTTAGATATTTATTCAAAGTTTATTATGAATGACTATTACAAAGAATCAGATTGTCTAGTTGTTGGGTTTCACGTGGTATATGAAAACTAGTAAAATTTAGCAGCCGTGAAATAATTCTTCTTCCTCTTTTTTTGGTTATTTTTCTTCTGGCCTTACCTTAGACTATGTGAAAGCCACTAGGTAAGAATTGAAAGGACAAGTAATAAGAATAATGCATCACACCTTTGTTAAGAGGGCACCAGATTTAAGGTTTCTTCACCTGTCCTTTATATAAACATCTCAGAACAAGCGAGACCCTACAGATGCTGTGTATTGCAATTCCTGGGCACATCTGGGTGGGATAAGCAGGAAGAAGCTTTGAATCTCTCCAGCCTGTGCCCTGCTTTCCAACCAAGGTTTTCCACCCTGTAAACTGCTATCGTGTCTACTGCCTTCCACAAAGATTTGAAATTCATCAGACAAAGTGTATACTTAATACTCACATGAGGGAATACAGAATACCTTTCAATACATCAAACTCCTAAACCTTTTACATCCTTCATTTTTAAGCTACATGGATTTTGATTTGTACAATTTTAAAAATATTCTGAAGCCTAGTCAATCTAACAGTAAAAGCACTGTTGCACAGTAAGAAATCAAGAAATACAATTCAGCAAACCTGGTATAGTTGGTCCCCAGGGAAGCTTTGTTCCAATTCGGTTTGTCATAGCCCAGATCCATCATGTCATGCTAGCCTAACTTACTACTACTGTCTTTCATTTTTTTCCCCCTTCTTGGCACACTCCAACTATTTTCTGTTAAACTAGTGCTGTCACAAGAAAACATATAAAAATGCTCTTTTGCAAACACACTGTTTGGTTCTCTCCTGAACTCTCCAGAGCTACGGATTTCTCTCACTGTCTTCATCGGGGTGAATGTTGACAGATCACTGAACCTTACTGTCGGTGGTGACAGGCTTGATGCTGTTTTGTGCAAGGTGGAGAAAAAACAAAATAATAAAAAAAGGTTTCTGTGCCTTGCATCTAGAAGGTCCCTGATTCAACAACAAAGGCTTATGTTCAAAGATGATTAGCTTAAAGGCATTTCAGAGATTTCTGATTGTAGCAGCAGTTGGGTGTCTTGCTACTGGGTGAAATATGTATTCCCCCGAGAACAAAGGCAGCAGCAATCCTCTTCTGCTGAGATGGCACCTTTAATAATTCCATGTATTTATCAGTATGTGTGTCAAGATCTTAGGGATTTTGCCCTTCAGGTGAAGCTAAGAATAGATAGAGTGGATAGGGTCTTAAACAGTCCTCTAAGGTATCTGCAGACAAAAAAAAAAAAAAGGCGTCCCAAGGAATCTAAGGAAATGAGAAGAAAATATTTTCCTTGTGGATGAAAATGTACACAGCACAGAAAAATAACTCAGAGGTTTCTAAAAGGAAGATTGAATAGCCCTTAGGTTATTCAGAAAGCCTTAAGATAAGCTATTGCTCAAAAAATTGTGCATCACAATGTTTTTCAAGTTTGAATCAAGTAAATCTCAAGAATTATATGTTTTAAAAGTTAAAACTTTAAAAAGGTAAACTTTTTTTTTTTTCCAAATACAATCTACAAGCTATGTGCTGTTGCCATGGATTTCTCCCACATAACCATTCTGCATGTTGTGTACGTGACTCCAAGGGGAAAATGGTCGGTATGCATTTGGAAGTGTAGGATGTACACAGGACTGAACTGAGTGTGCATACATATAAGTGACACTCTCCCTCTGGCCTATGGCCTTGAATGACACCTTCTGTCACCATGGGAGGCCGATTTATCTACTATTGAATCACATGGCACTTTTTCCCCATATGGGCTTGCACTGGGCCTGCTTCTTCGTGCTTCTCATCAAATGCAAAGGGCTTTCATAACTACATGTGCAAAGGTGTATGAGTTCTGAACCATTAGGGAATACCAGGAACTTGAGGAGGTAACTTTTCAAATAATGACTTTGATACAACCTCTCAAAATTTGGAAGATCAGAAAGTCAGTCTAAATGGTGCACTCAGCATCCTTCACCTGACACAGAAGGCACAGCCTGCAGGGGTGAGTTAAGTCTGGGCATTAACCTCCCCTGGAGAGACCCATAGAGCCTAAGTCTCAGACATTTCTCTTTTTCTTTTTCTTTTGGGACAGAGTTTTGCTATTATCCCCCAGGCTGGAGTGCAATGGCATGATCTCGGCTTACTGCAACCTCCACCTGCTGGGTGCAAGCAATTCTTCTGCCTCAGCCTCCTGAGTAGCAGAGGTTACAGGTGTGCACCACTACGCCCAGCTAATTTTTGTATTTTTAGTAGAGATGGGTTTTCACCATGATGGCCAGGCTGGTCTCAAACTCCTGACCTCAAGTGATCCATCTGCCTTGGCCTCCCAAGTGCTGGGATTACAGGCGTGCGCTACCACGCCGGGCCTCAGACTTTCTTTAAACAAGATCAGAGACCCCTGAGAGTCCATTCTGTCTTCCTCTTTGTTTTGGAAGTGAACTTTCAATGACACATCTGGGATATCTGTTATTTTCAGGGTAACAGGCTGATGTCATGAAGTGCGATTTCAGGTTTACAGTGAAACCAAGCAGAAGACAAGATGGATTTTGAGAAAGGAAGAAAGCGCTTGTCATAAGTATCTACGAGAATAGATAATTAGATTAAGTCTAATCTCTTCCAATGTGTTTTGGGGCACATTTCATTAAAGTCAAAAGCAGACTTCCCTTCTAAGGACTAATGTAATTTATTTTGTTATTAGTCAAATTTTATAACAGCATTAGACAAAAATAAGCTATATGAATATATATGGAATAGGTTTATGCCAAGAAACAGAAACAGAATTATACATTTGTTCAATTGAGTTTTCCACTCTCGAAAACTCAGGTCAAACCATTCCACCTCTAGGACTTTAGACTCCTAAGAATTATGTATTTACAGTCCAGCTGGGCTTTACCCACCTGGCTATATATAGCAATGTGCCACATAACATTTTGTCCAACAGACCATATACTAAGGGTGATCCCATAAGATCAATACTGTAACATGTCATATAAGTTAGTGGACTAGAAACAATAGGTTCTATCACATAACCTAAGTATGTGGTAGAGTATACCATCAATGTTTGTGTAACTCCACTCTATGATGTTCATGCAATGAAGAAATCACCTAATCATGCATTCCTCAGAATGTAATCCTATTGACACATGACTGTGCTTTAAAAAAAAAAAAAAATATGACTTCCTGCTGATGCATTTCCATTTTACTAAATTCTTTGATTCCTGTATAGTTACTGAGATTCTCTTTTTCTGTCCTATTTTCTTCTTAGAACCATGGCAATTTTTCTGAAGAAAATAAAAGGAAGCAGTGCATTTAATTCCATAGGAATTCGTTACATGTATACATATGGGTGAGCACACTCACATGCAGACGCACACAAACATGAACATGATTTCATATTCGAGTTATGCTATGCTTAGACAAAGCTGGGATTTCAACAAGGTCAAGTTACAAAGAAAAACTAAAAAATTTAGAACTGTTCCATTTACGTTGTTCTCATGTATTGTATGTGTGTAAAATGGATAGAGGAAAAACAGTTCTGATCAGAAACCAGCATATAGCACATTGTGGTTTATTAGAAATAACACTCTGGCTGGCATCCACAGAACCAGACCTTCAAGCTTCAGTCCTACCATTTATTTCTGGTTGTGTGATGATGAAGTTGGTCATTCACCTCCAGGAGACTCTTCTCATCGTTAAAAGTACAATAACACCACTTTTCACAAAAGGCCATAGTGCAGGTTAAATGTATTGCATTTGAAAGCACTTTGCAAACTCAAATACAGACAGCAAATGTAAATGAAAAAGATTAAATCACAACACAGAGTTTCTTCAAAAAAGTTATGGGATATTTGGAGTAGACATTTTCTTCTTTCATAATTTTGTGCATCATGAATTTTCATTTCAAATTTCAGAGAATTTTTAAGTTTTTGCTAAAGTCAACATTTAAAAATATTGTATGGATGCAAAATTATTTTATCTACACTTAAAGAGTATATAATGGTTTGATGTTTCAGTTTTCATGTATAACTTAAGCCTTGTTCAAACACACTAAAGACAGAGTTTTATTAGGACTGGCAAGAATGATACCAGTATATATTCATGGACTGATTCCATCTGTATGGAATATGTAGATCTCACTCTAAATATAGTTTTTCAGTGTTCTGAAATGCTTGTGCTAAAATCTGAAGTACAATAAACTGATACTATATTAACATTAAATTTAGTTTCTCAATTTAAAGAAATATGTATCCTCTTTTCACAAAATATTAGATGTTTTCTAATTCAGAAATGAATGTATGCAGATCAATGGCAACTCAAATTCAAAAGCCCTTATGCTATAGTATTTCATACAGTGCAGTTT
The DNA here is from genome assembly GCF_047675955.1 of Chlorocebus sabaeus. NCBI lineage: Eukaryota > Metazoa > Chordata > Mammalia > Primates > Cercopithecidae > Chlorocebus > Chlorocebus sabaeus. The sequence continues at coordinate 30,555,875 of NC_132913.1, read as the reverse complement.
TCATCTTTATCCTAAGATATTTCTAATCAGACAATTTGGGAACCTGTCCGAGGTAAAGTTATTGGAAAATAAAACAATATTTCTAAAGCAAACGAAGTACCAGTTTGATATTTACTGTCATTTGCCTAATTTATATTTAACATAGATTTTGTAATGATACTTGGAGTGTTTAATCTTAACCATATTTTAGTATATTTATATTTTGCATTTCCTTTATGTTTATAAAAATACCCTTTTCAGTATGTTGAAAAAAATATTGAATTAGTTAAGTTTCCACAGTTTCTTAATTTTCTCAATTAGTATTGGGTTTACAAGTAAAAATCCCAAGTGTGAAGGCAGTTAATCTAATTTTTATTTTTTAAGTAATCATTGGATAAATTTATATGTGTTTAATTTCACCTGCATATGTCTTTTTGAAGTCTTAAGAGATCTTGTCACAAAGATTGCTTTATGTCCTCAGTATATGTCTTTGACTGGTGTATGTCTTTGGCTCAGTCTCCACAAGTCTAATATTACAAGTCTGTAATATTTATTTCCAAAGGCTTATATGTTATATAAAACCCAAATGTACATTGTCTTTCAAAAAAATAGAACAAAGTAAGAATTTGAGACACGGGAACTATATTGTATATTCATTGAAATCTACCACTCTTAGGCTGAAAATTTACTTTTCATGCCTCAGACCACCTTTAAGGAAAGAAGTATAACCTGAGGCTTATTTTACAATAGTCAGGATTACTTTTTGTAGTTCCTAGATGTTTGATTTTTGCTTCACTGATTTACGATGTGTGATTTTTAATTTCAGGTTTGTGAGTTAGCTCAATGTTGGTAATCTCATTGATGAAATTAGTTTAGCCTATTTTCTAGAACACTATGCTAAGTGTCCTAAAGTCTTGGGATGCACTAGAATGGCTCCATTCTTTTGGGTTATCTATGTTAGTTCTAGCATCATTATCATAACCAAGAGGATCTGCTAGTTACTTTTTATTTATTTATATTTTTTCCAATTGTCTTTTAGCTTAGCTGATTTCATAGTTGTCACAAATTGGCAGCTCTTGGAATAAACATACTCATATATAAACTTCATGTTGCTTCCAGAGTGCTGCATTTTGCAGTGATAACGTTTAAGCATTTTGATAAATTTCATATAAAATTGATATTTACATTTTCCTTTGCAAAATCGCGTTTGGCAAAAGTAGGCCTGCCTTTCTAAATCGTGACCATTAGGTGGCGCTGAGTAAAACAGGGCCAAGGTCCCAAGTCCATTCAGCTGACCCTGGCTCACTGCACTTCTGTATGTTAACTCCTCTTTCTTGTACGTCTTTGCATTGCCATTCTTGTGCCGTGGCCCAAAGTTTCAAGTATGGGTAATCGGAAACAGGTTTCTATTCTTGAAAATAAAAAGGAAATCAGGAGTGGGAGGCGATCGAGCGGTGGAAATTCAGCTTATTTATTTTGAAGAGGGGGCAAATCATCAAAGTAGAAATGTCCAGTGAAGAGTTGAAAATAAATGACTGGTGCTTAGATGAGGGGAAAGCATTGGCGATAGAATTTTGGGAATCATTCAAGTAAAGGCATAGCTGAAGCCATGAAAATGGATGAGTTATCTGAAGGAGGAATTAGATATCAAGAAGAATGAAAGACCAATAGCTGAACACGGGAAAATATTCACAGTTACAATTCAGGCAGACAAGACAGACCTGGATAGAAAGACACAGTTTGAAGAGAAAGAGGGATGCAATCTACTGAAACATTGGCTCACATTTATTGACGGTTTTTTAATGTGGGGAAAAAAGAAAGGTAAGCATCAAATTAATGTTGAACTAGTAAAGGCTTAATATTATTACAGGTGGAAATAAAATGCTTAGTGCCTTGGCATGACAGCAGTGCAAAGCCTCTGTGGGCTCTTTGCCTAAGTCCTGATTTGCAACAAAGGCTGACAGCATTGGACACAAGGCAGAAAACCACAAATATTTTTGGGTATGTGAACATATACAATAGGATAGTACAAGAGTAGAGTCATGTATGTCACTATTTTGTAAAATTAATTTAAATATCCAAACTAACTCTTTTGTCTTACTTCAAATTTTTGAGCACAGATAGATCATCTCTCCTTTAAAGATTATCATCTATATTTTTAAAAGATGAGGAGCGAGTTCCTTACTTGTCCCTTAAATTTTTTACTTTCTCATGTTGGCAGTTTCAAACTAAATAGTGTGTACATTGAGGAAAGCAGTGAGAAGGGAACAGTGTGAAATTATTGATCTCTTGCCTTGTGAAGTTTCACGGGTCTTGGAGAAAATTTACAAGTTTGCTGCAGGGCAAAATTTGATCATTTTGGACAGGGATTGAATATTTTGCCTTGAAAAATGTTAGCAAAAAACCTCCTGGGGAAAAAATCACAAATTGTCAAATCATTTGGGCATAGAAAGTCATCAACTTTATGTAGTGAGTGGCAATTTATACTCTATGCTTAGCTTTCATGGAAAACAATGACAAATTTAGAATCAATACTCCTAAATGATCTACTCCCAACAAGAACTGATTGTTTTCACTGATTGAGTTGAAAGGCTGGCTCCAGTGTAATGCCAAGGGAGACCAGCAGGCGGCAGCACTTAATGACGTGTAAAGTAGAGGAGGAAGCCTAACCAGAAAAGGGCTAAACTTTTAAATAGCATGCCAGTGTGAGAAGAGTACAGTTGTGAAAACAGATCTGGGTTCAAATTTTGGCTCTGTCATTTATCAGCTATGTGAAATCCGGCAAGTTATTTAACCTCTCTGAATCTCAGTTTTCTCATGCTTAAAATGGAGCAATTAATATTTACCTGATATGGTTTGGCTGTGTCCCCATCTTGAATTGTAGCTCCCACAATTCCCACATGTTGTTGGTGGGGAACCAGTGAGAGGTCATTGAATCGTGGGGGCAGATCTTTCCTGTGCTGTTCTCGCGATAGGGAGTAAGTCTCATGAGATCTGATGGTTTTATAAAGAGGAGTTCCCTGGCACAAATTCTCCCTCTTTGCCTGCCACCATCCATGTAAGATGTGACTTGCTCCTCCTTGCTTTCTGCCATGATTGTGAGGCCTCCCCAGCCATGTGGAGCTGTAAGTCTATTAAACTTCTTTTCCCTTATAAATTACCCAGCCTTGGATATGTCTTTATCAGCAGTATGAAAATGAACTAATACACCTGATAATGATGTTATACAATGAGAGACGGATGCATGCCTCATTTATGCTGCTTCTGTTATGATAATGTTTTTAAAATTGTTATTAAAGCAACAGAGAATCTTCCATAGGAGGGCAGATTAAAGTCTAAAGACTTTGGGGGGGAAATAAAACTTTACATATATTATAAATAATATGATTCTGATATTTACAAATTTATTTACAAGTATAGGAGGACTAGAAACAACTTTAAAGTGATAACTTTAAGAAGTTACTAAAACTGAAAACTACTGAAAGAAAAAACTCTTATGTAGTACTGTAGATGGTAACTTTATTCAATTCCATCTATAACAAGTTCATTTAGTCTGAGAGTGAAGGAAGAGTTACATAAGCTTATGAATACTGGATTCATAGAAGACTTTAAAAATATTTTTGGCTAGGTAACACTTTCACATAATTCAGCAATCAAAAAGCATAAAAAAGGAATAAAGTGAGAAATGTTTTTCTTCTCTTTATCTCAATAGTAGGATTCTTTAACATGGAAAGTAGAATATTTCAAGTCTATCATTGCTAATGAAAACGAGGTATCTGCAACACATGTACATTTTAATAAAGTGTATGGGTGACAACTGGCCATTGTATTACCATAATGAAACATCATCATTAACAGTTGGCCAATGTAAAGAGGACCTATGGCTTCATTATAACATCTGAGAGACTGGGTTCTTAGGCCCGTTTCCCAGGAGTCCACATTACCTATGGAAGAGTCATTTGAAGTATCTCTTATATTTAGCTGTTGCTTCCTACATGAACTGTTGCAGGACCTCAGGAAACATGTTTCTATTTTTAAGCAAATCTTAATTGCAAAAACATCCTAACAATAAGTCATATCTTATCCTGCTATATTATATCCTAATATAAAACTCATCTTGCTATGCTCCTTAGCACTTTCCATATAAAAGACTTTATCCAAGCTCTTGGTCTTTTGATATTAAAGTAGCCTAATGATGTCTTGTAATTACTATCCTTCCTATGTGTATATTTTATGTATTTTGAAAATCTGGAATTAGCATTTATTATTTTCCACATTTTAAATTGTCTTCATTACATGTGTAGTAGAGTAGTCAACATCAAGCCATCTATAAATAAATCGCCCTAGCTCTGGGCCTATCTTTTACCACTTACTAATTATATGACCTTGGAGAAGTGACTGGAATCTTTGTTACTTTTCTTGATTTGTAAAATGGGTATAACTGTCTTAGTGATGTTTTAAGGATCAAGCATAAGTTCTTAGTGTCTAGTATATAATAAGTAAAACATGGCTCTACTACTAATTAGCTGTACTACTTTTTAAAAAATCTGTATCTAAATATTTTTTCTTCTAGCAAACTGTGGGGGTGTTCCTTTTGCATTTGTCATCACTCTGTATCTAAAATAAAAGTATAGATACTTTCTTATAAATTGTCTGTTATTCATCATTTCACTTTACTTAATTGGTGGGATGAGGGTGGTAGAGTTAAGGATGTGTTTGAATTTCAAAGCTATGATTCTCCTTTCTCAAAACCACTCAGTGAATCCTTCATCAAAGTCTTAAAACTTAGCTTTTTAAGCTAATGTCAGCATTCCTCTTGGCTGTGAATGCTTCACAAGAAGGCACTATAGACAGATAATACATTTTGATGAATGAAGCTGGTAACATTAGGAAAAGCCATGTTGTCACCATACGCGGAAAAACCATTTCTGCCTTCTTTCATGCTAGGCCCATCTTCACTCACCCTCATTTCTAGCTTCTACCAAGAGCAGAGGAGTTTATGATGAGAACAGTCAGGGCCCAATACTTGACTTAGGTAAGTGGGTGCTAGCACAAGTATTAAGTGCACTCTCTTTATTGTTACTTCTTCTTTAGTGTAAACTCTCTTGTTTCTTCATGTGATAAATAAACCTAGAAATGACCTGACTCTTGGTTTTCTTCTTCACTCTATGCTCCTGACAATGTCAAGCCTTTTCCCCTAATGACACTGTGCTCCCTACATCCTTTCTTGCTCCTACTGAGTTACCCAGTTCCCGACGCCTGGCAGATTAAGTTTGGTATTGTCACTGAGTCAAATTTGACACTCATTTCTCATTTTTCTCCTTTTCCTTTAGAACTGGAAAAAAAACAAGAAATTTTATCTTTTTAAAAGAAAGCCTATAAATACAAAAGCCTGATTCCAGTAAATTCTATAGCTATGCTTTTGCTTTGAAAGAATCTTTCATTTTGACTCGTGAAGAAATATAGGTTGAATTCATTTCTAGAAAGTGTGAATGATTAAAGGTGGTCAAAATCTTCTCTAAAGTGTTTGGGGGAAGCCAACCTGACTGTTCCCAGCAACAACCACTTCCCAAGTTCTCCCAAGATCTGCAGTGGATCCAGTGACTCGCTGGCTTCTCAAACTGCTATGAGAAAATAAGCCCATCTCTATCTGTAATGAGCTGCTGCACCACTGACCAGAACAGAGACTTGTTAACATCAAGTAGCAATTGCAGTTACCCAAACACATAGAATTTCTAACTGAATTTCTAAATTGGAAACCATCCATGTAACAGTTAATGAAAGTGTTCAATGTCCAATAAAGCAACATAAAAGGCAAGCATACTTAAAGCTCTGTAAAGTGTATCATAGGTTGGAAAAAGTGTGTACATTTAACTGTATAACCAAAACTGGGAATTCTGGAAGGAAAGGAGAGAATCCTGTCATCTAAATATAAAAATGTGTTGCTTAAAAGAATATTTAAATATAAACTATTTAACAAGATTTATGAGAGAGTCAAGATTTTACTCTCAATTTGTCTTCTATGTCCAAAATGACCTGACTCAGATCATGGGGATTGGAAATGATCCCCAAAATAGGCCCGGGTCACATTCTGCAATGCAGTCATGGCTTGTTTTTAAATGTTGTAACCAGATTCCAGCATATATACCAGTTTGCAGGATAATGCTCTGAAATATTCAGTGAAACTCAGGAATGTATTTCCCATCATCAGAGGCAATACTTGAAAATCTTTTCTCTAAGTGCAACTACTTGAGAATGAGAAGGTTCTCACATGATGAATTAAAATCCACAAAATTGGCACTTCAGCTGAGTAAGAGGAAAAAATTCTAGAAGTATGGACAGTCCATAAAAGAGATACTGCTTCGTTCTTCCCTAGAAATAATAACATCTTTTACATATACCACTTCTCTCTGAGGAGCTTTAAAGATTTTATCTAATTAATCCTCCCAGCTTCCCAGAGAGGTAGATAGGGGGCAGGTATTATTAGCTGAATTTAGCAGTGGTAGAAATTAAAGTGTCCTGATTAAGTGACTTAGGTAGGAGGCAGCATTTGCACTTAAATAAGTGGGCTCTAAATTCTCTGCTATTTGAGTAAAAACAGCACCTACAATGTATAATAAATCTGCCTTCTTTTACTCCATCTTACATGCAGCCTGGCCAAAAAAAAAAAAAAAAAAAAAAAAAAAACCTCTTCAGTGTAGCTAGGTACAAAGAACAAAATATCTGTATCTTAAAATGTGATTATGAATTTCACAGTGCCTTCTGGGCTCAAGAGGCCGAAAGTTATTTTTATTAAACTATAAATAAGAAGATTTCTTGTATTTTTAAATTGCTGTAGTAGTCAATTTGGTATTATTTAATAGTTGTATATGCATTATACCAGAATAGAAATATTTGAGGCACTATGGAACTCTACATTAGGGAATGGATGAAAACCTGCATTTGGACTGGATAATTAGACAGTTGGGGTAAGAAATGTGAAGGACAATAGATAATGCCCAAGGTCAGTGTCTAAAAAAGGGGCCTAATTTAGTTACCTAAATTCTCAGTTACCTACTCAAAAGCCATTTTCTTCTTTACCAGTAGAGAGAGCCCTAAGTTGGGGAAATGTCAGTCCTCCTTCCTTGTCGACTATGGTACCTCTATTCTTCTCGCAGGTTATAGGGTTAGACTGTCGGGTGGGCATGTGATCAGTTCTAGTCCAGTGAAACACAAGACTGCCTACTGCAGACCATCTGGAAGAGGCTTTTTTTTTTAATCTTCAAGAGGTATAAGAAAGAATCCCTCAATCTGCTTAACTCTGTCAGGTCTTCACAGACATTTTGGACCAGCAATAGGCAACATGCAGCCATGAGTGAGAGAAGGTGACACACGGGATGGCAGGAGAGGAAGAAGGAACAACTCTGTCTTCTCAATGATGTCATTGAGTTATCGAATTTACCAACCCTTTCACTGTTTTATCTTGGCACTTTCTTTCTACATACGAAAAACTTCTATATTGTTTAGTATAGAAATATGGGATTAAAAAATATAAATGTAACAAATACAGCCTGGAGGGAATTGTTTTCAGAATTACTTCTGCTAGAGTCTCAGACCTGCCACTATCAACCAATGTAAAAATATTCAGATAATGAACCCAAGCTTTGTAAGATGCTGGAGATGCAGAGTCTATATCTATAAATTTCCTCACAGAGTATAAAAATATTCTCTGTACTTTTCTCTAAATAAACCATATGGAGAGAACTGGGCAGGAAAAGGCCCCTACAGAAGCTGGTGAGAATGGGACAGCAAGAGGAGGATGCAGAGACAGAGAATTTGAAGAAGGAATCATGGCCCATTTTACCCCAGACTTAGAGACTGGTCAATCTAAAGATTATCCAGCTGATTAAAATGGGTGTTGTGACCCCATTGCACCATGTAGGCCTTATCGCCAACTTCAAGTTTTGTCTATAAGTAGGTGAATTTAGTAAACAAAGCAGGGCAGTACAGTCTCTGGATTTGTCTTATTGGCTTGCTGCTTGAAGGTTTTCTGAGAAAGATGCCCAAAGATGGCTATTAGCTTAAGACTTAAAAGTTCTACCTGTCCAAATACCTAGGCAGACAATTCATCTATATGTCAAGCACACATATAATTCTAAGGCCTGGGGGGACATTCTGGATCCTGATATGAGTCCCTGAATCTGTGCACTCATATTCCTTTTCCCAAAAGCAAACAAGCCATGTCTGCCAGTTACACTAAAGAAATAAGAAACAAATGATATGTAATGAAACCGCCCATTTTTTCTTACTGAGGAGTGGGCAACAATTGAAAAATAAACGACTTTATTTCGTGTTGTTTGAAAACAGAATGGCTAAGAATGAATTCATTTCCACGCTTAGGTTGCCTGGTCCTACTAGAGGGGGAAAACAAAGAAAGTTCAGGAGGGTGTAAGGAAGTATTTCAGTAAATCCAGGATCAAAACACAAACCACAATCACAAAAACAAAAACAAGACAACTACAAAGAACACTGTGAAATATGAGGCCTCTGAGAGCATAGAAGGATAAGATGGTGTGGTGGGGAAGTCTCCAACAAAGGGATTTCTAAATCACTCTAAAGTTTTTGCTCATTTCTATTGTGTGCCTAAATCTAAGCCAATGTTTCAGCAAGGTACAAAATTAAACCAAACAAAGAATAAACATACTATTAAGCATCACCATGCAAGAAATTATGGTAAGCACTAAAGATTTTTGTTTTGTTTTTGAAGAGACAAAATCTTACTCTGTCAGCAAGGCTGGAGTGTGTGGTGCCACTGCTGCTCACTGTAGCCTTGAACTCCTGGGCTCATGTCATCCTTCCTGCCTCAACCTCCCACGTAGCTAAAAATACTGGTGAGCTGCCACACCTGGCCAGAAGATTTTTTAAAAAGTAGTTGTGGTCCCTGTTTTACAAAGATGCAAAATGTAGTGAGAGGGGTAATGTGTAGGCATATGAAAATATGCATAAAAATGCCAGTTAGCAAAAATTGTCTGATAAATGGGATTAATAAGTCTAATAATGCACAAAGACAGCAAAGCTGTCATCCAGAAGTAGTATTAAATAAATGTTAGCAGTGCAGGCACTACAGCCAACCCACCTCTGTGTTTAAATCCTGATGTTGCCATAAGAGCTTCATGAAATAGGGGAAAGTAACTAACTCCTCTATAAATTCTTTCATTTAAACTAGAAAACAGACTAAGCTATACATTTGGTAAGTCGACTGCAAAGAGTAGAAATGATACACATGAAGAATCTAGCAGAGTGCTGAGATCTCACTGGAGTGCTTGGTAAAGGGTAATAAGATTAGAAATGGTGGGCTGAATAAATGATCTTCACAAACATAATCCGTGCTTACTGAACACTTGATGTGGGAGCCATTCTGCCTAAGTTATGTTTAATTTTCACACTAGTCTCTTTAAGGTTATATGTATGACAGAAGAGTAGAGGTGGGAAGAACCATTCTAGCTATGGAAGTCAGGGAAGAGTTCATGAAAGAACTTGATGTAAAGGATGGGTTTATGGATTTGTCTTGTCTTGTTGCTTGCAAGTTGTCTAACAAAGGTGTCCAAAGACAGCTAATAGTCTAAGATTTAAAAAGTCCTACCTGTTCAGATACCCAGGATCTTAGAAGAGAGGCAGTTTGAGGGCACACCAGGAGGGAAATGTCTCAGCATTGGGATGTCAAACAAATGAACAAACGAACAGGGGCGTTAAAGGACTTATCCATTGTTTCAAAGCAGTCACGTATTATCACCAAAAGAGTATGGACACAAGCAAACCAGCATATCAGAGGACTACTGGGTCCAGGGAGCTACATCATCATAGATTAATAGCCCTGGAAGTTACCTTACATAAGGAATCTGGGAACACACTTGGTCATCCCTTTGGGGTTGGTAACCTAAAGAGCAGGAAGCTTGCCTTAGGGAAAAATTGCTCGCTGGATCTTTTCAAGTAAGTAATGAGAATAATCTCACATATACGAACTTAACCAGGTGGAGGAATGAATTCAGCTCATTGAATAGTTAATTTGTTCATGTGTCTATTTGAACTGTTTCAAAATTACTGTTTGCAAATTGTCTAACTGCAACTCACCACCACCAAGCTCAGTAATATGTGATAGAGACAGCAGCATAACATGTTATTCCATTCCCATACTAGTTAATTTCCAGTTTTTGCTATCAATAGTTCCATGATGATGTGGCAAGCCTGTGGGGTCTCTGGGAACTCTCCACAGACAGAAATTAGTAGCTGCTCTCTGCCAAGGTTTGACAGCAGCCGACTACAGAACTCCTTATTTCTCCTAACTCCTACTGCCCCATCAAGATATTCTCCTTTTTAGTTTGTGGGTAGTTTCTGCTTTTTTGTTTTTTTGTTTGTTTGTTTGTTTGTTTGAGATGGAGTCTGTTGCCCAGACTGGAGTACAGTGGCGCAATCTTGGCTCACTGCAACCTCTGCCTACCAGGTGCAAGTGAAAGTCATTCTCCTGCCTCAACTTCCTAAGTAGCTGGGACACACCCAGCTAATTTTTGTTGTTGTTGTTGTTGTTGTTGTGTTTTTAGTAGAGGTGGGGTTTCACCATGTTGTCCAGGCTGGTCTGAAACTCCTGACCTCAAATGAGCCACCCACCTCAGCCTCCCAAAGTGCTGGTTTTGTTCATAGGTGGTTACATCGTTGCACATAAGAGTTTGATTCAGAAATTTTACCAAGAGGGGTGGCCTGCTTCATTGTGACATTTTTCAGTTATACATTGTGAGGTTCTCAAAGACTGTTGGGCAAGGTGTCCTGGGGAAATCAAAACCTATTAATGTCATTATGAAATTCTGAAATTAAGACTAAGACCACCTTACAAAACAATTCAATTATAAACACGGTGTATTGTCTTGTTACCCAATCAATTGGCTGGTAACATGAGACAGTTATTAGATTGTGCTGTGGAAGTCTAACTTCCTTCTCCTAATGTGATGGAATTAATTCATAAAACCTGATAACAAGGCTATTACAACGTGAACAATGGTTTAAAAGTGGCTTGTATGGAACAGCCAGGCACCACTGAACATTTCAGATCAAAGGTCTATTGAACAGAAAGAACAAATAGAATCAATTTCTTGAACTGTTTCTGCATTTCCAAACTTGCAACATTATACCACATAATGTGACTTAATGAAGTACAGATGAGAAGACCAGAGAAAAGCTAGTTCTAATGTAACAATGAAAATTAATGAAGAGCTTTGGATTTTTTTTCTCTATGGAAACAAACTAGTTATTAAAGACAGCTTTGTACTCCTAAAATTCCGGACTTTAAAGACAGCCAGGACTTAGATAAGTCACTAAGGCACAGATAACAAGGAGTAGAGAGACACATTTGCCACTTTTCCTCAAAGCTGCAAAGTTGTTATCTAATATATTTACATTTATACAACAGAGTACTTAATGAGGCCATCTAACTGACAAAGGTAACAAGATGCACAGGACATTTTACTTAAAAATCTTAAAGGATAAGTAGTGATTACAATTAAATGGATGGCCACCAAATGCAGAAAGCCATACTTTTCTGGAAAGTTCATGTGTAAAATTCAGATATTTTCCCAGTCATAACAGAAGAGTTGTTAGAATTCCAGAAAAAAAAATACAAAATATATTTATTCATTAAAAAAGATTCGAACTCCTTCTATGAGCCAGACTATGTTCAATAATCTTTGGATTCATCAGGAAATAAATTAGCAATAAATAGAAAATTACTAACTGGATGAAGTTTTATAGGAATAAAATATGGAAATGAAATGTTTGGAAATGACTAGCATTTAAAATAGGTTAAAAATTAATTTACAAAGTAAGATTAGCAGAAGAGATTTATAAAATTAAAAAATTGTACAAATAAAATATTAGCCCACACTGACATATTTAATATTTTTTAAAATGTCTTGCAACATATGGCATAAGGACGTGCATTATGATTTTTTATTTGTAATATATTTCATCTAACTAGGAAGTGGCCTGTTCATATATTTATTATTAACTAGAGTTAGGGTAAATATTTTATACTATAAAACCTTTTAGTACAGATAGTCTCCAATTTATGAGAGTATGACTACTTTTTGACTTTATAATAGGTTCATTGGGGTATTAAATGCATCTTTAACTTAAGATATTTTCAACTTACAATGGGTTTATCATGAAGTCAGCCCGTCATAAGTTGAGAAGTATCTGTAATTATTACAAGTCATCATCAAATAATTCAAAACTATGTACTAGTTCCTATTAAGAGCTTGTTGAATTTTTTTTTTTAACTATTTTGTTAAATGAAAGTATTCCCATCCCATTTCTCTCACTTTTGGATGTCAATAATTTTGAAAATGAGGATATTAGTGTAGCAATATTTAAAGCAGAAATGTTTTAAAATAATGTAGTGCTCACAAATAGCAATAGAGTAATGATGTGTGTAGAAAAGTATAAATTATTTAAACTAATCTAATTTTATAACAATTTATTGTTAAGACACACAAGAACAATGAAATGATAAACTGGCAAACATATAGAGAAAGAACTTGAAAACATAAAATAAAAATAGTCTGTATTGACATCAGTACTTTTCCATTGTCAAACTTGGAGATCACAATGCCAAAAATAAGAAAAAAGTTCCATCATATATAGTTAAATTTAAATTTAAAACACAGCCAATTAAAAAGCAAGATTTTGGATCAATCTGGTGGTTAAGTACCTATTTGATTAATATTTTTCTACTGAAAACCACATGAAAACAAAAGAGATCAGGTCTTAGTAGTACTGAAGATCAAGAATATTGATTGGTGGTTCTCTCAAAGAGAGAGAACATAATACTCTCTAAATACTTTAGATCACCTGGATTGAGATGAGCAGCTAATGCATTTCTAGTTTTTTGTTTGTTTGTTTGTTTGTTTGTTTTGTGCAAGGGAGTTTCACTCTGTTGCCAGGCTGGAGTGCAGTGGTGCAATTTCGGCCCGGTGCAACATCCGTCTCCTGGGTTCAAGCAATTCTCCTGCCTCAGACTCCTGAATAGCTGGGATTACAGGCACCCACCACTATGCCTGGCAATTTTTTTTTTTTTTTCTTAAGTAGAGATGGGGTTTCACTGTGTTGGCTAACTGGTCTCGAACACCTGACCGCAAACGATCCATCCACCTCAGTCTCCCAAAGTGCTGGGATTACAGGAGTGAGCCACTGTGCCTGTCCCATTTCTAGAACTTTTCAATGAAGAAAAAGCATGGATGTTAAACAGAAAAAACAGAAAAATTATGGATGTTAAGAAAGCCCTTGTTAGCTCTCTTCTCTAATACATTCTGGCCTGCCCTGCTCACCGCAAAGCCTCACAATCATCAGCCTACCATGTGTGACCTGGTTTCTGGGGCCACCAGGACCATTCACATCCCTTTTTATCCCCCCTTCTTCACCTGCCACCACCATCAGCTTCTAAGGAAGCAGCATGAGAAGAGGATAGATTTCACTTGATGTGTAAAATCAACAATGACTGGCGATTTAAAAGAACACAAGACATAGTTCATTCTTCTAGGGAATTATAGATTCATGCCCACATTCAAGTAAAAAAAGAACTACAAACTGTTTGAAATTCTACAAACTGTTTAAAATTAAAATACATTTCAATTTAATTCTTGAAATAAATCCATCTCCTTTTAATGAGCAGAACATGGAAAAGGATATTTGACACATCGATTTTCCTTCAACTTTAAGATGAGAGAGAATGAGTTTGTTAGAACTCAAGTAGATTTGAAAGTATAAAAACCTTTAAAAAACGGCCGGGCGCGGTGGCTCACGCCTGTAATCCCAGCACTTTGGGAGGCCGAGGCGGGCGGATCACGAGTTCAGGAGATCGAGACTATCCTGGCTAATGCGGTGAAATCCTGTCTCTACTAAAAAATACAAAAAACTAGCCGGGCGAGGTGGCGGGCGCCTGTAGTCCAGCTACTCGGGAGGCTGAGGCAGGAGAAAGGCGTGAACCCGGGAGGTGGAGCTTGCAGAGTACCGAGATCGCGCCACAGCACTCCAGCCTGGGAGACAGAGTGAGACTCCGTCCCAAAAACAAAAAACAAAACAAAACAAAACAAAACAAAATCAACCTGGGTCCTAGAAAAGTAGTCTACAAATTAGAAGAGAAGAAATCCTTAAAAGATACAGAGAAAATGTATATCTGAGTTGAGGGGAAGGTAGATTTATTACAAGAACTAGAAACTTTAGGAATGTATCTGTGCTGACCCCTCAGTAACAGAAAACTTGTAATTTATACTGCCAGAAATGGAAGATTTACTTTTTTTAAGGGTTAATACCAAGTGGAATATACATATGACTGAAGAAGGTAAATAATCAATGCAGGAGAAATCTACATACAGTAGCAGAATTAAAATCTTTATTAAAGACAGAAAAGAGCATAATTAATAGTGCATAAAATTGTGCTGACAAGGGAAAGGAGAAACTTCAATTTCTAATACAGAAGAAAGAGACAGATGGAAATTCTGAGATAGAAATGGTACACATGAAAAATGGAGAGGAGTATTGGACAGAAAGTTTGAATTCCTGAAGATGAAAAAACATAACTTGAAGTGATCAGTGATATGAACATTAATACAAATAACTTGACCTCAAATGTTTTTGAATATACATTAAAATGTTTTGAATATGACTGATAAATATGTTTTTCTAAAGTTTTCTGAATGAAGATATAAACACAAGTGCCAAACAGGTTATTTACAAAAGCCAAAATCAGGTTGTTTTCATACCATACTAACAGTCTGAGAATGCTATAGCAATATTGAGATAATTTTGAAAAGAAAAAGCTGATGAGGAGACTTGACTTTCTAGTAGTTATAATGTTATATGTTTAAAATAACTAAAAGAGTAATATATGTCAATACCAAAGAAATAAAAATAATGTCTCTGAGACACATTTATTTAAAAAGGAAAGTAATATGTAGTTACAAATAAGCATCACAAAATATTAGAAGAGCAAATCATTAATTATCAAATGGTATTGAATGTGCAGAGTACTTGAGTTACTTCATACTATACAGCAAAATAAATTACAAACACATTAAATATCACCAATGGGTCAAATAGCTAAATGCTAAAAAATATTGAGATTCTTTCAAATATAGGCAATACAAGTGAAAAACTACTGATCAGGATGGGTAAAAATTGTATTTTAAGTTGTAAACACCAAGAAGATCAGATTCAAAGCAAAATAGAAATGTCTACAAGGTTGAAGACTACGGTGTGGCAACATTTTAAGCAAAGTTAAAATCAAATGAAGTTTTATAAAAACTATGTAGTTGGTTAAGAATATGTGGGAGGCGGAGGCAGGCAGATCACCTGAGGTCAGGAGTTCAACAACAGCCTGGCCAACATGGCCAAACCCTGTCTCTACTAAAAATACTAAATTAACAGGGTGTGGGGGTGAACGCCTGTAGTCCCAGTTACTTGGGACACTGAGGCAGGAGAATCGCTTGAACCCAGGAGACGGAGGTTGCAGTGAGCCAAGATCGCACCCCTGCACTCCAGTCTGGGTGACAAGAGCGAGACTGTCTTAAAAAAAAAAAAAAAAAAAAGAACATGTAACAGAGATTAATATTTAATGGAGAAATACTTTCTTAAAACCATCAACAAAACATGTTTACCTCATTGTAGAAAACTTCTGTAAAAAAAGGTACTGATACTTGCATGTAATGGGATGTATACATTTATCAATTAACAGGCACGTTTGCAAGATTGGTAGCATAAACCTGTGGCCAATATATCACTGAGAATGATTTTGTTTTAAATAATTGTCTTCAATTTTCTCAGTATAATCAAAGAAATAGTAAAAATAATAAATATTTTTAAAGTAGCTTGACTTAAAAGAAACCTTTTAACAAATTTATAACTTGTAGGAAGTGATTTGGAATGCTTTTTCCATTTGGAAGGTGTATATGCATAACCAAGTCAGAGATTTAAAATTCAGGATTATTTTGTTCTTTATCTTCATGGAAATGGTCAGAGCCTAATTTGGTAAAAGAGAATTCATTCTTCATCTTACTAATGAAGGATGACTCACTGAGGCGATATTAATTTAAAGATCAAGAGTCTCTGCCATCAGCTGAAAAGGAGTACTGTTTAAAAAAATACAATAAAATCACCATGATAATGAAATTTAGGAACTGAAGAGCAAGTTGATTGTAAGGATCATGACTTGTATAAGACTCATTTCTTTTATATGTGACAAAAATTACAGCTTTTATGGCAAAAATTCAACCTCAAGTGTTAAATATCATCTAAATTCTGAAAATCCCTAAATCTGTATCTTTATCTCTGACCCCTTTCCAGACTTTCAAAGTACTTTATTCTCTCTTTAGAGATTAATGGAAAAGTTTGAGAAGCATTACTTTAATAAGCTTTTAATTTCTATATAAATTAGAGAATTTGAACAGAATGAACCCATATTTGAAGATGTTAGCATAGAAATATTTGGCATAGGAAACACGCAAACCGTAGTCATTTCTCTTTCTTCAAGATATCTACCAAACACACAGCCTTTTAAACAAGAAAATTTTTATTTCCTTGAGAATCTAAGATGTTCTAAATTTTTATAACACTTTGGAATATATTTACTTAGGAAAGGCAGATACAATAGCGTCTTCCCTTTCCATTGCGCTGGACAGTTTTCTTTTAATCAATGTTTTAAGAGTTTATCCTAATTGAATCTTAGAAGCGCCAATTTCTTCTTCTATCTTACTCTTAATTTGAATGTTTCTCATCTTGATATCTTCTACATTCTTTAACAGTAATATATGGGTTTTACTTTTAACCAACTTAGTTGTCCAATGTATATTCATACATAGATTTAACAACCATCTCATTCATTTATCCAAAAATATTACCAACAACTATGTATCCTATTGCTATTTTGAGGTAATTTTACTAATTACATTTTCAAACTCTAACATGTGTAATTTTTTAAAATAAACGAGTACTAGGAGTTTTTCCTTGAGTTGCCTCATATTTGTTCTAAAGAAAAAAATGATTTATGCAAGGTGCAAAAAATCTTACTTGTTCTGCTCCAATTTGCAACCACATACAGAACTATTTCCTAATCTTTTCTAACATAAGACTCATTTTGGTTTTTTATATTCTTGGGAATTCCAATCAGTTTAATTGTTTGACAGAATTTTTCTGCTTTTCCTCAGAAGGTGTAAATTTTTCAAGTGCCAGCCACATATCCTAGAATATTTCCCAGGAGTGGCAGCTAATTGCAACTTGGTTTACTGGGACTGTTGTTTGAGGGCCTTTTTCTTTGTTTGTTTTAAACCAATATGCTCTACATTAGAAAAATAGGATTTAACACCAATGTCTTCAAAGTAAAAAAAAAAAGAAAAAAAGAAAAACTACACTCTATAAAATTAGTTTGCCATGATAGTTACATACATAGAGTTGAATTGCAATCATTTTTCACTGACACTAGTTGGTACTTTTGCTAAAATTAAAGTAGTGTTTACTTGTTGCAACAAATCTAGAGCATTAAAAATGAGGTTTATGCCTCATTCTGAAAATACAGATGGTTTTTTTCCCAAGTAAAATGTGGGGTTTTCTATTGAGCAATTTACATTAACGACCATCATTCTCTCTGCCATCCATTCTAATATTATCACTTTAGTATCCATGCCCACATGGATATATTTCATAAAACTAAATTGTTTTTGTGCTAGATATTTGTATACTAGAAAATAATTATTTCAATAACAAAGATACCCAACAGCCCAACAGCATATCTTCTCAGCAGAGCATTTCCCAACATGCCAAAAAAATTTATGTAGGATATGTATGCACTTTCTATCTTTAAAGATGGTATACAAATATCTGTGAGTAGAACAACAATTCATTTGATGATGTATAACATATATTCATTTACTACTGGAAAAAGGACGAAACCTATTTACGTATTTCAATTACTGAAAGCAAATACTTTCAACCGTTACCTCATTTTTGTCACCTTCAGAAAATACTTATTTCACCCTGAATTCTTTGACCTTCAGCTCCTATGATTTATGCATCTGCCTTGGACTTAAATAATTATTGATGCAAATTTTCCATATTCCCAACACTTCTGAATTTAAAAAATAGATACGAATCGGTCTGCAGGTTGACATATGTTGTTGAATAACTTGACACTCAACAGTGTTTATCAAAGGAGCTGAATGGTTCTTTTAAATGAGTCATTATGTTACCATCAATTACAAGTACTCAAAATACGTTAAATGTACTTTTATCTCTGGAATGGCTTTATGAAATTTTACCTCATTTAAACAATAGCAACAACAACTATGACAAACCTTTATTTAGATTTAGCAAGTGATCTGAATATTTGGTTGTGTAGGGACTGTCGTAGGGTCTACAATTCTATACCACGCCAACTAGTGTTTCTTCCTGCCATCAATGTACATATGGAGGGCTTACGCATTTGTGCTTTGTTGGCTCTGTGACTTCCTTAGTCCCATGAAATGAAGACAGGTGTGACATACGCCACTTTCAGGTAAGAGCTTTAATGGCAAACATGTTGCTTGTCACACCCTTCCAGAAAGAGACTATTCCATCAACCTGGATCTCAGAGTGAAGACAGTATGGAGCTGAACAACAGAAATTTGTTCCCAAAGCATAGGTAGCCTATTGTGGCTGATACAGGGGCCATACGTGGAACTATGATAAACCAAAACTCTAATGATACTTGGTCCTTTATATTGTCCTGTTAATATTTTCTTCATTAACTTATTTTTATTTACATTTTATTTATTTAGAAACATGAGCAAATCCTAAGCAAAGTTTATGAAAAAAAGTGTAAGAATTTTGTCCAAAAAATGGAAACCCTGTGCAAAATAATTTAAGGAGACCTCTATCTCTCTGCCTCTGAGTCAGATTGGAGTCATTAAAATAGAAAATCATATCAGAAATGTTTCATTTTTAATAAGTAAATTTAACAAAATATGCTAAGTGAACAAAATAAGAAACATAACAATCATAGATATATATTGTTTCCAAATTATATCTTTTGTAAAACAATCTACCTTCTTATAATGCCAACTACCAACGACCTTTAGTCTGCCCTGTTTTGGGGCCCAGCAAAATAGTATTCATCAACAGCAAGTAAGCACTCTACATAATCCAAGTCTTAGTTGCTTGCTTAGAGCTTGTACTGGAAATATATTTCAGATACTTTCTCCTATCACTGAAATTTTCACCATAGTTTGATTTGTATTACATTGAAAAAAATAATTTTGCATGACTTTACAAGATAAATTGATAGTATTATCAAAAGGACATTTTATATGAAGTGGGAAAATTTATTTAAAATAACTGTGGAACAAAGGACATAGTGGGAAACAATGGGAAATAGTTGAATGTTATTCAGTTTCCTCACCATAAATTAGACATTTTTGAAAACTGACTCTTCCAAGTTTCTGGAGCTCTACTCAGTACTATGAAAAAATAATAACTGAACACCCAGTTTCTAAAATAACTCTGAAAAAAATCACTTAACACCTAGAGTTTGATGTAACTGAATAATTTTACCCCCTGTTTTTCATCAGTTTCTATTCCTGAAGTTAACCTAAAATAGATTTAGAAATAATATATTTTATTGAAATTTTAAATTTTAATTTAATTGAAGGAATTCAAATAAATTTTCAATCCAAGATAGAACAGACTTAGCGTTATGAAGCTTTAATATGAATACACTATGCTTATCTTTGGTTTATCTATGTCAGAAAAATTCAGAAAGAAATAAGTTAAATCTTGCTTACATATTTTGGGAAAGAAAAAACCTAAAAGTTTACAAAGGCAAGTCTGAGAATTGCATGTTCACCTTACCCAAATAAATATCACTGGCCTGGAATATCCTACGAAAACTCTCCAGAATAATAACAACACTTTCTATGTGTACATTTTTTTAAATTAAAGAAATTGTTGGAATACTTAATTCCAAATACAAAGAAATATAGACTTCACATTTTTTCTAAACTGGTGATTTTTAACATGCAGAGTCTTTTTCAATTTTTAGAAACAAATAGCAAAGTACTATTTGCAATAAAAATATGTCAAATACAATTTTCTGAGGTAATTTTTTAGCTTTTCAATCAGCAGCACAGAAATCAAATTTCTTTTCTTTCCTCTAGAAGCTCTTGAAGTGCAAAAACTTTTAGACTATGTTTAGATTTTCCAACTGTAGCTCTGTCTGCTCTTATATGTCTTACAGCTCAATTTTGGGGTTAGAACTTCTACAGTTGTTAGTCTAATAATGATCTGTAACAACCCTGGATTCTGCTGGTTTGTACTATTAAAAAAAAAATCACAGATATTCAATTTTCTCTGATTTTCAGGAGGCCAAGAAAGATCCTATCTTGAAGACTCTGAACACCCTGTTCCATGAGCATTTTCTGACATTTTTTTCCCTTGTAACTTTTCAAGCCAAATTATATTGCCTCCACCTAATGTTGCAAAAACTTTGGGTGAAAGCCCAAAGTGATTCTAAGACTCTGGTATGATTCCGTGTAACCTGGCATCCTTCCCGGAAGTTAACTTTGTTAGGCAGCTATTTCAATAAACAATCTAAGTAATAGAAAAGCTACATGACCAGATGAAATGGCACCACCTGCATGTTCTCTACAAGTCTCTATGGAGCTAGTGCTTGATAATTAATTATTAGAAGTTGACACCAAGAACTGTGGTCTCATTACCTTTTTTCCAAGGTCCGTTATACCAGTTGAACTTGACTTTCAAATGTCATCATTTCTTGTAAAAATCGAACTATTGTATCTGTAGACATTACTTGTATCAATTAGCTATTGCTCTGTAACAAACTAGCCCAGTATTTAGTGGTTTAAAACTACCACTATCTGCAGACAATCAGGAATCTTGGCCTCACTCAGATATTCTTATATGGTGATATGACCACAAGCCCTGGACTGTCATTACTAGGTAAGTTAGTAGATTGGACAATAGGAGTATTTCTGAATGTCATTCATACATCAGGGTGGCTATTCATAACTATCAATGCCTGCAGCAGGTCCAGGCTGTCATGTGAACTCCTTGACTCTTGGGTGTATGATTCAGAAAATTTAGTGAGAAAGTGAAATATAATATTACTGTGGAGTGTGTAGTAGGTTATACTAACAGCCTCACAACAAAAGTCTGTAAGGTTCTGGAGGAAGGCCTTACCTTCCACAGCAAAAATACCCTTCCCAATTGAAAAGTAACTTCTGGCCTATTGCTGGGTCAGAATAGAGAAGGAACATCTAATTATAAGACATCAGACAACTCTATGGCTTCAGCTTCTCATGATGACCTGGGTGTTGTTGAATTCACTGAATCATAGAGTGGGCAACAATCCACGGATTGAAATGCTATATTCAGAATTTGTCCCAAACAGGTCTAGAGGGCTTAAGAAAGTTCCATGAACAGATGGATCAAATTCCCATTTTACTTGTCACTGTTAACACTGGTGTCTCTCCCTGAGATCACCCCTAGGGCTTCATGGAGATGCTTGAAGCCAGCTGAAGAATGATGAAAAAAAACCTCAAACCTGATTCATGGATGGGTTAGCTCAGTTTGTTGGTGAGCCAAAAAAAAAAAAAAAAAAAAAAAAAAAAGACTGCAGCTGCACCCTACACCCACCCAGTCATCTTATAGGACTGTGGTGAAGAGAAATCCGCCCATGGGACAGAGATACAAGAAGTAATCAAGAGGAGGTAGCCTGAGGTTAGAATATAGACTGATTTCCGGGCAGTAGAAGGTGACTTTTCCTGCTGTTCAGAGACCTGGAAGGAGACAGTCTGAGAGATTAGAAACAAGAAGTCTGGCAAATATTAGAGGCTTCATAAGAGTGTGTCCAGGGCATGCAGACCCTTATCTACATCTACCAGAGGGTAAGCCAATGCACCAGATGACTAGTCAGTTGAAGTTCTCTAGCCTCTCTTTAGTCACTTAGAACATGCACAATAGACCCACGAGTGGAGTGGCCATGTGGCAGTGATGGAGATGCGGCACACACTCAACATCATGGCTTTTTCTCCCCAGGGCTACTTACTACTGTTGATTCCATGATCTTCCAGCAGCAGAGGCAGATACTGACCCCTTCAGGACAAACTAAGTGCTTGACAGCAAACTGACAACATCAGACCCCTTCAGTCCTTGGGGGAACAAGGATTCATTCTCACTGGAATTGACATTAACTCTGTGGGTTTGCTTTCTCTGCTTATGGTGTTTCTTCCCGCCCTACCATTCCAGATCTTTAAGAATGCTGAATTAGCAATGTGGGGTGATTCATGATATTGCCTCAAATCAAGAAAATGAGGAAACTGCAACACCAGGCATGTAACCTTAAGATGTGCCATTCTTACTAAATGTCACATCACTTGGAAGAAATCAACCAGATCTAACAATGAAGTGACCTCTTAAAGTGTCTGCTTAGGTAGTAGTTTGGAGACAGGATCCTGTTTTTTGGGGTTCAGTATTCCAAGATGCAGTATATTCACTGAATCAATGCATGGTATACCATCAATACATGATGTTACATGACATGGTATCTCCAGTAGGTGGAATATAGGTGTCTAAGGACCAAAAGGTAGAAGTAAGAGTAGCCCCCGTAGTAACCTGTCTTCAGCATTTATGCTTCTGGGTTTTGCAACTTTGGCTCTGCTGGATTAGAGATGCTTATTCTTGGGATATGGGAGAGTTCTGCTTCTAACAGGGATTAGTAAGTATCATGAACTTAAAGCTATGACCACTGCATGGTAACTATGGATACTCAAGATGTGTACAAGCAGGTAACTAAAATAGCTACTATATTCATGGGGATAAGTGACCCTAATTATAATGAAAAAGTAAGGTTGCATATGCACAGTGGCAGGAGGAAGAATAAAACTGGAAGTCAGATGATTCACTGAGATGTCTCGTGGTGCATCTAGGCCTGATGAGAGCAGTGAACTGTCATCTACAGTGAACAGGGCGTGACAATGTTTTTAAAAAAAAAAAAAATCAAAGGTTCAGACCCCGCATATACGAAGGTCTGATTGACTCCATCAGGCAAACAAAACTGACTAGACTCCTCCTGGCTGAGGATGAGGAAAATCTAGAATGAGTGAAGGTGGTAGATGATAAATACCAAATACAGCCTCATACACAGTTGCAGTGGAGGAGCTTTTATATATATATATTTTTTTAACTTTTTTATTAGTTCTTTTGTAGAGATTGAGGCCAGCCACCATCTTGAAGACTTGGCAACAGATTAGATTTAACGTGAGATACAAGTAAATTTGAATATTGCAAGAGGTAAATTGCATCAGATGCTTCCTGTGCCCTGCCTCACATCCTCTTAGTTATGTGGGTGTCACTACAGCTGCAGCTGGTGCAACAGTTCTGTGTGGACTTCAGCTCCTTTGTATTGACTGCATCTTGCCTCAGCACACATTAGACATCTTTTACTTTCTGCTGTGGATATTTCCTGGTTCTGCAGAGTAGGAAAACTGAAAAAGCCTTCTTGACACACCCACCCATGAACAGCCTGAAACTCAAGATCTAAAGACATTATCCCCTCCCAGAGGCACCCAGAAACCAAAGGCTCAGGAGCTAATGAACAAATGCTTCACCCTGTCCAACCTTGCGTAGAAAATTCTGGCAAGTGTCCTAGCCACCCTGTGACCAACTCAATAATGGGTTCTGCATTGGCTTTTCTTCCTTCTGTTTCACTCTTGCTAGTTCTTAATTTCTGCTTTCTGCAATCAAACAAACTGCCTGCACACAATTACTAGTCTCAAATTTTGCTTTCAGGGGAACCTAGCCCAAGCCAGAAGGCAAATATGACGAAACTATTTGCTTAAGAAGTTTTGAAACTGGATTCCTATGAAAGAAAAGGGTCAGCCAGGCGCCGTGGCTCGGGCTTGTAATCCCAGCACTTTGGGAGGCCTAGGCGGGCAGATCACCTGAGGTCAGGAGTTCAAGACCAGCCCTGGCCAACATGGTGAAACCCTATCTCTACTAAAAATATTTTTTTAAAAAATTATCTGGGCATGGTGGTAGGTGCCTGTAATCCCAGCTACTTGGGAGACTGAGGCAGGAGAATTGCTTTAACCCAGGAGACGAAGGTTGCAGTGAGCGAACACGATGCCACTGTACTCCACTGAAGCCAGGGTGACAGAGTGAGACTCCGTCTCAAAAAAAAAAAAAAGAAAAAAAGAAAAGAAAAGAAAAGGGTCATTCTTCCACCGAGATACAGCTGTCACTCTCATAAAATTTAGCATAAATAAATATACCATCAAATGCCCCACTATAAAATGTAACATCCAGCAATTACATACTAAAGGATTTAAGGTAACATCATTCGTTACAGTATATGAATGATCCTCCTGACTAAATGGGAATTTAGCGTTAAGTAGCTGTAAAAGCTGCCGAAGAGCAAAATGTTATTGAAACAAACATTAGCAACTTATGACTAAAACCTGGGGCATCCTGACCATAGCTACAAGGTTTACTATCTCTATGATGGAGCCATTAGAAACCACCACAGGGTTGTATCCAAGTCTATTGGGAGAATAATTTACTTGAAATTTTATCCTTACAGATGAAAGAGACAAGGATATAATCGTTATTGATTTTACTTTCTTTGCAAGGTTTTATTGTTGTTGTTGTTCATATCCTCTTCCTAAATGTGGGTAGACTGGAGAACAGAGGAAGGATGGGGAATCGAGCCATCTTCCCAGAGAAGCTGAGCAACATTCTTCCAGAAGTCAAATTACGTTCTTTGAAGAAGGAATTCTTTCTAGTTGTAGAAATAGCTAGTAACAAAGGCAATATCAAGTATGTATTCACAGACTGAAAATCTTACCCACACATTTAAAGATAAAACCCCAAAGTCTTACTTTCAATCTAGGCATTTCCACATTTTCTTGTAAAGCATAATATTCATTCAATATATAATTCTCCAGATTTAGTGTAATGGTTCTTTGTTATCTGACTTTTACTAAATCAGAAAGCAGTTTAATGATACAGGGAAATAGTCACTAGAAACTGAATATTAACTATTAAATATCATCCCTGAGAATTCAGAAAACTTCAGCTTTCCTCCTGGGGCAATTTTAACTCATTATCTCCTATAATCTTCAAAGACCTGTGATCTGTATAAATAGCCATTTAAAGGGTCAAAGTTTTCATTACATACAAGGAGACTTTCTACAATTATTGGAAATGTAAAACCATACTAAAATTACAGAGATATCCTAATTCTAATTGGTTCTTGTTAAGAATGAGTTAATACACTGATGCTTGAGAATCATCAAAATTTCTTAAATTTTAACTATTTCATTTTCAACAAAAAGTGCAATGTGAACTGAATAGTATTTGTCATTTAACTTAAAAATCCATGAAGAAGGATTACAAGTTTGAGTCATTTAACAACCCTACTAATTTAATATAACAATTGAGTAAATGGGAAGAAATTTTAAGTTTTATGAACCTCTATACATTTTCTTTTTTGACGTTCTAAATTATATTATTTCTAAAGTCAAATTCAGTGAGTGATAACTTAAAAAAATTCATGCTTGGATCCAAATGAGGGATTAAAGCATCTCATGTATAATCTTATTTAAGCAAAATAGCATATCTTTAGATTCAATAAATCTTCTTAATATTTGGATACATACTTATTTATTTGCCAACAGAAATGAATGTCGATAAAATTCATCAGTCAACAACAGCCAAGAGTAGATAAGCTATGTAAAATATACTTTCACGTTCAGGACAAAAGATATCCAAGTATCTCATTTCTCCCTGAATCCTCCATTCCACGACAAGACAGGGAGAAAGGACTGCCTTCAGATGAATGACATGTAGGGCCAGAGGATGTCCACATTTATATTTTACCACTTAAAGCTCTGCTTTAAATACCTCCCAAGAGCACCCAGTCAAGTCAAATCAGAGAAGTCAGTGTTGAAATGCCAAGTAGCCACCAGATGGCAGCAATGCTTTTATGAATAATGCAGCATTCTGTGCAGTCCATCTAAGATTTCCTATGTTAATAATAGAACAATCCTTACTTTAGCAAAAGGACAAATTTGCTTGTAATGAAGCCAGCATTTTTTTTCCATATTGCTAGTTATATTTTGTGGGGTTCAATTGTTTTGTAGTATTTGCCCCCTCCAAATATTTATTTTCATATGCATTAAATGTTAAATTGAGGTTGAATTTCATTCTGATACTGTGGTAGAAAATGCCTGTAGCTTGAAACAAATATTTTCCTTTCTGATGGACAAATAACATCTGTGGTTGTAAATGTTCCAGTATAGCTGTCAAAAGAGAAGGGTTTCACATAATTTTCTACCACCCTCATCAGTACATCCTACACATCTAAAGAGTATTTTCGTAAGAGTATTTTCCCTTTGCATGAATTGATTTCAAATCTATCACAGATCTCAAATATCAGAAGCTTGTCTTTTACTTGATCAAGGGCATGGGAATTTTGAAAATGAAGCATTGCTTAAATTCAACTTCACACACACAGACAAAAAAACCATAATCAAGGTCTAAGTTACTTGGCAAAGGAATCCTCAGTATTGGTATTTCTGTTTTCGAGGTGCTTCAGCAATTTGTAAATTTTGCCACTGTATTTTTTTTTTGGTGTGCACTTGTTCACCCAGAAAGTGAGACTGTTAGAATTTCTCCCGGTGCTGGAAATACAATGTTAGGTAAATTGATGAGGCTGAGGTCAAGAATCTAATAGCTCTCTACTAAAAAGAAATGCATCTAAACCCTCCATGTGAACGCCTCTGTCTTGGTTAAGGCATCTCATACCCATCTGTGTTATCCGAAAACAGTTCAAACAGCTTCCTTCCTGATGTCTCCCCAGCATCAGCCATTTCATTTCATTGTTTCACTTAGGCCATCTCTCAACATCCTGTTTTGTTAAGATAAAAGAGCAGCCTCCCCCCCTCTTCAAATACCAAGAATCCTTAACTGCCCTGCAGTGTTTTATATCCTTTTGATTTTTTTCTGCTAAATTTTTAGTAGTATGTTTAACTCTTACATTGAGAGACTGTATGCATAGATGCCATAAGTGGCCTTTCCAGTTATGCGTGAGTGTGGGCATTTTCCTTTCTTCTTAAACTTATTTTTCTGTTCAAGCCTTTGTTTATGGATACTTGCTTTGTTATTTTCTTATATTGCTTTAAACATTGCTCTGAGGTTTCAGCTTTGCTCACCACTGCCCAGATTTTCCTCCTGCTCAGTGGCTTGTGGCATATAAACACTGAAAAAAAAAATGTGTGTGTGCGTGCATGTGTGTGTGTGTGTGTGTATTCTCTTGCTTTCAGATCCAGCCTCATTACCTTATGTTTCTAAAAACTGAATAGCATCATCTATCCGCCAGTGATCCTATGCTATCCAAAAGCACTCAATTTTATTTCACCCTGTGTCATCCTTATGGACAAGCTGTAAAATGTGATACCATTTACTGGCCCCATCTATTACGTACCAGCTTTAGGGATTAAATTGTTCCTTTTTCTGGAAAAAGTCTGTTTGCTATTAAAAATCATACACAGCATGAAATACACATGGCTGCTCTCTTTAAAACTAAAAAATATTGAAACAGATATGAAAAAGGATCCTTTGGCTTGAATATTGTCTTGCTAGCATCAATATAGTATTTTCTATACTTTATAAATGAGATTAAAATAACAAGTAGAAAAACCATACACTTGTTGATTCTACTTTACTCCATAAAATTCCCCAGTGGCAGTCGTTTCTTTTGCCCAGGTTAGAGTGCATCCTGTCAAGTCTCAGGTTTGATCTCCACGTGGCTCACTTAGTCTCATTCTGCTTATGGGAATACAGAGAAAGTGCGTTGCAAGCCACAGGAACCCATGGATGGCATAGAGACCATCACACTAGCTCTACCAAAACATCAAGAAACAGAATATGTTCCATGAGAGGAGGGGATTCATGATATGATGTCGGTAAATGAAGAACAGCATGGTGCATTTAGCCTGGTGTCAGACTAAAACCCAGAATTTATTACAACTGCACAACTCGTATCTTTGAGCTCACATAGCCAGCTATTCCAGAAGGCAATGTGAAGTGAGCTATCCAGTTGTCTGAATTCATTAGGTCATGTGCATCCATTCTTCTGCTGAAATGTCAGAAACAGAAGAAGCCAAGTTGACTTTTTTTTTCATTTTTATTTTGATTTATGTTATTTTGGAAATACAAAATTGAGGACCAAAATGTACTAATACTACTATTTTCAATCTTTTCTGTCATCCAGTTGCATGCTGCTTTGATAGTTCAAAAAGAATGAATCTAGCAAGGCAGCGTTATGCCCTCTAGTAGTGAAACAATGAAGGTGTGTAAATGAGCCTACATCCTTGATGTCTAAGACTTTGACTAGTGAGCTTCACGGAATCACCCAGGCAACATACAGTTCATGTTGTTTTCCCTAACCATATACTTAGTTTATATATCTTAATTGTAGATCTCCAGAATATATCTTTTAAAAAAGGTTTATTATTTCTTAGAAAATTAAACCTGCAAAAAGACGATGGTTCCCAAGTCACATTATCTGAACCAATAGGCATGTTCTTCACTTGCAGAATGTGCTTTCCATCCATCTTCTTGTTTCTGTTTCTCCTTTCATCAAAGCTAATGTGCTCTCTTGGTCTCATCTAGATTCTTACAATCAATTTTATTTCCTGTTCCCAGATTCTATCATTTGCACTCAATCTTTATATACCCCTGACATTCGTATTCCTAAATCAAATCTCTAATTATAAAATTCTATGTCACCTTCTGTGTAAAATCTGTGTAACCCCATCAACAAAAGTAAAGCTAAAAATCATACAAATAATTATATCTCTTTCCCTTCAATCAGAAAAACAGTATTGTACTGATACCTCAGCAGGGGAGTAATAAGTGTCACTATTGTCCCTCTTTCACTTGGGACATAGTTGCTACACTTGTCTCTAAGTTACCTTTTGCAAGTTTTTATTAACAGCTTGGTAGGGGACTTTCAGGGTGATATACTTTTAAGTATTAATTTGAATATGTCATTGATTAACTTAATTGGATATTACATTAATGACACAATAAGAATAGCACATTAAAAATAAGCTTAAGGATCTATATTCTTAGTTACACAATAAATGAAAATATTTTCATGTTTTGTATTAAATGTCAGTCTATTAAGTTCAGAAGGTGACAAAAAGACCAGAAGTAGAGCAGAAATTCTGAGTTGCATTTCACAGATATTTACCCCTCTCAACCCTATTCTTCTAAAATTCATATCTGGAATTTCCCTCAAAACATTGTGAGATAGTGTGGTTAGTAGATGAATAATGAAAGTCTGCTGTATTTATATTAAAATCACTTCTTTGTAGTTGCTCTCAAACATACAACATATAGGATTGCTTCATTTTAGTATTTACACAGATGGGCAGGTGAGGTGAGGACGGTCATCTCATATTTCATTGGCGTGACAAAGTTGGAGGAGGATCCTGCCTTGGGTTTTACATAAAGTTACAACTGACACAGCCCAAATTGGAACACATGTCCCCAGACTCATGTGTTCTCTCCACTGCACCTCCTGAATGATGGATGAATTCCTAATAGGTAGATAAAATGATTGGGGACAAGTTGTAGAGCAAAAAACACTGTATTAGACATTAGTGCTTCTCTTACTCTGGTCTATTTTTAATGTCGTGTCTTTTGAGATACTTTGAGTAATTCTCTAAAATGAAACCAACTTTACTGGAAATCTAATGCATGTATGAATGTGAAGAATCATCCTTTTGCATTTAGTCTAACTACGAGCACTGAAAAATGAAAGAGAAAATTGGTAAAAGCTCAGATTTATTTTAAACCACCACTTGTAACACAAGGAAATGGATAAAAGCACAATACCAGCAGTTTTCCTTTTGGCTTAAAATTATAGTTTTTTTAAAGATGTTATTAAATTATCTTCACATTAATAAACTTAAGTAGTACTTAAACATTTTAAGCTAAGACATATTCAGATCAGAAAGATCAAATTATGTTTAAATGTAATGCATATCCATGGAGAATATTGCATAAAAATGTTTAATATACATTATAGTCAGAAGACTCCATTCAAAGTCAGAAAAGTAATATAAATTATGATAAATCTATTCTGAGGTTTACTTTTAGGGACAGAATCTGTCCCCTGAGATCTATATTTTAATATATTGAAAAAGAATCTTGAAAAAGAGTCTCAAATCCAGGAAATGTGACCATGATATTTGTTGAGGTTACAAACTGGTGGTGGCAGGGGGAGGATAACAGACTTTCATCTTAAGTCATTTAATTTTTTCTGCCTTTCAAGCAGCAAGCAGGCAATTGACATATTCCTAAACACCCATGATTTATTAATTGGTAGAATTATCCTACTGAAAGCATGTAATCTATAGAAGAGCCCGGTGTACGTTTTTTAAAAACTTTGTTAAAGGAAACTCAGGAAAACTGAGGCCCAGTCACTGTCTGGCTTTAAGAAAAGGTAAATTTTTAGAGTAAAAATGATTTAATTATCTTAACTATCTTAAATGCTGTCTTATAACTTGAAAAAGACCCAGGAAACAGTTATCTTCCTCATCTTTACTCCCTATTGACACCCTGGAAATTTTGGAGTACAGGGACTACATTGTGGATACAAATTCCTATTTTAAAAAAAAAAAAAAAAAAAAAAAACCGGAGTGAATCTGTTTTGTTTCGTTTTACTAAAGGAATGCAACTCTACCCTTAGCAGTAACAACTTATTCAGCTGAAAAGTTCAGTCTTCTGGTTTAATAAGTAGAAGACAATATGGGATATAGTTTCTATCTATATATTTTCTTTGGGGAGACAAAATTAATTTACATGACAGAATATTTATGTAAAGAATATTTAAGTACTAAATTTAATGACATGGAAACAATTATAGTACTTTGAGACACTCATATACTTAATAAGGTGGGGTATCTCCTTGGAGGTTGGGGAATTTTTTAGAGATATATCAGTTGTCTATTTGATAGCCATGTCACGAACTTCCTTTCCCTAGACTTTCCAAAATATTTAACTCAGAAAGGCTTGTGTTCAAAGGAAAAGGCATAAACCTAACTGAAAAATTTCCTTCAATTTAGAAACAAGAGGTTTTTCTTTTTTAAACAAACTTGCTCTAAAATATTTTGCAGCCATTTTCTCAGTTGAACTTCCTACTGAAAGACTGTAACTGCCTAATGTGCCCAGCCAGGAAACAAGGCGACAGTAGCCCCTCTTGTGTGAAGGAAGCTGCCTGACAATGCTGCCAGCCTTTCACATGGTTTTATTTAGTTATTACAACTATCTCTCTGTAAATGACATTTAGGATTATTTAAGATTATCTTGTAATCCTTTTAATCCTTAGTGCTTTAAATTTCAGGCTAAACACCAAAGAGCAAACTAGCACTTAGCAGGAATGTTTAAAACATGTGGTTTGAACATAAATCTTTTTATTCACTCTATCCCTGATGAAGACCTAGTGTTGCTCTTAACTAAGAAAACTCGTACCCAGCTCATTATAGCTGAGTTGCTAAAGGTTTCTCAGACTACATCAAACTTGTGACAGTCCTTGACAATGAACATAAATGCAGAATTAAACAAAAGTTAGCAGCAATGGACATTTACCATTTTAACTTAGAATTTGTATGATCTTTTATAAATGTGTAGTGTCTTTCTGTGTTTGTGTGTGGAAGTGCTAACTCTATTTCCTAAAGTCAAGCTATAAGGTGTGTATATACACAGGTATAGTATATATACATATGTATATTTGCATATATATATTTTATGTATATAAGTTATATATTTTATACACATATATACATGTATATATTTTAATATAAATTACAACATCTAATATATACTTTGTTATAGAAGTTAATTCTTTTATTATTTATTAAGAAGTACCAATTAGGCCAAAGAGTATGCTGTTATAAAATATGTAGATATTCTTAAACTTAGCAAGCGAGCATCATTCTGATTTACTGAAAGTTGTTGAATACTAAAACTTAATAATTAATGTTGTCATTGTTATGTTTCCACATGCCAATCAAATAAGATTGAATCCATGTCAACTGTTTGACAGGATTTCAACTAGGAAGGAAAACTTGGCTTTTAATACAAAGAGAAAACAACTCAAAGATCCAAAGAGCATATATGAACAAATGAAATAAATGAATTCTGTCCATTTTTGGTTGTCACAAATGTGTGCTTCTGAGACTTGCAAGCATCTCTCAGGCACACACAATTTTTTGTTTGTTTTCCTATTCATTTTAAGTTCAACTTCTCTGCAGACATTGTAATTACGTGGCATACAATTGCTAATCAATCAAACTTTTTTTAAAAGAGAGATTTCAAATTTTAAGATTATTTCTAATTTTGCTCTTCTTTGATTTTCCTTGAACCAAAAATCTCAATAGTCATTTGCTATCTGTAATCTATAATTCATAGACTGAGATTGAACACCAAGCCTAATTCAAACTTGGAATTCTAAAGCTATTTCCGATGTAGCACATCAGCTGAAGCTATGATGGTCTTTTTCAGTCAGGAAGAAATACTTCATTATTCTGTAGATAATGAAACCATTGCACACACACTCCAACGTCCAACAATGCCTTAATACCATGTTTTTGAGATATAATCATGTTTATTCTGATCATTTGAGAGTTCGACCAGCTAATGTATCTAATCAAATATTGATGCAAGTCATCTAGATTTAGCTCTCTGGCAAATCCTTCCCGATGCTTTTTTGTTAACAGAACTATAAAAGCTATTTATATTGTTCCTCTCAAAAGGCTTACTCTCATAGTCTGGATCTATGGATATGTATTAGTAAATTTTACCAAAACTCATGCATTTAGGTGATGAAAAGATTTCAGCACAACAAGGAAACCAAGGGATTCACTCAAAAAGAATGAAACCGAACATGAAACTTGAATCTTTTCTTTTGCTTTGTTATTCACAATATCCTTATGATCACCTCTTGTTTCTCTAAAAGTACAAGATTTTTTAAAAAGTGTCTGTAAGAACACTGAGGCCCCATCAACTGTTCAATTACATTACAAACAAAACTAGCTGGCAAAATTTTCACCTCCAGAAAGCTACCAAAAGTGAGAATACTTTTTAATATCTTTGGAAGGATCTACATTCAAAAATATAAAAATCAAGTAGAAAATTGCAACAGGAGGTGGTTAGTCACATCCTGGAAAGATTGGGATGATACACACTATCAATATAGGTGGCTGACATGTATATCTGTGCACATAATGCTCATAGTTATATAAAAATATACACAATTTTTCATCAATATTTTCAGCCCTCTATGCATCATATATAGTTGACTGTCATCCTCATTTGTGAACTAATTTAACTCTTCATAAGATTAACAGAAGAAACTGAAAAAGGCTGGCTTAGCCCATCTCCAAAGAATTGCTATCGTCCAAGAATAATGTCTATGGCAAATTTCAATGTCTTTTACAGTGTTGGTGATTAGGATGCTAAATTCACAGTACATAATGAGGCTCTACCACTGAGCTTACCCGGTCTAGTTCAGAGCTTCTTAAGTTGATCATCTAGGTTGTCATAAGGCTAGGATTGTAACCTCTAAATTGTGTTATTTATGGTAGAATAATAAGAGTAAGAAATTGGGGAAAAAGGGAAGTTACTGATCTATAGTTCCTCGCTTTAAAGGACAGTGTATTTCTCCTTCTTGATTCTGTAAAGTCACATTTTAGTCACTTTCAGCTTTAGAGCATTGACTTCAGGACAAGTGTTTTTGGTTTTCTTCTATCTTTTCTCTCTCCCTTTTATTTCCTTCCTTAATTTTATTTTTAATTGACAAATAATAATTGTATATATCCTCTCACTTTCTTTTTTGATAAAAAAATCTCTATACCTAAGTAAAATAAAACTAGAACCAGAATAGTAATGTATTCCAGAATGTGTTAAAATATTTAATGGACCTAAATTATTTGGATATACCTGAATAGCATCTGGAAAATACAAACCAAACTGGAAACCAGCTTCTTCCCCTCGGTGAAGAGTATAGGTAGAAAATGTCACCTACCTATGCTTCTATATGACCCAATTATTAATTTCAACAAAGCATTTAAGAACAGAAGAACTGACTTCTATTCAAGGGCCAACATGCTCTCAGAAGACATTTAATTTAAAAATAATTATCATAATCTATCTCTCTTTTCTACTAAATTATATAAATCCTGAAATATATCTAATTACTGGTTACTTTGGAAATATAAAAATTTCATATAAAATAGAACAAAAATCAAACTCCATAATCTAAAATTATTAATTGCCAGATAAATCATGCAAATTAGGTGATTTTGGTAACATGTGAAATTACATTTTCCAATTTTATCTCTCTCAAGGATTTCATCTGGTTCTTGCTATTCAATGGAATATGATTGTAATTATGAATCAAGTTGTTTTTTCAAAAAACTAAAGTATACAATATGAAAGAATCTTTTTTTTTTTTTTTAATAGCTGTTCAGCCCTTTCCATTCTTGTAAGTTACACTGGTAAATGTAATTAATGACTGGAAGGCAAGAGTGTCAATGAATGTAAATAGCTTACACTTGGTGAATCTTAGTTTGTGTGCATCTGAAAATTCTAGATCAAATCTATTTAAGTCAAACATCCTATGTTTGAACCCCAGACATCTACTACATATACTGCAAACTTCAATGACTTTTATATGTTTATATTAATCACCATGCAACATATATTTTGTGTTCAGATAGCAACCAGTCACCAGAAAAAAAACCAAAAAACCAAAAATTCAGCTGGGAAGAGGAGTTGCCTTTCATGACCTTCAGACAACTAGTTCTTGTACATGAGCACATCACAAGAAGGTAGTCTTATTTTAGTTACCCAAGAGAACTCAGATTTAGAGAGAACAGGAATAAATTGAATATATGTAACATTCTTACCTGAAAGACATTCTTTCTGCTCGATTTTTCCTTGGCCCATTCAATGTGTGCTCCACACAAATCCACACTTTCTGGTTTGTGCCCAGTTTTCTGTAAACACAAAAATGAAATAAGAATAAAAGGATGCAACATTATAGATGGATGTCAGAGAAATAGGAGTTTTTGAGTTAGTAACTATACATATTTATGATATAATGCCTTTTTTGTTTTCCCCAGGGGAAACCTAATTTGTAGAATTTCTATTTGGGACCTGATATTTTTAAATGTCTAAAATTAAAGACCTATTTTTAAAATTATTTAATTAACTGTAGACCATAGGAAAAATTAATATCTAGACTACTGATATGTTGAGATGGTATTCTTTAGTAATTTAAGAATAATAAGTTTTAAAATCTATTATTTAGTAATATGGAATATTGCTCTTCAATCGCTAAAGTAACATAAAAGCATGTTAAGTTATATTACTTTTAGACCTAACAGTAAAAGAAAAAATTGATAAATCATAATGCAATGCAAAAAACTGTTAGAGTTTTAGCTTTGCGACTAAAAGTTGCTTAGAATCTGACCACATCATCTAGAAAATTGAGCAGGTGGATTAATCTCAAAGTCCCCTTGCAGGTTTGTGTTTCACATATTAGCAAATTCAATGCATATTTACATATAAGTGTCAACTATGCCTTTTAGAAATTCACTTTTCAGACTTAAGACTATATACATAAATATAATTTCATTTAGTAAATTTGACTTAGACAAAATAGATTATAATGTGTGCTTCCTACTACACAATTACAACGTGGGTATTACTTACAAGATGTTTTTTATTTCAGTAATTCACAATAATCACTCATATTTGTCTTTTCATATTTTCACTTGATTCAAGTTAATCATCCTTATACAACTTTGTATTTGCATACCTCCATACCACCAATTATTTTTTAAAATGTTTAGCAGTTTGGAGAATTTCTTTACTATTTTGTCAAGAAGTTTCTCCATAGATAAATTTTCTAGGTTTCTCTATACATTCGATACTTTTCTCAAGTCATTGTCCATAAAATACTTTAGAATGTTAGTATATGAAGCTTATAATATTTTTAGACAATGTTTTTAACATTATGAACTTTAGGATAAAACATGAAATTATGAAAGAATGGTAAATATATTTTAAAAACATTCTGTCCACATTTGTTGCCTCTTAGCCATTATATCCAATTCTATAAGTTTAACATAAATAGACTTTTTCAGAAGCCAGAAATGTGTCTTTTAACGGTAAATTACAAGTTTTCTGGCAACTGATTTTTTTTTTTTTTTTTGAAACATTGTATAACTTTCCTACAGGATAAACTAGCAGGCAGGATAGAATTTGATAGCATAACTACCTTTTTTGTTGTTATTATTTAGGAACCTCTGGAGAAACCAATCAAGAGATTTGGATCAGTGTAAAGTTTTTACTGGTTCACCCACACTCTGCCACCCAGGTGATCACTATTTTAGAAGATTTCAAAGCATGATAGTGATGTTCTTTATGAAGTGATTTATGACGTAGAAAAATTAGCAACATGTTTCTTTTAGATTTAATTAAATTAGGGGATACTCAGATCCAACAAAAATAATCATTAAGAGTATGTAACAAAATGGTTTATTTTTCCCATACAGTCAAGTCAGGGGAAAATAAAAAGGTATAATTATTTTAAGAGCACTTTTTATGTTCCAGGTACTTACCTAAGTACTTTACAACAATTAGTAATAATTTGTTTAGTGTATAACCTCTGTATCATAGAGAGTTTGTGGGTAATTATACAGAAGCCTAAGGCTAATATGAGGAAGATTCAGTATTTTCCTTGCCTCTGGAGCTCTAGGGTCCAGCACAGTGGCTAACACATTGACACAAAATAAGTGTGCAATAAATGTTAACCAAATGATTCTGTGAAATCTTACACTCACAACTTTATGAGGTAGGCATTATCATCGCTAAGTTATAAGTAAGAAAACCTGCCAGAATGGTTAGGTCAATTTCTTCAAGGTTACCCAGCTAGAAAAAGAGTGGCCAGGATTTAGATCCAAGCAGTGTCACTGCACAGACGGTTCTTAACCATGATGCAGTCCTTAAAAATTGAATATACACTGTGATCATATGCTAAAAACATGTAAGAATTTGGGAAAAGCTATGGCTTTCTCACTAGACTCCAGAATAGACATATTCATCTTGTTTTTGTCCTTCTCTGTTAAACTTGATCTTGCCGTAGGTCCTTTACACCACCTGTTTACCTGGAATACCTCCCAATCTTCACACGGCTGGCTCCTTCTTATCCTTCAGTTCCCAGTTAAATGTCACCTTGTCAGAGGTCTTCCTTGACCGTCTTATATATAAAAGAGCTGTACTCCAGTACTCCTGGTTACTCTCCATCCCACTACTTATTTTAATTTCACTGCAGCCCTCCTCCTAACTGAAATTAACATATATATTTTTATATGCTGACTGTCTGTGTTTCCCCCACTAGAATTAAGCTCCCTGAGCTAGGGCCTTGTTTGCCTTTCCCTCTACTGTTTTTCCCAATGTATGGAACAGTGCCTGGCACATAGTTGTTGTTCAATGAATATTTGCTGAATTCATGAATGAAGGAAAAATACCAAAATGCAACTAGCTTTTGTGCTTTGGAAGGAAGACTTAAGTGTCTCAAAATTCCCAATTTTACAGCAATTAAGATTTGTATTTTTTTTTAATGGTTAAGCAGTCTTTGGTTTGTGATTTGGAAAAGTGAGAAACGGTTTAATGGACTCATATTTGGATTGAATGTGATATTACACACTCAATTAACATTTATTGCACACCTACTATGTGTCAATGTGTTACCCACTGTGCTGGGCTCCCTGAACTCCAGGGATAAGGGAGATACTGACTCTTCCTTGAAAAAATCTCACATTAGCTTTAGATTTCTGTATAATTATCTACAAACTCCATATGCTATAGGGCTAAAGGAAACCTGTGGGTAAAAACAGTCTAAGCGTTTACAGTTTTCTCATCATCTAGCTTTGTCAATCTCAAAACGTTCTCATCAATATCTGTTGTGCTGAATCCTTATTAACCCCAATAGGACTGAGGTTCAAGAGGCCAAAGATGAGACCCAGAACCAGCAAACAAGCTATGGGATTTTACGAAGGGTTTACATACCAGGGAAAGAGGCCAGTGGTGCCAGGTTGGACAGGAGAACCATCTCATGTACAGGAATACACCAGTGGCAGCGGGCTGGACAACATAACTACACAGCCCAGCAGCGGAGGGCTGGGCAGGAAAACCACAACCTCTTGCTACCAGCATGCAGTTTATATAGTATTTTCACTTAACACCCTCCCTTTAAGGACCTCCACCTGGCAACCTTCATCCACCGCACCCCAAACCTCAGAGCCTCATTCACCTGTGCGGCCTGTGATCCACGAGACTGGATGAGGGCTCAGGTGTTTCTCATGGACAAGGAACGAATTTCCAGGTTAGCTGTTCCTGGATTCCCTAGCTTGAAACACACATTCAGGTGTGTCTGTCATAGAGGGTCATTCCAAGGGGATTCTTAAGCTATTGCTATCGGGTGTGTTTACCCTACAGCTTCCTAAGGCAAATCCCACAGCACCTGGCATAGGTTTATCACAATCCAACCCCTGTCCGTGGCTATCCTCTCCAGGACCTTGCGCAGTCTCTTGCATTCCTTCCAATCTCACTGCTTCACCTTGTCTCCACTTCAGTGATTTTCATTCTGCTGCTCATCTGACAGATTCCATTTTTGGAGATTTTCTTACCCCCACCCTGTTACGTGTGTTTCTGATGCTATTAAAATAATCGACCTTTGTGCAATCTCCCAGTCTCTGAATTCCTTCCTGGCTTCACTTCCTTTCATGTCCAGGCTTATATTCCTGATTCCACAGTTACTTCAACCACCCCCTCCACCTGCCTTCTCCTCCAAGGATATCACTCTCATCTGCTTGCCCCTCCATAATATTCCTCATATCCCCGAATACTGGAGAAATAACTTTTGACTAGTTAGGGTAGCAATATTACAAATAATGTCTACCTTCTTCAGCTGGGCCTTTGACTCTGCTTAGCAAACTTTGTATGTGTTCCTAGTCACTTTCTCTTCTTCCTCTTGACACTGCTCTCTGAAAGCTTCAACCCTTATAAGTCCACCCCACGAAATGGTTTGTTCCGACTTCATGGAGATCATAGCCCTTGTGCTAGAACAGTCACAACTCTTCCCACTTTCATACTTAGTCTGTGTAATCCAAATAAACAAACGAATATAAAGTTTAATGATAGCTTCCTCTATTGCACTCTGAAAGCTTAATATTGATTTCTCATTTACTTCTTACAACAATCTTGTGAAAATATTACCAGTGCTTTCAACTTACACATGAAGAAAACTAAGCAGAGAGTGGCCAAGTGCCTGACATGAGATCATGTACTTAGAAAGTGCCTGAGTTGATATGAATTTACTTTTATCAGATTCCAAGTTCTAGGGTTTTGATCACAATGGAATCCATGGCCTCCCCTCCACACTCATCTTTTCCTCCTACTAGTTCACCTAAAAATCAACATCTTTTTCAGAACCAAAAATAATAATTCACATTTTCTATTTTTTTCCTTGAGTCATCATTTCCCACTTTGTCTTCTGGCCCCAGAATTCTGGGGCTGTGACTGGCCCGTCTGTCTAATAAACTACCATACCTTGGCAGGACAGTGGCCTCTGTGAGTGTCAAATTACCTGACCTGTCAGTACCATAAAGCACAGAAAGGACTCGCAAGGCATGTCCTGCTTTGCCTCAGAGAAAGAGCTACTCCTTCTGCCCAAGGATTATTTGTCTCTAGTTCCTAATTTCATCCAGTCTTGTCCCTCATTTCCGGAGTTGTCCAAGTATAAGAATTTCACATTTCCTTCTACTTTCTCCCTCTCAAATAGATTATATCTTCAGCCTCTAACTATGTTCATCACCCCTGTTTATAAAGAAAAAAATAGAAGAAAAGCAAGCATCAACTCCACACCCTCACTTTTTCTCAATCTCACTTATTTCCTTTCCATTATTGCCAGATTCATCCTTCTCCTCAATTCATGTTCTCTGTTTGCCCAGACTCCATTCTCTTCTTCAACACTGTAGTCTGATGTTTACTTCCTTCTTTGACTTTTCTAAAATGTCTTAACCATTAAGGTCAACAAAAACAATCTGATGCCTTGTTTCCCATCTGCATCTTACTTGAACTCTACACTCTTAGATTCTGTTGGCCCTTCTCCTTAGAGCCCTCTTGTTTCTTGGCTATGGAAGCATTTTTTTCTCTAAATTCTTCTTTCACCTTTTATACTCTTCCCTTTCAGTTTCTTCTACTGACTCCTCTTTCTCTTCCCACTTTCTAAATGTTGGTAACCCCAGGTTTAACGTTCTAGGCCCTCATCATTTCTCCTCACTCATGTGATTCCTATGGGTTTTGGTCTTGCCCTTAGTCTTGCCCCATCCCCTGCCATATGTTGACCCCTCGATGGGTGCCTCTGGCCCCCAGCTCACTTTGATGTGTCAGAATTATATTTTCTACACTATCATGAGAGTGTAGCACAGACACCTCAGTGAAATCATTATCTTCTTCTCCCACCTGCCTCCTTTTCTCTATTACTTGTCTTACTTAATAATCCCTTCACTCCCTTCACCTGAAAGTTTCTTAACTCCCTCCTTTCTTTCACCATCCATAATCAAAAGGCACAAAGTCTCAAATTCTGGAATTAGTTCCTTTTTCTCCATCTCATGACCCTAACCTCAGTAGAGTTCTTATTTTCTCTTACCAGAATTCTTCTACCTCTTGCCTCTGTGGCCAAAACCCCTTGCAATACATTCTCTGTATTTTGACCTTTTTTCCCCTCAAAGACACAAACCTCACATTGTGGAACATTTATCTATGGGGTAGTGTCCAAATCCTTTGATAAGGTATACGAGCTCCTTTCTGTCCTCCTCCAACCATCCCTCTCGGTTCTATGCATTCTCCCATTCTTCTCCACACCAGCTATGCTACATCCATGGCAGTTTCCAAAATGCAATGTGTTTTCACAATGCCAGACATTTGGGATTTGAGTATGCATTCATTCTTTTCATCTGAAATACATTTATCTCTCTCTTCAATCTACCCTGCTTGCCTGCCATCTGCTGTAATCTTGCTCATTTTCAAGACACAACTTAAAAAAATAAAAATATCCACGGGGAGAATTTCGCCTCTGCAGGTAGTCACTTACTCCTTCCACCATTTCTCCTATTTGAAACATACTGTGTTACAACTCTTGTTAGTCACACATTGCTACTCCTTTTTGGTGTGTTTTTTTCCCCTAGCTATCCAGTAAGAGAAGGAGGTTTGTCTTATGGTTCTTTATTCTTTCAGAATCTAGCAAAGTGGCCCCAAACAAGTGTTCAACAGATATTTGTGAACTACTGAAATAATTGAAGAACTGTATAGAGAATGACAATGGAAAATATTGGGGTTGATTCCAATGCATTAACAAATAAAAATAAATAATACATCTCAGAATGACAGTTTACAAAGAAAGAAGTATGTAGGTGGTTACAGGATAATATTTCCATTTTATACCGACTTTAAGAACTGATCATCTGGTACAATCAAAGTTAATAGAGATTTGGGGTGAATTCAAAAGTATGACAGAAAAAAAACAAAGTTATTGGTAATAATAAATATATTCACTTTAAAAAGAGAAAACTAGAATAAATAGCTTGAGGATTGTGTAAAAATTGTCCTAATAAGTAGTTCATTTTCACAAAGCTACAGCAGAAAGACCTATGCCTGAAGAACAGTTTTAGGAAATAGAGATTATTAGAAGAAAAACTTCTCAGTATTTAAACGTTAAATATTGGAATAAGTCGTTCAGTAAAGTTGTAGAATTTATTTGGAAGACAATCAAGATTTTATTCAAGAAGCCTGAAATTAAAGAATCCTTTAATAGAAAACATATTTCTGATTCTACAGCTATAAAATACAAGAAAAAGTCTGCTAATGAACAGCATGATGCCAATGGATCATATTGTACATCATTATAAAAATACACTTTTTTAAAAATGACTAAATATGAATTTAAATCTAAGAATGTACACACCATATCTCTTCTGGGGTGAACTTAGAATAGAAATAACTGATTTTTAAAATATTTAAATAGAATTATTTAAGAGTTACTGCTTTTGGACAATAAAACATAAAAGCTTCTTTTTTAGAGGAATGTGAAGTCATTAAAAATTGACCCTAGGTCTCTCGCACTTCTGATTTTTATTATTCTCTTCGTCTATCTTCACCATTTCCCAATAACAGCTAACAGAGTATTTTCTCTGTAATATTTTTTTCTCCGACTTAGATTAAACCTGTGGGATTAAGTTTCGCATTTTTCTTTATGGGATAGTTGGGGTCCGTAGTCTTTTAATGTATATTAAGAAAATATCAAAGGCCAGATGCTCTTTAGCTTGATGATAGCTTCCATGATGAAGATTGGGCATATACGCAGGCCACAAATCATTTGACCACCCAGACTTATACCCTTATTACTAGATGTGGTTCAAAAAGAGAGACAAAGCTCAGATTTTATGAAATAGGTTATTAGCGCCATTTGTTATTTTGGATTAATTGCTATTCCAGAATATAGACTCAGATTGTCCTTATCATTTTGAAACACGAAACACAAAATCTGTTTAGAGGAATTAAGTTTTATCACATAACTGGTTTTGATTCTGGAAAATTGTTCATGGAGGAGGATAAAACTCATTTATATATTCTCATTTGGGCAAAATGATTCAGGAAAGAGGACTGAATGGATACCTGATCTTATTAATGTCTAAAGTATGGCCCCTGTCAACATAAAAGAGGATACTTTGATTATAAGATGTGAGTTTTATGTATATGAATATAAATGACGTTAATAATAACAGAAATTGTTTCTACAGTGAAATTTCTCAGTATATTACATGACCAAATCAAACCACATTTTTAGAAAAATAAACCTTTGTTAGTGATTGTGGGCACGAGAATGTTATGTGCTTTTTGTTTGTTTTTGAGGAGAAAGTATTCTATACTTTTCAAGAAATGAGCACCTAATGCATTTGTTTCTGAATCAAAATCTTGCTGGAATAAATATAATCGCTTCTACTTAGTTTATTTTGTTCTCAACTGATACAGTTTTCCATTTACATTATATTAAAAAGGTAATTTATTTCTGCAAGGTGAATAGCTTGGGTACACTTTTGATGTCTCAGGTGCCTCCTCAGAGTTTCCCCTTAGACTATCATCCACTCAGTCAACCTCAGCTGCCCCTGTAGATGACCATCTCTGCCTGGGCAATGCAGTCCACCTCTTGAGAATGACCAGTCACCTTCTTGGAATGCCAGACTTCCCCTCCAAGGCTGCCAGATTATAGAGGGGCCTTTGGCTCCTTCCACTACGTCCTACTTTAGATGAAATGCCACTTGGCAGGCTGTGGGACCTGGCTTTCTGAGTAGCCTCCCAAGGCTGAGGCAGGTCCAACTGATGCAGGCAAGTGAAGACTCTGGGTGGTGAAATTTAACCAAAAGTTCAGGAAATGGGAAAAATGCAGGAAATGGGAAGAAATATGGGAGATAAATTCCTTTTCCTTCTTCTGCTCCCTTCCTCCCATAGATTGGTTTAAGCTTTCACCAGTGTACTTGCAGCCCCTCTTCTCTCTGTCTCTTTG
Organism: Chlorocebus sabaeus; assembly: GCF_047675955.1. NCBI lineage: Eukaryota > Metazoa > Chordata > Mammalia > Primates > Cercopithecidae > Chlorocebus > Chlorocebus sabaeus. The sequence continues at coordinate 30,512,125 of NC_132913.1, read as the reverse complement.
AAGCTCACTGTAGAGGGGAGCCAACATGGTAACATCCCTGTACCACTCCCCATCATTTCTGGCCTGACTTCCTTTTCACTTCCCTCTCTGTGTCCTGGATTTGTACCTCCCAAATAAAGCCTGGCTCTTAATTCAGGCTTTGTCTTCCAGAAAACCAGGATTGAGACAACTGATGTTGCTCTCACTATGGCAGAGGCAAATCGCTCTCCACCAAAATGTGTGCTGTGGTCCCTCTTCAAGCACCTTTAGTTGTCACTGGGAGCCAGTTCGCCAGCTGAAGACTTTATTTCCAGCCCTATTTGCATCAGAATGTGGCCAATTATTCATTCTTACCACTGGAATGTGAGCAAAAAGACTTCTAGGCACATGCAGATCTTTCCCACATTCTCCCTTTACCCTTCCCTCATCTGCCACTACTCCTAACGACTGTACTCTATTGCTTCACGTAATAATAACGACAATGATAAATACAATTAAGATTTATTATGTTTGCTCTGTGACAGGCACATTGCATCAATTTTCTCACGTGTGGTTCTATGAGATAGTCACCTTTGTTAATCTCATATTGCAGTTGAGATAGCCAAGAAATATGTGAAAATAAAGTTATCATTAACATTTGAAAATAAACTAGAGCAGCAAGTAAAACATGAACCTGGGATTCCTAGCCCAGGTGATCTGACTTGAAAGCCCCTGTTTCTACCTAATGTGATACTGCTTCTCAGAGCATTTCAATTTAGTAGTGAATTTTTAAGAAAGACTATACATATACTCTATAAATTTAAAAATGCACTGTGGGGTGAAAGCTCATTTTATCTTAGAGAAATGCAAGCTCCAAAACAGATGCATTTCATTGACCAAAATGATAAACCACAGAGAGACAAGCTTCATAATTAAAATAGTTTTCTGAGAGAGCCTAAGGTGAGGTTTATTGAGGGACAGTAAGCTCTGATCCATTTATAAAGAATCCTGTCAATTTCATGGATTTTTGTGGTTATTAAAAATTATGTAAGATACAGAATTTATTATAGTTAATGGCCAAAACTTGAAAAAAATATAACCAGAGAACATGGCTTCATTTATAGCAATATCGGTCACTTGATTTTTTTTCCTTACAAAGTTTACATTAATAAAACACGGGACTTTAATTTCCTTTTTGTCTTCTCTGTATTTCCATCTCTACCCATTATCCTCCAGATTTTGAACTGTAACTTGTTTTTTCTAATCATTAAATGTATGATGAGGCCATATGATGGTGCAATCTACAGCTATACTAACATACTGCATCAATGATAACCATGCTGATGTGGCAAGAATACTACTATTACGAGAATTAAATGATTAAACAGAGATTTTAAAATGCCTTCATTAGTCTAAGGCTGATAGATCTTTTGTTTGCCCCTCCATTTTTTCATGATCTTCTTAAGCAGGGGTCTGAATAAGGGCTCAATACTCACTCTACAAAGATAAAATCATTCCATATTCATTTTGCACGGAATACTCAATAATTCATGAATAGCTTTCTGATTGAAACTATTTTCATCTTTTTGCTAAATCACATCATTTTCCCTCCATAAATAAGTTCATTTTGTTGTTAAAGTCATACTACAGTGAATGAGCATTAGATATATTGCATTATTTAATTAATGTGTGTGTTCATTACTCATATTGAAAGTAAACAATATTTTGTAAAAGTAAACAAATTATTATTTATTTTATTTTTTATTTTTATTTTTTTAGAGACAGAGTCTCATTCTATTGCTTAGGCTATAGTGCAGTGACTTAATCATAGCTCACTGCAGCCTCAAACACCTGGGTTTAAGTGATCCTCCTGCTTCGGCCTCCCAAGTAGCTGGACTTATAGGTGCATGACCATCATGTATGGCTTTTTTTTTTTTTTTTGACAGAGAGTCTCACTCTATCACCCAGGTTGGAGGGCAGTGATGGGATCTCAGCTCACTGTAACCACCACCTCCTGGGTTCAAGCAATTTTTGTGCCTCAGCCTCCTAAGTAGCTCAGGTTACAGGTGTGCACCGCCACACCCAACTACTTTTTGTATTTTTAGTAGAGATGGGGTTTCTCCATGTTGAACAGGCTAGTCTCACACTCCTGACCTCAGGTGATCCACCTGCCTTGGGCTCCCGAAGTACTGGGATTATAAGCGTGGACCACCGCATCCAACTAATTTTTTAAAATAACTTTTGTAGAGACAGGGTCTCAATATGTGGGCCAGGCTGAAAACCGATTATTTTGATGAGGCCTTTTATGTTGCCCATTTTTGCTTCCAAGGTTATGGCTGAATAAGTGGTTTGGAAAAGTTAATAGTTCCTTAAATGACTTAGAAAAGTTTTCCGTTTTTAAAAGTAAAATTTTTATAACATCAAACTCCTAGAAGCAGAGAGCAGAATAGTACTTACCAGGGCCTGGGGGTTTGGGGAAAAGGTATGGGGAGATGTTGCTCAAAGTGTACAAAATTTCTATTAGACAAGAAAAATAAATTCTAGAGATCCATTGTACAGCGTGGTAACTATAGTTAATAATAACATCCTATATACTTAAAAATCACTGATTATATTTTAAATATTTTCATCACACACAAAAAATGAGGTAATGGATATATTAATAGCTTGATTTAATCATTCCACAATGTATACATGCACCAAAACATCACATTGTACCTTTTAAAAATACAATGTTTTTCTTCCACTTTTAGGTTCAGGGGTACATGTGCAGGATGTGCAGGTTTGTTACATAGCTAAACGTATGCCATGGTGGTTTGCTGCACAGATCATCCCATCACCAAGGTATTAAGCCCAGCATCCATTAGCTATTCTTCCTGATGCTGTGCCTCTCCCCACCACCCCCCTCCAACAGGCCCCAGTATTTGTTGTTCCCCACACTCTATCCATGTGTTCTCATCATTCAGCTCCCACTTATAAGTGTGTTTTTCTCTTCCTGTGTTAGTTTGCTAAGGATAGTGACTTCCACTCCATCCATTTCCCTGCAAAGGTCATGATCTTGTTCCTTTTAATAGCTGCACAGTATTCCATGGTCTATATGTACCACATTTTCTTAATCCAGTCTATCATTGATAGGCATTTAGGTTGACTCCATGTCTTTGCTATTGTAAACAGTGCTGCAATGAACATACACGTGCATGTATCTTTATAGTAGAATGATTTGTATTCCTTCGGGTATATACTCAGTAATGGGATTGCTGGGTCAAATGATATTTCTGCCTCTAGGTCTTTGAGGAATCACTACAGTGTCTTCCACAATGATTAAATTAATTTACACTCCCATCAACAGTGTAAAAGTGTTCCTTTTTCTCTGTAACCTCACCAGCACCTGTTCTTTTTGACTTTTTAGTAATTGCCATTCTGACTGGTGCGAGATGGTATCTCATTGGGGTTTTGATCTGCATTTATCTAATGATCAGTGATGTTGAGTTTTTTTAATATGTTTTTTGGCTGCATGTATGTCTTCTTTTAAGAAGTGTCTGTTCATATCCTTTGCCTACTTTTTAATGGGGTTGTTTATTTGTTTTCTTGTACATTTGTTTAAGTTCCTTATAGACTCTGGATATTAGAACTTTGTCAGATGAATAGATTGCAATTTTTTTCTTCCATTCTGAAAGTTGTCTGTTCACTCTGATGATAGTTACTTTTGCTGTGCAAAAGCTCTTTAGTTTAATTAGACCCCATTTGTCACTATTTGCTTCTGTTGCAATTGCTTTTGGCATTTTCATCATAAAATCTTTGTCTGTGCCTATGTCCTGAATGGTATTGTCTAGATTTCATTCTAGAGTTTTTATAGTTTATTTAATAAATGGTGCTGGGGGAACTGGCTTAACCATGTGCCCAAAATTGAAACTGGACCCCTTCCTTACACCATATACAAAAATTAACTCAAGATGGATTAAAGACTTAAATGTAAAATGCCAAAATATAATTTTTAAAAAGTAAAAATTGCCAGTTGTTGGCTCTGATTAAAAATACGTATTAGTACAATGTAAAACAAAAAACGTAAGAGTAATAAAAAAGTCCCTTACACAACCAACATATAGGCTTTCTATTGAATATACTGGCTTTAGAACCACACAATTTTAGGAGGAAAATATTCCCTAAAATGTTTACAATGTTTTCGAATTTATATCAAAAGTGACACTAAATTTTCTGAGCAGTATGTGATGAATACAATAGAAAGAGTGGCTCTCATCCACCCAATTGATGAGAATGAGTTCCACAGCATCTGATTGTTAGTAGAAAGACTTTACACAATGCATTTGTTTAAGTAGGGTGTGACACTAAACAGATATTCTGGAGTCAGATGAAAACACCACTAGGTTTGCAACCGTTGCTCACTGAGATGGTGACACACCTAGTTCTTGGGACAGCATGATTTTAGCTCTCCTTAGATGAATAGCTCTGCTTGTTCTCTTTGCACTAGAACTTCTTTAGAAATGACCATACTGTTGGAGGTCAGAGACATATGAGAATATCAAAATATTTTGTCAGTGAAAAGATGTCCTGTGATTTACTAAATGCATTGAGCCAAAATGATGACAAACAGCCGTTTTACAATTTTCTCTGTCGTAAGAGCTCAGGCCTTATTGCTCACATCTATTTGCATAAATTTTTAGAACATGTCTCTCAGATAATTTACCAAGTCCTGCATGTGTTTTTAAATTATACATATACAAAATTAAGACAGACTTAATTTTATAGACAATATGTATATATATGTGTATATATACACATATATATCAGTTCTCTCTCTCTCTCTCTCTCTCTCTCTCTCTCTCTCTATATATATATATATATATATATATATATATATATATATATATAAATTCTCCAAACATCTGAAAACTCTGAGTCTCTCTTAATTGAGAAATTGAGAATATTTCATATTGGTTACATTGCCTACAGAATGAAATGATCTCTTCTCCCAGTCCTGTTCAAGGTCTTTCGTAAACCAGTTCCACACTGACTTTCTAACCAAATTACACTGCTTGCTGTTCCACAATGCTGTTCCTTAACTTAGTTTGAAGCTATTCCTCACTCCCAGGCAACTTATAGAAGAAACACAAAATAGTGTGGACTAGGAAATATTCACTCTAGGCCTCAGGGAACCCCCATTAAAACATTTCAAGAACAGTGACTAGTACACAGTGCATGGAAGAAGGCAAGAGATCAATATACATCTGTAAAATAAATACCAAAAAAGAATTTTCCATATTTCATTATTAATTACTTTCTTATTACTACATAAAATATCTTTTGCCCCCTTTTACATCAAAATCCTATTCATCCTTCAAAAATGTGCTCAAATGTCACTTCCCCCATGAACATATTTCAAATCCTATCCAAATGGAAGCAATCACATTCTTCTCTGAGTTATTATAAAACAACCCCATGTCTTGTTCATGCCATTTTAAGACAACTACCAACATCCATTTTTTCACTATGCTCAATCTAAGGCCATACTTTCTATTTGTTTCAGTTTGGTTCATTTTTTTATCTTTCAGAGCACCTATCATAGTGACTTAAAAACCTATCATAGTGACTTAAACATAAGAGATGCTCAATAATATTTGATATAATAATCTCAAAAGGTAATATTTGAACAAAAGGAGAGATACGTAAGCTGAACATTATTTGCAATAGTAGTTTCTCTGGAAAAAGACCAGCTATAGCTAAATCTATGGTTCCACAGCATGTTGTCTAATATTTTTTAACACTTTAGTCATGGTTTTATTATAATAAACCTATATGAAATTATGTCTCTTTTACCATGTTGTGAGTACTTTAAGAGCAGGGATCATATAGTATTCATTTGAATATTTCTGTTGCCCCTAAGGTAAGAACAAAACAAAAAGAAAAAAATTATGTGACACCTGGTAGGAGTTGTTAACTGTTGATAGAATAAATGAATGGATGTTCTAAATTGCAGAGCTTCTTCTCTATGATGCAATCCATCAAATGGGTTTTGTTTAACCAGAAATGGAGATTTGCCAAATCCCATGCACATGGTCAAGTGCCTCCCGAACACTTCAAGCAGAAGCTCTAAAATCACAAAGTACGGCAGGTACTTAGGAGTCAAACTGCAAACGAAGTGCTAGAGTCAATTGAAATACTTCACTGATACCAAGATAGGAAAGCATATCTGAAAAATACAAGGAATGTGAGTCAAGGCCTGAGAAGATAAATCAAACAGACAACTCCTGATTCTCTAGTACTTCTTTAGCACCAGATTAAACAAACACTAATGTGGGTGCTTCTGAGGAAACAGTTTTCACTTCTGCAGTAAATGAGATGAAGATCCTTGAAGAATGAGCATCCTCTCTTGCTTTGGCCCTACAATAGGCCTGGATCTTTTAAGATACATAACACTGACTAGTACTGCTATTCAGTGTATGTTTGTTAAAATAATAGCCATGACAGATTATTCCAGAATGAAGACACCTGGAGTACGCTAACACAACTCATTAAACTCATTTGTCCCTCATAGCAAATCTCAGGTCATGATACTCTTCTCAATCCTTTTCTTTTATCCTATCTTCAAACCAAACCAAAAATTCATTTCTCTTTGCTGTGCACAGACTCTGCCCATTCTCAGTTTTATGCCATTGTTCATGTTTTTTATCCCCCTGCACTCCCTCCCTACAAATCTCCACATATTCAAATTATAACTGTCCTTCAAGGCCCAATTCAAATCTTTCACAGATGTGAGCTCGCCTTCTTCAAAATCTCAGGGAAAAAAAAAAACCTCTACTATGTTTCTTATTTCATCTCACCCTATTTTTTGGCAGAGATTTTATAAGGCAAAGACTATATCTTGATTATATCTCTATGCCTTATATGTAGCCCTAACGAGCAAGCTGTTCATTGTAGAATTTCAATACATATTCTTATGAAGTCTTTTCCCACCAAGATTTATATAAATAGCACAAACTTGATTAACCAAATGCATACTTAAATTAAAGTGAGGTAGATTGTAATGAGAAGCTATGTTTTTGGATCAACTCTCCCACTGAAAACAATAAAAATGCTGGATAAAATGTTTCTTTTTAAAATTACTCCTTAAAAGAACTGAAAATATGAAAAGACAGTGGGACTGCCACCGTAAATATTTTTTAGGGGTGGAAATATGAAGTCAGTGAGGGAAGCTGAATATCAAAGTAACACAACTGCATTTATCCTGAGGTCATTTGTTCATGCTACATATTTGAGCCTTGGTCAATCAAACCCAGAATAATGGAGCAAGGTCCTGGCCGAAGTGTTATAAAGAATAAGGGAGAACCAATATTAAAGTTGTTGCCTTTCTCCAAACCCAAACAAATATAAAGAAGACTGTTTTGGTAGATGAGCAATGTAAAATAAGAAAATAAGAAAAAATGAGGCACAATCTTGTCCCTGAGAAGTGGCAGGATAGCTACGGCCCTCCTATTATGTAGACATAATTGGAGAGTTTTATACTGTTAATTTAGATTGAGATAGTCAGTCTCTGGGAAGGTCCCAAACTTCACGAGAAAAATCTAAAATAATATGGAGTAGAACACATTTATCCTAGGCCTCAAAGTGCCTCCCATGATAATATTTCAATACCAATGATTAGCACACAGTCAAAGATAACCAGACATACAAGAAAACAAAGCAACATGAGTAAGAACCAGCAGAAACATACTGACACAAATTTAGATGTTAGAATCACAAAATACAGATTATAAAACAACTCTTCCTCCTAGTTACAACAAAATAAAATAGAGTCTTAAAAAATACCTGCAGGAAAAAATTAACTCAATATACATAGTACATTTTTAAAAGAAACAAAATTCTAGAACTAAAAATTACGATAATTGAAATTAAAAGCTTAATGTTCATTATGAAAGGAAAATGAAGAACTGGAAGATACCTAAAGAGAAATTATTTGCAATGCAGCTCAGAAAGACAAAAATATAAGAAAAATAAGAGTGTAAGGTATTTAGAGAATACAGTGAGAAATTTAACATGAGTTTAATTGAAGGTTTAGAAGGTGATGAGAGAGGGAATATAAAAGGGGCTACATTTGAAAAGATAGCCATTGAGCCTGGCGCGGTGGCTGACACCTGTAATCCCAGCACTTTGGTTGGCTGAGGCAGGTGTATCACTTGAGGTCAGGAGTTCAAGACCAGCCTGGCCAATATGGTGAACCCCTATCTCTACTAAATATACCAAAATTAGCCAAGAATGGTGGTGCATGTTTGTAATCCCAGCTACTCTGGGGTCTGAGGCTGAGAATTGCTTGAACATAGGAGGCAGAGGTTGTAGGGAGCCAAGATCATGCCACTGAACTCTAGCCTAGGTGACAGAGTGAGACTTTGTCTCAAAAAAAAAAAAATAGCTATTGGAAATTTTCTGAAATATATTAATGATAGCAATAAATAATTTTAAGAAGCATAACAATCCAGGCAGGAAAAATGAAAAGAAACTGACATCTGTATGCATCATGGTAAAACTGTAGAAAAACAAAGGTAATGAGAAAAATATTATGAGCAATCAGAAAAGAGCAGTTATGTTAACAGGTGATTTGATTGTAAGAATGGAAAACAGAAGACAGTGTGATGATATTTTTGACATGCTGACTGAAAATGACTACCAACTAAAAATTCTATATTCAAAGAGAATATATATTTCTAGGATGAGGGAGAAATAGAGATTTTTTTCAAAATAAGCAGACTATGAGATAGATTGTCCCTGCAAGACCCTTAGCACAGGAATTTCTCAGAATGTATTTCAAGCAGAAGAAAAAGTGATCCTAGAAAGCAAGTCCAAGGTTCATGGAGAAATAAATAGCAAAGAATGCACCAAATATTATGCAAATGTAAACAAACATTGACTCCATAAAAGAGAATAATAATGTCTAGTGGTATTTAAAAAATTAAAACACCAGATGGTAATAACATATACATTGAGAAAGGGATAAATTGATTAAAAATATTCTAAGGTAATATCTTAGTAGAAGGTAAAGGATCTCACACTAGCTTTATTCGTTGATAAGTACTAATGCTGTAATGCTAGGTTAACTATACTAACAGAACAGAAACAAAGTGTATCCTCCCAAACTAGTAAAGAAAAAAATGGAATGATAAAATATTAAAGGACAGAAAAGGCAATAAATACTTAGTGAAAGAAACAAGAAACAAACGAAACATACACTAGAATTCCCTTTATATGAATTAAAAAACACCTAAATTATATTTTTAAGGTATATAGCTATAGGTGGGAAAATAATGAAAGGCAACAAAATAATGACTAACACGCAGGTTCGTGGCTAACTCCAGAGAAGGGAAGAGGCTATGATGACAAAGGGACAACTGATAGGGGTTGGGGCTTCTAAAGGGCTGGCAGGGTCTATACCTCGTCCTGGGTGGTGCTTATGTAGGTGATTGATTAATACCTATTAAAAATACACATAGGTGTTTTATACATTTTACTTAAAATGGTTTCTGCATTATTTTATAATATTTTAAAGATTTTAAGTGAGTTATACATAAACATACATTTAAAAATACGAGAATACGAACACCATCCTTTCCTTCATAATTCAGGAAATCTGGATCTAGGGACATGAGTGGTTTTCCTCCTCACTGGAGGACCAGTCAGTCCAGATCCACCTGCCCTGATGAGCAAAAGAGAGAGTATGTTAGGCAAATAAGGGGGACAGTTTCCTTTTTGGTAAAGAGCGTCTTTTATTCTGATAATTTTATCCTTTCTGTATTTTGGATTAGTCATTTTATAATGTCCTTTCTGTTATAAAATGCTGATGATAGTAGGTGGTCAGTTATGATTCAATGACATTTTTATAAAACAAGAACAGAATAGGTCATTCTTCCTTCTCTATTGCTGACTCACTGAGGAACCAATGAATCTCTGTGAAAATAAGCAAAGTGATTCTGTGCTTATTTGCACAGTAAGGCTGCTTTTGATAAAAATGTGACTTGGATATTGTTATGGATTGAATGTGCTCCCCTAAAATTCCTATGTTGAAACCTTAAACCCCAGTGTGATGCCATTAGGAGGCAGGGCCTTTGGGAGGTAATTAGATCATAAAGGTGGAGCCCTCATGAATGGGATTAGTGGCCTTATGTGAAAAGACATGAACGTCTGCTCTCTCATTTTCTGCCCTCTGCCATGTGAGGACACAGTGAGAAGACAGACACATGTAAACGAGGAAGCAGGACCTCAGCAGACACCAGATCCACCTGTGCCTCCATCGTGGACTTCCCAGCCTCCAAAACTGGGTGAAATGCACGTGTGTGGTTTAAGTCACCCAGCCTTTGGTACTTTGATATAACAGTCCTAACTAAGACAGATATGAACTGGAAGAACTTCAGTGAGAAAGAAAAGTAGACAAACACAGAATGTGGGTCAGGCACAATACTTTGTAACATGCTGTATTAAATGTGAAAACAGTAAGGGTAAGAACCAAAGGAAGAAGATGGGGGTACTGGGATACTTCGTATGGACATTCAGGAAGTTAAAATCTAGAACCCTAAATGGATGGATGGTTTTATTTTCAGTATTAGTCATTGCTCTGAGACAGTATTTTATGCTACTTCTGGCTACATTCTTTTGGAGGTCATGCATGATGGAGTTTCTTGAATTAGTATATTCTCTCTTCCATAAATGTCTGAATCAGGTCAAGTACAAAACTAATGTAATAAAATAATTCCACTGTATATTGTGTACTACAGAATATGCTATATTTCTATATTTAATAGTATATGATATAATAAACCACAATTTTTTTTGGTCATTATGTATTTGTTTTACTAATTAATTTCATTATTTACTAATTCTGTTGGCAGGTATCACTATGCCCATTTCACAGGTAAGGATTCTGAAGCTCAAAGAAGTGAGTAATGTTACCAGCTTCTAAGTGGTAAAAATAGAATTACATCCCCTAGAGTCCAACTTCAATACCGCTCTGGCTGGTTTTGTTGCCTTGTCTCACGGCTGCATTAACACAAAGATCATTTGTATAAGGACTAAAATACCATTTATTCTTTTAAATCACATTCTGCACTCACTCAGGCAGCTCTTCTTGACCCCTAGGAGGAAGGGGCAGACATTTTTCCCGAAGCACAATGAACAACACCAGAACAAGTCTAAGGGGGTGCAAGAGAAATTCAGAAACTTGAGCATAAATCTCTTTCAAAATAAAACCACAGCATCTTTAATCAAGGCCTGGCAATGGTTGTATCGTTTCTCTAAGACTGGAACTGGTAAATGTGGGCTATCCCACTAGACCTTTAATACTGGGTTAGAAATGGATCCAAGAAGTTGACTAGCAAGTCAATTCATGCAGCACAAACATGAATCTGTAATTCTTTTACCCATTACCACAAAACACAGTTAGTTGCTGCTCTGAATTGACTTCGAAGACAATGAGTGCCTGGTAGAAACCATAAAAGCATTAAAAATGGGGCCAGAAGTAATAAATAAGGACTGCCAGAAAAATGTTAACAAATTTCTTCTACAAGTCAAGTCTATTGTCAATTTACAACAGTTCTGAAGGTTGAACAAGAGGCATGCAATTAGTGAGCTAACTTGCAAGGTTTGCCTGCAATCAGAAAGGGAGTTTTCTTTCACCTGTATAAAATTTAACAGCTGATAATTTTATCTCCTGGTATAAAAAGATTAAAATAATAAAATAAAAATAAACCAAATGCTTTAAAATATGGAATCTTATCTCTCCCATTATCCCACACATTTGCGTAAACTCTCTTCCCAACGGAATTCTTCTCACTCAGCAGGGGAAGATCATCTTTTCAGCAGCCAAACTCAGCAAAGCCAGCGACTTTCCTCCCCTCCTGACTTCCCCCTTAGAGCTCATTCAAAGGGGACACAAAGGACCTGCAAGTGGATGAAAGTTGTTTTGTGCCTGGCCCTTAGGGGTACTTTATTTTCCTTAAAAAGATTATCTCAACCTTACTGTAGCCAAAAATAAAAACAAAACAAAACAAAAAACCCTAAAAAAATTTCTGAGGCAGTTTAAATTAAAAATACAAAGGACTGAGATATATTTTAAATTTATTCATAATTAGTTTACAGATCGGACAGCACTGAGACTCCAAAATCATCAAGCCACTTGGGGATAAAGGCTACTGCGGTCATCAGAAGCAAGCCAAATGCTACCTTTTGTTCTTACTAAAATCTTCTTTTAAGAAAAATCTCCTAGCAAATGATTTTCTATTTTCTATTTAAAGAGGATTACATAGCAAACACAACTAGTGGCTGGAGAGCAAAGAACTTCCCATCGTTTTATTACCTGCCAAATATAAATTAGTTCATTGTGGGTAATTCCTGCCAGGCGACCCCTTTCCTTGTCATCCATCAGGCCGATGGGCTGTGGCAGGTTAGTTCCTGCCCGGAGTCCTTCCTAATCAGGAGGCTGTCAGATATGTTGCCTGCCCACTGTCTCCTACATCTTGTGGCAGCTCTTGTGTTTGGGCAGCAAGGTTTTGAGCTTGAATTGCCCCAGTAACTGGCTTTGAATTGCTCTTACTTACTATCACTGTCAAAGCTTTGTAAGTATATGTGAGGCCCTCTTCCAGGTACAATGGAGAAACCCTACAAATTTCACTTTGTAATAACTACAGGATACAGAAATTGTATTAGTTCCATTAGATGGGGTCATAGAAAAATTCAAAAAGGTTAGCTGGATATAGTGAACGTCACAGTTAGACTAAGATAAAAAATCTCTTGGCTAATTTAGAGTGTTTCCTCGTTGGTAATACCCTATATTAAGGTGCCATTTATAAACAGTTTATTATTATTTATTAATGTCTGAAGCACTTTATAGCATGCTAGATAACAACTTAAATTCATGTATTAAAGATGCACATACATGGTTTAATACGATTTACGTCTTATAATATTCTTTAAAACAGCTTCCCATAGTATCATCCGTTAAGCATTTATTACTAATGCATTTTATAACATACTTTATAATACATTATTTGAGCAAGTAGCTGCATTTAGTGATCATTTCATAAATAAGAATAAGGCATTTATAAATGGCACCTTAATTTAAAGTGTTACCTTCGCATTACTACATAGCCGCTCACCATACATCTCATTTTGTGATTATTCTCCAAATGCACCACTTAATAAAACAGACACTAAGTTCTATTTTCCCTTCATCTGATTAAAAGTTTATTTAGTCGTTTTCTCCATCTGTTTTCAGATGTTGGTAGCTTGGAGGTTTTAGTGTGATTTCTGATAAAACCAAATTTTTAATCCTACAATATTTCTGAAAAGATGTTTAACAATAGAAACAGAGAATTACTTACCATATTGGACAGAGCCTGTTGCTTGGATTCTTTGTAAAATTCAATTTTTCGACTAGAAAGAACAATCCAGGAAGTAGACCAGTTTTTCCTTAGAAAAAAAATAAAAAGGAAAGAAAGCATTATCAGTTGAAGAAATCATTTATAGATACAGTATGAGCAACATTTGGAATGAGTAGAGACCATCTTTATTTTTAACAGTCTTCCTAAAAGTCTCCTCTTTATTAAAATCTATAGGTGGTATGGAATTTGGGTAATAATAAAGACATTCTGGAATTATTGAAAAGCATAGCATTTATAGTAAGAGTTTCTTAATTTATAGATCCACCTAAAATCTTTTTCAACTACCAAAAATCCATTTTTTGTGTATCCATGTGCATCCTTCCCATAAAAAGTTTATGTTTTTACAGCAAACCAAAAATAGCAAAGTAAAAATAGGAATCAGAACCCTTCCCTTCCTTCATTATTTCTTCTCTTCATTGGTTTAGTGTATTTCAGTCTTAAAAACTAACCAGCCTCATGTGTCATTGCTTAATTCAAAATATTTTCACTATGTAGAATCTTACTAGAAATCAAAGAAATGAAAATAAAAATAGTGACATGCTTTTTCCCTCTTTATACATCAAATTGTCAAGGAATAAAAGAACTAACATCTGATAACATCCAGGGATAATCAGGGTGTAGGAAATAGATTCTCTCATACACTATTGGTAGGAATGCAGACTGTTGCTTCCTTTCTAGAGTGTAATTTGAAAATGTGCTTTTTAAAAATCCCTAAAAATGTGTATATCTTTTGGCTAAACATGTCCATTCCTATGAATTTAAATTTATTCTAGAGAAATAGTCTCACAAGTTGCTGAGTCTGTGTGCATAGAAATTAATTGCATCATTATTTGTTAATTCCATACATAAAGTACATAAAAAGATTGGTTAAATGAATTGCATATAATACACCCATATAACAGAATAATGAACCCTATGCTGTAGAAGAATACTGATGTAGGAACGTTTTAATGCAGACCATAATACATGTAGTTTATAACTGTGCTGTGCTATTTACCTAGGACTTTCTTCACCCATACATTCCCTTCTGATTATTAATTCCATTAATTAGAAGTCAAAACATTGCTCTGTCATTTGTACCTTCCATGACTTCCTCTCATATCACTTATTATAAATTTAAAAACATTTTTCATAAATTTCACCTCTATCCTCCATTAAGAAATGAGCCTCGAGATGTTAGAAATCAGTTCATCTCTACAAAGGTATCCCCAATGCTTAGCATGGTGCCTTGGACAGAATAGACACAAAATACATATGTATTGGGTCAATGACTGAACTTTGGCCTGGTAAAAAGTCTTGATATGACAATAATTAAATCAAGTGGTAAAATCGCAGCTTTTGAGTTTCGTTTGTATTCCTTGGTGTTTACCAAGTTTTCTGCATTGAGCACGTATCGCTTTTGTAGTTAAAATGTGTATATGTTCATGTCATGAAGGCACTCTTTTGTAGGTAGTAAAGATATTAAGGAGACTAATAGCCATGAGTTTCTACCCATTAGAGTGTATTATTGCAGTTTGCTTCAGCTTAACATTCACTTCAAAATAGTTGATTTCATTTTACAAAAGTGATTTTTTTAAAAAAGTTTATGGAAAGACTTTATTCGGGTCAATAGAAAACCACACCAAAATATTTTTAAATGACTATTGAAGATCTTTGTGTAATTTATTTCCACTTGCCTTTTAGAAACTAAGAGCTTGATTGAAAGGACAGCTTTGATTCAGTAAGGTTAATATTTACAAAAAGAATTAGGTTGCTCTTATATGCCTGGAGCTTTCTTAATGATACACCATTGTGTTAAAAAAGAACAGAATAAGCAGACACACAAGAAGCACAATGTGTATTTTTCAACATCCAAATACAAACACTGTGTTCTTGGACCCACTTGTCTTTAAATGAAGAGTCTCAATTTTTCAATTAAATGATGAAAACATGAAAAAACAAAACCCAGAAAGAAAACCACACAGACGTTTCCTTCTGCCCTAGTGTCCATTTCTCTTTTTAGGTACCAGCAGCAGAAGAGTGAACTGAAGCAGCAATAGCCTTCTCTTCATTCAGGTCATAATGATAGATGACCCCAAACAGGAAAAAGAGAAACATTATTAGAAGTCTAGTCTGGGCATCTTTTAACACCACCCTTATTTTGACCATATGTGGTCAGGGAGTACAGAACACCCTCACACATGAAGAATCCATATTTAACCTACCTATTATATTTCCCACTATATATTTCATATTCTCACAAGGAGATACTATACCTTATTTGCATCCTATCTATAGTAAGTTTTGGATAAATGGCTCTGATTTGAATCTGTTTCAGATGTTGATCATTTATAGAACTTGCTAGCAAAACTCTCCCCATCCTTAAACTTGGAAATGGAACTGGTTAAAGTTGCATGAAATACAATTATCTCATTGTTCTTTATTAGGACTTTGAACTGCTGTGAACTGCGTCCCTGTTAGGTGAACTGGATGAAAAAACTGAAGAGGGTAAGAACTGCAGGTCTCGAAACCCTAGCAACATGACTTGCTCTGACACCTTATATACAGTGCTACTCTGTTTTGAAATTATAAACTATAAACACGGTCTTTATCTTCTCTGAATAAAAGTGAAAGCTGAGCATTATTGTTTGAAAAGAATTTCATTTCAAAATGAAGAATAATAATGCTGCTGATGACCTTTTAGATGTCCTCTTTCATCTCAATTTTTTCCCATGATTTCTTTTAAAATAATAATTAGCATAAATTATTTAGAATACCTAGCATAAATCTAATCACCTAGTTTATGCTTAGCTTCATACACAAAAATGATGAAAGTACTAACATCTCTATTTACTAATATGAAAAACGAGGCTCAAAGGGTAACTTAAGGTCTTACACTTAGATTTAAAGTTAAACCCTGTTTCTCTAGCTCCAAAACCTATAATCTGTTCATTACTTTATGCTGTCTGTTTTTTTTTAATCCAAATTTTTTTATTTACTTTTTAAGGCCTAAATACACATTTTTGAATAACTGAAAGACATGAGTTTACACCTATCTGCCAATGAAAAACAGAATTGTGTACAGAATTTGCAAAGCACAGTGCAGAATAAAAATGCAGCATTCTGTGTCCAAAAATTATGAAGAATTTTAAGACAGTAACAATCTAGCATTAAATCAAGGGCAGAGTCCTTCCGAGCATGGGGACCTGGACGCACACCAGTGAAGGAAGCCCTAACTACATTATGACTTTACAACAATGGCCAAAGAATAATTTCTTTTTTATATACTGTCTTTTTTTGTAAAATTATACTTTAAGTTCTAGGGTACATGTGCAGAACGTGCAGTTTTGTTACATAGGTACACACATGCCATGGTGGTTTGCTGTACTCATCAACTCATCATATACACTAGGTATTTCTCCTAATGCTATTCCACTCCCAGCCCCCGACCCCCCAACAGGCCCCAGTGTGTGATGTTCCCCTCCCTGCGTCCATGTGTTCTCATTGTTCAACTCCCACTTATGACTGATAACATGCGGTGTTTGGTTTTCTGTTCTTGTGTTAGTTTGCTGAGAATGATGGTTTCCAGCTTCATCCATGTCCCTGCAAAGGACATGAACTCATCCTTTTTTATGGCTGCATAGTATTCCATGGTGTATATGTGCCACATTTTCTTTATCCAGTCTATCATTGATAGACATTTGGGTTGGTTCTAAGTCTTTGCTATTATGAATAGTGCCATAATAAACATACGTGTGCATGTGTCTTTATAGCAGAATGACTTATAATTCTTTGGGTACATATCCAGGATTAAGCAGTTCTACCTTCATTAAGGATATTTTCAAAGTCAGATTTTAATGTAGTTTTGGTTGAAATCCTCAAATGATAGAAGCTAGCGTGCATAGTGTGAGACAAGATATCAGCTATCCAGGCTCTGTTATTAACTACTTTATCTGATCCTTATTAGAAAGACTGAGCAAAGACCCACCATTCCCAAGCTCTCTTCCCCTAGAAGTTGCACTGATTCAAAGGAATAAGATGATGTATCATTTAACTCCTCATTAGAAGACAGAAACAGGTGTGTGTTCCTAACTGGGTGGCATCTCTGTATCTTTTCTGCCAGGGAATATTCTGGTCTGTGATTAGCAGACTCATCTGCACTCAGCAAAGAAAATAAACCCAGAAAGGGAGTCAGCGGCCTGTAGTCTAGGAGTAGTTGAGGGTTTACCTCATGAGAACAACTTTTCACTATGGCTTAGGTCTGAACCTTCCTCTCTGATCAAAGTACTCTAGAAACTTGACCATTATCCTTATAATATCTGTCCAGTCTATTTCCCATTCTGATATGTCTGACCCATTGTGATGCCTATAGTTCTCAGCACATCAGTGAAATAGTTTTTCACCGAATTACTCTAACATGGTGACTCTCTTGTAAGGCATTGTCAGCTCTGGAGTGTGCAAAGGATCACTTGGCAAGGTTTTCCTTGACTTAAGGATTTGATATTTTCCATATGCAACCAAATCACTATATATGACTCTTATTCAATATATTAGGTGACATCTCAGGAAGTAGGCAACTCATACAAGCTTAAAAGCCTTAGCCAGGATAGATGAGTCCAGCAGCTTCTGATGATGCAAATAGACTATTTTCTAGGATAAACACAGTTTTCACACTAGGAAGTCCCTCTCCACCCCAAGCTCCCACAAAGAGGTAGAAACCACCTCTAACCTCTTAGAGCATTTCCAGTACTGGGCATACTATTTGACATTTAGTAGGTGATAATTAAAGATTTTTTGAGTAAAAGAGCATATGGCCTTTCAAATTTCAGGAGGGTCACACATCTAGATGTTTTCTGCTCTGTGTTTGCTGTTCTTCATTAACGAGGACTAAAAAGTTTCATTTCCTTTCTCTGTTCTTTAGTTTCTTGGTGCTTTAATACAGTATTCTTAGCATTATTTTTTCTTAACTATCGAACACTTCTGATATAGGATATTTTTTCCTAATTTATGCTTCTAGTGGCCAATACCTGAGCTTTCTCCAGAGGGCTTCCCACCCTGAGCTTGCACTGGTTTCTGCTCTGTATGCCACCTGGCATTTAATATGCACTATGGAATTTAATTACCAAGCTGGTCACAAGTCTCCATTAAACATTTACCACATGCCAAACACAATTCTAAGGACTGAATAGAGACGGAAAAATAAGACATACCTCAAAAATTTTACTTCTAACTATAAGAAGATGGACAATAAACATAGAAACCAAGTCTTCTGAATGAGTCTAGGATACCCCCATATTACAGAAGAGAAAACTGAAGCCCAGTAAGGCTGCATCCTAACCGAGGGCAAACAAGCCATGAAGATGGGATTCAGGACCCTGCTCACTCCAGTGTCTCCATGGTCTCTAGGCAGGTGGCATGCAGCTTTCTCTGTAGTCACTCTGAGCATGCCAGTTGAGAGCCTCATGAAAGGAGCTAAGAGGGGGAGATAAGGAAGAGTTGTCATAGAAGTACTAGAATCTCTTTCTCTTTAGAGCAAAGCCACGTCTTAGCCTGGCCTGGGCTATCCTGCAATGCTGAACTGCAAGTCCTTTATCTCTGTCTTCCATCCCTACCATGACGGTCAGCAGGCAAATTCACCCATTGGCCAATCAGTGCCTCCACATTGCACCATAACTTTGAGAGCATAGTTTTCTATTTTTTCCACAGAGAGACAAAAATTAAGGTGTTGGATAGACTAAAGAGGTAACTAAGACACACAGCTCAGGAAATATCTAACTTTAGTAAGACAGTCCAAAGTGCCAAGAGTAAGGGAGACAACCATCAGTTTCCACAGGGATTTACAGGTAACAATCAGGTAAGGGTTTGATCCTAGTGATTCCATGCAGGAGACAAATCCTGCAGCAAGAAATGCAGGTGTTGGGCCAGGCACGGTGGCTCACACCTATAATCCCAGCACTTTGGCAGGCTGAAGCAGGTTGATCACTTGAGGTCAGGAGTTCGAGACCAGCCTGGTCAACATGGCAAAACCCCGTATACTAAAAATACAAAATTAGATGGGCATGGTGGCAGTTGCCTGTAATCCCAGCTACTTGGAAGGCTGAGACAGGAGAATCAATTGAACCCGAGAGGCAGAGGCTGCAGTGAGCCAAGATTGCGCCACTGCACTCCAGCCTGGGTGAGAGAGCGAGACTCAGTCTCAAAACAAAACAAAACAAAAAAAGAAAAGAAATGCAAGTATTTATTTTATCTTTTGGCATACAAAACAAATTACATCTAAGGGGGAAAAGGGTTCTAACTACAACTGGGAAATAGGGAGAACTAAATTTCTTTAAGGGCATTTATGTACCATTAATGCAATTGGTGGGACATTTTATCCAAGTGAAATACTTCATAAAATTTTCCTAAAGCAAATCCTGAATTGTGAAGTTGGAAAATGCAAGAAAACCAAGCAGACAAATAGAAGTACAGAAGCAAAATCAAAGCCCAAACAACAACAGCAGCAGCAACAACAACAACAAAACACCCCAAAAACAAAAACAAAAACAAAAACTCAACAAAGCCATCGGCTTGGCATTCTACAAAATGGACACCGGATGGCAGCACATAATAACAGCAACTTTGATTGTAACAGCTTATCTGGAAAATGCTTGATGAAAAAATGGCTCTTAAAATATTCATTACCATTATAAGAATCTGTTAGCTTAAACTCCAGGTTTAACACGTTCATTTGCTCTAAACACCAAAAGCTTTATATCCTACGCTTACCTTTCTTTTGCCTTCTTTAGGTAACGACAGAGTGACAAACCAAAAAGTCAGAATAAAATATATGTGAGGTTCCTTGACAAATTTCAGTTTCTGTTATTTGGGCCATCTGCCTTTGTTACCTAACGTGGTCATGCTGGATTTGACTTGATTCCGCACCACTGATGGGAGTGAAAGTAATTTATTCTAGTGTCCCTGACTGATTTACCGCAAAATCACTCAGACACTGTTAAATGTACAGACTCACTCAAACTGGTTGGTCTAGGAACTTATTTCTTCTGTCTCATATTCTAAGCATCTTGTAATTTATGACTGCTAAAATGTGGGTCAAAAAGACACTGAGGTGTAAAAATACCCATCTCTGTCAGTATTGCAAGAAAATGAAGAAAGACAGATTCAGCCTGGAAGAATTTATTGTGACACTGAGCAGAAAGTACTAAAGAAAAAATATGATCATGTTAGGAGCACACCTTAGTCTCACATTCCAAAGAAAATCCATTCTGAATAACAATTGTTAAAACAAACAAAAACCCAACAGAAGGCCTAGTAGCTGTGGGCCCTCAGATGAAATCAGGCACTAGTAGACGTAACCACTGCACAATCATTTTTTCTGCATTTCTTTTCATAGCCATCTTCTGGCCATATTTGCATCCCCAAGTATAAATTTCTGTGCCTATCTAAGGAGAGAAGAATGTGACTCTGTGTTGTGGTAAGATGTGCAGAGCCACACAGGCGCTGATGACGGGAAGACCTAGGTGCCGAGGGAGAAGCAAGTTTGAGGTGTTGAAACTTCATAAACATATTGTCAGGTGCCTTTTGTAAGTGTAAGCATTGAAAATAACCTTTCACTAAGGTGTCATAGGGTTTCAGAGAAGCCAGAGTTACTTACAGGTTTGGGGATGGAATTCCCCAAATGAAGAAATTCCTATGCTTCATCAGAAAAGCTGAGGCATAGTTTCAGTGTTCACAATTAAAAATTAAAGTGAATGCTGAATGTATTCTGCTTTCAAGCCTGTCAGTATCACTGGGGAAATGTGTATAACCTCATTTCAAAACAAGGCTAAATGTATAGCCTGTTATGAATGTCAATTATAGCCAATGAGTTATCTTTCCTTTTATCATCTCCTGCTCATATTCAGAGATAAGTTAAATTTTCTCTGAGAGAAAGAGAAAATACATTAAACAGACAAATAAAGAAACATAAACAAAGAAGAGAACGAAGGAAAATAAGAAGACAATACAAGGTATGATGATCTATTATGGATTTATAAGTAGAAAACTTGATAGAAATTAATAAAATAATACTTATTAAGTGACAATTGAAGTCTCTGGTACTGTTGATGGCATGAAATAAAAGGACCATTTTTGCTCCTTAGTCTCAAATAGCTTCAAGCAAGAGAGATAAAGCAAACATGTTTCAAGCAGAGGTCAGGGCTAAATTCTGTGATACTAACTATATATAAAATAAGATTTGGGAGAAATAAGAGGTTAATACTGTTGACTGAGTTTCTCCATTTATACAATAGGATGCAGTAATAGAGTCTATATTGTAGTATCATTTAAATATTACTGATAAAGAATTCAGTCAAGTGCTTGACAGAGTAAGCATCTATTAATATTGCTTATTAATTCATTAAAATTTATAAAAGATATAAAGGTCCTGGATAAATGAAACAAAAGCTATCAAATTTTACATAAGATGCATAAATTATAGTATGTTATATTATTTATTAGTTACTAAATTATCAACGGGATAAAAGATACATAATTTTTCAAGGTTATGACTAAACTGACCATCTTTGTTCCTAGTGATAAAAGCATATGCACTCCT
This sequence comes from Chlorocebus sabaeus, assembly GCF_047675955.1. Taxonomy (NCBI): domain Eukaryota; kingdom Metazoa; phylum Chordata; class Mammalia; order Primates; family Cercopithecidae; genus Chlorocebus; species Chlorocebus sabaeus. The sequence goes on along the minus strand of NC_132913.1, from coordinate 30,490,156 downwards.
TGAGTAGGCAATATGGCAATGCATACTAAGATTAATTTAAAATGGTCATATGATTCGATCAAGTAATCCAGGCTTAGTATTTGTCTTTAGAAAATATAAAAGAAGGCCGGGTGCCATAGTTCACACCTGTAATTCCAACACATTGTAAGGTCAAGGTGGGTGAATCTCTTGAGCCCAGGCATTCCAGACCATTCTGAGCAGCATGGTGAGACCCAGGTCTCTACTAAAAATACAAAAAAAAAAAAAAAAAAAAAAAAAAAAAAAGGCTGGGTGCAGTGGTGTGTACCTGTGGTCCCAGCTACCCATTTAACCCCGCATAAGGTGGGTGGATGGGTGGAGGTGGAGGAGGCTGGCACCACTGCACTCCAGCCTGGGTGGCACAGTGAGATCCTGTCTCAAGAGACAGACAAAAATATAAAAGAAAAATTGACAAGCAATAGGAGAATTATTGCAATGATAACTTTTAATATAAAACCAGACTCAGCTTAAAAATCAAGTAAAAAAAGAGGTAGGGATGATTTGGCATATTATAGCCCATCAACATAATGGGATATCATGTTCTTAAGCATGGTGATTACATATACAATGTTCAATTTGTAAAGTATTTACAATAAAAACAAAATAAGCCCCATAAACTTGGAGGGATTACGTACAACATGTAAAATTGACAAAGCATTATTATCTCAAATATACTATGAGTTTCCTCAAATTACTCAATAAAAAAGCAGGAAATTCAATAGAAAATAGTCAAAGTTTATGAATAGAATCAGAATGCAGAATCTGAATGGCTCTAAAGAGATAAAGTGATCCTCAACTTCAATACCTATCAGTGAAACACAAATAAAAGCAACATTAAGGTAATGTTCTATGGATAATTAGATTGGATAATGCTTCTGCTGATAAAATTGTGGAAAATAGAATCCCTTCTATATTTTACATTGAACTGGTGTGAATTGGTGCACTCATTCAGGAGAAAGTGTGGCAACAGTAGCCAGTAGATTTACAAATGTGTGTGACTTATCACTGAGCAACCCTATACTCCTGGAAATATTCCCCTGAGAAAATTCCTAACAGGTTCAAAGGAAACATATATGTGTGATTTATTGAAATGTTGTTTGGAATGAAAGGAGTTAGAGGCAACTTAGATGTCCACAGCTGGGAGATAGGGTAAGTAAAAATTCATATACAGTCATGCTTCAATTAATGATGAGGATATATTCTGAGAAGTGTGTCATTAGGTGATTGTGTCACTGTGCAAACATCATAGAGTGTACTTATACAAATCTACATGGTAAAGCCTACCACACACTAGGTTATATGGCACAGCCTATTGCTTCTAGGCTACAAACCTGTACAGCATGTTACTGTACTGAATATTGTAGGCAATTGTAACATAGTGGTAAGTATTTGTGTATCTAAACATATCTAACCACAGAGAAGGTACAGTAGGCATCAGTTTTATAATCTTATGGGACTACAGCTGTATATGCTGACCATCACTGATCAAAATGCCACCATATGGCACATGACTATACATAAACGATGGCAAAGCGGCCAGCAATTGGAAGAAATTAACTAGATTTAAAGACGTTCATGCACTGCATAAAAATGTTTTAATCCACAATGGACGACATATAGATAGTAGTCCTATGAGATTGTAATGAAGCTGAAAAATTCCTATTACCTAGTGACATGGTATTCTTCATAACGTCATAGCGGAATGCATGACCGTTTCCATGTCTAGGTATGTTTAGATACACAAATACCATTATGTTACAATTGCCTACAGTATTCAGCACAGGAACATGCTGTAAATGTTTGTAGCCTAGGAGCAATAGGCTATATCATGTACCATCTAGGCTTATGTAAGTACACTCTACAATGCTCACATGATGATTAAATCACCTAAGGATGCATCTCTCAGGACATATCTCCATCATTAAGAGAGGCATGTCTGTATAGCACCATAGAAAGCTGTCCAAAAGCTAACATGGAATGAAAGTAGTAAGAAACATAATAAGGTTTATGATACAAAAATATTTATGCTATATAGAACACACTCACATGTACACAACTATACACTATTTTTTTGAATGCCGCATATACAGCTAAATATAGACATATATGGAGAATGAGTTTGATAAACACGCATTAAATACATTAAAATGAATGTCTACAGGGGATTGAAGCAAGGATTGGAGACTGAAAATAAAATAAAACCAGCTAGGGCTCTTGCCTAGAATGATGATAGCACAAGGCCACAAACTTAAGGATATAATCAACTCAATTCTGTGCACCTGGGGTAACAACAACCGCAACAACAAAATAAAAAGGAAAACTAAAACATATAACTTTAAGTGGAAAAGGCTGAAAGAATGCATAATGGTATGCAAAGTGAAATAATAAAACAGAGTACAAACACATGTTTATATGAATTTAACTGTAACACAGAAATTGTACGGAAACAGGAAAGTAACAGCAAACAGAACAAAAACACAAAGTATACAGATTGATCAAAACTACCTAACAACGTATTCATGTGAGTTGGCTGGGGGAAGGGACCTGCTCTTCTTCTCTTCCTCCTCTTAACACTGCCTTCTACATGTTATAAGGTTGGTTTATGCAGGGGTTATGGGTAAGGATACTTTACAAAACCACACAGTAGAACCTCCTTCAGCTTTCTTGAAATTATTTCTTTTAGGATCTCCCCTACTTCCTTGCACGAGGCTGGAGGGTGGAACTGACCAACACTGTCACCTCTATTCTCCTACCAAGCTCTAGTGGAGGGCTGAGCTGACTAACTTAGATAATTTTGAAGAAATTCTTTATTCCACATGGCTGGTGAGGGAAGAAAGGGTCATGACGTACTTATCTTGGGGAGAGGCATCATTGTACCCTCCACACTCCTTCTTGAATTGATAAGGTCATGATAAGATTTAGGGGAAAGGAGAGCACTCAAGCTGGGCTACTCAAGATTTCTTCCTGTTGTTCCTTCAGAACCCGATTCTCTAAGCCTGATTCACCACTGGGGAAGGGACTAGCCAAGTCTCCTAAAGCAACCTTGCATTTGATCTTGTCTCCTGTGCATCTGTCTCCTGAACCCTTCAAGGGAGGGTGGCTGCAGGGCCACTCCAGAAAAATAGTCCAGGCAAAGATTTAAGGCCCCGTCTCCTATCCCAGAATAAGGCACAATATGGAGAGAAAATAGAGCTTGTTATTTACAACCGAAATAGCTATTTTAAGTGGTGAAATTATGGATGATTCCCCCCCAACCAATTTTACTTTGTTTAAATAAATATATAGAAAATTCATTATAGCCCTCAAACAAAAGCAGACTTTATTCTCTAGTATTGACCAGAGTGTCATTCTAGTAATGAATTGTATTATACAACTAACAGGTGTCCCATTGTGTAGCTAATTAGCACATTTATCCTATATAATTTTAATTGTTAGTAATACATTTAAGAGTAAATGCCTTGCATCTCTCAATTTGAGCATTTTCTACAAATTTGGTAGCTTGCATATCACCCAGCACAAAGCTAAGTATGTAACAGAACCAATATGAGAAATAGAAAAAAGTCTAAAATGGAGGTGATTATTTCTAAACATACTGTATACACAACACAATTATCATCTTTCTTAACTCTCCTATGAACCATACTTTTTTTCTTCAAGATTTTTGTTGCTGTTGTTGTTGTCCGAAGAGTTCTTATTCCCTTTTCAAATTTGTCTCACCTCTGTATACGTTACTTTCGTTTTATCTATTTCTATTTTGAGTTACAAAAGTGGTTCAAATCCTCCATCCCTCAAGAAATTACTCTCACAAGGTATTGTACGGAGACTTTCATATATTGCAAATGAATGCATTCATTCTCTAATCTTTCAATCACAGAAATCACAATCCATTACCTTAATTATTTTCAGTGTATTATTAGTTCAAGTCCAAGGAGGACAAAAAGCACCTCATTTATATGTTCTGTTCAACAATATAGAATGTAGTTCCTTTCTTTAACAACTGTAATTACATTAAAAATAATGTTGATCATAGTGGTAGCAGATGAGACTGTTCTAGTCTGGTACCATAGGGCCTTGCATCCCAAACAATAACAGTGGCACAAGTTGAGCGTATGAAGAATCAGCATAGTTATATAAAAGTGAATTAAATAATTTTGTTACCTTAGTTTCTTTCCTCCATCTGCAATTTTAGCTTTTTGCAGATAACCTTCTTTTTCAACCATCTGCAAGAAGAACGCATATGTTAAAACTGTGACAAACTACTATGCATCATTGGTTTGAATAAGCCTATGCTTTTCAAGAGTCATTGCAGTGATGGAAGTTTTCAGTCATAGAACTTTATTAATAATGTATGTATAGCTTATGGGAACTGCCTGCAAACTCATAGTCATTACAAGCTGTTACATATCTAAAAGACAGATTACGAAGAGGAATGTGAATGATTTGTTAGATAGTGATATACCTTTATTGACTTTGCTTTCTGGGCATTGAAGTCACTTGCTTAAAAAAATTGATTACAAATGGTAAAAGAAAGACAAATTGAAAGCCTTCGTTTATTTTACCAAGTATTCTTAGAAAAGTTCTTCTTCTCAAGCCTCCCCGTGTACCTTCTGAAGCCAGGATAAAGGAAGACCTCAGTGGGACCAGGTGACTGAGCTAGTTGAATCATGGAAGGGCATTTAAAATAGCAACATTTCATATATTCTGGTCAATTGCCAAGAGACCCTGTAGTAGCAGTATCTCATTGTCTTCTTCCACGATGTAGGATTGCTTCCTTTTACTATTTGCATATACTGTATTGGCTTTCATTTCTAATAGAGCTGCAAGTTTCTTAAAGGAAATTCAACAAGTCATTATAACTCTGCAGAAGTGTTTGTGGAGTTTTTGGCAAAATAAATTTGCACAATGCAAATTGTGATGTGTTGACTCCCTCCAAAGTCTATACTAGGTATTTTAATTTCTTAGCATCCTATTTCTACCCTCCTCTGTCTGCCTCACATGCCCCATCCCAAGTCATTAGCCTTCATCTTTCACTCTTAGTGAATTGCTCACACCCTTCACCCTGACCTGCCTAGTATCAGAGGACCACGCTCCCTCAGTGCTACCCCATGTTATCTCCCCAGCTGAAATAGTCCACCATGCCCATGTCTTCATCTCACAAAAGTCTTCAGTATATTTAATCTACTTCAAAATTCAATTAGTAAAACCCAGTGCGGTGGCAAGTGCCTATAATCACAGCTACGTGGGAGGTTGGGGTGGGAGAATCCGTTGGTCCTAGGAGTTTGACACCAGCCTGGGCAGCAGAGCAAGAACCCCATCTCAAAAAATAAACAAGCAGAAAACCAAATTTTAATGTGTATTTTTTTTTTTATTAGAGGATCTTTCCATGATTTCTCTCACATCTCTTTTAGGTGCACCATCCTGAATCTCCATTTTCATTTTGCCATTATCACTGTGACAGCACGTATGAGATCATGTTGTAAATGTCTGCTTATTTGTCTGTGCGTGCACGCAAATGATGTGCCATGAGTCCATCAAAGGCAAAAAACTGTGTACCTTTTACACCTGCATTCCTAGCTTCTGGAATATTTTGGTAGTACCAATAGTCAAAACAATAAAATTGTCTGAACTAATAAGTAAATGAATGAATATTTAAATGTTTATTTAAATATTTATAGTAAACTGGGCAAGCCAAAAAATGTATCTTCAATATTACAAGTGAAAGGAAGAGATATTTAGAGGTAAACGAGTTGTTCCAAATCACTAAAATCTCACTGGTTAAATGTCTACTCTGACATAGGTGAGAGTTTTTCTGCCTTGTTTTATTCCTAATACATAGCACAGGACTTAGTTTTAAAATGCATTTGATGAATACATTTTTGACTAAATAAATAATGATAGAGATAATAATGATGATGATTTATGCAAAAGATAGCAAAGTGTTTTTTACTTATCTCCATATCCAGAAAGTTTCTTTTACTTCACCATGCTTTCCACAAGTCTAAAGCATCTAAGGAAGCTTTCTTGGATAATTTTGAGAACCATGGTATTCACTGGTGCCGTTTTGTTTTTGTATTGTATACATCTATTCATTTGCTTTTTCCACATTTTATTCTATGTATCTGTCTCTTTTTCTTGATGCCAGGGAATTTTATTTGTCTACCTCGTAAAACCCATATAATAAATTTAGTGTTTAACTCTGGGTATCATTGGTATCCACAAATGTTTGGAAGAAAGATGTTTTCAATAGCAATTAGCACCACAGAGGAGGTCCCTTTCTTTAGGAATGCTTACTGAGAAATTTTGTTGCATAACCATAGAGAAATGTATTGTTTTATTTAAGCTTTCTTCTGATTAACAGTTACCCCAAAACCTGGATTTTATCTACCAAAAAACAACAAAATCTATCAACCCATCATAAAAATTGAAGCATGCGTTCTCAGCTAAAAATATAGCCCCAATTGTTTTTTCCAAAAATTCACAAAAGACCCCTCGATAGACATTTGCTACCCACAAAGATAAATTATTGATGAAAATTTCTCTAAAAGACATAGGAAATGTGAAAGGAAAAAGTTAATACTCTTATAGGGAGAAATCAACATAAACAGGTTTAAGGTATACATAATAGAATTCTCTTTCCTTGAATACATAAGTAATATTTCCTCAGACACTGCAGGACTTTTCCCAGAATACTTGAGATTGATGCCAAGGGCTGGATTTCTCAAGTTAAGACTCAATAAATGTGACATGATTGTCATCAATGACTGAGTCAGTTCCATGGTCTTGGATCAATGCAATAGACTTTTCATGATTGACCATACAGAGGTCCCAGGAAAAATGAGGAAGAACTGAATAGCAAGTTAGTTACTTCTCTTATATCATTTTCCAAAGTCCAGGCTGCCTTCCATGTCATTAGAAGAAGCTAATAATGCTTCTGCTATGTTCCATTACCTACTACACTTGCTACCACCATGCATATTTGTTAAATGCTTACATACACATTTCTACATGTAGTATATCTATATCCTACCACTGTGCACACATTCTCACTTCAGAGATCAGGTGTTTAGTTTTCTTCATCTTCTTTATTTTATTTTTTTTTGAGATAGAGTTTCACTCTTGTTGCCTGGGCTAGAGTGCAATGGCGTGATCTCAGCTCACCGCAACCTCCGCTTCCTGGGTTCAAACAATTCTCCTGCCTCAGCCTCCCGAGTAGCTGGGATTATAGGCGTATGCCACCATGCCCGGCTAATTTTGTATTTTCAGTAGAGACAGTGTTTCTCCATGTTGGTCAGGCTGGTCTCGAACTCCCGACCTCAGGTGATCCACCCGTCTCGGCCTCCCAAAGTGCTGGGATTACAGGCATGAGCCACCGCACCCGGCCCTTTCATTGTCTTTTTCGTACTTGATGTACACTTAATTCATTCTTTTCAACACATTTTTAATAACACTTCTTTCCTCTAAATGCCAGCTTTTCTGCTTACAATAGAGCTGCAAAGATTAACAGGACAATTTTAATCCTCTTGAGGCTTGAACTCCTGGAAGTTCACTCTCAAGATATTCCTGCTCCTCTTTTTGGGGGACTGGATTCCATGCCCCGCTTAAGTCATCTCGCAGACTCAGGCCATCCTGTAGCCCGGATAGAAAATTCCAATTATGCTTTCTGCACTGAAAGCACTGCATTGTAAAAGGTCTCATGCTGGCAAGTGAAGCTTCCATGACGTACGATTAATTACTTTACTATTCTTTGTCATCATAGTTCGAAATACGTCACCATGTTTCAGGCACCAGGAATCAATTATTCTGGGAGTCTCATAGTGTGTGGAAAGAAGTATTAGGGCAAGCAGAAGATTGCTATGCATTTTGCATGTGGGTTTATATATGATACCTTATTGATTACTCTAATAATGATTCCTACTCAATGTTAATCCCATAGTTTGAAGGAACAATGATCTATAAATTCCAGTTGAGCATGCTGGTCATCTAGAGCTCAGATGGTCTTGTCTCCAGTAATTTACAAAATTACTTACAGCTTTAGGTCTAAGTTTAGGATACTACACGCCAAATTCTAGGCCAAATTGAAGTTCTTCAAAGTAGTAGCAGTCCCTAAACTATGTATACTTAAGAAATGTCAACCAATCTTTAGATGTTAAATCTGGCTTCTTGAGCTATTTGTCCAATGTTCCTTAGAAGCCCTATTTAACACTAAATGGCTGGAAAGATCAGCAATTTGTTCAGATTGGATGCCAGTCAGTCTGCAAGCATTGAGGAAGTGCTCAGCAGAAACAGCCGTGCTGTGATACAGATGAGAAGAATGAATGGCAGTGGGATGCCCAGATAGCACCTGTTTATCAGCCTACGTTGGAGGTGACAGACAAGACAGCGGAGCAGAAGACAACCTTTGATTAATGGTAACAATCATGGCAGAAAGACTAGCCTGTAAACTGTACATACAGACACTGTAGTTTTGTTTTGTTTTTGTTTTTTTTTTCTTGTAAGAAGGCTTCATGTTGCTCTCAGATACAGTTGCAAATAATAGATTTTCATCTACACCATTACACCAAAGGGTTCTGTTAAAATAACCCTTTCTGTTTATAAATGGAAATAAACTTAATCTACAACTTTTACCAGATTTTGATGAGAAGGGTTTGACTTTTAACACCAGAACCACATGGCCCTTATGCCTCATAACATTTTCTCTGCTGATGTATTTAAGTTATTGTTCTCTTCCCCTTTGTTCTGAGAATGTGCTCATTGGCAACCATCTGAATCCTAATTCAGCTTCCTAGGTCCTTTGATATAGAAAGTGGGTGTCTTAAATAGTATCAGAATATTCCCTATTATGTACTGTGAGATAGACTTAAGGGATCATCATCTCAGTAAACACTAATAATGATGATAAATATGATTTTTTCTGGATCCACAATGCTGAGACAGGCCCCAGCTCTAAACTGAGATGATCCCTTTAAAGTAGCATCACCCTATGAAACCTTCTGTGTGACTGACTGACCTCTCTTTAAAAGAACTCTGCATCATCCCTCTATAACTACAACCCCGGGCCACTATAATTATCAAGCAGATTTAGCATTTAATTATTTTCCTATTTAATAATGAAGCAGCTGCTATACTTTCTCTGAACTTTTAATAGATCATAGTACTTTGCTGTTAATCTTGTCTGTTTCAATGATTTCTATTAAAGAGCACAGAATGAGGACACATTTGATTACATTATTTCACCCCCAAATGATGCTTCACTTTCCTTCTTAAATCCCTCCTACCCCTGCCATTTTTTACTTCTCCACTATCCATAGAAATACCTACCTTATCTGTCTTTCTTTTTTCTATTGCTTTTATTGTTATTTTTTTACTTTGTTTTTAGGTTGCACTCTTTCTCTTTGGAACTCATTGCTTACATTTTCTTCTCAATATTCACTTGTTCTTATACTGGCTCTGCTATTCATGCTATATTTGATTTGCTCATTATCAGTGAACTCACAGTGGGCATAATCCATTAAGAACAGAATCAAAAGCAGAAAAAATACCTTAAAACTCCAGCTTATCTGTACATCATATAAAGTACAAATAGTTTTTAAACATTTTAAAAAGTCTTAATTTTAGAACTGCCTTAAATACAGCTCAAGAATGAAATATTATGCCTTTAGAGATTCAGTATGATGTTTTGTCTGATGTAAATACATAATTTACTGTGTGTGCACATTTTTAAGAAGTGGTAAACCAAATATCTAAAGTTGGATGCCATGATCGCATGTGAAGAGGAGTAGAAGATAAGCAAAGAAGAACGGTTCTGGTTCATACATGAATGGTGTCCAGAAAGAAGTTACCAGGAATTCTCAAAGAGGTCCTTGATAAGCAGGTTTGATTTCAGCATGAAATTTGATTTCAGGGTTAGGCATGGTTTACTCATTTCAACTTATTGACATTCTTTAATATGTTTGTTGAGCAATGCTTTCATGGGTAACCTCCCACTCTTTCTCTCACTTAGGATAAGACAACATGTCCAGCTTTGGGATTATGCTGAATGTCTTAAACCATTTTTCAAATGTTAGGTTTGGCAAAGCACATATGTTTTGCCAAGTGCTTTTCCCCATCATGTTAAACCTCTGTGTATTTCAAGGGAAATTTTATCTGCATGTCTCTGATTTATTCACCCCTAACTTATCAAAATGTCATTTTGAAAATGCTGTTATTTGATGTTTAAGAGCCCCAATAAGACTTTTATTCTGAACCTTTCATCTGGCAACCAGTGTGTTTCATTTGGGCACCACCAAGGAATCCAGGTTCTGTTTGGGAAATGGGCTGAGGAAGGCACCCCGTTTGTATCTCAAGAACTTTCTTCAGTCTTCTGGAGACTTTTATTATAGCTCACCTCTCCCTCCCTCATGCACCACCCAACTTCCACCCACCATCGCTCTCTCTTCTTCTCCCTTGAATTCTATTTCTCCGTGTCTTTGATGTAAATATGTTCCTCGTTCTTTGCCTGTCATTGGACTTCAGTGAGAATGGCCTTCCTGGTTACTGTCTGGGCAACTTATTAGTGTAATTCAATTTCTGTGTTATAACCTAATTTCAGTCTAGGCAGTGGGGAAGAAAGGATTGCTTAATGTTAATAGCCTTTATTGTTACTGTTGTGTGTGTTCTTTTTCTCTACTCTACAGTTAAATGGATTTCAAATGTGGGGCTGGATGGGAGAGGTATTGTCATTTGTTTCTGTGTTCAATGGCTTCTGAACTTCTTACCATCACTTCAAGGCCCTTTGCAATCTGGGCACTGCCTCTCTCTCAAAACCCATGACTCTTTTCCCTTGTTCATGATATTCTGGCTGCTATGGAATTCTTGCAGTTTTTCAGGTGTAACAACTTTGTTCCAACCTGGTGACCCTTGCACTTGTTTCTTTCTACTTCAACATTCTTCTTTCTTCCAGTTCTTTGCTTGGCAAGCTCCATCAATCTTGCAAAATCTTAAGTTAACTGGCCATTTCAAAGAATCCACGTATGACTACTTAATCCAGTATAGGCTTTCATAGAAACTTGTTTTTCTTTCATCATAGCACATTTGGTAATTTGCACGTATAGAATTACGCCTTCCTTTATTTAACACTTCTGTTCATCCCTAGACTGAACGTTTCTCTAGAAAAGGCCATGGCCGGTTAGCATATTATCACATATTCCTAGCCTAGCACAGTGAAGGCCTCAACAAATACTTGAATTAATATACTCAACAAATACTTGAATTGAGAAAAGGAAAGGGATATGAAATAATGAAAACTTAGAGATGGTTTCTATTAGCATTATTAAATTATATAACTTATTATTGTTACATAACTCATTATTAACAGCTTGAAGATCTGGAAGGATATTTCAGAAAACCTAATTTTGTCTTACTCAAGTAGACTTTTGAAAGACTAAAGAGTTTTTAGAGTTTTTCAGCAGTTTAAGGAAAGCCCAGCTTGATCAATAGAATTATTCCCCCAAAGTCTGTGTCCTTTGTTTTAAAATGAGAAAACACTGTATTCTCACAATGTCTTTCATGCTCAAAGACCTCACAAGTATTAATTAATCCACAAAATGATATCTGGCTCCAAAAGGTAGAATCTGGGACTTAAGGTTTATCTGCAAAAGCCTGCTTTGCCCCCAAGCCGTGGCAACTTCCTGAGCTCTATCCTCAAAATCCTCCTAGCTCAGGAGGTAGCAGATGATTCTGTAAAACCTGCCACAGGCTTTTGACTCCTGCAGGGTTATCCATAGACATGTCTTACACTCTGTTGATAAAAATAAACAAGATAAAGATTTAACATGTTATAAACAGGGTTCCTTTTCTTGATCATTTCTTTAGGGGGAAAAGAAAAAGTACCCTGAAAATAATTAGGTCTCATGAACAGTTATAATAGAGAATATACAAGATCAGGAAACAAATGCATATTGACAGATTTGATGATTCATGTACAAAACTGTTGCAATATTATAGCACTTTCTATAGAAAGTAGTAGTAGAATCAGCAACCACACTGATTCTCAGGAAATGATTTCCGTCTCTTCTCCTGAAATCCTATGGATTTACATACATGTGGCATAAATAACGTCTTCCGTCAGTGAACTGGGTAGTTTCCACCCTGAAATTTTAGATTCAGATTAGGAATGTATTTTGGCCAATATTCAAAAGAAATAAATGCTTTGTTCTGTTTAACTATGTTGCTCGCAATCTACTTTCTTAAAAGGAACATTAAGAAAGGGAGCATGACTCCCAAAGGGTGTTAGCTCTATGAGAGCATCCAAAATGGCAGATTTCATTTTACAAAGTGAATAATTGTTCTACAACATGGTGGACCTAAGAGGATACTTTGATAAATTTGGCCCAAAGCCAAGGTCTGTCATGTTTCCTGGAGAATGTTTAGTAGAGTTATCTGAATATGAGATATAAAGGAAATGAGATTTATATATCCCAACATTTTAGAAATAAATATGCCTGAAGATCCATACAGTGGAGATGATGGATAATAACACCAAAGGAAAGAATGTCATTAATTCTCAGAAATATTTTCCTGTATATTATTTCATATATAATGGCTCATCCTGGTAGGTACGGCCAAGGAAACTACTGCCAGGACTCCTGGATGACTCTGGAAGCCACCCTAAGGCATGGTGGAAGTGAGGAAAGTTGGAGAGATGAAAGTAGGGAACATACCAGAGTGTGGAAAGAGTATGTGAGTCCTGGTAAAAAGAACACAGTATCAGATTAATCAGATGTAAATAAAACTTCATAGGTTCTGAGAAATAATTAAAGTGTCAGTGTGAACGATAATGAATGGCCTGTAATTAATCAGATTTTCTCTCTGGGGAAATGGGTGATTACTGGGGCATTGCTCATCAATATAGATAATTCATAAATAAGAATTTGGGATGAAGATAACGTTTCTGCCTTTGAAATAACACTAAGTAAGAAATTCAATTCAAGTAGAGATTGATGGATAAAAGTTGAATATTATCCATGTTCACAAGACACAGCAAGATAAGCGCTCAAAGAGATGATCCAGGAAAACACAAGTCAAGGCTAGGAAGTAAGCTGATTGGTAGTTCCAAAACGTTTTAGAACTGGTGGCACTGTGTGTGTGTGAGTGTGTGTGTGTGTGTGTGAATGAGAGAGGGAAAGAAGGAAGGAAAAAGAGAGAACAAAAAAATATACAAGTATGCAGCAAAAAAGAGTGAGATAAGTTGCAAGGTAAAAAAACTTAAAAATTATTGTTTTTGCTTCTGTTTAGCAAGACTTCCCGATGTTACTTTTCCAAGGTCATTGAGGCTAAAATAGAGTATTGGGCAAATAGATCTATTATCTATTACTGTATTGTCTATAATTAGTAATATTCAAATTGAGTTTCATTTATTTACAACTGAGGCTGCAGAGAAACCCTGCTAGATGCAAGTAAATCAACAAATAGCCTTAAGTGTAGGCAGGTAAATTAAGAAAACTGTTTCTGAATATTCTAATGGTTCTTCTGATATTAGTTTATGCTTGATACAGTGGCATAGAAAATTCACAATTAAAAATTATATAATAATTTTTGATTAATTTTTTTAAAAACCATAATTTGGATTTTATATATATTATATATTATAATTTTTATGTAAAAATCTTTGTGGCACATTTTGGCACTGTTGAAATATAAGTACATATATATTTTATGTATAAACATACAGACACACACACAAACACAGACATTTACTGAGCTCCATTTTCAGCCTAACTTTTGCCATGTTTCATGAACTACTTCAGAGCAAACTTTTTATGTGTTATTTTTACAGAATAATCCAGCTCTTTATAATTATTTTTGTACTTTATTTTCTGTGTAATCCAAATTTATTTAAAATAAAACCAAACAAATAAATCATTTATTTTCCTATTTATTGGAGAATTACAGTGTACCAGCCTTTATATGAAGTCTTAATAGTAAAACAATAAATAAGACATAGTCCTCCCTTCAAATAGCTTATAGCTCAGTAAGAGCAGTAAAGGAAATAGGCAATTTTAGTGTGATGGGGCTGGAATAGAGTCAAGACCCAGCTGCTATTGAGAGACAGATCAAAGAAGGGCTACTAATTAAAATTTAAGGAATTAGAGAAATCCTTCCTAGAGAAAATGCTAAGTTGAGATCCACATAATTAATTTTGAAAACAATATATTAGTATATCTAATTATATTGAAAAAATGGCTTTCACTACAAATGTTAGGCATATATTTATTAATATCTGCAACTAGCAACATTGTTTTAATAAACTTTTAATTTCTTATTACATCAATTCACAAACATGTCTTTCCTGAACAAGTACTAGTATCAAAAGCAATCTTAAGTAGAAGTACGATATAATAAAGAAAATACAAGTCATAGCCTCTAACTTCAAGACATTTACAATCCAGCCGTGGAACAAGTCTATTACCTATGAAATAGGAGTGAACAATACAAAGCAACGCATGAACATGTGCTGGGATGAAACGACTATAATTGCTACAGGAAATCCAAGCTCCTTCAGGGTAAGAGCCATGTCTTAATCATGTTATTACTCCTGGCTTGAGGGTATGTGTTTGAGAGAGTCTAATAAATAACGTAAATTGGGGACCATGATGCTATAGAAAATTTGAAAATGAAATAATGAAAGTGCTATTGAAAGAAGGTTGCTCTGGAATTGCTGCCTAGGATCAGTGGCGGGGATGGGAGGGTACGATAAGGTCAGAAGCATTTCAAGGCTTGGGTGAGGGTTTGGGGGTGCACAAGGAGAAGCATGTGGGCACTACAACCATTGAGGAGAAATTTCATTAGAAAATGATGACTTATCCAATGGGCCAGGGAGAAAATAAAGAACATAAAGAAAATGTGTTCTAATCCTAGATAAATGTTTGCTACTAATAGAGATGGGCTCAGTGGAAAGAGGGAATCAGTTTGGGAAGGCACTGATGAAGGGTTTAACTTGGGGGATTTCATTTCTATAATGACAGAGACGACATCCTAGAACAAATGACTAATTTACACTCAGAGATATAGGATAAGATAAAGGAGAGAAAGTATACAAGCGTAGACCTGTGTAATATAAGCTTGGAAGTAAAAACAAAGACCATTAAATTTTCATTATGCTTTCATTCAACACATGTTTACTGAGTCCTTAACATGTTCTAGCAATGCTTGTAGTCATGGCAATGGAGTAATGAACACAGGAGACAGTGTCCTTGCCCTCATAGAACTAAAATTCTAATGGGATGACAAACTAACAAAAATAAATGCTGTAGTGTCATCTGGTGGTAAGGTCTATAGAGTAAATTAAGGTAAGAGAGTAGTGTGGATGGAAATGGTGTGGTTTCTTGTTTGTTCATTTGTAGGTTCCTTTCTGTTTTTTGTTTGTTTATCTCTCTCTGCACAATCTTGCCTTACTGCAACGTCCACCCCCAGGGTTCAAGCGATTCTCCTGCCTCAGCCTAACAAGTAGCTGGGACTACAGGTGAGTGCCACCACACCTGGCTAATTTTGTACATTTTTAGTAAAGATGGAGTTTTACCATGTTGGCCAGGCTGGTCTTGAACTCCTGACCTAAAGTGAGCCCCTGCCTCGGCCTCCCAAAGTGCTGAGATTACAGGCATGAGCCACCACACCTGGCCCCTATGGGTTTTGTTTGTTTGTTTTTGTTTCATTATTTTTTTTTTAAGGGAGATTAGGGAAGACCTATCTAAAAAGGTGATATTAGAGCAGAGATGTGAAGCAAAGGAATATGTGAGATATCCAAATTTCTGGGCACCAAATAAATTATTTTGTAAGAGATAGAGGCAAAAGCAGGTGGAATGGCCCTGCAGAGGTATCAGCTTCATTGGAGCAGAAGAGAGGAGAAGAAAGGGAGAGGTGAGACTGGGGAGGTCAATGAATCTTCTAGGGCCTAGTGAACCACTGGATGTTTCTCAGCTTTTACCTGGGGTAGACTAAAAGCCAGGGAGGATTTTGAGTCAAGGAGTGACGTGAGATGGACAGAATGTTTATTTCCCCTTAAAATTCACATGTTGAAATCCTAAACTCCAGTGTAATGCTATTAGGAGGTAATTAGGTCATAAAGGTGGAACTTTCATGAATAGGATTAACGACTTTTTAAAAGGAACCCTGGCTCTCTTGCCCTCTTTTTGCCATGTGAGGATACAAGGAGAAGTCAGCTGTTTGCAACCCAGAAGAGGGTCCTCGCCGGATCCTGACCAGAATGGAATGCTGATCTTGGACTTCCAGCCTCTAGATCTATGAAAAATAAATTTCTGTTGTTTAAAAGCCACCTTGTCTGTGGTATCTGTTGTAGTAACAAACTGACTAATCTAAGTAACATAATCTAATTTACATTTTAACAGGATCACTCCCGCTGTTGTGTTGAAAATAAACAGTAGACAGTGGAAGTTGGTAAATAGGGAGACTATTTCAATAAACTGGGTGACAGATGATAGTAATGGTGGTTAGAAATGAACTGATTCTGGATATATTTTGAAGATAGAGCAAACTGGTTTCTTTGATGTTCATTTATGTTACGACAGAAACAAGGGAAGATGACTGTTAATGTTTTGACTGAAGCACCTGGAGGAACAAAGTTAGCATCTTGTGAAATGGAGGAGACTTCTGAAATGGAGAACTGGTTTGGGCAAAAATTGGGATCAGTTTCAGATATGCTACGTTTAGGATGTATATTAGAATTGTGTGTAGAAATGCCAGAATTTATAGTACTGAAGTTCAAAGCTGTGGTCCATGCTGGAAATAGAAATTTAAAAGTGGCTAGTGTTACATGGTCTGTAAAGCTACAACACTAAATGAGATGCCCTAGGGAATGATTACAGAGAGAAAAAATAAAAACTGAGCTCCAAAATGAAGAGGGACCTGTAAAGGGATTGAAAAGAGGTGGCTCTCCAGCTAATTGGAGAGTCATGAGAAAGTGGTTTACTGGTAGCCATGTTAGGAAAATGTTTATTTTTAATAAATAATTTAGATTCAGGGGATATATGTGCTTATTTGTTACATGGATATACTGCATACTGGTGGGAGTTGGGCTTCTAGTGTACCCATTACCCAAATAGTGAGCATGGTACCCAATAGGCAATTGATTGAAGAAGAGAGCTATTGATTGGGTTAAATGCTCAGATAGACCTACTGAAGAGAGAATTGAGAAGTTACTGATGGATTTAACAACATGGAGGTAATCGGTGACCTGGATAAGAGGTGAATGACTGAGATAAAAGCCTAAATAGAGTTGGTTCAAGAGACAAAGGAAGGGCAGAAATTAGAAACAGCAAATGTAGATAACTATTTTGAGAAATACTTATCCTAAAGTAAAGCAGAGTGAGCAGAAATAGTTGGAGTGAGGATGTGGGATCTGGAACATGAAAAAGTAATAGAAAACAGGAACACTGAAGCAAAAAAAGAAATTATTTTTGGTGCTGAGGATGGGACATCCCAAAGACAACAGGGATGGAATAGCTAGAGATAGACAGGAATACAGTCATCATGGTGCAATATCCTGTAAGCCAATAAGACTTGACCAATATGAAATATAGCAGGAAAGACAAGTCGAATGAGTATGGAGGAAAAGCGTATTGTATTTATTGAAAAAGAGGTCATTAAAAGAAAGAAGTATCAAAACATATCAGAAAGGTTGATCTTATGTTTTAAAGATATCTATAATACTTTATTTATTTATGTTATTTATAATATTTCAGATACTCTTTTACCCACTAGGATATAACAATACACAAAAAAATGGGAAAAAGTGCCGTTCTTATGGATGTTGAGTCTATTAATTGTTTTTGAAGACAACAGCAACAATAACAAAAAAAATCAACATTTATAATAAGCCCCCTGTAGTCTCTGGTTCCTATTATTCACGTCCTTTTGTAATCCTCTCCCCTTGTGTGAACTAGACTTAATGACTTACTTTTAACCAAAAGAATGTGGCAAAGGTGATGGCATATTGCTTTTACAATTAGGTTACAAGAGATTTTGACTTCCATCTTGCTAGCAAACTCTCCCTCTTGCCTTCTCATCTTGGATGCTTTGAAAACACAAGCTGTTATTTTGGAGAAATCTACGTGGCAAAGAAACAAGAGCAGCCTTTGGCCAACATTCCTGGAAGAACTAAACCCAGCTAACAACCACATAAGTGAGCTTGAAAGCAGACCTTCCCCACACAAGCCTTCAGATGAGATACCGAGTCTGGCTGACACTTTTGTTGCAACGTTTTGAGAGACTCCAAGCTAGATCCCTTTACTAAGTGATGCCCCAATTCCTGACCCACAGAAAAATGAGATAATAACCTATGCTGTTCTAAGTTGCTGAGTTTTGTGGTAACTTATTTTGTATCAGTAGATGAAGAATATAATGACTTAACCACTCACCAACTGTTCCAATGGAGGAATGACATCTTTCAAGATATGCTGTGAATGATTCCTTCTGTGTCGGGATATCTGCAAATATATTGACATTGGATATTACTACATAATTTTTCTTAATAGAGTTTAGTAAGAATACACATAAAAATAACCTATTCAGTGTTATTCAAGCATGTGAATTAAGTAGATATAAAATGAGAAGTAAATGTTTTGGACATTGACTAAATTGAATAAAATATGTACTCAAAGATGGCTGGCTGCAACCACATCTCAAACCCACTTCTCTTCTTACCATATAACCTTGATACCCCTTTCCTTCCAATGTTGGAGTCTGTGTTCTCTCATGTTAACCTGGGCAGAACTTATGCCTGCTTCAATCAAAAAGTACAGCAGAAGTTCCACTCTATGACTTCAAAGATTGGAAAACAAAAATGTCATACATTCTCCTGTGTCCTCTGAGAACCCTCACTCTTGGAAAATATGTTGGAGGAAACCCAAATCAGACCCACAGAGTGAGCACATGGAAAGCCTTATAGGTTTCCGACTGATAGAAAGGCTGAGGTTCCAGCAGACGGCCAGCATCAAATACCAAGCTTGTGAGTATAAAGAAGTCCTCTACCCTTCACAGGCTTTGGTGATCATCATTCTATTCCCTGTCTCTATGATATCAATTGTTTTATAGCTCTCCCAAATGAGTGAGAACATGTGAAGAAAGAAATGACAAATGCTCAGGTTAATGAATACCCCAATTATCCTGATTTGATTATTACATATTGTAGACCCGTGTTAAAACATCACACTACTCCATACATATATATACCCAATATGTACCCCTAATAATTAAAAAATAGAACATTAAATTTAAAAAGAGCCTTAGCCTGGGCAACATAGTGAGACTCTAACTCTACAAAAAAAAATTTTTTTTTAATTAGCTAGCATGATGGCACACACCTATAGTCAGTCCCTAGCTACCACAGTGGCTCAAGTGTGAGAATCACTTGAGCCAGGATTTCGAGGCTGCAGTAAGTTATGATCAATACAACTGCACTCTAGCCTGGGCAACACAGTGAGATCCCACTCTAAAAAATAAAATAAAATAAAATAAAATAAAGAACTCCCGGTGATTGCCTTTTGGCCGTTGAGTTTCCCCCAACATTCAAACTTCCCAGAAGAGACCTCAAATATATCGTCGGGTAGAAACAAGCTATTCCTGCTGTGCTTCATCTGAATTTTTGGCCAGACTCTAAGCATGATAAAAACATTGTTTCACACCTCTATGTTTCAAGGTGATTTGTAACTAGGACAAAATATTTCATGTTGAAATGGTTTTTTTTGATGATGTGAGCTCAGTTTTTTCAGAATGAACGTTCTATTAAGTCTTATGTCTTCTATCATTAACCAGATGTGTTTAAATACTCAAAAATCACTTTCTTTATGTGCTTTTGGAACAAATTAAAATAAATCTCAATGTTCTTTCCCCTGAAGAAGCATGATAGACAGACTCTACAATGAAACAAAAAGAGAAGGATAATTTGTAATCAAATCTTATACTATTTTATAATTTTATCAGAAGCGCTCATTAATATTGTTTCATATTTACATGGAGAGAGAGAGAAGGAAGGAAGAAGGGGCATGAGGAGGATGAGAAAGAGAGAGAGAAAGAGGGAGAGAGGACAGTGTAAGAAATTAAAGAAATAAAGCAGGCCTAAGTACTATGTCTAGGAAAGCACTTTATTGTTTTTGGTTCTGGTTACTGGCACATGCAACTGACTGAAGGAATTAGATCAATGTCTGTGAAGATTTTGAGAGAATTGTTTTACCAAAAAAATAAAAATAAAAAAATAAATCAGAATCCTGGCCTAAAAACTCCATGACTCTATACAACCCTGGGGCCCCACATTTGCTCTATGAAAACTGGGTTATGAAGAAAGTAAAAATCTAAGGAGATAATTCGCCCCAATGTTGGCTTCACAGGTGGCCTATGGGACATAATTGAGAAGGAAGAGACTTCAGAAAGCGGGCCAGAAGCCCTGGAGAACAGTGGCCATGGGGAATTTCAGAAAGGAGAGCCGGGGACTTCCGGGGGATTTAATTATTGTTTTGATCCAGTGACTGTTGGCTGTTTACCTATTTTTTCTTTTACAAATGAGAAAGGTTTTTGTTTGTTTGTTTTTCCCAGGTACCAAGTAATTGCTCCATTGTTGTCTATTTGATGCAGTGGGGAAAGTGGGAGAGAGAACTTATATCTCAAGCTCTAAATCACTTATCTGTGCTGTCTCCCCACTCCTCCCACAAAACCTGGACTTTATGGAGAGAGCTGTTTATCACTAGAGATTCTGAAACTTGAGTTTGATGCTGTAACTGGATGGGACTTTAGGCTGTGTCCTTTGGGGAGGTGGATGGATGGATTGCTAAGTGTTGCAAAACAGGTGTAAATGGCTATATGGTGAAGGGGAGGGAGGGCTGAACGGCAGGCTGGCTGTTCACCAAAATTTCATCCTCTTTTCTAGATGCTACATTTCGCAGCCTGCCTTGCAGTTTGGAGTGGCCATGTGACTAGATCAGACCAATGGATGTGAGCAGAAACAATGCCAGCCACTCCCTGGCTAAGGCTATTAACCAGCAAGTGATTCCCCTCCATGTCCTCTCTTTCCTCATACCCTGGCTGGGAAAACAATGAACAAGGCCCTATGGAGGGATGAAGATGCAAGATGGAAGAAGTTTGGACTCTGAATCACCATGTGGGGAAAACCATACATAGGCTAGTAAAACTCACTTTGTTTTCTTTAGTAAATTTTTATTGTGGAATAATTTTATATTTAAGAGAAAAGTTGCCGAGGGAGTTCCTGCAGAAAACTTTCATTTAACTGTTACATAAGTGAGAATAAGCTTCTATTTTTTGGAACTTTCATCTATTTTAGAGGATTTTACAGCTGCTAGCATTACCTTAAATATGTTACCCATAATTGATGCTCAATTAACGTCTAAATGAAAGGTCTTATGCATAAGGAAACTGAGGGCAGACTACTTAGTTAATGGGAGTGATCCTAGAAACCCAAAATTCACACTTATTAATTATCCACTGATACTTCAACTTCTTCTCAGGAGTGGAAGAATATATGCATTTGGTATCTAAACCTCTTTAAAAACAGAAATTTATTTTATCTTGCTATACATTTAGAATGTACTACTCTTAATTACTACTCATTATACTAAGATTTATACTCTCCACTGAAAATTTCATACATATGTCGTATATTTAACTTTCAAGAGTGGAAGAGTTCCAAGATGGAAGGAGTTTTTTTGTTCTATTTCCTTAAAACCCAGCTAGATTTCCAGTCTTAGGGCAGAAGTAATTCTCCTGGAAAGTAAAGAACCTCAAGTTTTAAGTGTTAGAGAAGTAGCAAGTAAATGTCTCCACATTGATGAGTGGGCACTTGGCCTTTAACTATGTCAGTTGGACCATTTATTCTACGGCTAACTCCATGCCCTCTTTCATCTGACCACTACTAAATTCTTATGGGCTCTAAATATTGTCTCTAAATATTCCCCTCCACTCACCTATAGAAAGCTTTTGTTTAAGGTAATGTTTGGAAATGTGTGGTGTACGTATTATTAGGGGCATGAGAGATTACTTTAACTGATGAGTGTTTTCATTGTAATGATTTGTAAAACCCTAAGGTTTCATAGAAAAATGTATCACACCAAAACCATTTACTAGTGATTTGAATATATTTTGTTTTAAAATAAAGCTATTTAAGTTTAAATAATATAGTTAAATAAGTAATTTATGGTATGAAATATGGAAAAAACTCACAAACATAGTAAGTGAATGACTACAGTTTGGGAAACAAATTTAAATCAGAAGACTCAAAATAGAAACTGAACACATACTTATTTCACCTTTGAAGGGGCCTGTTGAGTCTATGGTACAAATAAGAATGCAAATTGAGAAATGTATACAAAGATAATATTGTATGCTAATATTTATGGAGTACTTATTTTCTGCCAGGCATGGTTCTATATGTTTTGCATTTATTAGCATGTTTAATTCTCATTATTAAAAAAGGTTATATTATTAACCTTTTCAGGTTAATAATACTAACCATTTTTATAAGTATCAAAGTGTAAATACAATTTAAGTAACCTTGAAAATCCATAGCTAATGAAAGGCATAGGTAGTATTGTAACTCAGATCTAAGAATAAGCTCAACTATGACACTTTATTGTTTCTCCAGCAATATACGTGTGTGTGTGTGTGTGTGTGTAAGCAGTCACTAAATTCTTGGGGAACTTCAAAGTTGAGACCCTCCCTGTGCATAAAAGGCTATTTCTAAGGTAGAAATTTAGAGTCAGACTTATACATTTGTACACATTTATACAGGATGCTAGAAATCAGGTTTCCAATCTGTTATGCATCATCTTAATACTCCTTTAGGGAAAATAATATTGCTGATCATTCCTAAATCAATAAACTAGCCAATCTATCATTTTCAACCAGGTTATGAAGATGTTGAAAAAAGAGAGCTTTCATCACCTGTCTTTGCTTTAATGTTGTTCTCAGTAAAGCATTAGGCCGAGAAATATGTGATCCCTCCAAATCAGATTATGTTGACTGAGACTTATGATTTAGGAAATTCTGGATCCAAAATGGCTTAATTGGTTTGCGTGGATATCAGGAAAAATTAGGATATTTCAGGTTGCCTTTACATAATATACTTAATTGAAGTAATAATTATAAAGAAAACTTGGGTCAACCAAAATCTCATCAAGTAAGTTTGAAGGGAAAAAAGTCTCTCCTAAGCCATAGTACAAATAACAGAAAATGTTATAGTACTTATATAGATATTGATTAATAGCTTATTATTATCTGATAATTTTATAGTTATTATGGGACACACTCTTGACAAATATTCAGCTTGAAACATTAGATGTCCTTATGAACCATTTATTTCTATCCAGAAAACATTTCACATTTAGTACATCCATATGTCAGTAATTTCTAATAGTAGGTGATCAAAATATACTTGCTTGTGTTATAAAATCTCTACTACCAGTACTGCAGAGAGAATTTCATTTTAAACAGTAGTTTAGTCTTCCTGAACAATCTCAGAACTTTTTAAATGTATCTGATATCAAACCCCTACATTTTATTCAAGTTGCTTAGATTAAGTTTCAGAACGCAGACAAAGGAGGGTTCCAACATTTGGTCTTCAATCCTTTTCACTTTTGCTAGAATTGTTCATTAATTATTAAATTTTGAAAACTTGAATAGAAGAATAATATTAGCAGTAGCTTGATACAACTTTATTTCAATAAATTATTTTCTCTCAAAAACAGAAGCATTTCTGTAAAGCTTCTGAGAAGTTTTAATATATTATTTTTATGTGAGTCTCTTTTATTTTGTTTCCAAGTGTTTTTATAAGTATATAGGTCCCCCCTCTAAACAGAAGAGAACACGTATATATGTCTATTACATAATTAAATGTTCACAGCCTCATTTATTTTGCTAGTACTTGTATTTATAAATGATGGAATGTTGGTTTCAATATCATGCTAAAATTCCCATTTGAAAAATTTTGTGAATTTCTACCTCTTAACTTACTTACAATATTTTATAAAAAGAGAAGGGGCCCTGACAATTCTGTTTCTCTGAGCTGTTTATTAAGAGTTTCATTCAAGATGGCATAACTATGTCTTAAATTATTTTTATTACAATATTCTGCATATTAAGCAACTGAGTTTTCCTAATAAATGTTTGAACTGATGGTAACCCTTCTTTTGGGGAGAAAAAAAAGTCCGACCTTATCTTTTACTGCGTGTGGGCAATCTTGTTTTCAATGGCGCTATTTCCTATTGAATTATCACGTCCTGCAAATAGGAATGATTTGTAACTACCATTGAAAAAACTTGAAATATAAATTTCTTCTGACTTGGATTATTTTGAACCTAGTATTACTGAAAATCTGTGTTTTTCCTTATTTATCACCACCCACCACACTCTCCCTTTCTACTTCTGTTCTTCCCCTCCTCAGGTACTTAGCTTTCTAATTGTGCAAAGCAAAATGGAAAAAGATAGTATTCTGAATATATAATGCTTATTTTCCTTCAAATTCCTCTTTGTTCTTATCAGGATATAGATCATAATTAAGTTTTTCAGATATCTTTTTCTCCAAAAAGAGGAATTAAAAAGTCAGTTTTTCAAAATGTCGTCATTTTTTCTTCCATTCCTTTTTCATTTTTATCTATTTAAAAGATATGAAACTGATGGGC
Organism: Chlorocebus sabaeus; assembly: GCF_047675955.1. Taxonomy (NCBI): domain Eukaryota; kingdom Metazoa; phylum Chordata; class Mammalia; order Primates; family Cercopithecidae; genus Chlorocebus; species Chlorocebus sabaeus. Next base: position 30,465,461 of record NC_132913.1, on the reverse strand, counting down.
GGGATTAGTATGTGATATATTACATACTGTAAAAATAACAGAATTTGGGCATATTATTTTCCTTGTGTAGGAGGGTCTACTATGAAAGTTATACATAAACATGAAACATTCCACATAGCTCTGATTTTAAATAGATTACCATTTTTGATGAAAGTTTATATCTTGTGGCTTAGAATTGAAATAAAATCACTTGAAGCAAAGCATTAGTTTGTTCCAACATTTTCACAGACATGTACGTTTCTGAGGCGTACCTCCCATTAGCAACGTCCCTGGATACTTGGATGAAAAGCAGAAATAAATCCGTGGTTAAGTTTAGTTTTTATCTTTACAGCTTCTCAAAAGTTTTTTTGGTATATCCCAATTCTTACATTCAAATCTTCATTTGTTTTGCCAAATTCTATTTCTTAAAGCTATTACAATCAGAAATTAAGGAAAGTTAGTGAAGCTTTTTTTTTCTTTACAGTTAATCTTCTATTTTAACTATTTGTGAACACATGTAAAATTTATCCATGTCCCACAATTATTCTAACACTATCTAAATGCATCTTTTCATAATCCTAATGGGAGCAAATACCATAAACCAAAAAAAGACCCAATTTTTCTGTTTTGTTCCTTATTAATGTACGATAAGTAAATTGTTTCACATTTCCACTTTCCTCCATCTGCCCACAATATCATCCAATTGCCATAGTGGACATCCAGAAACAAATGTTCTCTCTTATTTTTGGGAGGGGGGCTCTTCCCTAAGCCTCTTTTGATTGAATGTTATTGTCAGTCAGAAATCTGACACTCTCTTGTTTTCTTTTTTATCCCCTGCACAAAATGAAAGGAAATGATTCAAAAACTTTCTTGAGGACAAATAAAAGTTTATCAGCTTTTAAAAAATGTGTGGATTTTTTTTTTGGTAAGCATCTGCGTCACCTGCAGTACCCACCAGCCTCTCACTTCTGGGGTAAGTCTAGCTGAGTTAAAGTCAGCTTCAACCACATTTTCCTATATCCCAGATAGCCAACGGGAAGGGTTTGCTAAAATTATTCTAACTCCTTAATATTCTTTCTCTGCTTTATTTAGTCCAAAACACATGTGTTACACAAAGAAAATCAAACTGCCTCGTGAACTTACTATTTAAATAAAAATTATAGATAATACACACATTTTCTTGCTTATTACTGAATACCATTCCCTTTAGCTTTCCCCTATCTCTTTTGTATATTTTCACTAGATTGTTTCTCTCTAACAGTTTTCTCAGACTGAGAGGGGTCATTCATTGGAACCTGGACATACCACAATTTTAGCCTTCAAATCGGCTTTTAAGGTAAGAAGCACCAGAGCCAAGAAACTCAGAGATGCCTGGATAATGTAATTTTCTTGATTTTTCTCTGTAGAATCACTTATTTTTTAGTCATGAATTTCTAAATTGATACAATGAGAAACTCAGGGCCAACATAGACATATAAACATTTTATTCTACTCATAGTATTACTAATGGTATTAGATCTAAGACATTATATAATTCATCAAAGCCAAAGTTATAGTTCCTGCCATTAGCAGATAAAATAAGTTATTCATCTCTTTCACCCCCAATAATATAAGCACTTATTCTCTTGATGTAAACAAAATGAAATAGTTTAGGGAGTAGATTAAGCAAATGTAGGTGGGTAATCTTGAACCAAACTGACATTGTCTCCACAACTCAAGTCATATGTCATATTTAAAATAAAAGATTTAAGATGACAGAAAACAATACCAAGAACTACCTCACAAATACTCATAAGAAAACAACATAGAAAATAATTAAGGATCTGAATGCTAAAATTATCTACCTATTCCTAACCAAATAAAACAAATCATTGTCAAATCACCATTGGTTATGTTTGAAAGAAACAATTTCTATCTAATTGAATGATGTTTAACTGTCCGGAAATTCTTAACAAATTAGAATCAGGCTTTATTTTCAGTCTCAAATAAAAATGTTTCTTTCATTGCCCAGAAAGGCTTTGGTTGAAATAGGAAGTTTACTTCTTACTTCTTCAAGTGTATGTTCCATCACTGAAGAAGAAATTCTCTTTTATGAAAGCTCTGATCCACAATATATCTAATTTAATCCATGATATGTCAAGTTTGACAAAGATATCTACCCACAGTCAGCTGTCAGTAGTCCACTGATACCTTTCTTCATACATCACTATTTCTTAATGCAAAGGTGGAAAAGTGTTAACTCACTGAAAATGGTCTGCCTGTGTTGGAAGGTCACTTCTAACAGTATTGTGGGAAGCCAAGCTTTGAACAATTATAACATTATTTCAAGAATGCACAGGTTCTCAGTCAAAGATTTAAAATAAGCATATTGAATGTCCTCAGTATCTTTAGTCAATAGCAAATAACTGTATCCTCCCAGTTTCCTTTCTTCACTTGTTCTTTGAGGTTTTCAGAGACCCTAAACTCACCTTCTGCTGCCGAAAAAGCAGATTTCATTCTGAAGGTTAATCCAACTCAGCAGGATTGAAGGATGGCACTTTTCCTTGGTCGTAAGTATGTTGGCTCAGGCCAGACAGCTGTTAGGACATTCTCCTCTGGGAATCGTGCCCTCAACACCCACCGTTGATGCACATACATGGTCTACTGGCTGCCGACTTCCATGCCCATCTGCTCAAATGGCATGGTGCCCACTCACAAGTTGGCTGGATTCTTGCCCTTAGTGTGTAGGTGCCAGGCAATGATGGGTTTAGATGGGCAGCCTGCATAATACTACAAGTGACAATTTTTTTTTCTTTTTTTCTCTGTACAATATCTGTCCTCTGTGCTTCCCTGAAAGAGAAACTTGTGTTTCTCCACCTTTGATTATACCTGTGGACACATGTGGCCTTGTACGGTATGTCCAAATGTATCCAACCTGCCACCAACAGTAAGATGAAAGGGAAGAATTCACAGAGCCCCACATGACAAGTGCTAACACTGAAATGGGTTGGATTGTGAAAATCCTGACCACCTGGAGTCTGTCAGAAGATATTTACCATGGGTGTAAGTACAGCAGACCTCTCATAGATAGCAGTGGCATCAGGAAGCAGCTTAAGTTACAGCACTTTTGTCTGTTGCAGTTCCAGCACAAATCATTTGCCTTGCATTGAAAAGGCACATACAACAGCAAGGGAGATAAATCAAGCAAAAAGAACAAGCTTAATGGGAGCACAATTTATATGTTCAATGAGGACAAGGGTGTAAGCTATGATATTCAGACCTTAGAAATAACCCTGACTGGAGGTCTTAATGGAAAGAAAAAGAAACAGAAATAGCATCTCTCTTTCTAATCTACAGCAAACCCATGGAGAAGAATGGATTGGCATAGGAGGTTGTGACTTTAATGATCCAAAGCATATGAATGCTTGTTAGCAGACAGCAGACAGACATAAGTAAGAACAACAGTAATGGCTGCATCTGCAGCCTGGCCTATGGCACTAAACCCAATCAGGCAGTATTGGAGAGCTGTGCCGGAAGGTATGTTAAAGCCGTGCTTTCCTTGTGTGTTTATTTAAGGGTGATTGAATTCAGGGTGTTGTCAGTCTGCCTTGGAGAATGGTTATCCAATGTGTAGGCATGATCTTTCTCTCTGAATATGCTCTGTTGAGTCAGTTAGTTATGTGTGACTACTTGATCTGTCCTAGTCTTTATACAGTGCCAACATTCTCCAGTCCAAGTTCCAAAGGAACAGGGCCTAAAAACTTTTGGCTCCAGAATCAAATTAGGCTTCTCTGCTTCCCTAGCCAGAAGTGCATAAATACCCAATGGCCAAAACCAAAGAATTTGACATTGTGGAATGAATAGAGCTGTCATATACCACTAAAGTGTAGAAATATCTACTGTTTGAAGTCAAGACTAGTTCAACATCTTCAGTAATCAGAACAGACTTCTCTGGACACCTTTATGGGTTAGTCTGGCTTTTGATTGGAAATGTTTCTGGCAAGCTGTTGATTCCAGATATCAGAAATGTAAGAACATACGGTTTTAAAGAGAAAGTCTGCCGTTTTTTTCTGTCAAAAAAATTCTTCAAGGCAGCACATTTTTATAAAAGATGGGTCCTTCATTTACCTCCAGGTTAGCACCACTTACTTAGATGTATTCTAAAAGAGAACTAGTCAAAGAAGAGGTAAATCAGTATAGTTGAAAAAATATTTTTTGAAGCTAAATTGGGATTTAGCTCAGGAGTTTCTGGTGAAAATAGAAAAAAGAATGAGTAGATTGATCTAAAATTCATTAATCTGATCACTGTGGTATGATTTAGCTATCAAAGTTCCCTGATAAATCATTTCTCTCACAACTTGTCACATCCCAAGGTTATAACAGTAAGAATCACATAAAACTAATTTCTTGAAAACGAAGAAAAGCAGATGTCCTTCAAGGGACTCTTGAGGGCAAGGGGCATGTTTTATTCATCTTTAAATCTGCAATACTTAGCATAGTGTATAACACTATATTGGAATTGGCCTTTCAACTTTTATATTGTACCTCTTTATATATGTGACCTATTATTTATTTGAATTCACCACAAACCTCAATAGCTTTACCTTAAGATACCTTGTTAGAAACATATTCATCATTCTTTTTAAAATATGAACCAAGTCAGTTGCAAGCCTTTTCCAGGTGGACTTCCATAATTTCTCTTAGGAGCTTTGACATCTACTCTTACTGAAATAAGATTGAATCTTCAAAATGACTCCCCACAATGAGTCTTTAATTGAAATAACTGACCCTACTTTGGATACTAGTTCCTTGACCTGTGTAGCATATATAATACTTGGAGCTTAGGTTCCTTTTCTAAAGAAAAATACCTGACCTTTTGATTGGAAATAATAATACAGATAGGTGGGCCAGTGCAGTGGCTCACTCCTGTAATCCCAGCACTTTGGGGGGCCCAGGTGGGCGGATCATGAGGTCAAAAGATGGAGACTACCCTGGCCAACATGGTGAAACCCCGTCTCTACTAAAAATACAAAAATCAGCTGGGCGTGGTGACGTGCACCTGTAGTCCCAGCTACTTGGGAGTCTGAGGCAGGAGAATCGCTTCAACCCGGGAGGCAGAGGTTGCTGTGAGCTGAGATCACACCACTGCACTCCAGCCTGGTGACAAGAGCGAGACTCTATCTCAAAAAAATGTATATATTTATAGATAGATAGATAGATAGATAGATAGATAGATAGATACAGATATTAATATAGTTATAGATACATGTCTGCTTCTAATAGAATTATACTTATGTGTATAATTGTTTCAGACTGTCTAATATTCTATTATCATTTATCCTCTGAATGAATTATTTAACCTCTTGGTACTTCTATTTTATCAAAATATGACATGGTATAGTACTTATACCTCATAGGATTGCAAAAGAAATTTAAAAATTAATACATATATACCTTAGAGCACCTGGTAAGCCTTCATAATTATGATCTTCCCTATACCAACTGTATTATTCGTCTTTCAGCTGATATTCCAGTAAATGGGTAAATACATTCTAGTAAATTGATAATTATCATTAAACTAATATATTTATGAAATTCTTTCATGCTTCTATAAACTCTTTTGAAATGATTTATTTCTTTCCTTGAAAAGAAATTCTAACCATTTTCTTCTAAGACATTTGAAAGCATTTTATTAGAAAAACCTTCAAACACACAAGGAGATGGGAGTATATAGGGCACGTTCACCAGGAGGTAGGAATCTTAAGATCATCTTCAAATTCTGCCTATCCCAATCTCACCTCTGACTTTCAATAATTTGCCTCACACAAACTATATCTTTCCCTCCCATGATTCCCGAGTCTTGTCCTGTTCTAGCATCAGCCTAATGTCAAAACTGTCATTATCTAAATCTGAATCTTCTTATCTCACCAACTGAAAGACCAAAATCTACTCCTCTACATCACCTAAATTCAGCATTGAAGGAAGTTGAGCTAGACTGAGATCAGCTATTAAGTAACAGGTGGGATTCAAACACAGGTTATTTTGTTCTAGAGCCAATAGTGTTTAACAAGTACCATGTTCCATCAATGCTATGAGGTAGTTATGATCATTGCCTCCGCTGCATCAATGATGACTCTAAGGCAAGTGGGAAAATATTGCAAAGTTTGTAGGAGTCAGAGTCTATTGGTTAGCCCAGATTCATCTGATTAAAAACCTCATGCATGCTGTCCCCAAAGCTTTCAAATGCTGTACCTACTGCCTCTCAAAGTGGATATTCAACAAATACCTGTTAGCTCACTATCCTTTACATTGTATTGTTCGCAGATTAAGATATGGAATAATATTTATGACACTTTTACTCTGTTATTTTACATAGAATCAAGTGCCTATTTTCTATTTTAATCATGTTCAGATAAGGTTTTTTAAAATAACCATTTAGAACATTATCTAAGGTGAAATAATGATAGCAATACTTCGGAAATCAGGGAGATGAGTAGACTAAAGGTTTGTGTTTACCACTCTATCCATTCAAAAGTAGTTATGAATTTTTATTTGTTGAATCCTGAAACTGGAAAACAATGTTCAGTTATGATCTGTTATAGATATTACATTAGCTGAGGTAAAGATGTTAGGATAGATTTTTAGTTGAAAGTTGTGCATTGGTCATCTATCTTAATCTCCCCTACCTATTGAAATCCTACTGATATCACAGTAAAATAATCAAAATGTGTTATGTTTACAAACTCATAGAGAATGTGAATGTGAACAAAAGAGAATAATACGTCTCAGAAATTTTTGGAAGATAGAAGGTATATGAAAGCATTGTAATGACTTTGTAAAATAAAAGAAGTTAGAACCTGTCTTTGCAGTTGTGGGGATGAAGTTATTAATGACAAAGAAGTTAACAAATTTGCCTTTCGCTACAGAATATCCAAGAGGTTGATCACTTAGTAGTGCCTGGTACCTTGGAAGATATGGTCAAGACTGCCTACATCATTCAGAAAGGCTAGACTCCCAGGCTTACTCACCCATTGCACATAGTCAGGTGATAGCTCCCAGACCTTCATGAGACAAGATTAAACAAGGAAGCTTCTAGAGTCTAGACTCAAAGTCACTTGACATTGCAGAGGGAAGAGGTGAGTGTGAGACTGCAAACTAGGGGATTAAAATCTACCTCATTAGCAATAAGACTTTTAGTCCCCATCCTCAGTCAACCTCCCAGATTCATCAGAGGCAAAAATATATCCCTTCATCTGGAAATTTGGAGGAGTCTTCTCTAGCAGAAGTGAATGGCTCCCAGGTCCTGCAGACACTAAAATTTGGATATCGCCCATGAAAAGTCAGCTTAATCATGTGATTGATTTAGAGAAGACTGTCAGTCAAGAAGTCCAGTGCCCCGGCTCCTAACACAATGAAATTTTAACCAGCATTTTAAATGCTTCTTTTAAAAACGCGAATAGGCAGGTATGAGTTATTATACATTAACTACTTACTAACTTACAACTAATAATTAAGGAAATATTTATTGTATGAATAATAGCATTGAATAATATGTGCAATGCACTGTTTCAAGTGCTGAATAAAACACTCTCTGCTCTCATGAAGCTTACAGTCTTTAGAAAAAGTTGTGAAATGAAATAAGAATATCAAAATAAGCAAACACAGAAAGAAACCCAAAGTAAGCAGAAATATTACAAGAAACAGATGGAAAGAAACAAACAAAAACTATTAGCACTATAATTGGGATAAGAAAACATATAGGGTTCATAAAAACAGAAATAATAATAAATGAGAGTGCCATTAGGAAAGTAAAAATATAAATATATTTTTTAAATCAAGTAAATGTCTGGAGGAAAAAGTAAGTGACCCAAAAATATCAGGAAAAGCTAAGACATGAGGAGAAAGAAAAGATCAAAGCCAGGCACGGTAGCTCATGCCTGTAATCCCGGCACTTTGGGAGGCTGAGGTGGGTGGATCACTTGAGGTCAGGAGTTCGAAACCAGCCTGGCCAACATGGTGAAACCCCGTCCTAACTAAAAATACAAAAATTAGCTGGGTGTGGTGGCCTGTGTCTGTAATCCCAGCTATTTGGAAGGCTGAGGCAGGAGAGTCGCTTGAACCTGGGAGGCAGAGGTTGCAATGAGGAATGAGACTCCGTCTCCAAAAAAAAAAAAAAAAAAGAGGGAGAGAGAGAAAAGAAAGAAAAGATCAGAGAATAAAGTAGGAAGTTCAACATCTGCCTAATAGAAAACTCCAAAAGAACAGATTATTTTTAATAGCTGGAAAAAGAATTTAATATGAAGTACAAGAGAATGTCTCCAAACTTTACGATATGAGCCTCTGATTGAAAGAGCCTACCAAGTGCACAGTACAATAAGCAAACAAGTAGGACCATATAGTTACAGAACACTGGGGCTAAGAAAAGATTGTAAAATCTTCCAAAAATAGTGTATGTGTGAGAGAGAGGAAGGGGGAATAATCACTTACAACAAAAAGTTGGTAATCAAAATCATATTTGACTCTTCTGAAACTGATTGGAGGCTAGAAGAATGCTTTCAAAATTTGAGGAGAAAATATTGTCCACCTATAATTAAATAATTTGTTAAATTATCAGTCAAATGATAGCATTAAGTAGAGACATTTCCTGATATGGAAGGACTAAATGTGTTTATTTCCACTATATTCTTGTTTGGAAGCATCTAGGGGTAGTGTTTAGGTAAAAATGAAGGATTTTACCAAGGGAAAAAAACATTAGAAATAAGGCACAGGAGCTGGGCGCTGAGGCTCATGCCTGTAATCCTAGCACTTTGGGAGGCCGATGTGGGTGGATCACAAGGTCAGGGGTTCGAGACCAGACTAGCCAATATGATGAAACCCCATCTCTACAAAAGATAGAAAAAAAAATTAGCCAGACGTGGTGGCGCACACCTGTAATCCCAGGTACTCAGGAGGCTGAGGCAAGAGAATCACTTGAACCTGGGAGGCGGTGGTTGCAGTGAGCTGAGATCATGCCATTGTGCTCTAGCCTGGGAGACAAATAATAATAATAGTAATAGACCAAAAAAAAATAAATAAATAAGGCACAGGAACATAGGAACATGACAACAAGAAGTTCCATGTTCTGCACTGCATGTTAGGCCAACAGAGCCTTTAGTTCCAGATGTATTAAGCAAGAAGATGGAGAACGATGGGAAGAAACTTTTCAAAAAGGAGGCACTACATTATTTAATATTTCAGTGTTTAGCAAAAAAATAGGAATTTGGCAATTTTGTTGATTTTTTGGAAAAAATAGCTATAGTTATGATAAAATATAAGTGAATTTAAAATGAAGGCAATCATTTACTCCATCCAAGAAAATTGAATACAGAGAAATTTATGTTTATATAATTATTGACATAGTTGGAAATATTTAGAAAATAACAATAATGTCAATTAGTAATTGAACTAAAAATTGTAAAAAACTATGATGAAACAATAGAGGGAAGGGAAGAAGCTGTGAGGTGTAAACGAGATATTAAACTATAGTAACAGAACGTGCATAATGCCTAGAACAGATAAATCAGGGAAAACAGTATATATGTAATATTTAAAAATAAAAGGTTAATACAAAAAAGCAGCAACAAAAATCAAAGCTGTTGAAGGCAGTTGCCTCTAGGAAGGGGAACTGATGAATAGGCAGGTAGAGAAGTCAGAGAAATGCTATGTTGAATCAAAAGCTTTCTAGACTAATGTCTTAACTTCCTGTATAACTTCCATAAACATAAATATTGATTACAATGTAATGTATCATTTTAAAAAGAAACTTTTTTTCCAAAAGGTTGAAAGAAAGAGAAAGGGACCAGGCTATTCTCACACCTAATTGAATAAATGAGAGCTCTCACCCATTAATTTACATCATGAAAAGTCCCACTTCCCTATCAGATCCTTCAATGTAAGTGGAATACAAAAAGAATTGTAAGTATGATTCAGCAGAGAATAACTTTTTGCAAAATTACAATGGTAGAAACTAGTAGATTCAAAGACTGCATGCACCACTCATCTTCATGGCTTAGGGCAAGTCGTTTAACGTCTCTGTGTCTCAGTCTCCTCATCTACAAGGTGGAGACAATAATAGCTTCTATTTCCTAGAGTTGTGGGGCAATCACATGGATTAATATTTCTGAAGTGACTTCAAGGGCAAACAGTGTGTAATAAGTGCTCAATTGATGTTAGCTAGTATTATCATCAAAAGAACCCTTGAATTCTTTATCCGAACAATGTCTTTTTAAAGTAGAGGCCATACCCTTCTGATCTCAAGGCTTCAGATTGAAGACTCACTCCCTAATGCACCTTCTAAGGTCTGTAAACAGTCAGGATTAAAGGAAAAGGCGAAGGAATGTGGGGACTCTAGCCCTTCTCTAATTCCCTGTGGCCTTGGCTTCCTCTTGGTCTTTGAAGGCATTTTACACAGACAAATGAGTCTTACCCAAGAAATAGTCAACTAGTGAAGTGCTTACATTTGCTTTAGCACCATATCAGAAAAAACAAAAACAAAACAAAAAAACATGCTATTATTTAACCCTATGTTTATCTTTCCGGACACTAAGTGAAAGGAGCTGCAGAATAACCTCTTGGCTGTTATTACTGGATGAGGAGCCACTAGATCCTTGGCTCTAGAAAGTCCATAGAAACATTTTCATATTTCCACTGTTTATAGACATCTACAAAGAAAAGAGAAAGTCATTTCACTGGTCACCTTCTTAACACCACTTCATATTCAAATCAAGGGAAGCTGCCAAAATAGTATTAATTTTTTAAAAATAACTATCTCACTAATGTTCCCTTTGGAAGACTAAACAGGGAGTCCAATTCTGAGCCCATTTTTAATCCTCCATTGTGTATAAACCACAAAGCACAAGTTTGCTCATTAGTGCTGTCGGCAAGGGCCATCATTTTTAAATCATCAAAGTGTTTGGGGAGAAATCAGTCACACAGAGTAATGATTCCCAAATCGTGGTCCTGGGCATTTAGCGCAGAATCCTCTGTGGTTCATTTAGGGTACATTTTCAGGAAAATGTGAAGGCTGATAAAATATAGGACCAAGTGGGAATGTTTTGAAGATAGACTAACATAGAATGGTCATTATATTGTTTTGGAGCCAGGGATTTGAAATCAGTGGCAATTCAAAGATGAGGAATGGAGAACTAAAATCATAGGATATGATCAGGTGCAAAACAAACCTAGGAACCAATGATTTTGGTCACATGCATAAAGGACATATTTAATATAAGTAAATTTTGTAATATTAACTCTTTTCCCTCCAAGAACAAGAATTATAAACTCTTAAAACAAAAACTATATAGCTAAACTTTAAAACAGAAAACTTTTTTCTTTTTTTTTTTTGAGATGGAGTCTCGGTCTGTCGCCCAGGCTGGACTGCAGTGGCGCGATCTTGGCTCACTGCAAGCTCCGCCTCCCAGGTTCACACCATTCTCCTGCCTCAGCCTCCCGAGTAGCGGGGACTACAGGCGCCCACCACCTCGCCCGGCTAATTTTTTTGTATTTTTTAGTAGAGACGGGGTTTCACTGTGTTAGCCAGGATGGTCTCGATCTCCTGACCTCGTGATCCGCCCATCTCGGCCTCCAGAAGTGCTGGGATTACAGGCTTGAGCCACCGCACCCGGCCTAAAACAGAAAGCTTTAACAGAATAACTTTTAAAATAAAATTTTCATAGTGCAAAAGGCAAACATTTTTGCTCTTCATAAGTAGAGATTGTTTAAATAGAGATTCCTAAATTTTAATCATAATCAAAGAAAATGTGATTGTATTCCTATTTCATATTCTCAAATTTATCTGGTAATTTGTGGCTTTACAACTGATTTTATGTCCCTCATCTAGCCACAATGAAAGACATATCCAACTCAGTAGTAATAAGAGTAAAAAGTTGAGATTATTTTAGAAATGTTAGCCACAAACTCAGTGCAAGCTTAATGGCAAAATTACTGAAGGAATGTAATGACTATTTATTAAGTATCCTTCACAGGAATTTGGTGGGGGTTTGTCTTCCCTCTCAATAAACGATATACATCGTAGGGAGCTCTGGAGAAGTTAATTTGGGGTCTAAAGTTAAAGAAGAAAAGGATTAAGATGGAAGCAGGAAGCACTTGGTGAAACTAATGAATTTGGGGATGGAAAATTTTTAAATACGTATTTTGTCACTTTATGCTACAAAACATCATTTAAAATTTCTGCTTAAGAGAAAGTACTTTTACCTGGTTTATGAAGTCTTTCTAATGGTGCTGGCAAAGAATAAATAGATTTCCTATGATAGCAATTAATGATGGGGGTCCATAGTACATGACAAAGGTGAAGTGCATTCTAACCATGAAACAAGGATCTATCGGGAACAAGGATCTGTATTATTTTGACCACCCTCAAACACACTGGAAGGAAACACACCTGGAAATGACACCCACTTATATTGCAGTAATTATAGGATCGGGGTAGCACTCCTAGGAGATATTGCAGAATCTTAGAAGTGACTGTGGTTTGAAGGAAGCTCCCATGTGATTATGACCTGGTCCCAGCCCCATCAGAGATTAAAAACCAATCAGAGATTAAAAATCAATCAGAGAACCGAAAGTTTGAAGCAAAGAAAAATACAAGATAAGTTCAAAGTATATGAGCTTCAATCTATGTGTCAATAGTTTAAATCAAGGGGGTCTGCGAAAACTTCAACAGGGATAAAGTAAATTAAAGAGAAAAAGATTATTTTTCTTTTAAGTAGATACCATATCCATACCATTCTAGTAAATAAATGAGCAGAGCACTTGGTGCATAGCAGGCATGGGATAAATGTTAAAGTCAATAGGAAAGTATTAATAAAAATGTTTCATTTTATTTTTCAAAATGGTTTTACATATATTAAACCCATTTTGTGAAGGCAGAAGTACAATATCATACAGAGGAAATTATGCATTCATTTGGAAAATGAGGAAATTGAGCTACAGTTTAAATGAGTATTTCCTGAGTAATTTCTGTAGGCAAAATACTGTGTTAAGTACTGTGTTGGCTGACCATGGTGGCTCATGCCTGTATTCCCAACACTTTGGGAAACCAAGGAGGGAAGATTGATTGAGGTCAGAAATTTGAGACCAGCCTGAGCCACATAGTGAGATCTTTGTCTCTACATAAAAAATAAATAAATAAATAAATAATAATGAATGAAAAAAAGCTGGGCACCATGGTGTACCTGTAGTCCTACCTACCAAGGCAAGAGGATTGTTTGAGCCCAGGAGTTCAAGGCTGTGGTGAGCTATAAACACGCCACTGTACTCCAGTCTGGGCAACAGAATGAGACCTTGTCTTAAAACAATAAGAACAACAAAAGGACTGTATTAGCCAGGCAGGATAATTTTTAGTTTTTGGTTTTTATCTACCTCCAAAATGTCATTTGATTGACAAAATCAGTCTCTTAAATCAGTATCATTGATTGTTACATTTATGCTCAAATATATAAAGTAACTAGATATTAGATAACTAGTTATCCAGTCCCATACTAATACACAATGTTTCCTTGAAGCCACATAAGAAAGAATCTGCTTCCCTTTTACTACGGGAGTGTTCCATCCCCAAACATCCAGCAAAGAAATGTGGATAAAGGAATTAGTCCTGCTTTATTGAAATTAAAAGTCATCAGAAATAATTCTTAAGTAAGCTAGCTAGATGGCAACACCACTAAATCAGTTCTTTCAGTTTGCTATCCCTCTCTTGACTATGTGGCACTGTCCAGTTTTGTTGAGGTCATATTATACAGTAAGACTTTCAGTTGATGCTAAAGGCACTTGTCCTTCAGACTTTTGCCTCACCAAGAATCTTGCCTTCTCTTCAGTGTATGCGACCCTTCACCCTGTCGAATGCTATTCTTTGCAATTCAGCTCACATGATATACTTCAAAATATAAGCAAGCAGAGCAACAAGCTGCATCAGCGGCTGTGTCATTTCAGGTTACGTGTTTCTGTCTTTTCTTCCTGAGACTTGGGCGGCTGAGAAGCTGACCTCCCCAGTTGAGTCAACTGCCACGGGCTAATAGTCAAAGAGAAAGAATGAGCTCTCAAGAGCAAGGGCAATCACAGCAGAGAAAATCCTGGTTTGCCTAATCTTACATTCCTGTCTTTTACCCTGACATGCCAATTCGATCATTTATAAAGACTGTCTTTTCATGAAGTTCCAACTTTAAACTTCAATTTAAGGACAGTTTCTTTTGGTCAATTTTGCTTCCAGTAAACAAAATAGTAACATGACAGCACTTCACCTTTAGCTTTAAAAAAAAGAAAAGGAAAATATAATCCAAAACAAAGAAATCTCTGGGTAGTTAGAGATTTTTAAAGTATTTTAGAGTGTCCTATTCTCATACTCGGACTGAAACTGAGGGGCCCTTTCAGCTGTTCTACACTCCTATTCCCCCTTTGTGAGCTCGTATTTCTTATCTTATCCTTTTGAGATACCTTTATATACTTAATCATTTTTAAAAGTTATGTTTGTATCGGTACAAAAAAATATAGCCTCTGATGGTACCCACTGATGCTGTTTTCATTTTCCTCATTGACTGTTGTTCCCACTACCCAGAAAAAACATGGCTTACATCTGAAAGACACCTTAAATCTCTATAATTCCAACAATACATACCTCTTTGACTGATACTAATTAGTCATTGGTCATGAAAAATCAATGTATTTGTTATGAGTAAATTACAATACCTGACAACGCCTCACAGCCAAGCCGACTTTCTCCTACTGTTGCTTATCTGAAGACCAGCTCTTCTAACAGGCTTAGTTTAGCTACAGAACCAGTTAACAGAAGCCAGACTAAAGTCAGACCCCTCTCTTCTACTATCTTGAGAGGAGAGAAATTCAGTGAGCCTCTCAAGCCGCAAAGTCGGTGAGGACCCCACTTTGAATCTTTGCTGCCAGTTAGGCCGAAGTGCTAGGTCAGATGTAAGCATTCTTGTAGCCCTTCCTTGTCTCCTTTACCTGCTTCTAGTACTGGCTTAACCTGTTAAGGCTAATCTTCTATCCCTGGAAGCTGGCCTGTGGTCCCCTGATCCTTCCAGTGATGAGGAATACTTACCCTGAACCACTCAGCTGCGTGAAGGGCTTTCTCCCCTGAGGTCCTGCTCATTCTCTTTCCTGGCAGTAGGTTATGTTGTTAGCATCCCTGCTACTTAGTAGATGCCCTGTTACATACAGTCAGATCTCTTATTACATAATGCCATCTCACCTAAGTCCGTGTGGTCTTTCTGCTGCCAGGCACTTTGTCCAGCTGTTGCACGTGATTGCTTCAAACATTTCTGGGTTTCTTTCACCCTTAAACATTTGCCTTATTAGGCCCAGTCTTCAAAACTGTATTAATTCCCAACCTTCTAAAAACTGAGATTTGCTGGTGAATGACAGCAAGGGTGAGTAAGTAAAGGCCCCTGCAAAGTTCATGGAGCAAAGTTGATCCTGCAATAACTCAATATTCTGTCTCTTCTTTTCCTCCTCACTGCCCATCTTTCACATATGCACACCCCTTAGGGAAATGTTTTGTGGAAAAGGAAAATCTCAGTACAGATACGCTTCACTTTATTGTGCTTCACTTCATTAAGCTTAATTGTGTGTGTTCTGACTGCCCCACCAACTGGCAATTCCCCTCTCTCTTTCCCTCTGCCTCCATATTCTCTGAGACACCACAGTATTAAAATTAGGCCAATGAATAACCCTACAATGGCCTGTAAGTGCTTAAGTGAAAAGAAGAGTTGTCTATCTCTTACTTAATCCCAGCACTTTGGGAGACTGAGGTAGGCGGATCACCCAAGGTCAGGAGGTTGAGACCAGCCTGGCCAACACGGTAAAACCCCATTGCTACTAAAAATACAAAAATTAATTGGGCATGGTGCCAGGTACCTGTAATCCCAGATAGTCTGTATCTGGGAGTATCTGAGACAGGAGACTGAGGCAGGAGAATCCCTTGAACTCGGGAGGCAGGGGTTTCAATGAGCCAAGATCACACCATTGCACTCTAGCCTGGGCAACAGAGGGAGATTCTGTCTCCAAAAA
This sequence comes from Chlorocebus sabaeus, assembly GCF_047675955.1. NCBI lineage: Eukaryota > Metazoa > Chordata > Mammalia > Primates > Cercopithecidae > Chlorocebus > Chlorocebus sabaeus. Next base: position 30,449,426 of record NC_132913.1, on the reverse strand, counting down.
AAAAAAAAAAAAAAAAAAAGCAAAAACTAGAAATGATTAAATTTAGTGAGGAAAGCATGTCATGTCAAAAGCCACGCTAAGCTGAAATCCAGGCTTTATGTGCCAGTTAGCCAAGTTGTAAGTGCAAAGGAAAAGTTCTTGAAGGAAATTAAAAGTGCCCCTCCATTGAACACACGAATGATAAGAGAGTAAAACAAACTTCTTGCTGCTATGAAGAAAGTTTGAGTAGTCTGGATAGAAGATCAAAGCAGCCACAACTTTCCCTTAAGAGCTAACAACTAATCCAGAGCAAGGCTCTAACCCTCTTCAATTCCTCGAAGGCTGAGAGAGGTGGAAAAACTGCAGAAGAAAAGTCTGAAGACAGCAGAGGTTAGTTCATAAGGTTTAAGGACAGATATCATCTCCATAACGTAAAGGTACAAGGTGAAGCTGAAAGTGCTGTTGTAGAAGCTGCAGCAAGTTATCTAGAAGATCCAACTAAAATTATTGATGAAGCTAACTACACTAAACAACAGATTTTCAATGTAGATGAAACACCTTTATAGTGGAATGTGTCATCTAGGATTTCCATAGCTCAAGAGGAAAAGTCAATGCCTGATTTCAAAGCTTCAAAGGATAGGCTGATTCTCTAGTTATTAGTGTCTTTAGGTTGAAGCCAATGCTCATTTGCCATTCCAAAAATCCTAAGGCCCTCAAAAATGATACTAAATACACTTTGCCTGTGTTTTATAAATGGAACAACAAAGCCTGGATGACAGCACATCAGTTTACAGCATGACTTAACTGAATATTTTAAGCCCATCTTTGAGACCTACTGCTCAAAAAAAAAAAATATTCCTTTCAAAATATTACTACTCATTGACAATGCACCTAGTCACCCAAGAGCTCTGATGGAGATGTTCAAGGACAATAATGTTGCTTACACGTTTGCTAACATTCATTCTGCAGCTCATGGTTTCAAGTTTTGTTATTTAAGAAATATATTTAAGGCTGGGCATGGTGGCTCATGCCTGTAATCCCAGAACTTTGGCAGGTCGAGGCAGGCAGATCATGAGGTCAGAAGATTGAGACCATCCTGGCTAACACAGTGAAACCACATCTCTACTAAAAATACAAAAAATTAGCCAGGCATGGTAGCGGACACCTGTAATCCCAGCTACTCGGGAGGCTGAGGCAGGAGAATGGCCTGAACCTGGGAGGGGGAGCTTGTAGTTAGCCAAGATCATGCCACTGCACTCCATCCAGCCTGGGTGACAGAGCGAGACTCTGTCTCAAAACATTAAAAAAAAAAAAAAAAAAAAAAGAAAGAAGTATATTTAATAAGACTATAGCTGCATAGGTAGTGATTCTGCTGATGGATATGGGCAAAGTAATTTGAAAACTTTCTAAAAATGATTTACCATTCTAGATGTCATTAAGAACATTCATGATCCATGAGAGAAGGTCAAAATATCAACATTAACGTGAGTTTGGAAGAAGTGGATTCCAATCCTTATGAATGACTTTGAGGGGTTCAGAACTTTAATGCAGAATGTAACTAGATGTGGTAAAAATAACAGGGGAACTAGAATGAGAAGTGGAGCCTGAGGATGTAACTAAATTGCTGCAATCTCATGATAAAATTTTAACAATGAGAAGCTGCTTCTTACAGATGAGCGAAGAATGTATTTGAGATGGAATGTACCCCTAGTGAAGAGGCCGTGAATGTTGTTGGAATGACAAAATTTGGAATATTCCATAAACTCAGTTTATAAAACAGCAGCAGAGTTTGAAAGGATTGCCTCCCATTTTGGAAGAAATTCTACTATAGGTAAAATGCTGACAAACAGCAACACATGCTACAGAGAAATCTTTCACAAAAGAAAGAGGCAACCAATGTGGTAAACTTTACTGTGGACTTACTTCAAAACATTGTCACAGTCACTTTGTCCTTCAGAAATCACCACCTTGATCAGTCAGCAGCCATCAACATCAAGGCAAGACCTTCCACCAGTAAAAAGAGTATGACTCTTTGAAGGCTCAGATGATTGTTAGCATTTTTTTAACAATAATATTTCTTTAAATTAAGGTATGCATTTTTTTTTTTTTTTTTTTTTTTTTGAGACAGTGTCTCACTTTATCTCCCAGGCTGGAGTGCAGTGGTGCAATCATGGCTCACTGCAGCCTCCACCTTCAGGGCTCAAGCAATCTTCCCACCTCAGCCTCCCATGCAGGTAGGACTACAGGCATGCAAAAGCATGCTGATTAATTTTTTTAAAAAAAATTTTTTATAAAGACAGGGTCTCACTACATGGGCAAGGTTGGTCTTGAATTCCGAGGCTCAAGTGATCCTCTTGCTTCAGTCTCCCAAAGTATTGGTATTACAGGCATGAGCCATCGCACTTGGCTCATAATGTTTTTTATACAAAATGCTATTGCTCTCTTAATAGACTATAGAATACTATAAACATAACTTTTATTTGTTCTGTGAAATCAAAATTTTTGTATGACTTGCTTTATTGCAATATTTGTTTATTTTCGTAGTCTGAAACCAAACCTACAATGTGTCTGAAGTTTGCTTGCACAAATTTTCTTAGACACAGTTGAGCTATGTCTAGATTTTTCTTAAGACATAAAAGGAAGTTGGAGACTTACAGGCAGGATATAAGGTGGATATTTGTAGCTTCTGAATGCAAGATGACTTGTAGGATATAGTGCTCTTTGCTTCAGAGGCTTAGTTTCAAAGCAGAGACAGGTAAATATAGGGACCCTTCCTAGATTTTGTTTGTTTCTTTGTTTAGCTTTGAGACATCAAACATTTGACACTCAGTAAATAGTAGAAGCTGGATTCTGATTTGTAAAGTCTAAGTTAGGTGCAGGAATCTGTATTTTTAAAAAGCTCTCTAATGATTCTTATCAGCCAAATTAGGTAATCACTGCACTAGAGGAGGGTGATAATTGCCAGGTACCCTGGATAATTGCATGCACCCTAGCACGGTAGCAAATGAGCATTTCTCATTCTAAGTGAGCCTAAAACTTTACCTCTAGGATTTTAGTGTTGCTTCCTAAAGACTCCAAAATCATTGCCAAAGAAAATAAATAGGTGATTCCAGACTGGCAATGAAAAACGGTGCTCAAGCAATTCTACATTGCATTTCTATGTTACAATCTGTATCTAATCTAAAACAATCAAACTCACAATTTATGAGGCATGTACTATGTATGCTCAGTAGCAGGAAAATTAACACAAAATCAGAAAAATGGGCCTAACGCAGTGGCTCATGCCTATAATCCCAGTGCTACGGGAGGCTGAGGCGGGAGGATTGCTTGAGGCCAGGAGTTTGAGACCAGCCAGGGCAACACAGCGAGACACGTCTCTACAAATAATAATAGTAATAAAAAATTTAAAAATTAAATAAAGAAAAATAGCCAACATTTTGTTTGTAGGTTTATAACAATCCCAAATTAGTAAAATGCACTTAATATACCACTTTTCTTAGCATGAATTCTTCAATATAGACATCATGAACATTTATATGTCACTTTAGAGATTATATCACAAATATCAATTTCTATAAGCCTAAGATTTTAATGAGTTCTTTAAAACTGATAACTTCTTACTTTTTATTGCCGCCTTAGAATTAAATTAATAAGAAAAATTTCATCCTTCGATGGAGTTCAGGAATGCCTAAAATTGAATACTTTTGTATTTCTCATTGAAAAAATAATAACTAAAATTTTTGAATTTTTTTCTGAAAATAATATATTGTCTCTGCCCTCTAGAAACTTAGAGTTTTGTGGAGGACCTTGACCATTGATAGATAATAATGGTGCAGCATAGTAAATCTTGTAATCCTCCCTGAAGTAGGCTGGTATCTCTTCTGTGCTCAGAAAGCAGAGGCTTCGTTTGCTTTGTTGGATACAGGTTCTCAAACATTTTTCATAGGACTTTACATTCTTAAAAATTTTTTTAATTCCTTAAAGACCTTGTTAATGTGGGTTACAACTATCAACGTTTAGCTTGTTAGAAACTAAATTTGAGTAATTTTAATAACACATATTAAGTAGACACAGTAAATAAACCCATTGCTTATTAACACTAATAGCATATTTTTAATAAAATAACTATTTTCTAAAATAAAGAAAAATTCAGTGACGAGAGGAAATGGTTTGTGTTTTTGCAAATGTCTTTAATGTCTGGCTTAAGAGAAGACAGAAGGAAATCTCTTCACTATTGTGATACCACATGTCATGTAGCTTCTGGAAGGCTTCACTGTACACCCTTATAAAAATTAGCATTAAAAAAAACAAATCATATGTTTGAATTATTATGAAAATAGATTTGACCTCTTGGACCCCCTGAAAGGATGAGGAACCCCAAGGGATCCCTAGATCACCCTTTGAGAATCACTGATGTAGAACACTGCCTGTCAGAGAGTGTAAGTACAAATACTTGAGTGAATAAACAAATGAGTATGCAATAGAAAGTGAAAGGTAGGCAGCAAAATGCAAAAGACCCTTTTCTGTTGTCAAAACTTTTAGTGGACTTTCTTTATGTTGTCTGACCTGAATGTAACCCATATTTGGTGTGAGTGGGGACTATTTTTCCTAATTATGTTTCTGATGAGTACTGTCCTTTTAAGCCCTTATTCCCCTCAAGCTGATGGAGAAGAATTCCTTTTAATTCTAGAACAGACTACTCTAAGCATGTGAATAGCCAGCTCTCATCTTACCCACTTAATGGAGAAAAACTGTCTTAACAGAGGAAAAAGAAGGCCATATATAAAAGAGAGGCAAAGGTGCATAGATAGAGAAAAGAGCATATCTAAATTTCAGTTCTGTCACATATTTTATATTCCAGATCATTCACAATATTCCTCACTGTGAGAATCTATGTTTCTTTCCCTTAGATATGGCAGGGCTGTAACTACCAAGAAAGTGATTTTTTAAGACTTCCCAAACTGGTACATAAAGGGTTATATAACTTCTTTCTGATCCTCTTGGAACACTGGCTCCTGGAACTTAGTCCCTATGCCATAAAGAAGCTGAATAAGGCCATGGAAAGGCCCGTGTGGAAGGAAATAGAGCCCCCTCCAATCTGCAACCCTCAGCCCCAGCTGAGCTTTCAGGAAACAATAGCATTAGCTTTCAATCATGTGAGAGAGTTGTCTTCAAAGTAAATCTTTCAGGTCTAAGTGGAGCTCCCCAACCAATGAGATAAGCCTGCCTTGTGAATCCTGCCCAAATTGCAGATTTGTAAGTTAAATACACAGTTGGGGATGGTTTATTAGTACATCATGAATATGTATTATAAAAGCAAATACTCTGTTTTCTTTTCTAAACTAGTTCAAATGGGGTTTCTACATTTGCAACCAAAAAAGACCTGAGCAGTACATGATTATTCCTATGTAGATTGTCTTATTTACTAGTTTTTTTGTTTACTACTTAATATTAAATGACAGAGAAGACAAAAGAAAGAAGATACATCCTCTGCTATCATGTAATAATTTAACTAGCTGCCCAAAACTCAGACTTATTTAGGATATATAATTATTAATTTATTCATAGCTTGTCTTCTGCATATGAATATCAATTCCACTTTTTAAATAACATGATGCAAATAACCTAAATTAACAAAGTAGCTAGATTTATTTTCTTATTAAATAATTTTCTCAATTGTTTTTGAAAATTGCAACTAAAACTTTGAGTAAAATGTTTTATTGATATAGGTGACTAATATAAAAGTTTTCCTATAAAATTGCCCATTTACTATTTTCCATCAATATTAAATAATTTTTTTGTAAATCCTTAGAACCATGTGACAAAAGCCTCCTGAAGTATTTTGCTTAAGGGAATGAAGTCATCTCTCTTCCTCACATGACCAATTGCTTATCTGAAGGAATCTTTGAAGATATAGGAACTCATTTGTGTTTAAGCATAACAGTGGAATGATTCCCTTGAAATTTGTCAGTCTTTTAAAAAATGATCTCTAGACAGACATATATATTTTATTTTCAATATATAACATGCTAATTTCTTTCAAGTATTATGTATATTATACTATTCAATTATATCACATTATTTTTTATATTACTCAAATAGACAATGTCCACTGTCTTTTTTTGATTCTCCAACTTGGATTTGACTCTTGCTTTTTCCATTGAAACCACATCTGCTACCAGGTTGGGTTTTCAAGATGATCATCACCTTAGAGATATTGGTGGTTTGCAGCAGTTAGAGAGACGCCCCCCCCCCCCCCCACCGCAAAATATTGCACCTGTTTCTAGGTTCAGGGAAGTAACCTGAAAAGAGTTATAGTGGCTTCTGAAGATTACTTCAGAGAGCGTTAGTCACCCCAAGATCTGTGGTTGAGAATGAGAGTGGTGAGTATCCCCACTACTTTTTTTCACTGTGCTATGCAGATACCTGCTCCACACCCAGAAATATCGGAGCTTCTGTTTTTCAGCAGAAACACCAATGGATGCAGATCATTTTCACAGGGATCTCTGCCAACCGCAAGGCCTTAAAAGGCTATCAGGTCATTTTCCATTATAGCTTTTCTCTCCTCAAGTCTTTCCACCCTGAATATTTGCCAATTACTTCCGCCAATTGCTTCCTGTCCCAAAACTTAGCATTTGATCTGTGATGGGCCTTAACTTACTATGCGGTTAATACATTTTCAAATTAGTCTTTGGTTAATATTTTAATAGCATCGAGTACTGCTAATACTTGTGCTCTTCCTTATTTCTTTCACTCGGGTCAGACTAGAGTCTTCCCAAGACTCTCAGTTCATTGGTTTAGGAGCCCTTGAGATGCATTAAAGAGCTAATGACCCATAAAAACTCAGGCTTGCTATTTTTTAACCCTCTGTGGTTTTCTTTCTATGTATGCATAGTCCACCACTACAGAGTGTCCATTTTCAGATTATGCATTTGCAGGTTCTTTGGGAAAATTAATAGTCTACAATATAAACTTGATTTAAAACTTGGATATAAAAAGTCTCTGTAGTGTTGTTACTTTTTTAGGAGTGGAGTGAATAACGTTGATGTGTCTAATTAATATCCAAAGAGAATTTTTTTCCCATTTGATCAATTACAAAAATATTGTTAATAATTTTTTCTGGATACATTGTGTTGGTATAAAGACTTCATTATAGAGTCATTATTCTACTTTTTCCAGGAGGAAATGTGAATATGAAAGAACCATCAAGTAGCTCCATTGTCCCTCCAGACATGGGGGAGACCATACTGATTAATCTGTACCAATTCTTTTAACAAGTAAATCAAATAGGCACTCAAAGTGCTGCATAATTTCCATCACTTCAACTGAATTTATAACTCATCTCAGTTCTTATGAAAAGAAAATGAATAAATTGTTAAAAATCGGGATATAAAAAAATAACCTAGAGGCAAACAGACCCTTTATATGACCTGGAAAACAAATAGAATAGGTAAGGTTGAACATACTTGGCAAAAACAACAAAAAAGGAGATAATTTTCGTGAAAAAATAAGTTTCTTTAAAGTATTTCATATGTTTCTTTCTTTCTTTTTTTTTTAAATTAAAAGTTCCGTTAGTGTTTGCCAATTATGGATGGGAGAGATGTTGGAATACAGTGCTCTCAAAGGTGATGATCAAAGTCTTTTCATTTAGCTTTTTGTGACTATTAAGCTGCTCATTTGGTGAAGGTGATCATTAGTGTCTTAATGTGAAACAAAAGCTTTGGGACGAGAACTTCTGGTTGAAGATCAATATGAGAGATATCGTTTCAGTTACAGCTTTAATAATTGTAACTGTAGGGAGCCTGGCAGAGCTGGTATTATGAATTAATATAATATAGAATCCACCAGGTACAAATGGAGAGTACAAATAAAGGAGGATTGCTAGCAGTGACTACACTGGGAATATTTGGGTGAGAGGGAACAGTTTGATAAATGCAACGTTTACTCAAAGTGGGCTCCAGTACAGTCACCACAATCACATCTTTCAATAAGAGAATGCATATCTGAGGGGCAAACTGGGGAGGGAATTCAACCAAGGAGAATAAAACTCAGAACAACCCCTTGAAAAGCGATTAATTTTGCACATTCCATTATCCTATAACGTTTCTTGTGGGATTTTTTTCTTTAAGTGGGTAAAATCTAACATACGGTTGACATTTTCATGTGATTTGCTGCTGAGGTACAATAATACTCTTGAACAGAAGTTACAGACAACTTGGTTCAGAGACTGTTATCAATCTACCAAAGATACAATACACCATTAACCTTTTCTGATTAATAGAGCTTATCATTTTATCCTGGGGCAAACTGCAAATGAAAAATAAAGTTCAAAATATCTACTTAATTTACTCAAGATAAAATTAGAGGTTTTTTTTTTTTAAAGTTTTGTGGATTATCTTTATTATCTGTGTGTAGCTTATTTCTTCGTATTTACCTTGATGTTTGCACTTTGATTCTATCTTTGAACATTTATTTTGCATGTCGAAGCCAGTTATCATTTTCCAGACATTTTCCTATTCTTTCTGATGTTGCAATGAGATATTGCCTCTCTTGAAACAGAATTGATACGTTTATGGGAAGTTAAAAGTACAAAATAAATTTTCAGTTTTTCTTTTATAGGAGAGGAAAAAATACTTAAAATATATAGCAATCTCTAAAATTGCTTAGATTTTATCAAAACATAAATTTAGATATATAAGTATAAATACTACTTGTATAACCATGCATATTTGTATATGATTATAAATTATATCCAAAATTCTTGTACATAAAACAACATCTCTTTTTTTTATATATTTTTAGGTCATATATACCAATATCTGTATCTACTAGTTTTGACTCTTTTTCAATTCCTTTGAAGTACTTTTGTCTTCAGAGAAACTGAATCCATAGTTACCTAAGTCCTTATGTGAATGTATATATATATTTTTATTTGAGTCTTCTCAGGCACCCCTTCTTTCTTGAAATTGGATGTCAACTGACATCGTCTGGTTCGCTCCCACTTTTCCACTCAGTATTTTAACTTCTTTATAGGCTTCCTTAAAGGTTCGAGCCCTCTTTTATTTCTACGCTTTGTCTCAATGGGATTTTGGCTATTTCTGTAGCACTAAATACAATCTGTTGGTTGTTGACATCAAAATTATATCTCCAAGGCTTATCTATTCTCTGAACTCCAAACTCACATAACTGATTGTCCCTATGACACTTTCACTTGGGTGTGCACTGAAATCTCAAGCTTCTCACAACCAAGTATGACCCACTTGACATCTCACCTTGCCAGACCTCTATGAAATCTGGCTCTTCCTGTCTCAGTGACTGGCACTATCGTCCCCCCAGTTTCTCCATCTTGACTCTCGGAAGACCCCTACTTTCTTTCTACCTACATCGAACCCTTCTGCAACTCTTTTCAGTTTTATATTGAAAATTTCCTTTAATCGTTTTGTTCCATCTGTACCCACTCAATCAATCTAGCACAAGCCACCATGATGTATCGAATAAAGAACAGGATGGACAGGCTCCTTAAGTGTCCCCTTTTTCTCTCTTCCTCTCCTAACCTAGGCTTTACCCAACAGAGAGACTTATGTGCTTAAAATCCTTTCATGGCCTCTGATTGTGCATCAAATAATAAAAATCTAAACTCCTTGCAGTCGACTACAAAGTCCTGTGTGATCTAACCTCACTTCACTCTTACTTCACTCTGATCTTACATTAGCCCTTATCTCTATCCAATGTTATTTTGTTTGCAGCAGTGAAGTGTCCTGATTAAAAATCACATTTCCCAGTCTTCCTTGAAGCTAACGTGAACATTTTATACACTTTTGAACAATGAGCTGTAAGTAGAGATTGCTGAATGGGCTTTCCATGGAAGCTATTTAAAAGAGAGCAGGTTCATCTTGCACATGCCTTTTTCCCTTAATGCTTGTCTTCTTTCCTGCCTGGAATGTAGTTGAAATGCTAAAGATAAAGCAGCCATCTGCTGGCCATGAGAAGAGAGGCAATAGGAAATAAACTACATTCTAAAGATGGTGAGTGGAGAAAAAGGATAAACCTGTGTCTTTGATAATGTGTTTAGCCAAGCACAGCAACTGCTCTGAATTATTGTTATACAAACATTTAAAAAGAAAAAAAGAAAAAAAACCACTATGGGTTTATTTATTTCAATCACTATGTCCACTTTTCTGCTACATAGGGCCAAATGGAATCTTTAATGGTTACAGAAGGTCATGTGACTATTTCGGACTTAATTCATTATTCATAGGAGTGGGTGGATTCCTGTCTTAGGGTTAGGTACAGCTTAAGGCAGTTTGATAAGCATTATTCTTTATCAAATTTTTCATCAACAAGACTACTAGTTTAGTTTTGCTAGACACAGGTGGAATCATCTCCAACTTTCCCAGCCTGGTTGTCGATGTAAGGGTGTAGTTAGTATATATAAAAAATTAAATCCCCAGCCTGCCTTTCTACTGGTGCTTACTGTAACTCCAGCTCCATCTTTAGCAATATAATTGTGGTTACCATAATCTCCAGGATGCCTCATTTTACTGCAGTCCCCCACTCTTCCTGCCGTGTTGTTTCCTGTGACTTCCAGGCTCTAAATGGATATAGAAAGATGGGGCAAAGATGAAAAGCAACAGAATTCTGGCTGTTTTAGAAAACAACACCTGTGTAGCACAGGGATGCTTGCCTAGTTTTTGGTGCGCTTGCACATTACAAACTCTGAACCACAAAGCAGGCAGTAGAAAAGATAAGCTGCCAATTTCAGCCTCAATGAATACAATAGTGACATCCTGAGGTCACTCATGTTCATGAGGTGAAGCATAACTGAACTATTATTTTTCTTCTTTAATTCAGCTCCTTTAGCTTTATGATTATGAGGTATCTCTAGATTCTATTTTTTTGTTGTTATTCTTGTGTTTTTGCCCGCTCTGTGTCTTCAGGAATGTTTTCTCCAGAAATTATAATATTATTTGATGTTACTAGCTACATAATATTCTAAACCTTTTAAAGTACCTTAGGTTGAAAAAAATTAAATGCTTATTTTCATCAAAGTTCTGTTGAGGTTAGACATGGTGTCTGACTTCATGGAGTCTTCATTGTAATAGAGATCTATAATATGAACACATAAAATGCTGAATAATAATAATGAGGATAAATAAGTTTTTTAAATAAAGCAGAAAGAAATGCACTAAAGTTGTGCATGGTGAACAATTACAGAATCAATCAAAGGAATAATTGTTAAAAGAGTTCAGATGAGAGAAAGGTCAATCAGAGAAAACTAGGCAGAAGGTTGAGTTTTAGATGGCTCTCTGAAGTTGAATAGAATTGTAATAGGCATAACGCGGAATACACATCTGATTCCCACTCATTCTTTCAGCCACATTGAACATGGCAGAATGTATACATAAAGGCATGCAGCAGGGAGAGTTTCAGGGCTTAGGGTCAATAACACAGAGTGCGACTCAGCTGTCAGAAGCTTGAGTTTTGGTTGGTATCAGGTATCTTTAAAGTTACATCTCAGTCCAATCATTTATTTGTTGTTGGTGGAGGTGGTGTGGGATTAATCAAATCTTCTTTACAAGTGCACTGCTTCACTTAAATACAAAGTAGCCTCTCATCAAGTTATAGCACTTAGCATAATACCAAGTACATATAGATGCCCCCACAGGGTAAACACTTGTATTATTGTAATGTGAGAGCTCACTGTGAATTGTAGCTGAGGAGGGAAGTCAGTAGACATTGTTGCAGGAAGAATAATAAAACACAGAGGTGATTTTCCCTAAGAATCAGAAGCTAAAATCAATCAAGAACAGGTTGAATAAGAGTTCAGGGTGGTTTAAATTATAATGGTTCAGAATGTAGGTGGGTGTTGGAAGCTCATTTGCTGAAAAGTGATGGTCAAATGGCAGAGTGAGGCACACAGAGCAGCTCGAAGGTACAGAGCCAGGCCTGACAAAAGGACTTTATACAAACAGGTGGCATAATGACAATAACAATTTTCTACAATTTTTATAGAATCTGCATCATGAAGATTTACTTGAGGGGATAATTTACATCTGGCTTTCACTTCCTAAAAATATTTCTAATCCTGGCTGGAGTGAAATGTTACTGGTCAGATTATTGAACCTGCATCGTGCTCATAACTAACAAATGAAAGCATTACTACCTCTCCAACACTGGCCACTGACAGTTCTGATTGAACCTGGCGGGCCCACTTCAGGGACAAATGCTTTCCATATCTACCCACGACTGACACTTTGATTTGTCATTGGCAATTGGTGTGTCCCAGGGGCACTAGTGTCTTTGGGAATCAGCAGAGGATAATGTTTTCCAAAGTTTCATTTATGCAAACAACCACCTGAATACATGAAATAACTATTTCCTCCCATTTCAAAAGCTTCTTCCTACCTAGCAGGCAACTCGGAAAAGTTATACTGAAAGGAGACATGAGTTTTGCTGTTATCTGCATGACAACTCAGTTTCTTATGGTCCTCAGGGGACATACAAATAAGGTTGGAATAGATATGCTGAAGCCAGCATCACCAACTCAAATGCCAGGTAGGTAAAAACACCCCATGAAGGGGTCCTGGCTGGACTGTTTTGAACTAGGGAGCGTTTGCCCCATCTAGAGGAGGCGAGAAATACTTAGTTTCAGCTAGTTATTGCCTGCTCCTTGGGGAACCAGCCCCAGATGCCAGAATTTCTGATTTTTTGAGACATGTCACAAACACAAATTTTCATGTGAAATCTCAGAATGTCAATATGTCAGCTCAATTAAAAAGCAAAAAGGAGAAAGCACTGTCTAGGCAAAAGAAAATACATCTTTAGGTGGAATTCAACATGCCAGTTGCAAGTCAACAGATTCTAAAGAGGTCCTTGGCCACGTAGCATTATCTTCCTCATGTGAACCTGTTTCTCTATCCATTAAAGCTTCTATTTGGTAAAGCAGATGCTCCCAGAAAAGACATTTTGGCTATGAAGAAGTGAGTGGAGACTGTGTTTGTACAGTTCATTTTTTGTTGTTTCATTTCTTAATGGATGTTACATGTCAATGGAAAAGGAAATAAAAATTCTAACCAAGTTTAAGTCTCCAAATTAATTAGTGAGAATGTAAAGTAAAAGATGATAATTAGATGACTAGTCAAATCGAAGTTGATTTAAATTTTGTACGATATTGTGAAATGTTACCGTCATTTCTTTCATTTTTAAGGGCCTTGTGTGATTCTTTGTGATAAGATTTACAAGTACACTGCTTCACTAAATACGAAGTAGCTTCAAGTTTTCAGAATGATAACAGTTAAACCCTAGGTAACCCAGAATAAACAGAATATTTAAAACTTGATGACAAGAGAACACCTTTTCCATAGAAAACCATGGTTACTTTTTAGTGTTACTTGAAAGACAGCAAGATGTTTCTTAATTTACAATAATTTAACAGACTAAAATTGAAATTAGGACCAGTCACGGTGGCTGATGCCTGTAATCCCAGCACTTTGGAAGGCCAAGGTGGGAGGGTTGCTTAAGGCCAGGAGTTCCAGACTACCCTGAGCAACACAGCAAGACTCCGTTTCTATGAAAAAAAAATGAAAAATCGCCAGGATTGATGGTGGGCACCTGTAGTCCTAGCTACAGGGGAGGCTGAAACAGGAGGATTGCTTGCACTTGCACCCAGGAGTTCAAGGCTGCAGTGAGCTATAAACACGCCACTGCACCACTACCCTCTAGCCCAAGCAACACAGCCAGGACCTGTCTCTAAAATAATAAATGCATAAATAATTGAAATTAAGTTCAAATGAGAAAACCCGAATAAGAAAATTCCTGTTTAGCTATGTAATATAAACTATTTGCACTATCGTCAGTGAAATGTGATGAAAACTACACTTCTAAGTTTATGCCTAATGACTGTCATCTTCTAATTTTTCAAATTTATGACCAACAATTGTCATTTTCCGACTTACCACATTATGTCCTTACCTCTGAACAGTCAGCAAATAGAATAGCTTTAAGAATACCAAGTCAAATGTCCTTAGGGCCAAGCAGGTAATGCAACCTGCAGGAAAACACCGCAACTCCAATTAAAGACTTTCCAATTCAAATTTTTAAAAACACCGTTCCAACCAAATAAAAAGTACCTCTGGTGATGTTGGCTGGGTGGAGCCGCCACTTTATGATAACCCCTGTTTAGACCCATCATTCTCACCCTAGAGTGTGAATAGTAGACATGAAGTTGTCATTGTCTTTGATGAGGAAAAGTCTGAAACAGGCCTCCGAAGCATAGGTGAAAAAAAGCAACCGGAGTTCTAGGTAAGTGTTGATAATCTTGGGGAACAAGGATCTTCCAAGACTGGTTTCATCAAAGCAGTCAGACAGGAGATAGGGGCTCAGAGTTAGAAAGGGCAGCGTGAGTGGTGGCAAGCTCAGGTTAACAGTCAAAAAGTGAGAAACCATGGTCTTAAATGTGTACTGAATCCAATCTGAGTTTCCCGGTGCATTCTCATAGCGAGACTGCTGTCCCATTATCCATATGTAAGAAAAATAAGGAATTGTGAGGTCTCAGTAGAGCCTGTTTTGTCTCCTGGTTAATGTAATCACTTTGGTGGGCTGCACATTAGTAAACTGGCCGGCAAGTATTTGAAAGGCTACAATGGCATGATAAGAATAAAGAATAGATAAGAACAACACTAATGATAAAAACTGCTTTGGTAGGTTTATAATTAGATCACGTACAAACCACAATCAACCCTATAAATTATGCATACTTGAAGGACAATGCTCAGTCAGACCCCAGTAGTAAAGATCAAAGTAAAATTTTTAAGTCAAGAACTTGAAAATTTTGAATGTTCTGTAGAAGTTTAAATTGTGTCTGTGTTCAGTTTTCATGTTGAAACAAAAATAGTTATAGACATCAAACATATTAACATTTTTATTTGTATTCATAAAAATTGTTATTTCAACTTCAATAAAAAGTTTATCAGAAATTCAAAAAAGGCTAAGGAAGAAGGAAAAAGAAAGAATGATGAATAAAAGGGGCATTATAAATCTAACCAGATAAGAACACTAACAGCTTGACTTTGTTACCAAAGAAAGCACTTCAATAGCTTGGGTACACCAAACACGAGACATAAGAAATAGGTCAAAGTGTGCAAGGGAGTTTAAAGCAGGTTAACATCAGGTGGAACTCTTATAATTTGAAGTTTAAAAAAATCAAAGCTTGTCATTTGAGATGTACAACACACATAAATTCATCCTACAGGAGGTGAACATCTCTTTTTTACAGGCCATTTTAAAGCATGGTGTACAGTATTTCTGGTAAAATGCAAGGTACATGACACTAATACTAGTGTGAAGAGGTGGTGGTGGCAGTGGCAATGAGGATGTCTAGGTAGCTAACAGCAGAGTCTGGGCTATTCCAGGTAAGGATTCTACCTCACTTGAATGTAACCTCCTAGAGGACAGAGAAACTTTTTTGTTTTATGTCTCCAGCCTTCAAAGGAGTCTCTGACATACTGTTAATGCCAATAAAAATGAACCAATACATAAATAAATAGATGAAATGAATAGATGAAACTTGTTATCCTACTTCCCACTTTGGGGACTCTTAGAGGGACACACAAAGGGGCAGGATTGAGATGGTGACCACTCAGCGAGCAGGAATTATTAATGCAGAGACCTTAGGACTCACCGTTAGAGTAGAATTTCTTAGGATCTATAAATTATTAGAGGACACTAGGGTGAAAAAAACAATAGCAAGATTCCCTAAAATATAGGGCTATATTACCCAGATTGTGTTGTGGATGAGAATTATTGGGATGTCACATGAATAACCTGTCTAAAAGTCAAAGCTAATTCATTAGCATTTTCAAGACAAGAAGAGATTTTTTCTTTTCTTCTTTCCTTCCTCCCTCCCTCCCTCCCTCCCTCCCTCTCTCTCTCTCTCTCTCTCTCTTTCTTTCTTTCTTTCTTTCTTTCTTTCTTTCTTTCTTTCTTTCTTTCTTTTCTTTCTTTCTTTCTTTTTCTTTCTTTCTTTCTTCTTTCTGTCTTTCTTTCTTGTCTTTCTTGACGTTAAAGGGATGAAGGTTAAGGATAGTACATCCAGGAATATATATTTCTTTCCTGTCTATTTGATCACGTGTTATTGGCATTAACACTGTCAATAATTCATGGCAAAAGAGGAAGTTGCCATGAAAGGTTACCCATTGTCAGCCTGTGATCAATAGGTAAGACCACAGTGTGTGATGTATTATCAAATATCAGCCAGATTCACTTTCTCATGGCTTTAAAAACAGTGGTAGTTACACTCAGTTTGTCTAACTTGAGCTAAGCTTATTTGTTCATTAACCTTTCGCTGCTGATTACAGAATATCCCCTGAATACATTTTTTTAAGTACAAAATATCAGCTCTTGCTATTTAATTCATGGGATCTGGCAGTGGGCCTCTAGGATTTGCTCCATGTTTTGATGTTGGAGTTTATATTAGAGTAAACAAAACTGTCACTTTGTTTTCCTGTCTTCCTATATTGGGTCACTTTGTGCTACATGATATGATCTGAGACAATTCAATGCAAGGAGACACATGTCCCTTCTCATTGGTAATATGAAGACAGCAGCTTTATTTTACCCTGTGGGAAAGAAAGCAGGTTTAGTGTCCAAAAGTAGTGGAGGAAAGTTGGTGTCATCACTATTCTTCCTTCACAAAAATAATGTAAGAGCATAAGGCAAGAACAGCACTGGTTTCTTCATAAAGGAATAAAAAGAGATCAGTACTTTGGTCATTTATGTTTATGGTACTGTGGAAAGGTACTTACATAAAAACAAAATTACCATTTTTGAGCACTTTCAAATACACTTTTAATCTAATAACATCTTGGAATCTCAGGAAAAAAAAGTTGATTGAAATCACCGTGTAAGGGATACATAAAAAGGAATAATTATTAATCATTTGGCTTATTTGTTTGATTTAGGAAGTAAAAGCATGATTTATTTCCTTTTGATTTTCAGGGTTCTGTCTGACATCTAAAACATTTTGCTACTTACACATTTACACTTAGTTTTGTTTTATAGTTTCCAAAAATTTCAGTAACGGTCATATATAAAATAATTTGGACATAAACTGATAACATGTCTGTGTCAGCCAGTGTAATTTTTGTTATCAATGGTTTTTGCACATGGAAAACTGCACCAGATACAATGGTGACTATAGTGCTTACTGGAAGCAACATGCTGCTTTTTCTCCAGAAAAAAAAAAAAGCATGCAATGTAGTATTAAAAATGGTGACATGAAATGTAATAATAATAATGAGGAGGAAAGTCAAGAGGAAGAGGAGAAAAAAATCACGTAACTGAATTTTCCCTGGGTTTTTTCATTTTCCCCAAACATTCTGTCCTTTTTCTTTGGGTATGAGATTTATCTTTAACTTTAGCACATCCACAAATCTGCTTGACATATGACAACTATGTGTCCTATTACAAATCAAATTCCATATCTCTTCCCCCAATAAACTTATTGTCAGTGCATTGGAAGTGAATAGGAATCATAAAAATCCATCACCTCAAAGGAGAAGCATATGAGATTGCATGTAGAGAAGATGGCATCATTTCCATGAGAGTGCCACATTGCTGTACATTTGCTAATTAGTTGTAAGTGCATTAATGTAAAAAAATGCCTTTGCCTTACATGTTATTGTTTGGAGATGGTTCTGCTTATCAGTTTTTAATATGCTCTTTGAAAACTGACATGTACTTTACCCACATCTCTTTAGGAACACAGGGATTCAAAGGCTGGATAAAATACTTTAATGCTTTCCAACACAAACCTGAGAGGATAATTAAACAGATGGTAACAATAAACCGAATCTGAACACATCAGGGACTGAAGTCCCTTATTAAAAGCCTTGCACACTGAAGGCAGTGGAAAGAAAAAGAATAAAACAAAAAACAAAACTCTGGGGAAGTGTATTAGCAGACAACACCTTTATGTCTGTCTTGACCTCTGAAGCAGAGGTTAATCAACCGTTTAGGGATGGGTTTCCTACCACCTAGGAGAGGCCATGCAAGAGGTCTCCTGCACTCTCTGAGGAGCAGAAAGGCAAAGTAATTGTGTGATTCTCAAGGAATGCAACTGTTCCTCAGGCTTGCCTTCGAAGGTGTCATTTTTAGACACACAAATTTTATAGCTATAAACACTCCGCCGCCCCCACTTATATTGCCTCCTCCAAATAGCAGATCTTTCTAAGTCAGAGGACTTGTGCTTTTCTTCTGCCAGAGGGCAAAACCTAGGTACTATAGATTTCTGTGATGACACAGATATTCTGAATATTTTCTGCCACATTCTTTGCAATAGAATGATCTCCTATTTATTCTATCCTTGAAACATATTGGAAGTCTACTTGTTTCTCTGCTCCTATTGTCAGTTTGTCCTGAGTTATATTTACAGAAGAAGAACCTTGAGGCAATCTTGATATTTCAGCTTATAAATATATATGTTATGATTTTTTCCTGGAATATAAAAATAGGTCCAAATATATATTATAGACATATACATCTCTCCATATATTTATATGTATCTGTACATAGATATGTATATATTCTATATATCTATATAAAGAAATGTGTGTGTATATATACATATACTACATGTACACATACATAGAATCTACTATATACAAGGAAGAATCTAGTTATTGTGGAGGCCTGCAAAAATGTTATTGTGCCATCACACAAGCAAAGATGCTACCGTGCCATTACATAAGGCACTTACAACCTGGGGGATAATTGAGTCAGTGTTTGCTCTTCTGCTTCTCAACCTGCTTTAGTTCTCTGCTTCATTTGCCAAGATTTTAAAGTGCCATTTATCAGAAACATTCAGCATCAGTACAGCAATGATTTAGCTTAACTAAGTGCTAGCAAGCAAAGGATAATGTTTGACATACTGTGTTTTAGATTAATCAAGGTTATAATGATGATCTATTAAATACATTTTTGAAAATTGAGGCAGGTATTAAAATGGGAAGATGTACAGGCATAAATAAATGTAAATCAAACAGCAAACACCATTTTCTAGCTTGCCTTTTACCTGTTTGTGAGAGCACACTGCCATTAAACATTCTCCAGTTTTAATTTTTGGGTGTTAATACCTGGTAAACATGTAAAGAATGTTCCCACCTGCTGACACAATTGTATGTAAAGTGACACATATCACCTTGGGAGTATGCCATAAATTAAAACTCTCTTAATAATATTGACTATGGTTCCAAAGTTATTTTAAGAGTGAGAGTGACATACGAATTAAATAAGAGATGCTGCAAATAATTTAGTGGAAAAGCATAGTTGCTGGCATGCAGTGTATTAGGTAACCTTTTTTAATTAGAATGTACACTTTTAGATTACTGATTATGAACATCACGGGACCCGAGATTTTGATTCATCAGTAATTCTCCTTTATGTCTACACTAAGATGTAAAAATGAGACCTCTGGCTCTAACTCTGTATTTCAGAGTCTTCCCATGCTGTTGCAGAAGCTGTGTTACCTGTAATCTCTAGTACTGCTCTGCCCCCTTGTGCTGCTGCACTGAACTTGACAGAGGAACAGTGTGCCTTCGTCTTTGTACATGAACTACAGAAAAACCCCACTGTCACTTCTCACTTTTCTGGTAAGTTCAAGGTCAGTGTCTAGCTATTTTCAGCTCATCTCTTCTTGATCCATGCAGAGAAATGACAAGGTAACGTGATTCGGGGTCAGCTGTATTACAGGAACCGTTACATAAATGGAGAAAGTGAAAATCAATCCTAGCTGACAGTGACTTCGGGATAATCAGCGCTCACTGGATGCCTCTGTCAGTTCGCCTGCATCAAACACCGTGTGACTTCTGTCAGATCTTTTTAATAAAACTATATTCTCACTTTCAGCAACCTAAATACATATTCCACTGGAACTGAATTTTTTAGACTACTTTAGCCCTCTAGATTTGTAAACTATCCCAGTATTTCCTTGAAACAGCTCATGAATGATACCTGTCATTCCATGGTTTGTTATTGACCTGAGATGAAAGGTGTTACTGTGAAACATGCCACCCTTTGGGTGATCTAGGTGAGCCCTCCTACAGAAGGCCGCATCTTCTGCCTTGAACTCAGCACCACAATCACACCATTTCCCAGATCATCCTCAGCTCTCACTCTTCTCTCCTCCTCGGTAACAGAACACTTAATCGATCATTTCTTATTGAGAGAGCAGCTTTCTTGCTCCATTCTAGTTGTTCATTGCTGCTTTCCTCTTTACCTTTGTATTTTCCACTAGTTCATTTCCTCCTCATACGGAATTGGAAGCAGTATTTGACAAGATGTTCCATGTTAGAGACATTCTTGCTGACAGCACCTGATCAGTCTTGAGAAGCAGCTATTTTATCCCACCCACCTTGTGGTCCCTTGAAATTGTGAGGCACGCAGTACTCGACTGAAGTACAATTTACCGTAATATTAGTTGTCAGTAAATTCAAAGACGGAACTCCTAAAGCTATAAAATGGATTAGAAGCAATTTAAAAAAAAATTAACAAACTAGAGTAAGAGTATACTGTCAACAAACAAATGCTCCATCATAGGACTGTAATTTGGAATTTTAATTACCCCTCTGCTCTGTAACAAAACAATGTCTGAACTGGCAGCGATTTGAATCTCTCACAGGTCATTGAGCATTCTAGTTAATTACTCTATGAATAGCCTGTTTTTCTCCCCTCTGGAAACACGTTTCTAATGGCAGTCAAGGTCTGACAAATGTGTCATCTACATAATTAGCTAGGAAGCAACACAAAACATTAAACATGCTTTGTGCCGACAACTATCAAAACATTTCATTTGTTGTCAATTATTCATTACTTTGTAGGTTCTGAAGGGGTTGTTATTATGGAAATAAGTCCAGATGCTAACAAGGTTAGAGTTTTGGATTCAAATTAGTAATCAGAGGACTAACTTTTAAAAAAATGTATCTCATGTACATTCAGCACCATGTTCAATCAGTAGGAGATTATAAACAAATTTAGCTATGCTCAGGTTAAGATGGAAATGGCACAGCCACATATGTGGATGTGAGAGCCCTAGCTCTTTCTTTGAAGTATGGACTCTTCACTGTCGTCATAAACTTTCTGAACCTTTTGGCAAGTCCAATTTGTGCTTGGTAAATAGAGTTAAAGATTTTCACAGCATGAGATGGCCAAGGGTGGCAAGGACAAGGAAAGAAATCTCCAGTGGTTTTTGAATCTTCTTCCCCCCGGGGCGTATTGTGTAAAAGTCAAAATTCTAGCTGGCAAACTTTTTCATCTGTTCTACAGCAAGTCTGCAAAATACCTTAGAAAACCTTAGAATTCCATGCTTATTTGTTTGTTGCTCTTTCTAAAATCTTGTTTCTTTTATTATTTTAATATTGTATAAAAAGCACTGTCTTGAAAGCAGTACTCCTAATGTATATAGAAAATATTAAAAAATCTCAACAAAACTGCCATCTCAGTGGTAAAGAAAATTGCAGTGGAAGACACATTATTGTGTAGTCATATCAGAGGCTTGGATCTTTGGAGAGTCTCACTCCACTGTCCTCCAGCTTTTCCTTATAAACCAAAATGGCTTACAAATGTCATCCACAATAGTCCAATAAAGATTAGGAACAAAACACTGTCCTTACATTGATGAGATAAGAAAGATTTAACTGAAGAATGCAGTGTATAAGAACAGTTCATAAGGCTTGTTCTTGAATCAGAAAAATAGAATTTAAATTATATTTGTGTGTGTCTAGAATTTAATTGAGATGATCAGTTTATTTTCTACATAATGTTTGGTCAGATGCCTGTACGACAGAGCTAGACAAAAGGAAAAGAAAGAAAACAAATTCTATCAGGGAAATCAAGACGACCCGTTATCTACAGGGTGTGCAAAATATGTCAGGAAATAATTCTAGTCTGAGCGCTGAGAATGTCCAGTTCATAAAAAAAGATCAGCCACTCGCTACGAGAACATAATTGTCTGTATCTATATTTTTCAAAGCAAAAATACAGACAAATCTTACACTAAATAGGACACATTAAAATAAGCTTTAATAATCTTTATGCAGAAGGAAACTAATCCATTTTCAGATCATACGATCCACAGCAATAAAAGGAAATCATCAAACTAAAAACAATTTTAGAAATGGCTGCAGACTCTCATTTAATTAACATGCAACAGATCATATATTTATGAGGAAGTCAAAATATTTAGGAATCCTATAATCCTGTAAGCCTTAATGTGGTATAAAAACAACAAATAAATGCAAAGTGTTACTGTTACACATGCCTGCCTGATCAATGGTTTTCACATATTGATCTATAAATGGAGTTGACAGTCTGTGTTGGCTGCACATTTTCCAAGCAGCGCTATTTTTGCACAAAACCAATACGGGCAATTACCTTTGTTTGAGATGCCAAGTCTTATCAATTCAATGTGATTTAGTGTCATTTTAATTAAATATCAGGATCCACTTCAGGACAATTTATACAAACAAAGCCTCAAACCTAACTATAAGCTTGATTTGAAGTAAACATGGACAAGCCCTACAATCTCATAATATTTCTTAAAAACTCTACTAAACAGAAGGTTTATATTTTTAGTAGCAATTTTTATGTCTGCCTTTTTGGCTAGCCACAACTTTGGCAAGTATCCGATAATCACAGAAGTAAGAAACAAAAGAAAATTGTTTCCTCTTTTCTTCTGATAATATATTTTAAAAGTGAACAAACAGTCTGTTAATGGAAGTAAAAGGAATCTTGTATGTTCATATTTAAAAATGGCTCCACCTAAGTCTTTATCTGAACACCAATTAAAAAAATATATTTTCCTGTTCATGATGGCCATGAATGAAGTAATGCCCTTCTGTGGGGTTTACAAGATGGAAACGGTGAATATTCATACGCATTGTTGCTTAAGACACTAGCATTAAATGCCGAAACTACTCTCGCCTGCAAATCATATGTCTGCAGTTTCCTGATTCGGGCTATTTAAACTCCTCGTTAATATCTATTCTAAACTGTGTATTAGGCAGGAGCATCTCTCTTATAAATAACATCAAAGCCACATTAAACCTTTTGCAATCACTATTTGCTGAATTGCACATCAGTCTTTTTGGTCCTTAAACAGGCACAGTTCACTTGCCCCCATCTACCGGTCCTCAGCTGTCTGATTTTCTGTTTAGCACATTCTGGTAAATAAGCTGTCTACCTTTACGAGGTCTCACTCCGTTGCTCAGGACGGGACAACAAATCGCTGAGACCAAACACTGTGCTTTCCCCACCAAAGTGAGGTCTCCGGATCTCTCTTACAGATGGGCGATTTTCTTGCACAGCACTTCCCCCTCTCGAAACTGCCCACCTCTCCAACATTTCCCAGGTCAAAAAGTAACCTCTTTGAATTTTGAAAAGGCATTGATTTTAGTAACCAAATTTTAGAATGATTATTTCATGTCTAAAGAAAATGATGCACATCACCAATAAAATACTAATGGAGGATTCATATCTGTTTTACTGAGATGCTTTCCTGTAACATTTAGGTTATCAAAATTTCTAATTTAACAAGTAAATTCACCTATGTTTGCATAGCTTAGGGTTGGATAAATGTTTATATTGGCATTTCATAGTACTCCTCAATTAAGATACTAAGAATCAAAGCTTTTACGACATTTACAGTAGAATTTTGTATTATGTTCTAAGTTAAGAGTCATATTCAAAACATTTTAATTGAACCAAATTTATGAGAGGAAATTATGAATTTATGAGAAAATTACAGAATTGATTTGACCCTAGAATATTTTTATCATTTTTGTAATGAATTAAGTCATGATGAATGTAATATCAGATCCTTGTGTTATTATATAGTCCAGTAAGTCATATTAGATTTGCGTAATTGTTATACTAGTGAACAAGTAGTATGCATATGCCATATATATTAAGTAGGATGCATGACATATGAATGATCTCTAAATACTTTTGATTTTTCTCTGTAGAGACTACATGTATGCGCTTCTGTTACAGCTAACCCTACTGCATGTGAATATGTGCACACATTTTTAGTACCCATCACTTCCCACCTCGAAATTCAAAATCTCCCCCTTGACCTCACCCCACCACCCAACTTCTGAAAAATCAAGTTCTTAGTTTAGCTTGAGCAGATAACTTTAACAGGCTTGTTTGAATAAATATGCCAAAATACTTTACATTCTGTCAGTATCTAGTCAGAAAATTGTGCATGGAAAAAAGAGATGAAAAGAACTGAGACAGAAAGAAAATTAGTGCCATGGCAAGCTTTCAATACAGTATCTCTGAGCCAAGTTTTCTCGGTGAAATGACACATCCTCACTAAAATACCCCTTTTATATAATTATGCACTGAGCACACATAACCAAAAGTAACTTTTATTTTTGTTCCTTATCGAGGAATACATATTGCCCAGGCTAAGAATGCGGAAACAAAAGCTGGGATAATTATAGCTAATTTAACTTTGGAAAACTCTTATTCTCTAGCAGTCCAGCATACAACCCCCCAAACTAAAGTTATGTAACAAGGTAATATCAACAATGAGAAACTGCATGATAAAATCCTGCCCAAAAGTGAAAAATGCTAATTTTGTCTCATTTAGCAGCTGGATACAGAAATGCTCATTAGTTTTAAGAGGGTTAATCCTTTTAACTTTTGCATATTGATATGCCAATTATGCCTAATTGTACAAGAGGCATCAGTCAAGGTAATAGTGCATAAACACATGAAAGTTATTAAGTACATCCCAACATGTAATAAAGTAGGTGTTAATTGGTAGCTGAGTTCTGCGGGCTATTGAGGTGGATAATTCATTGAGAGATGGATCACTTGTAATTTCTCTCCATAATTCCTTTTGCAGTCTCATGCTGTGATGTTTTCATGCTTGTCAAAAACAACTGCGGCATAGTGCCTTTTGTTAAACACAGCCAATAAAATATGTTAGGCATCATTAAATATACTTAACTTTTAAACTTTTTCAAAGGTACAGTTCTTACCGATAATACATTATAGAGATTCCAATAATTTACTCTAACCACTGTCTCAAGTTCATAGTTGATGAACATTTTAGCTGGTTTAAAAGCAAAGTCAGGCTGGCCGTGTTGTACCTCCCAGGAGACAATACTTTTAAATGAGAAAGTAAATAAAGGAAAATGCATATCTCATTAGTTACTTTATCTAAGGATGTAGTTCTCACTCCCCAGATATAATCACTGGCTTCCTCATGCTAAATTTGTCTACAACACCTGAGGAAAGAATGATTAAAATCACATATTTCTCAAGCTCCTGAGATTGCTGTGGGTTAATTTTTTGAGTGAAAAATGGGGAATAAATGCAATTGGTAACATGCTATTCAGCAAGTTTATCTCATTTAATAACTCAGTTAGGAAGCTGAATATTTCATAGGCCCCTATGATATTAACAGAACACTCAATTAATAGCTCACATGTTTCTGCAGAGTGACTGGAACTCAGCCTGTCCCCAGCTAACCTATTTCTCCCTGTTCTTGCTCTCACTGTGAGAAACAGAATAGATCTGGGGTCCAAAAGAGTGGCTAACATTGCATAAATAATTTTGTAACATCCTATGGCCTCAGCTGCAAGTTACCACCATTATGGAAGAAAATTAACCAGAGGAGACTCATCGCAATCAGTGGGTTTAGTGGCTCAGGATGCGTGCAGGGCCAGCGACACAATTGGCAGTAGAGTTCATCTCTAACTATTTTATTTCAAATCTTCCTAATGACACATTATCGAGACAAAATGGCTTCCTCTCCAAACCTTAAATAGCCACAGCATTTCAATCCTTTAAGCCCACTCCAAATCAAATCATAATTTCCAGTATCGTATATTATTGGGAGATTTTAAGGAAGAGATTTTCACATTTTTTTTTTTAAGATTTTTTTTTCCCTCAATTCATTCTTAGCTAATTTTAGCCTCTGGCTTTTCAAAGTGATGTACTGTATTTGGAAGTACAAACACCACATGCTAGCATAACCTCATTATTTTTATGACACTGAAGCATGATAGTAGAGGCCCTTAAAATGAGTCAAAGGTGCTCTTCAGTCTAGCTCCAAATCCACTTTATCACTCTGGATTAAGCCCAGCTCTTCTCTTGTAACTGGGGATATTATTATGACTATAAATATACAAGATAAAATGCATTACAAAAACAGTTTTCTCATGCACATTAGGAAAACAAATAAAACAAGACTAATTAGCCTTTTTTTTTTTTTTTTTTTTTTTTTTTTACAAAATTCTGCATGACAACGAACTTGGGATATTTGGAGTATTTGACTTACAGGTTCAGTGACCTTCCCAACATCAGTGAGGATCATGGATTTACTTTGGCTGAGCCTGTCATGGTGGCTGTTGGCATTTTTGATTCTCATTTGCACAGCTCCTGTGCCTTGGCGAGTAGAATTCAGTGTTTCCAAAGAAGTATCAGAATTTGTAGATTTCTGCATATTATAGTGCTATCCTGAGAAAATATAAAATACATTATGTTATTCTAAACATATGCTTTTCCATGAAAAACTCTTGATGGAGTGTCCCTGTTAATCATTAGGATATTAAAAGTTGATAAACAAGAGTCTTCACTTCTCTCAGTGGTGAAGAAAAAAGTAGTTCCTTTGTAAGTTATTTTGTCAGTTGGGACCTTTACATGTGGATAGCACTATACATAACGTAGGATTTCAGAAGTTTATAGGTAGCACAATGATAGACTGTGATTCTTAATTCCATTAAGAAACTCCTAACAGCAATGAGATATAGTTTTCCTTATATAGAAATGATGTTGCCAACCAATCGTCTTGAGGATATGTGCTTTTTATGCACAACTTCATTGGTCTATTACCCACTTTACCCCTACATGCTACCATCAGCACCCTTCCTTGGTGAACAAAAATCTCTATGAATAAGGTCAAATTTAAGTAAGAAAAATTGATGTCAGAGCAAAACAGACCCCAGAGCCCCTACCTCCACTCACAATACCCACAGGGGGAAATTAAAATTCCTTCATCCACTGCCATCTGCCAACTGAACTAGATTTGCTAGCTTAGTTGGACATCATATTTATAAAGAATATGAAGAAAAAAAATCAGCACCATTTATTTTAATAGAAGGAGTCTGATTTAGGCAAGAAAATTTAGTATGGGCACACTTTAAAGGAGCAGCAATGAGAAAAAATAGAATTTGGAGGAAGAAAACAAAGAGAACTAAACTGTGGCAGCACCAGAGGGTGGACTGGTAGAGCTTTAACTCAGCCCCTCATCCATAATCCTCTCCAAATGCCCCTCCCCAAAAGTTCCTCAAGTGAACACAGCATCTCATTACAAACAGAATGGTTACAATACAAACACATTTTCTCATTTTCTGGAAACAGCCCTCTTCCTGATTGATTCTTGTCTCCAAGTCTAACCTAATAGACATCCTATAGGGGGCACCGAGCACTGTACAAAGTGAACAAAACTGTGACTAGTCAGTTATGGTAGCGAATAAAATCCAAAAGAAGAATCATGTTTTAAGGAGGCAAGTGTATAGCTACCCCAATGTTTGTTGGACAATGAGGCTAGAATCATTCGTTCTAATGGCCAAGCAGGCAGACACTAAGATGAATAGAAAAGGAAACATTTTGATAGGAGGAAAATTGTTAGTTTACAATAAATCCCAGTAAGGTAATTAAACTACAACTTAGAAAAGAAGCTAATACTTAGTATCTACTGTGTGCTAAGCAATGTGCTCAACGGTTGATTCTCAAAAAACTCCTATAAAATAGCCATTAAACCCATATTTTTATATAGAAAAAGATGAGGATCAGAGAGACTCACAATGTTTCCAGTAAAACAGGCAGGCAGAAAGAGGTGGAGGAGCAGTTATTTTATTCCCAAAAGAAGACCCATATGTCCATCAACAGGTGAATAGGTAGACACATTTTGGTTTACCCAATGAAAACAATAAACAATAAAAAGGAACAGACTATCGATGCATAAAACCACATGGATGAATTGCAAATTTATTCTGCTGAGTGAAAGAAGCCAAAAAAAAAAAGAAGAGGAACAGGAACAGGAGGAGGAGGAGGAGGAAGACGAGGAAGAAGAAGAAGAGGAAGAGGAAGAGGAAGAAGAAGAAGAAGAAGAAGAAGAAGAAGAAGAAGAAGAAGAAGAAGAAGAAGAAGAAGAAGAAGAAGAAGAAGAAGAAGAAGAAAGAAGAAGGAGAAGGAGAAGGAGAAGGAGGAGGAGGAGGAGGAGGAGATTTATTGTTATATTTCATTTATATAATATTCTCAAAAATGCAAACTAAGGTATGCTAACAGAAAGCTGATCAGTAATTCCTTAGGGAAAGGATAGAGGCAAGTATGGATCACATTAGATATGAACAAACTTTTGGCGATGATGGGTATGTCTGTTACCTTGATTGTGGTAATGATTTCATAGGCATTTACACATATTAAAAATGAACAAATTGTGTACGTTAAACAATTGCACTTTGTGATTCTTCAGTTATAGCTCACGAAGATGTTTATAGAAAAGTTGTTTTAGTAATTGCTTAGTCAATTTATTTTGCTCTTATTTTCCTTTCTATGTGCTTACATGAGTAATGTATTATTCAAAAGTATCTAATTGAGAATGCAAGAGTTTTTTCAATAAGTATGAAATAAAAATTTGAAGTACGTATTAAGAAGAAAATCATATATTTTCTAGAAAAATAGTTTCTCCTTTGAGGGCATTCAAGTGTTCATTTCCCACATTATTCAACAGATTCAAACTCTAAGGACAGTGTGTTTGTAATATTGGTGGATGAAATCACTCAGGCTGAAGCCACTCTCTTCTGGCCAAAAGCATCTAGCCACAGTGTTTACATAGCCCAACCCTGCACCATTTATAGGACATGTTGCTTCCTCAGAAGCTGCACAAATTTCAGTGTCAAATCAAAATTTGCATTCCTGTATTGATTACACAATCAAACCATAAATTGCTTCGTGATGTGCTACTGTCAAAAGGCTGGATTCCTTATAAAGCCTTTTATCTGGCTTCCCCACATCTGTTTTCTTGGGGACAGGCTGCGGAAAATATTTTCAAGATTTTCCTTTCTCAGATCTTTCCATTAGGCTGATCTCTCTCCCTACCACAATGTTAATGTTATTTCTCTTAATTTGCTCACTGTCTCCTCTCCAGCCCTCACTTCCTTTTCCATCTGACCCTGCCATTACATTTTGTTGACACCCTCTCCACTCAGTTTGTTCTCTTTATTCTGCTTCCCACGTACTTTGTTCTACAAAGTCATTGATTTGATGCTACTTCATAATTCTTCTTCTATTGTTAAATCTTTGGGTATTTCTAATTTTGCAGACCACTATGTTGCTCTGGGGAGACAGAGAAAAATGACACAAAACCTCATCTTAAAGATTTCTATCAATAGAAGACATATATATATATATATATATATATATATATATATATATATATACCCCTTCAACCCTTATTGAGATTCTCCTAAGTAGCAGGCACCATTTTAGAGACCGGAGATAATCTTTGTTTACCAAGTGCCTCAGAGTTTGGTGAGGGCAATAGAGAAACAATCAATAATTAACTGAGAATAGGGCCGTGCCCAAGTGGGGAGAGGAGCAATGGCATTAAACTCAGCTGGAAGTGGGAGGTGGAGAGAGAGGAAGTCTACAAGAGAAGATCAGATCACACCAGAGCTAAGTCAGTTCAGGTTGGACATTTCTGGCAAAGGATTCAGCAATGCAAAGGTGTGCAGATACCTGGGATATTATAAGGTAGGTATTGAAATATGTCATGAAGGGAATATAAAGTACCAGGGAGGTTCAAAGAAAGAAAGAAACAATGGATTTCATAGAGAACATGGCATTTGACCTCTCTGTGGGGATATCTGATCATCTTGCTTATCTTTCATCTGGCTGAATGATTGACTGAGAGTCCCATCCCTTCTAATCCAACCAGTACCAGAAAGGCTGGTATTCTAGACACTCTGAGGAAGAGAATATGTGTTGTCCTGGACTTACATAACACACAGTGTTTTTTGTGGATGAATTGAGAATGGAGATCAATTAAGAGGGAAGCAGAGCCCTGCTGCAGGACAGAAGGAGGACGGTTGAGGATGGAAATCTAACAGGATGATAATGACAGCTGTGTCAGTGGCTGTGGGACCTGTGACTGCTGTACTTGTGGGTTCAGAGATGATTTCCTTTCATTCATCCCATTAGGAGCCTCTCATTCCAAGCAGACAGAGCTCTTTCTAGGCCATATTTTGCAAGTTGTTTTGGGGTCCCACATAGACCCCTTTCTTTACTCCCTTTCAACTCCCCAGTTTCCCCCTGCCTACATCCTAACAGTTTTTTCTCTAGTAGACACCCTATAATCCTTTTCATATTTCAGCTGCCAGAGCACCCACTGCAGCATTCACTTAGGCTTAATCTAAATACAGAGTCAAAATTTATAAAAATTTCCATCATCCATTCTTCCCTACCTATGAATCACTTAGATGTATATGGGAGGGGGATAATTAGACTAGCTAACACAATATTATATCAGTCAGACCTTCCCTTAACTCTCAAGGAAGGATTTAACTGAATCTCAAATTGGAAACTCTTCTGGCTACATGAAAGAACTATCTTAGAGTAGAAGAGCATTGATCAGTCCACTCTATTTATGCCCTTACATAAATTCAGAGGCCGTAGGATTTGTGACTGGGGATGGGACATTAACATTGCATTCTAGAAAATGGTGCCTCCTAGAGCTGTATGATGCAATGTCCCTGCCATGGTGGTCTTATTTTTTAGCCTTTATGAAATAAGGTTCTAGGGAAGAAACTCCACTGCAAAGCCTGCTCAACATCGACTCAAAAGAAACCCTCACACCTCAGAGTCCATATTGACTTGGCTTCCAGAACCTAGGAGTGGTGTCCTTCCAGGAATATCTGTATTAATTGCAGGCTGTTCTCTGAAAGAGAATGCAGAACTCCAGTTTTGTGACTCTTTCTGCATTATTATACCAGAAATATTCACAGGAATGTTAAATTATATTCTGTTGTTCCACTCATGTTTTCAATCCTCACTGACCCTCAATTTTCTAGATTTAGTAGATTGTAAAATCAATAATATTTGCTTATGCTTATTCCTATGTAATTTAGTAACATCAGGCTTATTAACTTCAAGTCATATGAAGTTTAGGTTTTGCTTGATCTATGTGCCTCTTCAGTATTCCCCTTGTTCTTCCTAGAACATGTCACCCACTCATGTCATCATCATTATTGTTACTATTAAGTTTTGTTAGAGAAAACATTGATGCCTTGTGTGTTTATGTTCTTACAGGAGGCATACAGAGCACTGGTGAATAACTAATGAAAATATTGAAGAACTGGCTCATTTTGCAAGTGTTTGAGATATCCATTGATTTTACTAAACTCTCCAAATAAATATCCCTGAGTTAGAAATTGAAATGTAAATCACTTAAGACTGGCTTCACTATTTCTCTAGACTTCCTGATTTTACATGTACTAACAGAAGAGCAAGAATACCTTGTGATATTGCACTAGTTCTCCTTTCAATCCTGCTTAAAAACAGGAAGCAGTAATGAGAATGCACTTCATAAGAGCAACATGAACTTTGGCTCTGCTCAACCTACGTGGTTCGATGGTGTCCTGGGCTTCTGGGCTTGATTTCCCTACTCATACTGCAAATAGGAGTGAACATGATATTTCATCTAATCATAAATTTCATAGCTGCTCTCCCAATTATTTGTTGCATTCTGTTAACTACACTAAGGCTCAGCAGCCTGCCCTTTTGAGTTAGAATGTGTATTTTTGACATCTCTTTCACATCAACAGCATTAAAAGTAAAAATATATTAAGAAATTTTTGAGCTGGGAAAAACTGGATAGGCACTATGACATAATCTTTATGCTGCTGAACAGAGAAAACGTAGGCTTGGGTATACTGAACATCCCCAAGGTGTCACATCTTGTTCAGAACAACTCTAGGACGGCACTAAGGGCCCACACTACCCAGCGTCCTTGATTTTGCCATAGACACCCCCAATCAAGTGGACATTGTGTATGGAAAGAAAAGGTAACAAGAAATGTAAAGAAAATCTGGCAGATAAAATGATCATAGCATAGCCACATTAGGTATATATCATGCAAGTCTTTCTATTTAATCTTTTGTAAATGTTCCTGTGCTTCCTGACAAAATAATAAAGACTTAAATGTTTGTTGAATGTATAAATGTAAAACAAATATGGAACCTAGTATATATCAGTGTATGTAGCCTGGCAAAGCATTGTCAATAAGAAAATGTCTTTGACCAAGTTTGTTACTTTAAAAATGTGTAACTCACCCTTGCTAATATTTGTTAGAGTAAATAAACTATAGATACTTTATTATAAGTTAGAGGCAGAAAGAAACAATGTTTCTTATGCCTTCTGAGGACAGTATTAAAGTATGCTTGGAGATTCATATAATTTTTTAGTGTGAAAAATACAATATTTATATTTCTCAATAGCCCTATGTCTTCTTCTTGTTAAAAAATGACCAAATTTATCACAATCTTAGAATTTGCAGGGATTTTTGCTTTGAGAATAGCCTTTCTTGAGTTTCAGATTTTGTTAGGTACTTGATATTTTTCCCTAAAAAGAAGGATGCTTCTGCAAGACACACATCATCATTGAGTTCTGTGAGTAAAATCTCAGAGGCAAGCAATGGTCATACACTCAGGGAATTCCTATTTCACGAGTGTCAGCCTGGGTTTTCACTCTGTGGCAAGGGAGCTGTATATTTAGCACATCCACCACAAGGAGCCAAGGTCCCCTCTGCCTAAACATGCACAAACTTTCTGTGGTGACATGACCCCATTCCCTTCTCTGCATGTATGAGAGGAGCCGTTTCTCCAGGTCTGCTAAGAGCTCATGGCAACTCCACAGACAAATAGCATTTCTCTGAGAAATTCATTTCTATCCCTTAGAAAGATCTTATGTTGATCTGTGATAGAACAAGTCTGTTCCCCTGTGGAAATGACTTGTGGTCGTGGTAGCTCCAGTAATGTGTGCCACAACTTTCGCGTCACACTTTCCTGACAGGTCAGTAATTAACTCTCATTGCAATTGTTTGTTGTCTCTACCACAGCAGCCATTTACCAAAATAACGTTTTAATTTCAGTTTCCTTCCAGTTCACTTTCCTTTTGTTTTCTCCCTGTGGCTTCTACATCTCTATTAAGTCTAATTTCCCCGACCACTTCTGTAAGCTGAGAGAGTGCAATAAAACTCAGTTTCAAAAATGTCGAATATAATGAGAAAGGAAGATCACAGCAAAGGAATGTGACCATAGCCACCCCATTGGGTAACATTGTCTTTGACTGGGCAGGTGTTATATATAGGAAATGTGATAATAAGATTTTGCATTTATTTAACTTAGAGCAGGGAATCTGGAGTATTTGCTGCATTCGCTGACAAAGTCTGACAAGTCTGCTGCATGATAAATTGTAATACAGTTATTATCACTGCACATGGCCATCTTAAATGGTGAAAATGTCAAGTAAAATATATTTTGAAAGTAGAATAAGTGTGTGGTAGGCAACCTTGATCTTTCTTAGCTCTTAGCCTTTCAAACTCCATCCTGTTGGGAACAAAGCAGCTGATTTTACACTTCAAATATTTATTGAGCCTCTACTCTGAGACATAGACTTTGCCACATCCCACGGGTTCTGCAAAGTTATTAAGCACCCTGCAGTAGAGTTAAGCACAAACATGCTTGCCTATCATGAAGTCTGATCCGAGTGCAATGGAGAATGGGACTGGAGACGATTTTAGGGTGGAGGTAATGTTAGGCCTGGATGCTGTATGATAAACAGGACTCTGAAAGGCAGAGAGGGGATGTCAAGAGCAGTGCAGGTTGAGATCACAAGATTTAAAGAAAACAGAAGTGAACATCCACACAAGATGATACAGTGTTGGTGGTTACGTGGGAAAGCTATGGTTGATTAAGGCTGCATTAGGAGAACCTGTCTATTTTTATTAAAGGATTGGAATTTTGTCTTATAGATCCTGGGGAAATTTGATGATTTTGTTTAAGGTATAACCCCTTTCTAAGATACTTGATGAAAAGAAATCCACAAGTAAGAATCCTTGACCCCTGAGGCTGCAAAATAAATATATAACATGCTCGTGGGATACTTCTTAATTAACTTTAAATCAGAATAAATATTACAGTATCTATTTGTAAAAATTAATCTTACGAAAAGAGCACCCTGTGACCTGGAAAAAATATTCCAGAATTTTAGGTACCTCACTTTGAACATCTAGGTACAAGTTCAATGCTTCTGGTCACCGATCAAATGAAAAGAAAGGTAAAGACTTAACAGGAATCACTAAACAAAGCATTGAAAGAAAAAGGTTTCTAGGGTGCGACTGCATCTAATTAAAGAGATATAAGGAAAATAAAGTTAAGTTTAGTGGAACTGCTTCTGAGTTTCCCTCTGATGATCAGGCAGGTAGTAAA
The DNA here is from genome assembly GCF_047675955.1 of Chlorocebus sabaeus. Lineage (NCBI taxonomy): Eukaryota > Metazoa > Chordata > Mammalia > Primates > Cercopithecidae > Chlorocebus > Chlorocebus sabaeus. The sequence goes on along the minus strand of NC_132913.1, from coordinate 30,414,891 downwards.
AAAAATTGAAACGCAAATAGGAAGAAAATGCCTGCGCCATTGTAATTACATTTAGGGAGCATAAGAAATTTTATAAAATGGCAATCTTCTTAGATACAGATGAGAGCCATAAGGGGCATAAGTAATGCAATCTTCTCCCTGTTTCCTCTGTCAGTTTTGACCTAATCTAGCAAGAAATGCTGCGCGATTTTCCGCCTCTTGCGTACAAGTATCAATTAAGGGAAAACAGGGTGACTATCTTAGGGCACTGATGATGAAATGTCACTTAAAGAGAAAACATCAGCTCTAGAACAAGTTGCTCAGCAGCCACAGCGTTAGAAAACACTGGGGAAACAAACGGAGTCCTAGATCCTCGCTGGGACAGGCTACTTCTCTCTAATCTTTGTTGGGAGAGTATCAAGGGCAAAAAGTAAATTTTAATCTGTGATTGTCTCAGTTTCCTGGGATTTCTTGTTCCATAGTGTTTCTTTCTTAAATTGCTTGACTCAGTTGCAAAGTCTTTTTATCAGACAGATTAAATCTAATCACCCATTGGTTGCAGTTACGCCAGGCTATCTCTATCTTGGCCTGCCCAGGGTTCAAATATGTGGAAGTTGCACAATGCATAATTAGTACTCGACAGTAATTAACAGTAATCAGTAATTGACAGCAGTCAAATATGGTTGACATTTGTTTTATTTAGCGAATTTGCTGTTGTATCTATTCATCTTTCCCTAATGCTCCTCTCCAAACGCTGAATTTATTAGATTGAATTTCAGTGCCATAAGGGCATGTCTAATGATGGGACACTAATGTCATCGTCTATTGTTGTGAAGGACAATGACTATATCATTAAAATAAAAGTTTTCAGAGTATCTACTTTAATGCATTTAAAAATCAGTTCCCTCTTGCTCAATTATTTATGAGTAAAATACATTTTAAATAGCTTGTGTGTATGTGTGTGTGTGCATGCCTATGTTTGCATATAAAGTTCAACGAATTGTCACAAACTGAACACATTCTTGTAATTACAGCTGAGCCAAGAAACACAGTATTATCAGCACTCCAGAATCTCCCCAAAGCTGTGTTCCACTCACTACCCACCTGACCCTACTAAGGCTAATCATTCTTCTGTCTTCTGAGTTTTGCCTATTTCTGAACTTTGTATCAATGAAAACCTAAAGAGTCTACTTTTTCTTGCTGGGCTTATTTCACTCAAACTTTTATTTGTAAAGATGATTGCTATGCAATATTCTTTTGTGAAGTGCCTGTTCAATACTTTTGCTTGTTTTTTAAATCAGGTTGTTTGTCATTGTCTTACTGATTTATAGAAGTTGTTTATATATTATAACCACAAGTCTATTTTTAATATATTTGTTGCAATAATTATCTTTTCCCACTTGCGGGTTGCATTTTCCCTCTCTTAGTGGCATATTTTCATGAATGGAGGTCCTTAATTTTAATATTGCTTAACTTATTATTTATTTCCTTTTATGATTAGTACTTTTTATTGCCCTCTTAAGAGGCCCTTGCCTAATTCAAGGCAACAAAGACTATTCCCATGATTTCCTCTAAATGAGTCGTTGTTTCAACTTTTATCTATTTTTAGAACTATGATTCATCTGGAAATAATGTTCGTGTTTGGTGTGAGACATATATATACACACACACACACACATATATTCTATATGGAAATAAAGTTATATATATTATATATGTATATATATTATATATTATGTATATATGTATATATGTATATTATATATGTGTATATATTATATATGTAATATTATATATTACATACAAAATATATATTATATATTATATATAAAATATATATTATATATATTATATATAAAATATATATTATATATACACACATACACACACAGACACACATACCCCTACACATATATAAATTGGAAGGACCTGTTATGTCTCCTGAAAGGACCAGGAGCTGGCTTTTCATCTGAAGTGACCAGTTGCTGGAGAGCTCTCCTAGCCACACGTGGTGAAGAAAGGTTCAGTTTGAAAGGTGCTGACAGTGTCAAGCAACTACACAGATCTGCGGTCACAATCTAGGTAAATATTGGCAACTGGGAATACAAGTTGAAGAGGAAGAGTTATACAACAGGTGAGTAGAAACAGTCATTGACGATCTGAGCGGGGGAATACTGAGAAGTTCAGATTTGCGGATTGTTATCAACTAGGAGGTTTGTTGCTAGGTGGCACAGTTCTCAATTCCGGCTATTTGTTCAGGTCTAGCTCAATTACCCACAAAGGAGATTGGCAATAGAAAGGTAGAACCTCAAACCTAGCAAGAGAGTGAGGCAATGAATGACCAGGTTACCAGCAAAGGAAGTTGTGGTCAAGGACAAAGCAAATGCCCAGTGAGGAAGAGGTGACCCACTGAAGTGCTGGGGTGTGTAAATAAGGTGGGAATGCACTTGATTTGTACATCACAAGCCCAGACCAAAAGATGAGATCACTCATTATAATTTATTGTTGAATCCACAAAACCCCATTCCACTAGAATTAAAGATTGTCTGTATTAAGTTAACGTTTCACCTGAGAGTAAGGGTCAAAAATAACTCAACCTGTTCCAGATGTGCACATGCTAAGTAGTAATTCTCAATGGTCAATGTGTGGAGCTTATTAAATATGCAGACTTAATGGAAACTTCCACAGATATTCCCATTTAAGGAGAATGAGGAAGAGGCTGAGAAACTGCATATTGGGTCATAATCCCTAAGGGATTCAGCTGCACCCTTTTTTAAAAAGTTATTTTTATAAAGGGTTATATAAGTTATTTTTAAATTTTATATGTACATTATTCTAAAATGGTTACTCATCACTATAGTGTCTCCTTAGTTTTACAGCCCATTGCTGCTATCTTCATTTGTTCATATTACTGCTCTAATTAATTTTCCTGGGAATGAAAGTTCACTTTAGAATATGCTGGTGAGGGGGAGGGGTATGGTCCATAGTTGGAAATAGGGAGAGATAAATGAGTAGGTAGCAAAGTGGGTAAGTAAATAGATACATAGACATATAGGTGCATGAAAATGGTGCTGTAAATATTCTATTTTAGACTAATTAAAACATGGTACTTTGTCAACCAGACCAACATTCAGTCATAAATACTGCTGGAAAATAAAGTATTTTGCATAAAAGAAATACCCAAAGAGATCCTAGGCAATCTGGGTCAATGCACAACTTTGAGTGTAAGAGTGTTTTTTTCTTTTTTATTTGCTTATGTGTATTATGAACTTGGTAAATGTGAGTAAAATAACATCGATTTCAGCACTTAAAAAAATAGTTCATAAAAGGAATGCTTGTACACTGTTGGTGGGAGTGTAAATTAGTTTAACCATTGTAAAAGACAGTATGGCGATTTCTCAAAGAACTAAAGACAGAAATACCATTCGACCCAGCAATCCCATTACTGGGTATATACCCAAAGGAATATAAATCATCCCTTTATGCATGCGTGTATTCATTGAGGCACTAGTCACAGAATCAAAGACACACAATTAACCTAAATGCCAATCAATGGTATACTGGATAAGAAAATGTAGAACATATATACTAACTATATAGCCATAACAATAATGAGATCATGTCCTTTGCAGGTTCATGGATGGAACTGGAAGGCCATTATCCTTAGCAAACTAACACAGGGGAGCAGAAAAGCAAATACTGTATGTTCTCACTTGTAAGTGGGAGCTAAATGATGAGAAGTCATGGACACATACAGGAGAACAACACATACTGGGGCCTACTGGAGTTTGGAGGGTGGGAGGAGGGAGATGATAAGAAAAAATAACTAATGGGTACTAGGCTTAATAACAGGGTGATTAAATAATCTGTATAACAAACCCCCATGACACAAGTTTATCTATGTAACAAACCTTCACATATATCCCTGAACTTAAAAAAAAGTTAAAAATTTAGTGTATGGGAATGCCCATTCAATTTCAGTTCCATTGCTTTCTGCAGTAAGTTCTGCATAGAATGGCTTAGCATGTACCCTTATTACTGTGCAGTTGGTTCCAGTCTCTTGATGGCTTTCTATTTCTTTTTCCAGAGGTGGATGATTTAGCCCTGAGGTGGTTCAAGTAATTGTCTGAGGGAGGAAAAAAAAAAAAAAAAAAAAAAAAAAAGTAGTTCTCCTTGATAAAGACCAAAGGAAGTTTGGTGGAGAAAAAAAAAATATTCCACAAAATACTATATCCTCAGGCTTCCTTTCAAGAAGCCAAGATGATCAAAATAGTGAAAAAATATTTGACAGTTCACATTACTTAAATTGAAAATTTTTACTGAGGTTTTCAATCCTTGTCTTTGATGATAAGAGATACAATATACCATGTTCATTGTAAACCTTAAAATGTATCCTCTTCTTTCTAGGATGAATAATTGAAGGTTCTCTTCATGCCTTTGGTCTCTCAAAGTGCTTCAACTGCCTTTTCAAGAAACTTAATCTAGGAGTTATTTGGGGGGCTAGATATTCCACTTAAACAAGTTTAATTTGTTTT